>NC_141696.1:1042565256-1043765256 GCF_964263255.1 Lissotriton vulgaris
CACCCCCCATCAGCCAGGGTAGCCTGAATCCAGTGGCACAGTGAGCATGAGGTCTACATCTGTGCATACCCTTTCACTTTAGGGTGACAAAAACAAAAAGAGCAGATGTTGGATGGACTGCCAAACAATGCAAACATTTCCCCCATTCACAGATTTGGGTTGAATCCATCTTTTTTTGCTCACCACACCACCGCAGTTTGGACCTAACGATATGCAAGTCACTCTTTACCCTTCTTCTCATGGGAACAGGCCACCCTAACTGCCAAGCCATGTTCTCCTGGACCAGAAACAAGCATTCTGGAGCTGGATTCCGGGTAGCACCCCTCATCAGCCAGACAAGCTTGAATGCAGTAGCAAAGTGGGCACCTGATCCACGTCTGGGCATACCCTTCCCATTTAGTGTGACAAAAGAAAATGGAACAAATGATGCATGGATGCTGTACAATGAAAATATACACCTCCAGTCACAGATCTGGGATTAATCCATAGTTTTTTTGCTCGCCACGTCACTCCAGTATGGACCCAGTCAAAGGTAAATCAATCTCCACCCTGCTTCGCATTGGAACTGTCCAGCCCAAAAAGCCAAGTCAGTTCCTCCCTGCACCATACACAAGCATCCTGGGGCTGGTTCAGGGTATCACCCCTCATCAACCAGGATAGCTTGAATCCAGTGGCAAAGTAAGAACAGGATCCATGTCTGGACATACCCTTCCAGTTTAGGGCATCAAAAGCAAAAAGCAAACACAAGGAGATGATGGACGGAGCATGAAACTTTTCGGACACTCCCCCAGCCATAGATCTGGGTTGAATCCATCATCGTTCTTTAGCTCACTTCACCACCCCAGTTCAAAACCAGCCATCGGCAAATCAGTAATGACCCTGTGCTTCATGGGAACAGTCCAGCCTTAACTGCCAAACCATATTCACTACATTTGGGGTATCAATCAATCAATCAATCAATCAATCAATCAATCAATCAATTATTCAGAATACTTGTAAAGTGCCCTACTTCCCTGTGAGGATCTCCAGGCGCTGATGGGGGGAGGGTGGAGGGGCTGCTACTGCGCGAAGAGCCAGGTCTTGAGAGTATTCTGAAGGTGAGTAGGTCTTGGGTCAGCCATAGGTGGATAGGGAGGATGTTCCAGGTCTTGGCGGCGAGGTAAGAGAAGGATCTGCCGCCAGAGGTAGTACATTGAATGCGGGGGACAGCGGTGAGGGCAAGACAGGCAGTGCGGAGCTGGCGGGTATCACTCATCATCAGCCAGGCTAGCTTGAATTCAGTAGCATAGTGAGCACCTGACCCACGTCTGGGCATAACCTTCCCATTTAGGGTGTCAAAATCAAAAAGAACATTTGACGGACGGAATGCTAAATAATGCAAATATTCCCCCCAAATCTGGTTTGAATCTATTGTTATTTTGCTCACCACTCCAGCCCAGTTTGGATCCTTCCATATGCAAATTAGTCTGAACCCAGCTCCTCGCGACAACAGTCCTTCCTGAAACTGCCAAGTCAGGTCCTCCCTGGATCGGAAATAAACATCCTAGGACCGGTTTCTGAGTTTCCTGCCTCCTCAGTCAAGCTAGCTTAAATCCAGTGGAACAATGAGCACGGGAAGCAAGCCTTGGCATACACTTCCAATTTAGGGTGACAAAAGTAAAAAGGACAGATGATTGATGGAATGCTGAACAAAGCAAACATTCACCACCAGTCACATATCTTGGCTTAATTCATATTTTTTTTGCTCACCATGCCACCCCAGTTGCCGCATACAAATCAGTCTTGACCCTGCTCCTCATGGGAACAGCCAGCCCTTACTGCCAAGCCAGGTTCTTCCTGGATCGGAAACACGCATCCTAGAACCAGTTTCTGAGTTTTAACACTCATCAGCCAGCCTAGCTTGAATTCAGTGGCAAAGTGAACATGGAACCCACGTCTGGGCATACCCCTCCCATTTAGGGTGATAAAAGCAAAAAGAACAGATGATGGGCAGAATGCTAAATAATACACATATTCACAGCTCTGGGTTTAATCCATCGCTTGTTGGTCACCACAACACTCAGGTTTGACCCAGCCATATGCAAATCAGTCTTGACCTGCTCCTGAAGGGTATAGTCCAGACAGAACTGCCTTGGACAAGAAACAAGCACTCTGTCTGGGTATCACCCCTCATCAGCCAGCCTATCTTGAATCAAGTTGCAACTGCAACAAATGATGGACAGAATGCTGAATGACTCAAACGTTCTCCCCCAGTCAAGAGATGTGGGTTAAATCCATTGTTCTTTTGCCCCTTGCGCCACTCCAGTTTGGAAAAAACACAGTTGATGGACAGAATGTAGAACAATGTCATACATTCACCCCAGTACAAGGATCTGGGCCTAAATCCATTGTTTATTTGCACTCCACACCACCCTGGGTTAGACACTGGCTATATGCAAATCAGCTCTGACCCTGTGCCTCATGGGAACAGTCCAGTCCGACCTACCAAGCCATGTCTTTCCCAGACCGGAATCAAGCATCCAAGGACCGGTTTCTCCAGTTTGGACCCAGCCATAAGCAAATCAGTCTTGACCCTGTGCCTCATGGGAACAGTCCAAACCGAAATGCCAAACCAGGAACTCATTGGACTGGAAACAAGCATCCTGGGACTGCTTTCAGGGTATGTCACCCTTCATCAGCTAGGCTAGCATGAATTGGAATGCTGAATGATTCAAGCATTCTCCCCTATTCAAGAGATCTGGATTAAATCCATTGTCCTTTTGCCCACTGTGCCACCCCAGTTTGGACCCAGCCATATGCAAATAAGTCTTGACCTAGTGCCTCATGGGAATAGTCTAGACCGAACTGCCAAGCTAGGTCCTCACTGGACCGGAATCAAGCATCCTGGGACCGGCTTCATGGTATGTCACCCTTCATCAGCCAGTCTAGATTGAATACAGTGGCAAATCAGTCTTGACCCTGTGCCTCATTTGCATTTGTCTCCCTGAGTAGGACAGGTATGCCAGATGTGGCTTCTGTGCTCTCCATGGCACTGGAGTCGAGCTATCCTGGTTGATAAGGGCTGAAAGCCCAAAACCGATCCTAGAATGCTTGTTTCCAGTCCAGGTCCAGGGCCTTGTTGTGTGTCGATTTCAATACCGTATATAGATTTCCCTATTCATGCCCCTATATAGGTACAATTCACATTTTCTTTATTTAGGCATTGAAAACCAAGCCCTTATTTAGGCATTTTTCATGCTAACCAAATACACGCATGAACAACTACATCCGTCTATACACAGCACAACGAGTTCTTGGAAAACCAGACTCTTAAGCCTTTAGGACTTCCCCTTGCTTGGATATCTCATTTCTCCAAAAACTCATTTATTATGCATGAAAATCTATTCCTTAGGGGTTATTTCATGACGTTCTTATGCCTGACTTTTAAGTCAATACTGGCATTCCTAAACACCTTCAAGGTATAAATATACCTTCACTTGCTATGGCAAACTACTGTACGGTTCAGCTGCCTACTTGCACAACTCGGTTAGCCGCAGCAAGTTCAGAAGGAAGTTGAGTCCCCAACTGACGCACTGACCAGACGTTGTCATCCTCCTCGCAGAGAATCCAGCTCCAGTGTTTCTGACTCCCCTTACGTGGTGTTAGAGATCAAGACCCGTAAAGAGATTCCAACCTCACACATTCTAAGGTATGGAGCGGACTAGAACCTAGAGAAACTTTTGGCAACTCTTGGTTAAACTAGACTATAGCTAAACAGCACCTACTTCTTCCCTCATACTACACTTAGGTTAGGTACACTGGGGTAGGATTAGTTTAGAAGCACCAGATGAATATTTTATCCTGTGTTATTTATGTATGTATTTTCATGAATATATGTTATAGCTACACACCATGCTATTACAGTATTATTTTATCTTACTGCAAATGCTGAATACGTCACATTCTGTCTTAGCAGTTCATATCTCTTGCATGAGAAATACGACTGTTCAATAAACCCTTTTAATTGAAACGCCCGCCTCCCTATTTCTGTGCAAACTCTGTAGAAACAAAGCATGCACAACTGACTGAGTGAAATGGTTATGTATTGTTTCCATGATTCTGAGATTGTTCCGACTCTATGGGAAACAAAGTTGTCATGTTTATGCGGTTGTCAGAAACGAATCCCTTCTTGTTTATTCGAGAAGTTTCTAGTGACCTCTGAGTTAACTGGCACACACAAGTAATTAAGTTTAATGTATTCGATAGAGACATACTGACCTCAGTCCTATGTCAAAACTATAGTGTATATTATTTCAATAGGCATAGCCTATCAGTGATACAGGAACTACACTACATGGCGCCTAACGGTTTGGTAAGGCACTAATTTAACGCTAGATACTGAAGTAACTCAGTTGTGCTTTTCTCAGAGACCCTCTACTCATAAAACTCCATAAGACATCTGGAGTGGGTAGGGATAATATCCGCAATAGCTGAGTAGGACGAAAATCCTATGTATTATCTGTTTGGTTCGTTCAACGTTGAAGTATACAGTGTTCCAAAATATTGTGCACCTTATCTTTGTTCCCTTGATACTTGCTCTGTAACTTTCAATAAACAATGTCTTAAAACGAGACTAACACCGAAACCAGTGGAGCTGTACCCCAACGATGTCGGCGTAGGTTTTAAGAATACAGGTTTTGATGAAACCGAGGAGAATGCTATAATCATTCCTCCTAATTTAAGAAGAACCATCACTCTAAAACCTATAAAACCTGGCCTAACACCAAGAGGTGGTAGAACAGTTTTTGTGATAGAGGCACATGAATCTCACCAGACAGAGGTATTCTACTCATGGATAGTATTCTCAGAATAAAATCCAGTAATTAAAATGTTTCACTTCTACAAAAAAGGTGAACCAACTGAGGAATATATTCCTTTCGAAGGTATTAAAATTCCACTCACATACCAGGAGCATAATCTCTGATTTAAAGGCGCCCTAAAACATTACAATCACATTACCAGGCTCGGTCAACTAAGTAGACCAGGAACAACATGGCCGGTTTTAGCAGGTTGCACACCTCATCCTGAAATCGAGGCCATGACAGAAATAGAATTACTTGCTCAACTCAAAGAGTTAATCAAGATCTACAGACAATTAGCCAAATATGTCATGCGGACTCTCACAGTCCAACCACCATTAGTTATTCCACAACAAACCTCTCACCAGGGGAATTCGCTAAAAATCTCACCACAGACTTTACACGCAGTCATGGGTAAATTGCCTGCAAAACGTGAGCAAATTACATTCTGGATAGCTAAAAATATTATTCAAATAGAAGTGGTATTTCCCAATACCAGCCCCTATGAGAAACATAGAATTCCAACAATCTATTTGCCACTGAGGATAACACTACATCTGGAAGACTGCACCACTTGGAGCACAGTATTTGCTGTTATCTACACTAAAACACATGGTGTTCAGTCTATGGCTGTAATACCTGACGTCCTTAAAGAGATTCAAAATGAATACGGGGCAGAGCCTGCTCTGAATTTAGGTATGAAGAAACTGAAAAATGTCCACCAGGTCGCAAAAATAATATTATCCAACATTAAGGGAGAAGCAGCATCAGTGGCAATGCACCAGAATTTACGGGAATTTGATGTAACAGAACAACCACAAGAACTAGCCAAATAGTTGAAATTAGCAGAGACAGTTTGGGAGGGAAACCAGTTAAACCACAATTGTCTGAGAGTCCTGAAAAGGCCTTTACAAAACACTATCCTACCTCTTCTAATAAGAAGTGGGAAAATAAAAAAAAGCATCCAAAAGAGAAAGATTCTCAATCCCGAGGTAGGTCTCATCAAAAGGAGCCCTCTGAAAGGAGGTATAACCTCAGGAATAGGGATAATTTGAGAAAACCTGACATTTATCAAGATACTGATACACATTCCTCTCGTACGTTTCAGATATCATCACAGGCATCCGAAAGAGGGAGGATGGTCAGATCAAAAAGAAGAACATGTGAAGTCCAAAGACGATCAACATGTTCAGAAAAACAAACCAAACCCTAAATTCTCCAAGAAGAAAGTAGCAGGTCTAAAGATCAGACATGCAGGAGAATCTGAGAACACAGCTCTAGAACGGAGAATGGACTCAGACAATGTTGGACAGTGCAGCAGAAGCATCAATAGCTTGCCAGAACCTGAAGGGACTTCTGGAGACTGTGAACCTGAATGAAGACATTCAAGTTGAAACTGCAGACACAACGGTTAGTTCTCCACAAAGGTTATATGAGATAACACTCCGGATAAGGTTATGATATACTGTTAGCGGAACAGGACTGGCCACCAAAATTTGTCAGGGAGTGCCCACATGACAAATACATCATTATGCCTGCCTTTTCCAACCATGTTCCAGTACATTTAAAATATACTTATGCCAGGAAATGGGCAGTCGCCCAGCATTATACAAAAATCATGTAGGATGGGATGAGGACTCACCTCACCACTTAATCCAGTTAAAAAATCAACCAACTGCACAAAGGCAGTATCCAATTAAGCAAGAAGCTAAAAAACAGGTCAGGGAGATCTTAGTTCAATTTGAATACCAAGGGGTGATTGAAACTTGCACCTCATCAATGAACAATCCTTTGTTTCCTGTTTCCATTCCAGACAATACATATCGTCTAGTTTTGGATTACAGACACCTAAATTCTTGTTGTAAACCATTTGCAGTGCAAAATGCACACAGTACAGAATAAATGAATAACATTGTGCGTAAAAAATATAAAACCACATTAGATATTTCTAGCGTTTTTTTTTCTCAAAATATTTCCCCTGAAAGTAGGTATTTGACCGCTCTGTCAATAATCGGGACCCAGCGTCACTTCTGTTGTATCCCTCAAGGATTCAAGAATAGTCTGGGGTTATTCTCAGCAAGGGTAATGAAGTTACTACAAACCTATGATGACGAGGCATTGTCATATGTTGATGATATCTATCTGACAGACGATGACCCAAAAAGGCACTTGAACAGGGTGAACAAAAATATACTGGGCTTCGCCTATGAAGGGTATAAATTCAATTAAAAACAAATCAAGAATTGCCCATCTCAACGTCCTTTTTCTAGGATATGAACTATCAAGTGAAGGCAAAAGCCTGGCAGCCAACTTTTTAGAAAAATGTGCGCTGCTCCAACCCCCAAAAAAGCTGAAAAACGTACTGTCGATTGTAGGTTTCCTGAATTTTGGAAGAACTTACATTCTAAACTACGCAGAAAGGGTTAAACCTCTCTATGAATTACTCTAACCTGATTTTAAAACAATAAATTGGACAAAAGAACACACAGAAAATATGTGTTCACTACAAACAGACATGTTAGCAACAGAACATTTACAAAAATGCGTAAACGTACGCAACTTAGTGATCCAAATCATTCCGGGTCAATGGGGATTCACCTGCTTAACTAATAATAAAGGTGAAAACATAACAATTGCATGCAAATCACATTTGTACATGCAAGCAGAAATGAAATTTACATTGACAGAAAAAATTATGATAGTAGTTCAAACCACTGTAGCAAAAGAAAGAGCCCTAGCACAGGGGCAACGCATTATGGTCGTAACTCCTGTACCAGCCTTAGAAGCAGTTACAAAAGCTAGCATTACGAATGCAAAAGCTTTACATCCAAGTTGGATACAATGGGTTAATTCTCTTGCTGCAAATGATGTGGAATATGTTTTTGATCCTTATTTGAAAACACAAGCATTCCTCCAATATGAACACGAATGTCCTCTGCCTACTGAAATTCTTTCTCTAGACCAGTATGAATGTATAATTTTTACTGACGGATCTGCGCAACCCGCTACGGGGGGTAAACAAGCTTATAGTTTGGCATGCACTATCGTTAAAGGTCGTATGCGCGATGGCAAATTTAGACCTATGGTCACAAAAACACAATCTCTAGGAGATTGTACAGCTCAGCGAACTGAATAACAAGCATTCATAATGGCACTTGAAAATACCGATCGCGAATTCCCCACACTCATAGTGTGCGATTCCTTTTACTGTGTTCAATCTTACAATGAATATCTACAGAATTGGCTTCAAAATGGTTTCAAATATGCAAAAGGTGGCACAATCAAGCACAAAACGCTTTGGGAACAAGTAATTCAGTTGCGAAACGGACAACAAAACACACCCTTGATACACATGCTGAGTCATCAAAGTCATGGCGTTCGCGTTAAAGGGAATTCATTGGCTGATGAAGTCACGAAGGGGGCTGTGCAAACGGCTTCCGTAGCGGCAATCACTGGTTCAAAAACGAAAATAGACAGTGAAATAATACCGGCTTTCAAAGCTTCAAGCAAAGGCAGCGGTGCAGCGTTACCTAAAAAGTTTCCACTCAAATACTCATATATAATTGATGAGAACAGCGTTCCGTTTCGTTGTTGGGTACAAGTCAAGACTGATTTGTTTAAGGCTTGTTCAAAACTGGAATGGCATGGTGAGCAAAAAAACAATGGTTTTAGGCCTAGATCTCTGTACTGGGGTAAATGTACGACATTGTTCTGCACTCTGTCCATCAATTTTTCTTTTTGCATTTGTCACCCCGAGTGGGACAGGTGTGCTCAGGCGGGAGCCCTGTGCTCTCCATGCCACTGGAGTCTAGCTATCCTGGCTGATGAGGGTTAAAAGCCCAAAACCGATCCTAGGATGCTTGTTTCCAGTCCAGGGAGGACCTGGCCTTGTTGTGTGTCGATTTCAATACCGTATATAGATTTCCCTATTCATGCCCTTATATAGGTACAATTCACATTTTCCTTATTTAGGCTTAGAAAACCAAGCCCTTATTTAGGCATTTTACATGCTAACCAAATACACGCATGAACAACTACATCCATCTATCCACGTCACAACGTCACTCGGAATCCTCCCAGCCGCCCCCGCAGAATAGATAAAAACCCCAAAACCAATGCGCCCTGGTTCACCCCCGACCTAGCCACATCCCATCTACTGTGTAGAAAAGCCGAACGTCAATGGCGTAGAACGTATGATAGTGCGGACCGTCTCGCATACATCAAATCAAGGAATAGTTACCATCTCAATATTAAATCTGCTAAAAAAACCTTCTATGTCAACGCTATTAAGGAGTCCAATCAGAAACAAAAAACCCTGTTCTCCATAGTGAAATCGTTCACTCAGCCCAGAGCGTTACAACCCGAAATTCCCCCATCCCAAGATTTTTGTAACAAGATAGCTGACTACTGTGAGGAAAAAATCAACGCCCTACAACAAAACTTCCCCCCCCCCCCCCCCCGCAAACGACCCAAGACACAAGGGATTCGCCTCAGAAAGAATCCCCAAGCGGCAGTCTCAAAAGCTTCTCTCCCGTTTCCTTCGATCAAACCAGAGAAGTCATCCTGGCGTGCAGATCTGGTTCCCCTTCCGACCCTTGTCCTCCTAAAATACTTCACCTACTCATTGACGAGGTTAATCCTATCATTAATCACATTGTTAACTCGTCACTTCGCACTGGCTCAGTACCTCGCCTGTGGAAACAAGGTATAGTCAAACCCCTTATGAAAAAAGCCAATAAATCCCCGTCCGACCTCACCAATCTTCGTCCGATATCGCTTCTCCCAGCTTTGGGGAAAATCACCGAAAAATTGGTCTACAGAGAACTCAAACAATATCTTGAAGATCACAACATACTTCATCCTCAACAATCTGGTTCTCGCCCCAACCACTCTACCGAAACAGCACTGATTGAACTCTCAGACTCAATTAAGATGCTATAAGACCAGAAGAAGAATGCCATTCTCATTCTCCTCGACCTCACTGCGGCGTTCGATGCCATCTCCCACTCCATCCTGATCAATAGACTGGTGGACATAGGGATCTCTGAAGTGGCCTTTTCTTGGATAAAATCCTTCCTAACCGACAGATCCCAAACTGTCGCTCTCGGCCCTTTCCACTCCATAGAGAAGAGGGTCTCCTCCAGTGTCCCCCAGGGCTCCATCCTGAGCCCCCTCCTCTTCAACATTTACCTCATCCCACTTATATCCCTCATTGAGTCATTCAGCATACCTGTAACATCGTATGCCGATGACACGCAACTCATTGTGCCCTTAGAAGATAACTCAACCAAAGCCGAGCTAAACCTCAAAAACTGTTTAAAGGCTGTCTTCCAATGGATGGATACCAACCACCTCAAATGCAACTCCAGTAAAACGGAGATCCTTCCCATTGGAAGAAACACCATTTTCTGCCCAGCCCTTTGGTGGCCGGAAGACTCAACGGCACCCCCCCAGACCGTAACAACCGCTAGGAACCTCGGCGTTCTGTTTGACACAGAACTATCCTTCGACCAACATGTCAGGACTGTAGCGGGCCGATGCTTCGGAATCATAAAATCTCTAAAAAAATTCTTCGACTTCCTACCGCTAGACTCCAGGAAAACAGTAACAGTGGCCCTAATAATCTCACGCTTGGACTACTGTAATGGTCTTCTTGCTGGAGCTAAAAAAACTACACTCAATAAACTCCAAAGCGTACTTCACACCGCCGCCCGCCTGGTTCTTAAACTGCCCAGAAGAGCATCTATATCCGCAACTCTAAGATCCCTGCACTGGCTCCCACTTCACAAGAGAATACTCTTTAAGATGCTAATTGTAGCCTTTCGGGCTTTCAATAAATCCGGCCCTAAATTCCTCACCAGACGCTTCCCCCACTACAACGCTAGTAGGTCCCTCCGCTCCTCCCATGATAACCTCATAAAGCCAGTCAGATTCAACATGAAGACAAAAGGTGGAAAAACCCTAGGCTTCTTGGCCACTAAAAACTGGA
Source organism: Lissotriton vulgaris (assembly GCF_964263255.1). Classification (NCBI taxonomy): domain Eukaryota; kingdom Metazoa; phylum Chordata; class Amphibia; order Caudata; family Salamandridae; genus Lissotriton; species Lissotriton vulgaris. Next base: position 1,042,576,084 of record NC_141696.1, read on the forward strand.
ACTGGATGCCCAAACACCTTAGACACCAAACTCAGGAAAAACCCTTCAGAAAACTGCTAAAAACGTGGATTTTTAACCTCCCGGATGACCACACCAAGGCAGCCATCTAATTCCCACGGCCATCACGATTTGTTTTCTGCTCCCCGACCTGGAAATTCAGCGCCATGATGCTCCTTACGGAGCGACCTACGCGCTTTACAAATACCCCTACGAAATATGAAATACGAATACGAAACGAGTTCTTGGAAAACCAGACTCTTAAGCCTTTAGGACTTCCCCTTGCTTGGATATTGATTTCTCCAAAAACTCATTTATTATGCATGAAAATCTATTCCTTAGGGGTTCATTCATGACTTTCTTATGCCCGACTTTTAAGTCAATACTGGCATTCCTAAACACCTTCAAGGTATAAATATACCTTCACTTGCTATGGCAAACCATTGTATGGTTCAGCTGCCTACTTGCACAACTTGGTTAGCCACAGCAAGTTCAGAAGGAAGTTGAGTCCCCAACTGACGCACTGACCAGACACTGTCATCCTCCTCGCAGAGAATCCAGTTCCAGTGTTTCTGACTCCCCTTACGTGGTGTTAGAGATCAAGACTCGTAAAGAGATTCCAACCTCACGCAGCTTAAGGTATGGAGCGGACTCAAACCTAGAGAAACTTTTTGCATGTGTCACTGTGAGTGGGACAGGTATGCCCAGACGTGGGTCCTGTGCTCTCCATGCCACTAGAGTCTAGCTATCTTGGCTGATGAGGGCTGAAAGCCCACAACTTGTCCTAGGATGCTTGTTTCCAGTCCAGGAGGACATGTCCTGGCAGTTCAGGCGGACTGTTCCCATTGGGTGCAGGGTAAACACTGATTTGAATATGTCTGGTTCCAAACTGGAATGGCATGATGAGCAAAAAAACAACAGATTTAGGCCCAGATCTCTGTACTCGGGTGAATGTATGACATTGTTCTGCATTCTGTCCCTCAATTTTTCTTTTTTTATCTTGAATAGAGTGACACAGTGAGCACAGGGTCCATGTCTGGACACATTGGTTCTCATGGGGAGCAGGGTCAATACTGTTTTGGCTATGGCTGGGTCCAAACTGCAATGGCATGGTGAGCAGAAACACAGTGGATCTAACCCAGAAATGGGATTCGGGTTGAATGCTTTATTTGTTTTGCATTCCTTTCATCTTCTGTTTTATATTAATGTGTCACCTTATGTGGGAACGTTATGCACAGACTTGGGTCCTGTGCTTGCTATGCTACCGGATTCAAGCTAGCCTGGCTGATGAGGGGGTATACGCTGAATCTGGTCTCAGAATGCCTCTTTTCTGGTCCTTCGAGGATCTGGCCTGGCAATAAGGTCTAATCTGTTCCCACGGGGAGCAAGGTCAAGACTGATTTGCATATTGCAAAGTGGAATGGCACAGAAAGCAAAATAAACGATGCATTTAACCTTGATTTTTGACTGGGGGTGAATGTTTGAATTGTTCAGCATTCTGGGCATCATCTGTTATATTTGCATTAGCAGTCCTTCTATTAGTATTTAATTTAGAGCCCCTGGGCAAATGTAGTTCACTTTACTGGGGACTTATAAGTAAATTAAATATGTCAATTGGACATGAAAAAATATTACCATGTTTATGGGAGAGAGCACAAGCACTTTAGCACTAGTTAGCAGTGGTAAAGTGTGCAAAGTCCAAAAGCCAGCAAAAACGAGGTCAGATAAATGGAGGGAGGCAGGTAAAAAGTTGGGGAAGACCGCCCTAAGGCTGTCAGGTCTAACATGTGTCCCCCTCTGGTGAAACTCACCTGTTTTAATTCATCTTTTACTCTCTTTTCTGTTTCTTTTTGCGTTGTGTTATGTTCACCTTTTCCTTGCGCCAGGACGCTCCTTAGCTGGAGCATCTGTGCGCAAAATAAATGATATTAACATAACATAACATAACAAAGTAGGGCAAGTTACCCAAACCCTTGGGAGTTGTCGTCTCTAAGGCTGAAAAATCTGCAGAGACAATAAGTATTGGCATGGACTGTCCCCGGGTGATGTTCACCATAAAGTCAATTCGTTCTAGGGAGATGGACCCACTCAACCATTTGGGAATTTCAACCCTTATCTCCATAAGCCATCTGAGAGGTCTGTGAACTGCGAGTCCCAAACAGGCATGGTCTCAAGTTCTTCATTTCCACATCTCATAAAAAACATCTGTTTCAATTGCACTCCTCCTCTGTTCCCGTGGAGGTAACCTTGTGCTGATGAAGGCTACTGTTTGGTCTAGGCAATCCTCATTTAGCTGTTCTAATACAGTGCTTTCGCCATGCTCTGAAGCATCTGACTGCACAATTAATTCCTTGGAGAAGTCAGGGGCCCTGAGCACATGTGCTGTGCACATGGTTTCCTTGAGAAAGTCAAAGGCTTTCTGCCAAACCTCTGCCCAGATCACCAATCTGGATTGTTTCTTAGAAGTCAGCTCAGGTAAGAGGGCACCAATGGTACCATAGCCCTTACCAAATCCTCTGTGGTTACCAGTGAGGCCTAGGAATGCTCTCACTTGTGTTTAGGTATTGGGTGGTTGTCAGGGCATGGTAATTTCAATAGTGGCCTGGAGGTGCTGCTTCATGGCTCCACCTACCAGGTGTCCCAGTTACACCATGGAACCCTGACCAATATGGCACTTCTTGCCTTGATTGTCAGGCCTGCCTGCTTCTGAGCATGAAGCACCTCATGGAAGTGATGCAGGTGTTTCTCCTAGCTAGAACTGTATAGAATGATGTTGTCTAAATTGGTGGCACAGAAAGCCTCCTTACCAGCAAGGTAACCATTGGAAGGTAGCGGGGGCATTCTTCAATTGAAAGGGCATCATCAGGAATTGGTAATGACCCTCTGCTGTTGAGAATGCTGACCTCTCTTTTGCCCCCTCAGGCAAGATGATCTGCCAGTTCCCTGATGTCAAATCAAAAGTACTGAGGAATTTGTCAGCACCTAGCCTGTCAATTAGCTCATCAGCTCTGGGGATGGGGGGGCGCATCCGTCCTGGACTGAGTTGAGTCATCTTTATTCCATGCAGAACCAGAGTTCTGGTGTTGCTTCCAGTGGGGCAGCCTTTGGAACCATACCCAAGGGCTGGACTAAGGTCTATTAGAAGGCTCAATCCCCCCTAATGCCAGAATCCTGGAGACTTCCTCTTTGATGCTGGCTCTCACCCTGTTAGTGGGACGGTTCCCTGTGTTCACATCATGCACACACATATGTGTGAGTGCAGGGGGAGGGAGAACAATGGGTCAAACTGTTCAAGCAACTGGTAACAGTCACCTTGCTGCTCTGGGATCAGGGTGGTAAAGAGGCTGAAACCCTCCACTGATCCATCATGTTGCTGTGCAGAGATGAGGACAGAGAAAGGTTCACACCCCTCTTCCACTCCCTCATCTGTCACCTGGAGCATGCTCAGTTGGGACCTCTGGAAGTGTTCCTCTTCTGCTCCACTATCCCATATGAGCCAGCCCAGCAGTCAAGCAGTGCTCTTGGTTCTACTGGTTCCTTGACCCATACCTTTAGACCAGGCTGATACTCCACCAGTGTGGCCTTCTGGTTGTATCAGAGTTTTTATCACCCCTGTGCTGGCCTCTTGGTGCTTTTGGCCTTCTTCCAGAAGTGATACATCAGGTTGCAGAGGGCCAGCATGTAGCTGACCACATTCTGAGAGGGTTTTTTGTGAGTTTTCTCCCACCTCTCCTTGACAAGGTCCATAGAGGTGTTCAAAGGGACTGAATTCTACTCCTTTCTGTGACCCCCTTCTATAGGCAAAGGGAAGGCATGGCAAGAACGTCACACTGACACCTCTTGGGCTCATGAAGGCCCATAGTCATACATTTCAAGGTCTTGTTGACTCTTTTAACTAGACCATTGGTTTTGAGGTGATAGAATGTGATGAACCTTTAACTCACACCACACGCATCCCAAATGTACTGCATGTATGCTGACAGAAAGTTAGTGAATCTATCTGACACTACCTCCTTGGAAAACCCAACACAGTTGAAGTCTCCTATCAAGGCTCTCGCCACCACGGGTGCAGTCACTGACCTCTGAGGGATTGCTCTGGCTATCTAGTGGCATAGTCCACCAAGAGCAGGACCTGTTGCCTAAAGTTGTCTTGGGTCCAAGGGTCCAATGACATTGATACCCACCTTTTCATATGGGGTGCCATAGATGGGTAATGGGATCATGGGAGCTGTGTGTCTTTTTCCTGATTTCTAACTGGCCTTGCAGGCGGGACAGAGCCTGCAGAATGCATCTGAGGCTGTCTTCATGCAGAGCCAATAAAAGTGGGAGGCAAGCCAGGCAAAGGTCTTGTCTTACCCAAAATGTTCGGCTAGGGGAATGTCATGAGCCAGGCCCAGTAAAAAGGTCTGGTAACAATGGAGGACAACCAGCACATGGGCCGTCCCAGCACAATATAACGTAGGCTCACCTGGTACAATGTCCATGATGATACCTGACTAGGCACGAAGGAACTCGAGTGCCCATTGAGGACATACTTTCTCTTGAGTGAACTCTAATCCTGAGCTGACATTCTTAGCTAGAGGTGTTACGCCCAACTGATCTGGAATCGTGACACCGTTCCAATTTTAATTGGTGCTTCCCTGTCCCCTGCCCCCACTACCGTCCTGAAGAAGACCCGCAGCAGAGGTCGTGACCTCCCCCTATTGTGCCAGGGTCGAAACGTCGACGATCCCCCCCCCGTTATTTCATTCAAGCCTACACCTGCCCCTCCCTGTCCCCCTGTACAAAATTGTATATAGATTGTAAATGGGTAGGCTTTACTTGTGCAATGTATAAATAATCCGTTTGTTGCACTCAATCACCCTCAAATCTATCCTTTTACTTTTCTTCACTTGAGCACCAACTTCTTTTTCTTTTCAAATTTTTTCCTTTTGCTCAATTTTATGAATTTGTAAATAAACTACAGTAACAATTGTTAAATTTATTGTTGTGTTGGGTTACTTGCATTTATTGCATTTCTATAATTGTTTTAAGCTTGCAATACATCTCCATATGTTTGTATATTCAGATTCATTCTGATTTTCTGCTGATTATGAAGTAATAACATCTACATGACTAGTCGCGTCTAAAACTTATATCTAGGACCACTTTCTTTACATAATTACTGTTACCCAGGTCCTATTGATTATTTGGGTTTACCCCATTGTTTTCAATGATCCCTTTCTGGGCAGCCATGGCTTGTGTGGTCATTTAGACCCACTCAGGTAATCTCATTACCTGCAAGTGAGACCAGAGCACTACCTCCGTCCGGGTTTGGGCTCTTGGTTATTGCCTAACAATCAATCAACAGGCATGGCATGGCTCACAGGGAGTTTCAGAGAACCTGAGGCTGCCCAAACTCAAATGGAACCAGAGGCACCAATAGATTGCTCTCATGATTGCTGGCGACTGGGTGGAATGTGTTCTATAAGACCTACCATGCAGACACCAGCTGGCACTTGACAGTTATCATGCTGGCTCATGTGTCTCGCATGTGTCTCACAGAGCCTCCACCCATTGTCCATTAATGGTGACCCACTGCCTATACTTTTAAATATTTGAAGGCATCTAGGCTTTTTGCACCAATTCTTTATCCCCCAGAGATGCTATGGTTACCTTTATTTGATCCCAAACTCAGAGTCTACCTCCTCCCTGATCGCTACACTCACCAGCCCAGGGGTCAGCCACAGATGGGGGGCTGTGCCCTCTTGGAACATTTGGAGTCACCCTACGAGTGATCATACTTCTAGCACTTTGTACATTGGGGTGAAACCCTCCCTGTGTTTTGCTCAAAGAAACCTTTATTCTCTTGTTCAGACTGGGACTGGTTAACACTACTCCATTGGGAATTACTTGGGGGCATTTTGAGAACTTTTGTTTAGAAATTTTTCTCACCCCCTCTTTCTTCTGTTGGGAACCCTTGCTACCTTTATCGGTGCCTTCCAGATACCTTTTTGAACACTCTAGTGCTGACCCAGAGGTCAGCAAGCTTTTCAGGATCAGTCATCTTACTGCCAACTAGGTACAGACACAACAAAGAGATATTGAGCATGTGCTCTCTCATTGTCAAATGATACATCCCACTACAATCATTAACTTTGCTGCCTCCACTCAGCCATTCAGTGCCTTACTGTAGTATTCGATAAAATCTACCCATTAACGGTTGAGGAGCTTCTGACTGTTCCTGAATCTTTGAATATACTTTTCAGGAGACAACCCACATTTAGCAATCAAAATGGTCTTCATAGGCGTGTACTTGGTTTTATTCTCCAATGTCTAATGTCAGAAATGTGTCCCTCTTAGGTAAAGGCATGTGTTTCTATAGACCCCCACCCCCAATGCTCCTCAGGAACCTTGTGCAACCTCGTAATTAGAGAACCACTTATCAATGTCATCTCCCACCACATAGTTGGGCACCACATCCTTGGGTACACATAACTCTTTTTTCTCCATCACAGCATGTATGCTGCCACCATCACTGCTGTGTTCTGGCTGTCTGGCCTTAATCTCCAGCTCTTTTCCACTCAGTTCATGAGCCACACATTGTTTCTTCTCTGTTAAGGGTCATTCAGCCTCAGCCCTCCTCTCCTCTGCTTCCATTTTCAATCTTGATTCTTAAGCTTGAATTCTCTCTCCTCCCTCCTCTCCCACAGCTCCTCTGGGGATAGGCATTTGGTGGGGACACCCCTTCCTACTCTCACAGGGAGCTCAAATCAAAGGGTGCCCCCTCAGCTGCTGCAGGTGGTTCCTCAGAAGAGCCATTGGCATGCTTCTCCAATCCATAATTCTGTTGGGAGCTGGCCTTTGCCCAGACCCTCAGTGCCTTTTGAAACTTTACCTTCCTTGTGACTCTTTGGGTAGGTACCCCCACCTCCTTGCAGAAGCCTTTCAACTGAGTCACATTGCGGATGACCTAATTTTAGTAGGGAAGTAGTGGATTTTGATCTGTGTTGGTTACAATGGCTTGTGTTGGGTAATACTGAATCAAGTTTAATTTTAATCAATGTGTATCTAATTGACAGATAAAATATGTTTATGGAGCTGTATATTTTGCAAGATATTTTAAGTACATTAGTTTGTTTGTTTCAACTTTATTTCGGCTTTACTTAGCCATAAAAGCAAGAAAAAAGAGATAAAACATTTTACAAGGAGATATCCTCAATACCTTTTACACATAATATCTACATAGACAGGGTACGATAAGATGGAAGGAGACAAATTTACAATTTTCCATATTTACAGTTTTCCAATTATTTCCAATTATTTCCAAATACCGTCCTAAAACCAGCAATCTCATTGCATAAATAAGATAAAATAGTAGTTTTTAAAAGCCAGGCTATAAAACATTTAAATATATTATTTAAAAATACAATATACGAAATTAAGCAAAGTGGAGGAAACTAGAGTCTGGTTAGATGCACTATAGCTTAAGACCAATCTTCTTCCTAATCAGATAAACATTAAATTGGAACCTACTTTTACAGAACACTACCAGTTGTGAAGTGTTGGACTTAATTATTCGTTCAGCTTCTTTGTATGTCCTAACGCCCATATTTTTACATAAGGATCTGATCCACCTGAAGGGGTAGCTTTGGACTAGAAGGTTTTATAACCAAGCCTATGTGGAATATCTAAGGCCCAGGTCTCCTGCAGGAGAATTACATCCAAATTATCAGTGTAAGTACACCAAACTGTATCCCTGAGATTCCTAGATAGGCCAGCTATATTCCATGACAGAAATTTAACAACTGGATTATCATGGGAAGTTATTAGTAGTGGGTCCACTTGGCTAGTTAGGACAACTGTTCCTCCTACTGCGGAGGGTTTATCATCGGTTCCTCCTTTTAGGGTTTCACTAGAGCTAATTGTTTCCATCTCAGTGTTATTATTGCTAGGTAAGGCTAATAAACCATCACCAAAGTCCATAATGCTCTCTCCCAGTGTATTTGGTGCTTGCTTAGTAGTAAAAGTCTCTATCACCTTACCCCTTTCTAGCTCTATAATATTTTCTTCCTGGGGGATTGTAATGGCACTAGAATTAAGTAGTCAGTCTACCTCTTCAAAATTATTGAAACCATCAAATCTGTTCACTAAAGGGATGGTTAGATGCTGCTGTCTTGGATGCCCATCATACTTTGGCTTATAGAAGTAACCCAAGGGGAGTGCACTTATAAGCATATTACTACCCTGCAGTTCTTCCATACATTGCAAAACCCTTTTAGCTTGTTGGGGGCGCCTAAAGTTGATAAACACACAGTCTCCTCTTATGTATTTTAGTGGGTGTCCCAGCCACCCTACCCTGCGGACCATCAATATGTTGTGGGTGTCGGCCGGATGGAACCGCTTAAATTTAACCAACCAATCAATAACCTTATTACGGAGATTTTGCCAAGATTGTTGTTGATCCCTTTTTAGAGAGGGTACCCCTGAAAGGACTATTACGTATGGTGAAGATTCCGGGGTTAATTGTAAAACGTCAGTATTTGGCATGAAATCTGTTCCCTTAGGACTATATACTTTGGTCATACCTGGTGTTTTACTCTGGCTTCCCTGAGTTGTCAGTCTATCTTCCCTTCTAGTATTAGGACAAGCTAGAGTACGTGTATGGTACTTTCTACCCTCAATCGGGCAGGCGGCCTTCTGTGGGGGATTTGTAAATGTCGCCGAGCTTTCTACTTCTCTTCCTAATGAGGTGGTTAGAGATGCGGGGTTACTCTCTTTCCAGCTGATAATTTGTTCCTCATTCCCAAATTTCTCACACAAATGTTCTATTCTCGCCGTAAATTGTGTTAGACTAGCTATCAAGTTTTTCTCAAGTCCCTCCACTTTCTCTTTTATCATTGCTTTAAGGGAATTCTTCAGCGTTGTTTCTAATTTCCCAAGTCGTCTCTCCAACCCTATATCCGAAATAGTGCTACCATTGCCTGTTTGCTTGCTAATGGTCTTTGTTGAGACCATTTGCCTACCCCCGCTCGGGTGTTTCCAATTTTTGGTCTAGCTCCCCTGCCTTCTTTACTATTTCTTTTATTCTTTACTATAGGGATTGCCATATTTTTCTTTGGGCCCTGGTCTTGTCCCTTATGTACTGTGCCTAGTCTATGTGAGCGAAGTCTCGCTCTTTATATGGGACTAGATTTAGATGTATCTTCCTCAGCGGAAGTGTCCACAGAAGACCTCGGGGTATTAGACAAGCGTGATGTATTGGGTGAAACCACTATGGGGCTGGGTGGAGTTGTACGCGCTGAAACCAGAAGGGATGATGGTGAATGAGGGGGCTGGCCATAAGGGATAACTTCATTCATGTTTTTAGCGGATGTATCCACATCATGGCCACTACCTGGCCCTTGTTCAGCACCCTGCTTGTTAATAAGAGCAACAGGGTAAAGGTTAACAGCAGGTGATTTAGCATTACTGTTTTTACCCAAGGACGATCTCTTCTGCACCTCAGCTATACTTAGCGATAATCTTTTCTCAGTCATGGCTATTTCACATTGTAAAACTGATTCAGCTCTAATCAGGAAAGCATCCATTGTGCCCGCAACTCCCTCCCCCACTCTCTGTACATTCTTACAGTTAGCTGCCATGAAACACAACAGAGGTATAATAATATAGAACACCAAGAACTAATTTCAGGTGTCTTACTTATCAGGGGGGTGGCCCAGCCAGGCCTCTACCGGCCTCGGATGGTCGCAGATGGCCCGCACTTGTCCCGGGCTTCTCCCGGGACGCTCCCGTGCGCTCCTGCGCAGTGGTAACCCGGAAGTATTATATAGGGCTCACTCTGACCAGGGGGCGGGGCTGTCCAGTCAACACGGACCAGGTGGGAGAAGTGAAGCAGGGGCTCCTGGTAAACGGGGTCCCTGCAGTGTTAGTCGCTGCCCCTCTGAGTCCCAAGGCAGCGAGGGAAACAGTGACAGCTCCCAGATGACCAGCGCCTCCCCTGAGACCAAGTTCGAAGCGGCACCCGCGCAGTGGGTGCTGCGAGTCGTGGGTCCTTTCTCCTCCTCCTCCTCCACAGGAAGGGACGAAAACGAAGCTCCAGTCCAGGCACTAAAAAAGTCAATGATCCCACCAGTTACACGAGTGAGCGATAACTAAATCCTCGCTCTGACCAGGAGGCGGGGCTGCCCAGTCTACACAGACCAGGTGGGAGAAGTGAAGCAGGGGCTCCCGGTAAACGGACTCCCTGCAGTGTTATTCGCTGCCCCTCTGAGTTCCAAGGCAGCGAGGGAAACAGTGACAGCTCCCAGATGACCAGCGCCTCCCCTGAGACCAAGTTCGAAGCGGCACCCGCGCAGCGGGTGCTGCGAGTCGTGGGTCCTTTCTTCTCCTCCTCCTCCACAGGCAGGGACGAAAACGAAGCTCCAGTCCAGGCACTATAAAAGTCAATTAATAGTACATTAATAATCCAGCACCCTGAAGCATGCCTTCTAGTTTGTGGTGATTTAAATTTGTATCTGATTCCATTTCCTTCAGTAAATGGTAAGATTGATGGAATTTCAGAAGAGTGTTGTGATAATATGTCCCAGGCTGGGTTTAGTCTGTTAAAAGATAAACCTAGGCTCATCCCATCATTTAAAAATTCTAATCAAGGATCAATTATTGATTACACATTTATTTTAGATAATATAAAATCCAAACTGTCCGAATTTACAGTATTCGCCCGGCTTGAAAGTGATTACAGCCCTCAGATCGTAACATTTTTTTCTTTTGTGAAGTTTAATTCTATCAATCAATCAAACAAGTACTTGTAAAGCGCACTACTTACCTGTGAGGGTCTCAAGGTGCTGAGGGGAGGGGGTGCCGCTACTGTTCGAAGAGCCAGGTCTTGAGGAGTCTTCGGAAGGCGAGTAGGTCTTGGGTCTGCCGTAGGTGGGTAGGGAGAGTGTTCCAGGTCTTAGCGGCGAGGTAGGAGAAGGATCTGCTGCTGAAGGTTGTTCGTTGGATGTGGGGAACAGCGGCGAGGGCGAGGCTGGCGGAGCTGTTGGGTGGGGGTGTAGCAACTGAGTCTGCTGTTCAGGTAGGCTGGTCCGGCGTTGTGGAGTGCTTTGTGTGCGTGGGTGAGGAGCTTGAAGGTGATCCTCTTGTTGACGGGGAGCCAGTGTAGGTCTCTCAGGTGGGGGATGATGTGGCTGCGGCGGGGGACATTGACAATCAGTCGGGGGAGGCGTTTTGGATGTGTTGTACTCGTCGTTGGTGTTTGGCTGGGATTCCTGCATAGAGTGTGTTGCCGTAGTCCAGTCTGCTGCTGACAAGGGCCTGTGTCACCGTTTTTCTTGTTTCGGTCGGGATCCACTTGTAGATCATGCGGAGCATGCGGAGGGTGTTGTAGCAGGAGGAGGAAATGGCATTGACCTGTTTAGACGTGGAGAGGGAGGATTTGAGGATGAATCCTAGGTTGCGTGCATGGTCGGTGAGTGTTGGTGCTGTTCCCAGTGTTCCCAGCTGTTCGGGAGCCGTATGCACATAGATTTCATCAATCCTACTCTGTTTATAAAGAAAACATGAAAGAACTTTGAAAAGTTTATAAACAAGAATTCTAATAGGCTAAATTTAATTATCAAACAGGGGTATGGAATAGCTAACTATCTGTCTCTAAACAAAACAATGCAAAACGATTTTGGGAAGTAATTAACAAGCTTGAAAGGGGAGACACCACAGCATTTCGTGTAAATATGTCAGAAATAAGTTGGGTAGCTTTTATTACTAATTTGTATGGCACAGCGGATCAGGCAGTAAATCAACCAGATATATGATTTGGTTATGGGGAAAATAGTATATCAATCATTGGAGTGGTAAGTGCCAGGGGATGAATACCACAGTAAAACTTGTTGATTATATCTTTGATTTGAGCCTTAATTTAGAATGTATAAATTGTAATCAAATATTGACTTTGCTATGTGGGCTTCGCGTAAATGGTGCTCCAGACCTAATAGGCTGCCTTATACCCTGTTCCATGCCAAAGTCGACATGTGGGCTGGAAACTTATATACATTGTTCAATGAAGTTTTGACATTGGAAATTGTGCCAGCATAATGGCAAGGTTGCATATTGCAATCTATTTATAAATATGGTTCGGTTGACAATCCCGCTAACTACAGTTTAATTTTGTTGATTGATGTTGATGCAAAGGTCTTGGCTTCTAGTGTGTTGAAAGATTCGGAAAATTGGGCTATGCAGGAAAGCGTCATTCCGTTTAACCAAAGTGGTTTTCGGAAGGGCGAATCTACCACTACCAACCTGCTGGCACTCACTTTACTTGCTGAGCCAGCAGTCTTAAAAAAAAAACATTTATATATTGCTTTTATTAATTTAAAGGTAGCTTTTGACTCAGTGCTTCAAAATTTGTTATGGATAACATTGCTTGGCTGGGGCTTCTTAGGGAAACAGTTGAAGGCTATTATCCTTTTGTATATTGATACCTGTGTTCAAGTCAGGTCGGGTGATGGTAGTTCCTTATCAAGGAAAATCAGACCATATAATTGCATAAATTAAGGTTGTTTTCTTGCCCCTTGCCTTTTTAACTTATTTGTATCAGATCTTCTTCAGCGTCTGGACACCATTAATGACCAAAGCGCTTTTGATGAGTATATACAAATAAATGACCTTGTATTGAATGTTAAAAAAAACTAAAATCATGCATATTGGATATGTAAAACAGATGTTAAATTCATTCAGGGCAAGTGCAAGCCCACTTGAAGTTGTTAAAACTTATAGATATTTAGGGGTGGTGTTCGATAATAGAGTTTCTTTTAAATGGCGTTTTTTGACCTAAGGGCAAAAACTGTGATTTTAGTTCATGTTTTTAAATGTTAAAAATGTTTTTTAAATTGTCAATCATATGATTATATTCTTAAAGGTATGAAAGCCAAGTTACAGCCAACCTTTCTATATGGCTCACCTATTACCAGAGGGAAAGATGTGAAGCTCCTAGATCTACTGGTAGTTAAAGCCTTCAAATCAACCTTTGGGATTCCCAGATCAGTAGGCCAGCAGGAATAAGAATAGAGGTTGGTCTCCAAAGACAGTGACTGGTATTAGAAGGAGCATTTTTGAAATGTATGCACTCTATGTTTTATTCAGCGCCTGCATCCCTAGGAACAATTGCTGGTTAGAAATGAGTAAGTCTGTGTATGCTGTCAAATGGAGATCTCATATCTTAACCTCCCTAAGAGATATTGGTCTGCAAAAAGCGCTCCAAGACCTGATAATGCCCAACTATAAGTTAATTCTAAAAAAACTAATCAAAGCTGAATCCCTTAAGTTGAATAAAAATTCATTAGCAGAGAAAAATGATGCATGGTATGAGATTAACTTATACCAATTTTTATGCGTTCTTAAAATTACGAATGGGAATAAATCCAACAAAAGAGGGCACACAGTCATGGATTCAGCAGTGGCCCGATTCTAATTGTACACTATGCGGATGTTCACAAGAAACATTATTACATATAGTGTGCGTGAGTCCTAAATTGATTAACTTTTAGCGTACTTTTCTGAAACCCCTATTCTTGAAGATCAGACTTAGATCAGCTCGCCAGGCACTAATTCGGTAATTATTTGGCAAATCAATCCCATTGCTGTGCAAACTGATAACATTTTTAAATGCGGCCAAACAATGCTTGATATAATAAGTTTGAGATGTATTATATTTATGTCGCTGGAACCTAATAGCCTTTTTGCACAGTTTTGATATTTCGTAGAACTTAGTGTTCATGCTGCTAGGGTAATAAATTAAGATGTAATAATTGACGCTAACCCGTTATAGTAATTATTGATGCAGTTTAATATTGTCTTTATATAATGGAATTAGTAAAAATGTGCACGTTGGTACTTTAATGTGCAATATGTGCAATATTTTGTTATAGTAACTATTCATGCATTTTTATATGTGCTATAAATTGAATTAGTAATTTTTTTGCATGATTGTGCCCATGTCTGATTGATTGTATATCCTTTTTCTTATATGCACATTTTATGGTGAATTGGTCTGGTTTTATGACATAATTATGCATGATATAGGAGATAGATATAGGAGAATGGATGGCTACTAACTGCCTAAAGCTAAATTCGGAAAAACCGAGGTACTCCTCTTTGGACCACTCCTACCAGCCAGGCCAGCAAGTTGGTGGCCAGAGACCTTCGGTACCCTTCCCACTCCTACCGCCAAGGTCAGGAACCTTGGAGTCATCTTCGATGATGGTCTAATATTCATGGACCACGCCAACAAAACGGTGTCTACGGCACACTTAAAATTAAAAATGATCAGGAAAATACACCCTTTCCTTCCTGACTCTGCCATTAAGACACTTGGCTATTCCTTAATGCTCAAACTAGAGTAATTACCAAACTCCAAACGGTACAAAACGCGGTAGCACGTCTGGTCTCCGGCAAGACAAAATTTGAATCCATTTCCAAAAACATAAAGGAATTTTATTGGCTCACTGTACAAAAAAGAATTCACTTCAAATCCCTCTGCATTGTGTTCAAAGCAGTTAACAATCAAGGACCACACTTCCTAAAAGATCAATTACAACACTACAAACCCACCAGAGCTTTACGATCAGCTACTCTCAATCAATTGGTCATCCCCGCACTAAAACGGTCACCTGGGGTGACCGACGCTTTCTAGTGGCGGCCCCCAAACTCTGGAACACCTTGCCTCTTAACATCAGGCAAAGTGCCACACTCCTTCAGTTCCGTAAACTCCTGAAAACTTGGCTGTTCACTCAATGATCATTTCCATCCTTCACTGTCCGTCTTAATTAACTGGTTTATAAACTCACAGTTCGTATTCAAATAAATGGTTTATTAGCGCCAAGACGCCCACGGGTATATGCAGCACTCTATAAATATTAAAAATAAATAAATAAATAAATGTATTGGTCAATTCTTAAATAATATTCGTGGTACAGTTTTTAAGTATTGTGTGATGTGAATATGTTTGGATTGCAATGTTTTTTTATTAATCAAGCAATAAAGATGTTTTATTATTAAAACTGAGCCCCTCTATAATCTTCAAGCTTGGTTAGCTCAAACTCCATGTTTTCATTTGGAGAACCAGCCAGAGGCATGATGTAGAGGTCAAATCAAAAAATGCAAAGCAGAGAAAAATTAAAAAAATATTGAAATGGACTTGGATGTGGGTGGGTAGTGTACACTCAGATATTGTATGGCACTGCACAAACATAAGTCCTATCCTCACCTTAAATTTCTGTTTCTGGTTGGTAAAGGTATGTGCCCCATACAAGCAGAAACCACAGTCCTAGTCAGGATAGGTTACAGCACAACCTAAACTTTCCTGTGCTCACCCTCTAGTAGCTTGGCCTAGAGCAGTCAGGCTTAACTTAAGGGGCAATGTATAAAGTATTTGTGCAATACTTCATACAAAAACACAGTGAAAACACCACAAAAAGACTTAGCACCAGGTTAGAAAAATAGATTATTAGTTTATGAAGAAAACATGAGCAAAGCAACAAAATTCAAATGGGCAGAGGTCAAAATCGGATTTTTTAAAGAATGAATGTCGAATTAGAGCTTAGAAGCAGTAGGCGGTTAAATGTGGATCTGGTGCCGCTAGATGGGGTCTAAGCGAAAAGTTTAGGCCAGCCGCAATGGAGCATGGGATGGATAGGGAGACCCACCTGGGCCCGCTGAATGGATAAGTTCAAGTTCAAGTTCAGAAATTTATATAGCGCACTACTCACCCAGAGGGTCTCAAGGCGCTTGGGGAGGCGGGTGCAATTACTTTTCGAATATCCAAGTTTTTAGTTGCTTTCTGAAGGAGAGGTGGTTCTGAGTAAGGCGGAGGTGGGTGGGGAGGGAATTCCAGGTCTTGGCCGCTAAGTAGGAGAAGGATCTTCCCCCCATGGTGGATCTGTGGATGCGTGGAATTGCGGCGAGGGCTTGATTGGATGATCGGAGTTGGTGGGTGGGGGAGTAGAAGGACAGTCTCGTGTTGAGGCATTCGGGTCCTAGGTCATAGAGGGCTTTGTGTGCGTGGGTGAGGAGACGGAAAGTTATTCTCTTGTTGACGGGGAGCCAGTGGAGATCTTTTAGGTGACCGGAAATGTGAGCTTGACGAGGGATGTCCAATATGAGTCTGGCTGATGCATTTTGGATGCGTTGAAGTTTTTTCTGTAGTTTGACTGTGGTTCCGGCGTAAAGGGTGTTTCCGTAATCCAGCCGACTGGTGACCAGTGCGTGGGTGACGGTCTTTCTTGTTTCAGTGGGGATCCTACGGAAGACTTTTTTGAGCATGCGTAGGATGTTGAAGCAGGATGATGAGACGGCATTGGCTTGTCTGGTCATCGAGAGGGAGGAGTCCAGGATGAAGCCCAGGTTACGTGCGTGATCCGTTGGTGTGGGTGCGGTTCCCAGGGCTGGTGGCCACCAAGAGGCATCCCAGGCCGAGGGGGATGAGCCTAAGATGAGGACTTCCGTTTTGTCCGAGTTAAGTTTTAAACGGCTGTTCTTCATCCACTCAGCTACTTCTTTCATTCCTTCGTGTAGGTTGGTTTTGGCGGTGTTCGGGTCTTTGGTGAGGGAGAGGATCAGCTGGGTGTCGTCTGCGTATGAGATGATGTTGAGGTTGTGTTGGCGCGTGATGGATGCGAGGGGGCTCATGTATACGTTGAAGAGGGTGGGACTGAGTGATGATCCTTGTGGTACGCCGCAGATGACTTCGGTGGCCTCTGATTTGAAGGGGGGAAGGCGGACTCTCTGGGTTCTTCCGGCAAGGAACAATATGATCCATTCCAATGCTTTTCCTTGTATTCCGATGTTGCTGAGTCGTTGTATGAGGGTGCTATGACAGACTGTGTCGAAGGCTGCGGAGAGGTCAAGTAAGATGAGGGCAACTGTTTCTCCGTTGTCCAGTAGTGTTCGGATGTCGTCTGTTGCTGCAATGAGGGCGGTTTCGGTGCTGTGTTTGGCTCGGAAGCCGGATTGTGAAGGGTCGAGGGATTTGTTGGATTCGAGGAAGGCGGCGAGCTGACTGTTGACGGCTTTCTCAATGACTTTGGCGGGGAATGGGAGGAGCGAGATGGGGCGGTAGTTCTTAAGTTTGGAGGGGTCTGCTGTGGGTTTCTTCAGAAGGGCGCTGAGTTCGGCATGTTTCCAGATTTCCGAGAAGGTAGCGGAGTTGAAGGAACAGTTGATGACATCGTGGCGATGAGGTGAGATGAGGTGCGATGATGGAGCCTGCTTTGTTGAAAATGTGGTGGGGACATGGGTCGGTTGGCGATCCTGAGTGGATGGAGTTCATCAGGCGGATGGTGTCTTCGGTGGTGATTGGGTTCCAGGCGCAGAGGTTGTTAGAGGGCGTTGTTGGATCGGGACTGGGTGGAGTGGACATGTCTTTGGACTGGTTTTCAAAGCTGTTATGTATTTCGGCGATTTTGTTGTGGAAGAATGAGGATAGAGAGTCGCAGAGGTCTTGGGAGGGAGAAATGTCGTTGGTGCCAGCGGTGGGGTTAGTAAATTCTTTGACGATGTTGAATAGTTCCTTGCTGTTTTGTGCATTGTTGTCAAGTCGATCCTTGAATGCTGATTTCTTGGTGGATCGGATTAGTTGGTGGTGTTTGCGGGTGGCATTCTAGAAGGTGGCTAGGTTATCAGTGGTTGGGTTTTTTCTCCAGGTTTTCTCGAGAGTACAACAGAACTTCTTGGATTTCTTAAGGTCATCGTTGAACCAGGGGGCTTTTTTGCTACCTTGCTTGATTAGATGGTTTTTCAAGGGTGCAAGTTCGCCGGCGCTATGGGTGATCCATTGGGTGAGGTTAGTGGCTGCTTGGTTTGGGTCCGATGATTTGGTGGGGGGTTTGGTGAAGCGATGTGAAGAGTTGTTCGGTGGTGATTTTGTTCCAATTTCTTCGAGGGATGGGTTGTGGGGGGTTATGGGTCGTGGACTTTTTGTAGTTGAAGTGAACGCAGCTGTGGTCTGTCCAATGGAGAGCTGTGGTGTGATCGAAGGAGATGTGCTTGCTGGAGGTGAAGATTGTGTCCGGCGTAGTGGGTGGGGGTGTCTACAAGTTGTTTGAGTCCTAGATTGGCCAGGTTATCCAGAAGGGTGGTGGTGTTGTTGTCGTTTTTCTTTTCCAGGTGGAAGTTGAGGTCTCCCAGTAGAATGTAGTTCTCGGAGGGGAGGGCATGTGGGCTGATGAAGTCAGCGATGTCTTCGCTGAATTGTGTGCGGGGTCCTGGTGGTTTGTAGATGAGGGTGCCTCTGAGTGTAGTTTTGTGGTCGGTGTGAATCTGGAAGTGAAGGTGTTCGGTGGAAGCAAGGTTATCATCAGAACTGGTCGTGATGCGGATGGTGTTCTTATGGACGATGGCGATGCCTCCTCCTGTTTGGTTGGTGCGATCTTTTCGGATGATCTTGTAGCCTTCTGGGATGGCTATGGCAATGTTGGGCTCTGATGAGGCGTTTATCCATGTTTCTGTGAGGAAGGCGACGTCCGACGATGTAGTGTCGAGTAGCTTCCAAAGTTCAATGGAGTGTCTGTGGACTGAGCGGGTGTTGATCAGGATGCACTTTAGGTGGTTAGTGTCGGAGCTCTGTTTGGAGTTTGTGGATTTGGTGTGGGTCCTGATGCAGTCGAACTTGCAGGAGTGGCAGGTGAAGGGTCATGGGTGTGACCTGAGGCGGCTTGGTAGCAGATTGGGAGTCGGCCGGGGTTAAGTGCAGAGAGGGTTGCAGCGTCATAGGTAATGCGGGTGGAATGGGAATTGCAGGGGCCAGGGGGTCTGGCGCTGGGCGTGGTCCAGGCGCGGACGGGCGTAGACGGGCTTGCCTTTGGCACACCTTCGGCGCGCATGGGGCGCGACCGCTGCACGTGGACGCCGCACGCGAATGCATCTGTCATATGCGGATAGTGGAGGGGAGGGGCGAGGGAGGAGCAGCTGGGAGGCGGGAGCGGGGTGGAGAGCCGGGCAGGGAGGCACAACAACAACAACAAAAATAAAATGGCAGCAAGCCAAAAGCGAAACAGGATTGGGGCACAATATATAAGAAATGCGATGTGAATGGCAGTGGAACCGGCACATTCAGGCACAAAACCAAAATACAGGCAGCACAGTACAATTGAGCAGAACGTTGCAGTGCACTTTGGCAGACTAGCGCTATGATAATATGCAAATTAGCAATCAGGAAATAGACAAGGCAGTGCCTCACAATTGAGCAGATTTTTAAAGCGCAATATGGCGATCTAGCGCTACGAAAGTATTCAATTAGTGATCAGGAAATAGAAGGTGTGGGGGCAAGGCGAGCAAGCAGGCAGTAGTCTGGCAGTAGGAGCTACGATACCATGAGTCAGTGTTGAGCCACGCAGTGGCCTAGATGCTTCTATTTTCTATACACAACTGCAGCAATAAGTCGGTTCTGAATTCGAGCTCTGGTTCCAGATATGATGTGTGGATGCTGCTCCTGCCGTAGGTGATGCATAGTTGCTTAAAGCAATGTGATATTTCAGAGGACGATAGCTGTGTCCACTCCCCTCAATGGCAAGGATGTGCTGGTTCCGATAAGGATGCACTCAGTCTGCTCACCACAACAACGAGGTTCTGAGTTTTCAAAGGCGTAGATGCACTAGTTCCGATAAGGATGCATGGATCCAAGAGTCCACAACTGGAGTGGTACCACTTGGCAGATTGTTTACTTGCCAGGTAGATATGTATGAAACTGCACACACAGGCTCTGCAATGGTATTCTAAGACATGGTGAAGGGCCTACGTATGTGGGTGGCACAATTAGTGCTCCAGGCCTACTAGTAGCATTTAATTTGCAGGCCCTGGGTAAATGTAATGCACTTTACTAGGGATGTATAAATAAATTAAATATGCCAATTGAGGATGAATCAATATTTGTGTAATAATATAAGGGATCTTGAAGTAGGGACCTACAACCACTAAAATATAGGGAGATCCTCCAATGTGAGGGTGAAGGGATACAGCCTCTTTATTGCATACTACTAACCAAAAAGAACCCCTTCTGAAGCATTTAGCATCTCCTTGAAGAATCATGCAGAAGCATACACGCGAGCGCGCGCATGCGCAGTTTCTGCACTGATTACGGCAAAGAAGAGGAGTAGGGATGCCACAGTACAGGTAAGTGTTTTTCATTTTACTTTTCATTAAAGCCTAATTATTTGTCAATAGGGGGGTGGATGCGAGAGCTGGCCAACTCCGCATAGCTGCTGAGTGTGCAGAGATTTGCGTACTTGTGTTCTCGGTGGAACGCGGGGTAGGCAAATCTCTGCACACTCCGCAGGCGATTATTAATAGGCCTATATTTAAATGGACAGGTGCCAACCCCCTTTTTAAATATCAGGTTTATTTCTGCTATTTATTCATATATACCTATATAAACATGCACATAAACACAAATATATATATATATATTGGGGACTATTCTTTGAATGATGGTGAGGTATCAAGGTGAAATACTTGCAGTGGCATGATAACCATAATTTTGATATTTTATTACACTACTACTACTTTCTGAGCCCTTGACCTGCCTGTGAGATTGGCATAATATATCTGCATCTGTCGAAATGCTCAATCAAATTCATACAGTCACAAATCAATGTACTCAATATTTGTACTGATAAATATTCTTTCAAAGCAGTAATTTACTCTTTAATTTATCCATGCACCATTGCATCTACCCATTCATTCGCTCTTTGACACGTTCCCCACTCTCCATCCATACAAGACATACACAAACCTGTTAATCAATGAAAAATGAAGTTCATTCATCAAATATAGGACACATTACGTCTGATTTATAAAGATTTTGCTGTGGCTTGATATTGTTATACTTCTGGCCTAATCATTCATTTCCAAAATTCACCAGTAATAATTCTGGCTTACTCCTTGAATTCAGAATCAAGCCAGGAGTAAGACAGGATGAAGTCACACCTACTCAAGGCAGAATCATTGTGAAATTGGTCTCTTTGTTTTTGATTTGCTGTGATTGGTTTGGGTCATCTAATTTCTTTTTCTCTGATGACGTTTCTTTTGAGACTCATATGAGCTTTATTTGTTTTGCATGTGTGTTTTAGGTTGAGAACACAAAACCAACAATATTGACCATAAGTAATCACAAATGTAGACCTGCTTTGTTTTTTATGTTGCTTAATGGTAGTGTTACATTTTACACAGTTGCTCAGTTTCTTTGTAAGGCAAATTAGTGATATGAAGCAGTGAAAGACGCCACTGAGGTCTATATTAATATGCTATTTTGCACATTTTGGACTACATGTATTTTAAATCCCTTTATGCTATTATATGTTTATTATATATTGTTCAAGGACTGAATATACTTGTGTAATAGAGCTTTTGTTTCTCTGTGCGCAAAACGCATTGTAAGATGATGATGATCTACAAATCTTATTTTGGCTATAGTATAATTATATCTTCAAATTGTGTTTTAGTACACATCTCGATTGGATTATGATACAATGGTGAAAGTCACTGTCTTGCATACAAATTGTTTTTCTCAGAATCCCATATGAAGTCAAATTTAAATTTGGATTCCATCACAAATGTTATAATTTGAAATAATTATTTAAACCAGTCAGAAAGGTTTGAACTACATATCTGGGAGGCTTAAGTGCCACGGTGCACTAGTTGGCAAATAACAGATCCCAGAACAGAGTAGACTGATTCACATATAATTAGAACTTTTATGCTACAGGTCTGCCTCAGAGTTAACATTTTCATTGCTATGATCCTGCAGTAAATGACCTAGCTAGGAAGAAAAGGGATATTCCTCATAGTCAACAATTAGAAGGTCTAGGCTGGTGTTTATGCTTCCCAGAAGTGGATCCCTTTGATATTCATGTAAAGGAAAAGGCAGGCCACAGTGGCTGAACCTTTTTCCAGAGAGAAGCGCCATATTTTGAGAGAAAGTTGCCATATTTCAACCTTCCTAGAAAGCAGCACATGAGTGGAATAGGCAGTGTAGTGGTACTTGCTGGAGAGAGTAAGGGATGAAGGAAGAATGTGGCACCACTATGGTGGTGGGCTGCCTCACAAATGGTAAGAGACTCCACCTCCCCTATTAAGTAACTGCACAGTAAGGAGCCTCCAACAGCTATCACATGACCTGCCAGGCCTGATGCTCATGTGTTAGAGATCTAAAGACACCTGACTTGGACTCTCTACAGCGGTGGTCATTACACCAACTCTTTCATTCCTTTTCAGGCCCAGTTTGTTCTGTTGTGTCTGTCTGCACATGAAATCACACTGAAAGTGGCAGAAGGCTTTAATGGCCATGGAATGCATGCAAAGAGAGTGGTATACCATGGGGTACTTACATGGAGATGGGAGCACATGCTCGGAAGAAACCAGAACAGGAGATTACGAGAGATGGGTAGGAGAGGAGGTATAGACCATCATAGTCAACATGCTGTGAAGGAGGTGGAAGCAGCAGTGCAAAATATTCTGGGGATCAGGCAGGTGCTGAATACTGCTTGTACTGACTGCAGTACCCCACCAGGAATTCAACTGTAAAACCCCCACTGGAATCTATCTAGGAAATCGCACAATTTTGTAAATTAACTAAATGCATGGCAATTTGAAAGACTTATGCAGATGCCCAGGAGTCGGTGGCTTCTGCAGCCACAAGATAACATGTGACATGTAATTACTATAGGCCTTCCATGGAGTCCAGACTGAATTGGGTACTCCAGGAGACTGTGGCAAAAGACTATTCTATTTTCACCTTTAGCGGTGCGACACCCCCAATGGAATTTTGCTTACACTGGAAATTTCTGAGCCTGTGCCACAGTCCTTTGAGGAGAAGAGTTTCCGAAGGCCTAAAGAGCACTAACCACTCGCTTTACCTGATCACCAGACTGAAAACAGGGATTGCAGGGATGGAGGGAAATAGCAGTGTTCCGTACCGGGCTTTAGGAGCAGTGTGCCCACTGACAGGTAGACTGGAGGACTTATGGCTACCATATGGTACCTAGAGGAAGTGTGAGGGCATTCCTTGGAGTATTCACACAAAGCGTGTGGATGCTCCGGGAGAAGCAGTAACACCTTTGCTGCAAACATGATCTGCCAAACGGACACATCAAAACATAAAGTTAGGAGAAAGCATCCCAGGAACCACAAGAATTCATTGGGTGAGCCCTAGAAAAGCCCAGTCCTCAGGGAAATTTGCCTATTTTGCCACTGGTGCTCTAGAGGGTTGGGGTACCATGTCAGTGTTATGATTGGTTTGGAGAGTCCATATAGGATAGTGCTGCACCCCCATAAGTCTGCCAGATGCAGAGAGCAATACCTACTTCTAAGTCTCCCAGGAACAAGAGTGCAGGGGTTCAGAATGAGAATGGCAGTCTTGTCCGGTGTGCATCTGTATTTTTAAGAAAAATTTCATGGATTAAAAGAAAATAGACAACGTTTTTAGACAATCAAAAATACGACCTCTTTGCTCCTTCATTTGGGAAGCAATCTCTTTATACTTTGCTCAATTTTCACATTATGGACAATAATCGCCTTTACAAATAGTCTACTTGTGTTTTTCGAGTGCAGCATCATTTGTGTTTAAAAGAATGAGAATGATGCCCTTCCTAAGGCTAGATTCCTGTGTCGTCCTATTGCTGTGCGTGAAGGATCGGTATGAAGTAAAACTGTGTAAAAATTATGTTTAAGTGAAAGGCTCTGTGTTTTGTTTTTACTTTTGTGAGAAGTAATTTTAAACGTTTAAACATTAAACGTTTCAAAGCTTTATTCGACTTTTAGTCATAAAAGCAACCTCCTAAACATCATACAATAAATACTTAAAATACTACATTAAAAAACATATTAAACAGCAAAAATCGAAAAGCTAGTAATACTATAAAATGTATACATACAGTTTTATAAAATTCCATATAGAAATGTTAAAAATGGACAAGGAAGGTTATACCAGCAGTTAATAAATCATATTATTCAATAGGCCGTGAAGCACGAGATCTTATTACCCACGCCCATGCAAGGAATTTTGCTACGCCTATTACCAGTGGTATTGAGGTGTCAGACATTAAAATTCTTAGGGCCTGTAAGCAATAACGAGTACCCAAATTCCTACAGGTTGGTTTTAACCACTTTTGGCGCGGGGTCAGATAGAGGGGGCAGATGAAAAACAAGTGTGCAATGTCCTCTATTTCATTTTTACAATGATTGCAATAAGCGTCCTTTAGTGGAGACCATTTTTGTGTAAAAGCGTTCACTGGGAGAGTTCCCACCCAAAATTGGAAATATAGTTTCCTATCCAATGGACGTTCAACTACATCCCAGTATTTTTCGTATGATGGAATTTGTTTTGTATCCAAAAAGCGTAAGGTCAGGGAAGATTGCAAACCTTTGCAGTACAGTGTTGCATATACTGACTCCCAGTACATATCCTTGAGTTGTTTTTTTGAAGGAAATAGGGCAACATCCTTATTACCCCACAAATGGTCCAGACCCAATTTCACCAGTGTGCTCCGCAGTTCATTTAGCCATACAATGGAATGAAAGCAATCAAACTTCACAAAAGTAATTTTAAAACCAATTGTTTTGGTGTATTGGTAAAAGATGAATGTGTGCAAGGGTGCAAGCTTTGGCACTAGGCAGCACACAGTGTGCCAGCACTTGGAGACACTAGGATTGTGCCCTATCTTAGTAAATATAACTCATTTCTGACATCTCCCTTTCATGCAACACAATGCAGCAACTCTGCTTACTGCCCTTGCGTGAAAAATTTGTACATTTCCCCCTATGACTTTTACGGCTGAAAAAAAATCCTCATTTGGGAAAGGCTTCCCACTTTTTTCAGCTGTGCCATCCCATCTTCCTTTAAGTTTTCAAATTAAGTAGGCTCCCTCATCCCTTCACTCATCTAGCTTGGGGCACAACATGTCTTCAGATCATGATGGGTTTGATGGTGTTCACTGGTGGGAGATGGAGGATGCCACAACTCTTCGTTCCAGATTTCATCATCTTCTTCTTCTAGATCGGCTTCAGGAATGTCCCTCCCACTGTCTCCCCTAATTCCAGGGCTCTCACTTCACTAGTTACAGTGTATTTTCCGTAGCATACGATTCCTTTAAGTAAGCCTATTTGTTGGGGTGTCTCTTGACCTCTCACTGCCAGTCTCGGCTACTTCGTGGTCATTCCTTCTCCAGTTCCAGCAAACTCAGTCCTGACAAAGGTGCATTACTCCACCTTCACTTTTGTTTTCATAGTTCCTACCTGCCCCGTCTATCCAGTCTTTCTTTGTTTTCTATCACTTTATATACCAATACTCCTTATGCTTTTTGTTATTTTTTTGCCTGAGTCTCTTTGTTTTTATTCTAGATGCTTGTAGGAAATTACCAGATGTTAGCACTATCTGTTTTTGCTGGCTGAAGCACAATTTGTACTGTATCCCCGCTAACCAGTGCTTTTGCTTGTAGGAAATTACCATATGTTAGCCATATCTGTTGTTGGTGTTTTTGCTGGGTAAAGCACTATGGGCCCGATTCACAGAATGAACTTACTACTTTTGGCATTCACAGAATGCACTTACTACTTTTGGTATTCACAGAATGACCTTACTCATTTCGGTATTCACAGAAGTTAGGACTACTAACTTTAGGACTCTTAAATGCCTTCTGTGAATACCGAAAGTCTTAAAATTAGGATTTTTCTCAATTTAGTAGTAGTAAAATTAGGACTACTAACTTTAGGACGCCTAAATGCCTTCTGTGAATACCGAAAGTCTTAAAATTACAATTTTTCTCAATTTAGTAGTAGTAAAGTTAGGACTCCTAACTTTAGGACTCCTAAATGCCTTTTGTGAATACCGAAAGTCTTAAAATTAGGATTTTTCTCAATTTAGTAGTAGTAAAGTTAATTATCCTAACTTTACTACTACTAAATTGAGAAAAATCCTAATTTTAAGACTTTTGGTATTCACAGAAGGCATTTAGGCCTCCTAAAGTTAGTAGTCCTAACTTTACTACTACTAAATTGAGAAAAATCGTAATTTTAAGACTTTCGGTATTCACAGAAGGCATTTAGGCATCCTAAAGTTAGTAGTCCTAACTTTACTGCTACTAAATTGAGAAAAATCGTAATTTTAGGACTTTGGGTATTCACAGAAGGCATTTAGGAGTCCTAAAGTTAGGAGTTCCTACTTTACTACTACTAAATTGAGAAAAATCCTAATTTTAAGACTTTCGGTATTCACAGAAGGCATTTAGGCGTTCTAAAGTTAGTAGTCCTAACTTTACTACTACTAAATTGAGAAAAATCGTAATTTTAGGACTTTGGGTATTCACAGAAGGCATTTAGGAGTCCTAAAGTTAGGAGTTCCTACTTTACTACTACTAAATTGAGAAAAATCCTAATTTTAAGACTTTCGGTATTCACAGAAGGCATTTAGGAGTCCTAAAGTTAGTAGTCCTAACTTCTGTGAATACCGAAATGAGTAAGTTCATTCTGTGAATACCAAAAGTAGTAAGTGCATTCTGTGAATGCCAAAAGTAGTAAGTTCATTCTGTGAATCGGCCCCTATGTGCACTGTACCCCTCCTAAGCAGTGGTTTTGCTGGCTGAAGCACTATGTGCACTGTACTCCTGCTAACCAGTGCCTGAGCTCCTTCTTTCAACATGATGACATTAGAATACCCCTAATGGGCATATTTCACTTCCTTAGTGTCCCAGGGGGGTTCCTCGACTTGAACCTGCCCTTCCGTTCTGTCTGAACTAGGAGTAAACACAAAGGTCGGTTCTTTAAGAAAGGCTTTTAAGGAGGGTTTTATTGGAATATAAGTCTTCTTCTGCATAACAGAATAAAGAGTTCTTGAAAACTGGAACTCAGTCTCTTGAAAGGGGTTGAAAGTAAAGTTCATCAACAAGGGGGGCTGGGTATTCCGTAGATGACAAAAAGGGTTCCCATCCGAATCCGAGGAAGGCTTCCGGTCGGGGTTCTTCCGCCTTTAGCTCCGGGGAGTTGCTCGTCCGGACCACAGGTACCCAGAAAGCAAGAGGGAGAACTAACGGTTACTGGGACGTTCATGATGAAAAGTATAAGGAAGGGGAAGTGAAGGAAACCAAGTGACAGTGAAGTTAGCTAACGTCACGAAGTGCTCTCAGTGCTCGTGAAGGAAGGGTCACAGGGGACGCTATGTACACTCGGCAGCGGATTATTACTCGGTAGGGACGCTACTTCGTCCGAACCACCCCACTAACCGGCCCCGTACCTTGTTAAGCCACGTTCCTCCCTCGGGACCGTGGCAGGGCGAAGCACCGAAACGTTGGCCTCCAGGCTTGCAGATATCAGCTGGGCTCGTCCGCACTCCGTCCTCCTTCAGGTTCTCACTCGCGTTGTTCCTTCTACTCTCCACACCGTCTTCCTCCTGGGAAACGCCGTCCGCCGATGCTGAGGTGCTTCCGCCTTTTGACGTCGTTCAGTAGAGAAGGGGCGGGGCTGAGTCAATCGGATCGTTCCAGTTAAAGGCGCCAGGCCCCGTTTCAGGTGGCACCCAGCAATCGTCCTGTTTCTCTCTCCACTCGTTCTCAGGCGGCTGTGGGGACAAGGTGCAAGGTGAGAGGGGAGCGGTGGACCACCACTCCGGGACATTACGGGGTTCACCCAGCACCCCGTCATATACCTCCCCCCCTGGCTTCTCCCGATCGGGGAGAGGAAAGACCCTGGATAGGAAGTCTGCATTCCCATTGTCTTTGCCCTTGCGATGTTGCACAGTGAAGGAGTAGGGCTGCAAGGAAAGAAACCATCTCAGTACTCTGGGGTTCTGGCTACTGTTCTGGTGGATCCATCTTAAAGGGGCATGATCAGTATGAAGAACGAATTGTGTGCCTTCTAAATAGTATTTCAACTTGTCTACGGACCACTTGATGGCTAGCGCCTCCTTCTCGATAGTGGAGTAGTGACATTCTCGTGGGAACAGTTTCCGGCTTACATATATGATTGGATGTTCAGTCCCGTCGTCTCCCAGCTGGGATAAGACCGCCCCTATCCCCACATTAGAGGCGTCTGTAGCCAAAATAAAGGGTTTTGTGTAGTCGGGAGATAGCAATACTGGGGCTGTAGTCAGGGATCGTTTTAGAGATTGAAAGGCTTCCAGAGACTCCTGTGATGGATGCGTGAACCGTTTAAGTGGGACTTCTTTCCGCAGGAGATCTGTTAAGGGTGCAGCTGTCTCCGCAAAGTTAGGAATAAACCTACGGTAGTACCCTACCAGGCCGAGGAATGCCCTCATCTCTCTTTTAGTGGCAGGAAAAGGTACCTTCTCTATTGCCCTGATCTTCTCGTTTTGAGGGGCGATGGCCCCATCACCCAGAACATATCCCAGGTAGTTGACCTTGGTGAAGGCTACCCTTGATTTTTTTGCATTAATATGCAGTCCGGCGTTCCGTAGGGCTGATAGGATGGTCTGCAAATGTCTCATGTGTTCATTCCAACTGTTGCTGTAGATGACGATGTCATCCAAGTACGCTGAGCTGAAGGTGGAATAGGGTCGAAGTACTTGATTCATGAGACGTTGAAAAGTCGCCGGCGCCCCATGTAGGCCAAACGGGAGGACTGTAAATTCATACGAGCCTTCGTCTGTGACAAAGGCGGTCTTCTTCTTGTCCTCTTCACAAAGAGGCACTTGCCAATACCCCTTCGTGAGGTCGATGGTGGTGATGTAACGGGCGTCTCCTATCTTTTCCACCAACTCGTCTACCCGGGGAATCGGGTATGTGTCGAAGTGGGACACTGCATTTAGGGCCCTGAAATCCATGCAGAATCTCTTTGAGCCATCCGGCTTGGGGATCATAACGATCGGAGAAGACCAGGGACTCTGGGACGGACGAATTACTCCCAATTGCAGCATTTCGGAGACTTCTTTCCTTACGGCTTCACGGCGAGCTGCCGGAATTCGATATGGCCTTTGTTTGACTATCTTTCCGGTAATGTGTCAATCCGGTGCTCTACCAAAGTGGTTCTTCCAGGAGTATCCGAAAACACATCGGAAAAGGGGGTCAGTACCTCCTGTAGCTCTTCTTTCTGTCCTGTGGTTAATTCTTCGTTCACTACAAGCTGTTGTAGAGAGGACCGTGCCGTTGATGAGGGCATGACCAGGTGAGTATCCTTAGGCGGGGGCCCCAACCACTCCTTGAGTAGGTTGATGTGGTATGTTTGTGTTTTCGCAGCTGATATCTTTAACCGGTAAGTGGTTTGCCCAATGGCGTCAATCACTTGATAGGGCCCTTGCCATTCATTCTTGGAACTGTTACTGATGGAAGGAAGAAGTACAAGAGCCCATTTTCCTACAGCAATCTTGCGGAGTTTCTTCCCCTTGTCGTAATTCCTTTTGATTTTCTCCTGTTGTTGTTCGAGCGAGGAGTGGGCCAACTCCCTAAGCTTCCCCAGTTTAGTTCTCAATTGGGTTGTATACTCCAGCATCTCTTTCTTGTCTAGTTCTTCCTCTGTCTCCCACATTTCTTTGGTCATTTCCAATAGGGACCTGGGAACACGTCCATACAACAATTCGAACGATGAACATCCTAGGCTGCTCTGCTTTTGGGACCTAATCACGAAAAGGGCCAGGGGTAATAACCTGTCCCAGGATGGTCCTTCTGCGGTTAACATCTTTTTCAAGGTTAGTTTCAGTGTTTGATTGTACCTCTCGACGAGGCCATCCGTCTGCGGGTGATATACCGAAGTTTTCAGGTGTTTGACGTTTAATACTTTGCATACCTCTTTCATTAACTTAGAGGTGAATGGGGTTCCCTGGTCTGTGAGGACCTCTTTCGGAAAACCCACCCGGGCGAATAGTTCCACAATTTTCTCTGAAATGGCTGTAGTTGTAGTGGTACGTAATGGAAAGGCTTCCACAAACCTGGTGGCGTAATCTACCACAACCAAAGCTTACAGGTGACCCCGGTGAGTCTTCGGAAGAGGGCCTATAAGATCCATGCCCACTCTTTCGAAAGGGGTTCTAATGATTGGCATCCTCTGGAGAGGGGCGGCCGTAGGTCTTTGCGTGTTTCTCCTTTGACATATCTCGCACCGTGCACAGTAGTCCTGGACGTCCTTGTATATACCGGGCCAAAAGAAATTACGAAGTATGACATCAGTGGTTTTCTCCTTGCCGGTGTGTCCTGCTGTTAGATGTGCATGGGCAAAGAACAAGACCTGTTCTCTAAAGGACGACGGCACCAACAACTGCAGATCCCCATCACTCTGGGCTTGTCGGTACAGTAACTCTTTTTTGATCAAGAACCTGGGATATGTCGGGCTTGGGGTGCCTTCGCTAGCATGTGCTGTTTCCCAGGCGTTATACAATGTCCGGTCTTCAGCCTGCGCAAACCGGAAACTTTTGTCCAAAACCCACGGTTCGGAAGAGAGATAGGTGGCCTTGTGAGAGGGAGTCAGGGCCAATGTTTCCCGAAAAAGGGATAGGAATTCAGGATTATCTGTCCCCAGTATCATATCTTCTGGTAGGGATTCCCCACCCCCACCCTGACTTTACAAGGATCTCTTTGTGGCATGTATAGGGTTAACTCGGCGACCGGGTATGGTTTTACATCGCCATGTACACAGCGGATGTATACCGTGGTCGGGGTAGAGAATTGTTCAGGCTTAACAAAGCGTTCCTGGACCACAGACTGTCGGCACCCGGAATCTAGTAAAGCTTTTACTGCAAGTCCATTAAGCTTCATACTCACATAAAAGGTGCTACCGAGCTCCGCCGAATACATCACGGTCCTGGGGAGATAGCCCACTTCCATGGGTTCCTCGGGAGGTTTTTTCCGAGGGCACATCCTTGCTATGTGGCCCCACTCTCCACACTCAAAACACTGGGGTCCCCGGTTCAGGGGAGAAATCATTCCAGCCGGACGGGACCGCAAGAGTTCAGTCCCTACTTTGGGTTTCTTGTCCGGCTTCGCTGGGACTGTCGACTTTTGTGACTTTTCTGTTTTATCGGTATCCCATACAATGGTTCGTGGTTGGGCTCTGGAGAAGTGAGAGGCCATTTCAATGGCTTGGTTCACGTCCAAACTGGCGTGTTGACGTAACCAACGTTGTGTGGCATAAGGCAGAGCCTCCATAAACTGCTCCAAGTATATTTTATTTAGTATTTCATCCTTGGTACATAAATCGGGTCTTAGCCACTTGTCGGCGGCCATCCTTAGTCTGAAAAACAAGGTCTTTGGATTCTCTCCTGGGGCTCCCCGCTCTTTTCGAAACTTCACTCGGTAGGCCTCCTGGTCTAGGCCTAGATGGTCAAGGATGACTTCCTTAATAGTTTTGTAGGCGGTGTTCCCCAAGGGGTTTGCTGCTTGATAGGCGGATTGGGCCTCTCCGGTGAGGAGAGGTGCGAGGAAAAATGGCCACTTCTCTTCAGGCCATCCCATAGCCCTGGCTGCCCTTTCAAAGTTTAGCAGAAAAGCGTCAGGGTCCTCACCGGTTATGTATTTTTGTAGAGCCACACCTGCATGATGAGGGGAGATTTGACGTACTTCCCCCGTTCCCGTTATAACTTGTGTGGGAGGCGGCACATTCTTAAGGCCTTCGAGTTGGGCGGTCACTGTGGACTTAATCAAATCCCTGTCTGCTTGGGCGCATTGTATCTGTTGCTGTACCGCCCATTCGAGCTTCTCTTGGCCTTTTATGATGTGGTCTATTAGGGCTTCCATCTCTTTCGGGCAGACGGTTGTTGTTTCTAATCCCACTCCTGACACCAGTTGTCCCAGGGGGGTTCCTCGACTTGAACCTGCCCTTCCGTTCTGTCTGAACTAGGAGTAAACACAAAGGTCGGTTCTTTAAGAAAGGCTTTTAAGGAGGGTTTTATTGGAATATAAGTCTTCTTTTGCATAACAGATTAAAGAGTTCTTGAAAACTGGAACTCAGTCTCTTGAAAGGGGTTGAAAGTAAAGTTCATCAACAAGGGGGGCTGGGTATTCCGTAGATGACAAAAAGGGTTCCCATCCGAATCCGAGGAAGGCTTCCGGTCGGGGTTCTTCCGTCTTTAGCTCCGGGGAGTTGCTCGTCCGGACCACAGGTACCCAGAAAGCAAGAGGGAGAACTAACGGTTACTGGGACGTTCACGATAAAAAGTATAAGGAAGGGGAAGTGAAGGAAACCAAGTGACAGTGAAGTTAGCTAACGTCACGAAGTGCTCTCAGTGCTCGTGAAGGAAGGGTCACAGGGGACGCTATGTACACTCGGCAGCGGATTATTACTCGGTAGGGACGCTACTTCGTCCGACCCACCCCGCTAACCGGCCCCGTACCTTGTTAAGCCACGTTCCTTCCTCGGGACCGTGGCAGGGCGAAGCACCGAAACGTTGGCCTCCAGGCTTGTAGATATCAGTTGGGCTCGTCCGCACTCCGTCCTCCTTCAGGTTCTCACTCGCGTTGTTCCTTCTACTCTCCACACCGTCTTCCTCCTGGGAAACGCTGTCCGCCGATGATGAGGTGCTTCCGCCTTTTGACGTCGTTCCGTAGAGAAGGGGCGGGGCTGAGTCAATCGGATCGTTCCAGTTAAAGGCGCCAGGCCCCGTTTCAGGTGGCACCCAGCAATCGTCCTGTTTCTCTCTCCACTCGTTCTCAGGCGGCTGTGGGGACAAGGTGCAAGGTGAGAGGGGAGCGGTGGACCACCACTCCGGGACATTACGGGGTTCACCCAGCACCCCGTCACACTTAGCCTGTCATTTAAAAGAGCCATCCACTACAGTGACAGTGTAAAACATGGCTACCATCGTAGCCTGACTTAGGGAAACAGGTTATATACTGCAATGCAACCCAATCAAATAAGCCCTTTGACAGGGAAAAGGCACTAAATGTATCTGGCAGACGAGGGATCTTCCTTGGGTGCGCAATTTGAAATTCTCACACTCTGAACTGTCCCACCAAAGACTTCACCAGAACCTTGCCTGAGAGCTATGCAACTTTGTGGAGTCCTCCTGGACCACAGCCTACTGCCTTACCCTGCCGAAGATTTTGGACTACCATTTTTGATACTAAGTCACAAGGTAAATCCCCTCGCTTGGTCGGGCCATTGAAGTCAGTCATTTCATTTCATGAAGCTTTATTCGGTACATGTTAGACAATGACCATAAAAGCACACAAGCAAAATGCATGATAAAATACAGGTACAGTTTAAAAAAAAAAAAGAAGAATAAATATTTAAAATTTCATACTATTTCTAAACTGAACTGATTTACGTATAAAAGTCGCAGTATAAAAGCATTTGTCCGGGGAATTCACATTATAAATCAACTTCATCGCGTCCTCCACATTTCTGACACCATACTTTACAAAGATTGGTTTCAAATAGGCAACCCTGACATTCAAAAAGAGAGTACAAATTAACATAAAGTGCAGAGTGCATTGCTTTGAACGCCCATCACATGGGCAGGGCCCAACTGGGTACTTCTTTGGTTGGGGAAAAGCCACCAAAACGTGAGCCGTACTAAGTCTGAGTCTGGTTAAAACAAACCTATGGGCAGGTCTAGTTACCATGTTCAAGTATAACTGGAATCCATCACTTTCAATATATTTGTTGTAAAAGTTAAACTGTAGTAAGGCGACAGTTAACTACTAGGCGTTTCTGGGCTCTGTACAGCTAAAATATTTTTCATATCTGACTTAGAGATGTTTCCTGCAGAACATGGTTCTACCATTATGTTGAGTCCAAAAATATCACGGAAACTGTCTACAACATACGTAAGCCAAGGTATCTTGATATAATTGTCCAGGTCTGGACAGTCCTTAATGACGTATTGATTAAAAGCTGTCTCTTCTTTCCACCAAATCGCACGCCATATCATCAGAGGTCTCAGCAGGATGAGGTCGCCTAAATAAGCAACACCCAATTCCCTATGGATCAACTCATTTGGGGCTGAGGTTGGTAGGCAAAGAAGTTTTTTGATGAAAGTATTCTCTTCCCTTTGCACAGAATCTGCATTAGTATAACCCCATAGCCCTGCCCCATATTTATTTATTTGCTGTTTTATAACGCGCTCCATTACTACCAGAGTATCCTGGCGCGAAAAAGAAAAACAAGCAAGTGGCCAGCTTAAAAGTTCGAACACACAGTATTAAAATCACCACTGTTCGTTAATGTTATGGCCACAAACTAAGCAGAGGGCAAAGGGAGCTGCCACCACCCCAAACACACCGCAATTGACGCAATTGAGACACTCCTAGCCTTGTCGATTGACATCATGTCCCTGATCCGCCTATCGCCGATCTTGGAGGCGAATTTAAATATACCAAAGGCACTCTTTACCATCTTAGTCCTAACATTTAAAAGTTCTTGGGACCAGCTACCGGTACACGTAAAAATAACACCCCGGTAGCAAAATGTTTCCACTTGCAGCACTTTCACCCCTTCAAAAAAAAAGGCATGCTTTTTATTGTTTTTAGCTCCACAGATCATTATATGAGTGTTACTCTTATTGATCAACAACTTTCTTTCCCTTATAAAATCAGAGAACCTATCCATCAGGCGCTGGAGACCTATAGGGGTCCTTGATAATAGCACAGCGTCATCTGCATAAAGCAGAACTGGCACGCCTGATCCATTAACCTGTGGAGAATCCGCCTTCACTTTTTTCCGAATGGAATCCACTGCATTAACAAAAAGAGTAAACAACAACGGGGCAAGAACACATCCCTGCCTAATTCCCCGCTTTACGTTAAAATTTGGGGTGCACTCTCCATTTACCCCATAGCGCACACAGGCTTGCATCTTTTCCTAGAGTCTGGCTAAGAAAAAGATAATAGCCTCCGGTGCACCTAGTTCTAGCAAGACTGGCCATAGGATAGAATGGTCGACCAGATCAAATGCACTGCTTAAATCGGCAAAGCAGAGATATAGGGTACCGGACTTCGCCTTTGTATACTTGCCAATTAAGAGTTCTAAATTCAGGCACTGATCTAGTGTCCCTCGACCCTTTCTAAAGCCATATTGGGAGCTCGCAAGGACCCCCTTCTCCTCGGCCCAAACTTCCAACCTAGACAGCAGCACTCTGCTCATGACTTTCACCGAAGAGTCGAGCAGACTAATTGGACAATAGTTACTTGCTGCTGACTTGTCCCCCTTCTTATAAATGGGGACAATGATGGAGTCTCACCATGTAGGCGGGCTCAGGGTCGTCACGGCTGCGTTAAGAACCAAGGTAAGAATAGGTCCCCACAGCAGCGGAACAACCCTATACACATCAATGGGGACTCCATCAGGCCCTTGTGCCTTGCCTCCCTTGCTAGCCCCAATACTACGTTCAACGTCTCCCAGGGAGATATCTAACGGGGCTATGGGCCAGCAACTTTGATTTCCCTCAATGGGGCCACCAGCATGACATATGGCCAAAAAATGAGATACCCACGCCTCACTGCTAACATTAGATGCAAGATGTGGGACTTTATCATCCTTGAGAAAGGGCAAATTGACCGAGACCAAAACAAACAAATATTTGAGGTTTCTGCTGCCCGAGATAAACTATCCCATGCTTCCAGTTGCAGCTCCCTCTTCTTTTTCAAGAGTGTCTTTTTATAGTCACGTCTCAGGAGTGTGACTTGGTTCTGATCCCTCGGTCTAAGTGTTAAGGCCTGTTTGAGTTGGGCAAGGAGGGCTGTACAGGCATGGTCAAACCAGCCTTGTTTTGTGTGCAGCATTGCCTGACCTACGTCCTGTAAATATGGAGTCAATAATTTTATTAATATTAACAAAATTATTCATAATGGCAACAGGCGCGCTATCTGCTGCCAGAATGCCCTCAATATCTACCAGGGATTTTGATATGATTATAGGTAATACTGTAGTAGATTTTTCCCCTTTCCACCATAACCTAGTCCCATTTGGCCTGTGTGGCTCAGCACTAACTAGGGTTATTAACCCGCCCTGACTTCTATAGTGCCAGGACTCTACTCTTAGTACAATACAGTTGTGATCACTTAAAGTAGGATCCTCAAATACCAAAGTCCTACAGTGTGGTACAATGCTTGATGAAACCATGATGTGATCTATATTGGAATTAGTATTCCTTCCAGTGTATATGGGAATAATTTGACCACTATTATCTGTCACTGGCCCTACTAGCTCTAAATCAAATGTTACCATGATATTTTTATGATCTCCCCATAGGTGTTATGTGGAAAGTGGGGTGTATTCTCACCATTATTATTTAACACCCAACATGCCCTGGAGGACGAGAGTGAACAAATCGGAGAATTAAAATCAGCCAGCCAAAAATAGCTAAAAAAACTTTTTGCTTCGGCTACAAGCTTCACGAGGGCATTTCCCAATTCCTCGATTAGCTTATGCCGTGAATTATCAAAGATATTGTTATAAAAATTAATAAAAGCAGCTCTGAGCCCTCCTTCTGATGTACCCATAAAATGTGGGAATGACTTCCAACTGTTCTATGTTTAACAACAGTTAACAATAAGTCCACAGATATTAGTAAGAGCAAACCACACTTTGCCCTTCCATACCGTGTCTCAGTAGCTTCTAGACTATAACAGACAAACCCTTCAAAGCTAGGTTTTGTGGGACACCAGGTTTCTTGAAAACATAAAATATCGTATGACCTGATCCTGTCCACCCATCCCAATGTTTCCCCTTTGGATGCCCAGCCAGCTATATTCCAGCTAACAATGGATGTACCCTCCATAGTACAACATTTAGGTTGATCTAAGACATTATCACGATTAACAACCTCTACACAGGGTACAACCTCTGCTGGACACCCATTGGTATCCTCGATGCATGTTAAAATCTAAGCATTCGCCACACTTTTTAAAGCAGAGGCAGGTTTGAGCCTATTTTCATAGTGCAGTGTAGGATTCGCTACCCAAGATCGCTCAGGCTCTATACTAGTCCCATTCAAGTTTCCAACCTGGTCATTTAAGGTTACACTCAGACAGGGCCTACTAACCTTTGAATGTCAATCATTCAGGTCCAATGTGCTCAGGCCTTGGTATCTATTCTGAGTCGGGATCTCAAAGATTGGACGCTTGTTGGTATTGGGGGGCCTACTTCGGTTATTAAGGTGAGGTACCTTGCTAAGATGATTATAGAAATACCCCAATGGGTGCACACGTACACCATTCTCATCCGGTGTTAGGGAGGCTGCTCTAAGTAAAACAGTTGCGACATTTTGAGGGTGTTTAAAATTTCAATGACACCTTCACCCCTACAGGTTTTCCTAGCATTACCGATCCAATTTACCCTTCTGGTTGTGAGTATTTGGTCAGAGTAATTTGTTGGGAACCCGCAATTCCTGTTCAGCCAGGAGACAGTTTTATTTTTGAGTGAATCATGTGATTCCTGATGGGGTCGAGTCAAATTAGAATCTAGAGGCGGAACATTGAAAAGCACAACAACATAGGGTGCACAATCTGGTGGGTGATTAGTAAAACGGGTTTTCCTGGTTAATGGGACTGGTGTCCCTGCTATACTTGCTGGGACCGCTGTGGCCTGTTCTATATGACCCTCTGTTCTGACCGACTTTTTGCCTCTTTTTCTTGAGTGAAGGTGATTGAAGGTGACTTTAGTCTGCTATCATTCTAATAGGAGGACTAGAACCTTAGACCGGGCCTATTTACAAGGCGTTTGATGCAATCCCCTACCCTTCCTTTTATTCTAGGTCTTATAAATCTATGTTAAGGGATAGATTCCTTAGTATTAGTAATAATCCGTCCTTTTGTAAGAGTGCTAGTATATTTCTGATGGAGTTATGCTTATTTCGGGCCTTGTAGGCCTCAAACGGGAGAGACTCCATCTTTCTTTCTGCCTCGGCAGCTTGAGATGCTTCTAGGTCAAATGTAATGTTTTAGTTATGAGGTGTTGTTCGCTTGGAGAGAACCGGCTCAGGCTGGCCCTTATCGAAGAACTGTATTTTTCTTTGTATCGAAGACATAACATCAGGCTGGCCGGCTGAGAACGTGTCCTTGGTACGGGGAGATACAAGAATTTAGTGGGCGGCAGGTTACTGGCCGTAACTTTCCATGCATGAACAAGGTTCCATATTAGCGAAAGCAGGAGGTAGTGTGTGAGTCAGTTCGTAGGCGGCAGCTAGCCGTTAGCATCATTGCGATTAATCATCTTAAAGTAGACAGTCACCATCTTGAAGTCTGAGAAAGACCGAGAAGCGAATTCTCTCTTAGAAAGATTGAAGTTATTTTAGTTAGCTTTGCCATTTAGATCAGAGCATATAGAGTGAAACAGTTAGCAGAGTGAACGAATACCAGAGTGGTAGAAACCGACTTATAAGATCGAAGCTGAAAAGTGAAGACAGTCCGTGATTGAGAGGGGAGAGAAGAAGTGCAAAGCAGAGAGAGAGAGAGAGCAGCTAACGAGACAGAGAATAGGAAGAAGGCTCCTGTGACTTGGAGGAGAACGAAGGAGACAGAGCATAACCGGTGCAGACGTGTATCCGTGACTGCAGGGGTAATCCCAAGACGAGCCAAGGCACAGACGAGAAAGGAACCCAGATGACTACCGAGTCCAGACTTCATACTCATAAGGTGTAGTCGACCCTTTCTTATTAGTGTGCACACACATACTAACCTTTCCTTTTGCTTTTCAGGCTATGTGTAATATTGTAGTGTTATATATATATATATATATATATATATATATATATATATATATATATATATATATATATATATATATATATATACATATACATATATATATATATATATATGTTGTTAATGAATAAAGATACCCCAGTTCTTAGTGAACTAATGTGTAACCGTTGCTTTCTTATGATAGAGTTAACCTTTCTTCTAGTCAGATGCTGTTATGTGAACGGACGCAACTCCCGTCCAGGTAAATGGTAACTGAGCAAAGAGGGGGAGAGGAGCACTCGAAATAGGGAATAACCTTTACACAGTGTAATTTGGCCATTCTTGTGTGGGAAAGGATCGACCTGTCTATCTGTCCCATAATCGCTAACATTGTAATATTCCAGTAGGAGAGCGAGAGAGTTCCCCAATGTGGAGAAGGTATTCATAGGAAAGTGATCGTCGTTGTGTAGCGGCGTTATACCCACAAGATTGTGGCTTGCGTAGGTAATATACCCACCAGATTGTGGCCTGTGTAATATACCCATCAGATTGTTTCTTGTGTAATATATCCACCAGATTGTGGCTTGTGTAATATACCCACCAGATTGTGGCTTGCGAGAGCACTGATTACGGTCAGTGTATATACCCACCAGATTGTGGCTTGCGTGAGCACTGATGGTTATCAGTGTGTAATGGTAGATAATCGGAACTGCCTCAGGGTAGTCTAGTCTGGGCCCTTGTCGCCGCGAGACTATAAGGTAAGAGTATATTGTTATAGAAGATCTAAGCTTGTATATTGCTAATTCCCCATCCTTAGGTAGGTACACAGGTGCCTTTTGTAAGTAGGTCCTGAGGAGGGAGATGGGTACGTTTCGGCTGGGTTAGTGGTGTTTTAGTCTGATTCTATCTGGTCCGAAAATCCGGTCGTTACACCCTCCTGTGGGCCCCGCATGCCTGATTTATTAGTACTAGCCCTCCCCACAGGTAGCTTCTGTACAACATTGCTGTTTAATACATCCCTTTCTTTAGGCCTAGAGATCTCATTGTTTATAGTATGGGCACCCAGTAGACTACCTAGTCTAGACACTTCAGCTGTCAGTAGGTCTATTTTATCCACTAGAGGCTTAACAACAGTTTCGAACTTAACCTCAATCATATTAACTAATAAGTCAAATAGTTCAGAGTTCATATTAACTCCAATGTTATTAGTCATAGTCTCCTTGTGTCCGACAGAGCTCTTGGGTGTAATTTCAGTTCTTTTCTTGTGAAGTGTTCCCCCACGCTTAATCTGTACTTTTCTACAGGTCCTTACTGCTCTCTTAACTGGAGAGCGCCGTGATGGGGTATCAAAAGGAACATTCGGTGTGTCCTCGACTGGTACATCCTGAACTGTTTCTGGTACTACCGGAATTTCCGCAATTTCCGTTAGTGAAACATCAATTCTACAAGGAGGGTCCAGAGGCGATACAGTACTAACAAAGGGGGACGTAGAAAGTAAGACTGGTGGACTTTCCTGTCCCAACGATTTTTTTCGGTTGTTATTAATCTTGCTCACGACTTTACTAGATAGTTGTCCATAATTGATTTCTGTTTGGACATTATTTTGACTGGTTGGTAGTCCCTGAATCTTTAAGAGGTGCAAACAATGGGCTCAGAGAAGTGGCAGTTAATGTCAATACAGAGTACTATAGCATAAAAACTATAAGGTTATTAAAATATAGTCCTAATAATATATCCAAAATGCTTACTGGTTTAGTAGGGTAGCAGCAATCAGGAGGGGGTGGCCCAGCCCGGCCTCATTCTGCCCCGGACTGCCCCAGACTGCCCGCCCTTTGCCCGGGCTTAGACCGGCGCCGCCCGCGCGCGGGTCCGTGATGCTGGGGAAGCATCCGTTGTTTTAAGCGCCTCCAGGTGCGCTGCGGCTGGGGTGGGCTGTGCTGACCACTGAGCCTGCTGGGAGCTGTAGTTTCTCCCCTCATAGCCGTGCGGTGTCACAAGCAGCGGCTGCGGGGGAAACAGGCAGCGTCAGGGGCCCAGAAGGAATGCTGGCAGCGGAAGGAAGGTGAGTCCGCTCTGCCCCTTATCCGAAAAATGAAGTCCCCGCTCCTCCGTGGGAGCTTCCGTTGTTTTAAGCGCCTCCGGGCGCGCTGCGGCTGGGGTGGGCGGTGCTGACCGCTGAGCCTGCTGGGAGCAGTATAAATATGTGTATGCATTGTTCTTGTGAAATCACATAGAAGCATTATAATATTGTTTGTATATTAGCATTTCATTTTACAAGATCATGGAGATATATGTGCCGTTCTGTTTCAATGATTTCAAATTTCAATTAGTTTCCCCAATCACTTTTTTTTTCTTACTCATGTTCCTCGGGCCATAGGACATAGATATAAAGGGGGCCAATTGCGTCCATTAATTCCTTTGTCTGTAAGACTAAAGGCTAGATATGCTCTAGCAGATCACAAAAAATGGTTGGAAACCGTAAACCAACTTTTTGTGACCTTTCTTAAATTTTTCAATGTGATTTATGTACTGCAAAATAATTGAAAATCTTCAATTGCAGTGTGTGACCTTCCCTATGTTTGCATTTCAAAATAGGAAACGTTTTATTTAAGCAGATCTTTCTCCTTAAAGGAACCATTGGTGTTTATTTTTTTTCCCTTTAGGATATATTGGGCAGAACAGCCCGTGGTCCCACATACCATTTCCTTCTCCCCACGAGGCTGTCGACTCCATTTACAAAGTGAAAAGTGTTCCAAGGGGACACCTTCCCCATTTACGAATGAGTTTTCATCTCTTTTGAGGTGTTGGGAACTAATAAATGGTTTGCAACCTCAAATGTAGTTGCAAACTATTGGCATCTATCAAAGGCACTCACATTTAGGAGAAGACCCGTATTTCTCATCTTCTCCTAAATGTGATTAGGAATGGAGCAGAAAACCGATTTTGCAAGTCAGAAAGCTTTTCCAGTTCACAAAACAGGTTTAGTATATAGAAAAAATACTTTCACAGAGGCAAAATATTTTGTGAAGTACAAGGTTTTCAAAGACAAAAGAGCTTTGTACATCTGGCCCTTTGTTCAGTAACTCTTTCATATAGTATATCATATTTAATTTTTATTTCTAAGAAAAAGCTAATTTTGTTTCTTTTAACATTGCTTGTTGTATCGAAATCATCCAAGAGGAGTTCATCGTACTACCAGTAGTGCACCAGGAGGCCAATTGCAGAGTGGTTGAAGTAGGGTGTGGGGCCTCCTTTGATGTCTCAGGAATCCCACTGTGGAGGACTTACTTGTCGCAACAATAGGGGTTCTTGGATTCCAACAACCCACTTTATCCCCCAACCCGTAGTGCACCAGGAGGCCCCTTCGCAGAGTGGTTGGAAAAGTGGGCTAGGCCTCCAATGACATCTCAGCAATCCTACTTTGAAGGACCTACTTCTCACAACAATGGGGGTTATTGGCCCCCAATGACCTCATCACCCAAGGGGATTTAATCCCCAGCCTGCAGTGCAACAAGAGGCCCCTTTGCAGAGTGGTCAAGAAAGACGATGAGGCCTCTGATGATATCTCAGCAATCCCGCTGTGGGGGTCTTTCCTCTCACAATAATATGGGTATTGGCACCCAACGGCCCTCAGCACTCAAGGGGAGTTCATCCCCCAATCAGTAGTGCACCATGAGGCCCCTTTGCAGTGTGGTTGAGAAAGGGGGAGGAGCCTCCAACAACGTCTCAGCAATCCAGCTGTGGGGGACTTACTTGCTGCAACAATAGGAGTTATTGGACCCCAATGACCCTTAGCAGCCAAAGGGAGTTCATACCCCAAGCAATAGTGCGCCACAAGGCACCTTTGCAGAATGGTTGAGAAAGACGGTCGGCCTTCCGATGACCTCTCAGCAATCCCACTGCGGGGGACTTACTTGTCACACCAATAGGGGTATTTGACCCCTAATAACCTTCATCAGCCAAGGTGAGTTCATCCTCCAAATAATAGTGTGTCAGGAGGCCCCTTTGCAGAGTGGTTGAGAAAGGGGGCATGAACTCAGACAATGAGTCTTAGCATTCCCGCTGTGGGAGTCTTACTTGTCCCAACAATAGGGGTTGGCCCCCATCAACCCTCAGCAGTCAAGGAGAGTTCATCCCACAATCAGTAGTGTACCAGGAGGCCCCTTTGCAGAGTGGTTGAGAAAGGGGTGGGGTGTCCTGTGACGTCTCAGCAAGCCCACTGTAGGGGACTTACTTGGCACAACAATTGGGGTTCTTGGTCCCCAACGATCCTCAGCAGTCAAGAAGAGTTCATCCCCCAACCAGTCCTCACAAGGAGGCCCCTTTTGTAGAGTGGTTGAAAAAGGAGCAGAGCCTCTGACGGTGTCTCAGCAATCCTGCTGTGGGAGACTTATTTGTCATAACAGCAGGCGTTCTTGGCCACCATCTTCCAGCAACGCCCAGCATCACATGACACGGGTCATCACCGCCGCCGCCGCAAATGCTGCTGAAGGGGAAAACACAGCAAGAAGCCAGGAAAAAAGCACAGGAAAGTGCACACGAAGCGCCGAGTGAAGGTGTGTAAAGACGCACCTGAAATTCACCGAAACGCTGGGAGAAGGCATTGAAGCACGCTGAAGGAAGGCGTATTAGGGGAAATTTGGCCATAGTAAATAGAGCGAGCCCAGTGGGAGCGCCCTCGGTGCAGGGCTGCGCAGAGCAGCATTTTGACTCGGATTTGGCCTCCCGTGCATGGTGGAGAAAGCCCACTGACCTATGGGGCTGTGGAGGTGCAGTAGAGAGACAGTAGCGTGTAGCCATGGAACAGAGGTAAGTGGAGGGATAGGGGGGCTGGGGCAGATTGAAAAGTGTGTTGGTGTAGGTTCCAGGCAAGAAAAAGGTAATTCAAACAGAAGTAGCTTGGAAACCTACTTTGGAAGCCAATAAGAGAAAAAAGGAGAAGGGTATTAAGAGGTTTCGACTGTAACTCAGGAGGAAAAGTTCAAAAGGATTTAAAAGGTGATGGCACTAAGTAAAACAAAAGTACGGAAAGGCCTAAAAAAACAAAAAGGCCTGACCTTAGCACAATGGGCGGAGAGGATGTAGCCTCATCCCTGAAAGTGAAAGAAAATGAAAAAGACGCCCAGGGTGAAACTACCGGATGTAAAAAACCACCACAGAGGGAAAACAAA
This sequence comes from Lissotriton vulgaris, assembly GCF_964263255.1. NCBI lineage: Eukaryota > Metazoa > Chordata > Amphibia > Caudata > Salamandridae > Lissotriton > Lissotriton vulgaris. Next base: position 1,042,619,840 of record NC_141696.1, read on the forward strand.
TCTCTGGCCACAACCCTGCAGCAAAGCAGACCGGGGGGGCTATGAGCATAGCCTTGGTTACAAACTCAATTAAATACTTTGTGGGGAAACATTTTAAATGAAAGGGCACAAAAGGAAAAGAGCTGTGCACGATAGAGAACTTGTTAACACCAGCCAACGTGGCACCCCAGGAGCAAGTCTCACCTAATCATAGTCTATTTTACCTTTCCAGACTCCTTCTGGACCCAAGGCTGTCCTCCTCTCCTAATCTCTCCCTCTCTTTGAGCGTACAAGAGAGAGAGATGGTGGGAAGATTTGAGGAAATGGAAAATGATGACGAGGAACAGAGTAATAACCATCTGATAAAAAGTTTTATGGATAAAAAGGTTGATGTGGAAAATGCACAGGACATAGCAAATGATATTTCGGGACCCTCTTTAGGCATAATGTATATATTTCACGGCACCCAATGATCATAAAAAAGCGGGGGGAAATGAGGAGTTATAAGCAGCGAATCCCACGACCAAAGAGATGGAAGAGGAAGTCTAGAAAGGGTCTAGCTACATCACAGCAGGGGTTATGGAAGGAAGTAATAGAAGTAGAACAAGGACCCGTAGGAAAGAAGGTAAGGTTAGCCCCACCAAAAGAAATTAATTTAGGAGAAGGAACATATGTGAGTAACATAGAAGGTGAGCAAAGGAAAGAAAACGGTCCAGGAAAACTTAGGATAAGGAAAAATAGTATAATCAAAAAACGAGTACGCAAAAAAGAGGGAGAAAATGAAAGGAAGTTGGAGAAGTCACCCCAAGGAGGCACAAGAAGTATTAGAGGCCATATGGGAAAAGGCAAGGAGTTACTTTATCAAGGGGCACCTATGAGGCAGAGGCAAAAAGCAGTCAGGACTTGTGGTTATTTTTGGAGCCGATTGGCTGAGGTGAAGGGGGGGAAAAGTGAGGACATTAGTTCCTTTCAATCAATCACAACTGCTTGCCTCCCTATCTAATTGTGAAAGCTTGGAATATTGGCTCAAATGATCTTAGAAAAGTTGGCTTTACCTTGAATAGTAAGGGGACAGACATAACCAAGGTTTCACTTTACTCTGGACTAGTGAAGACCTCAATAATAAAAGCGGAATGGAAGCTATATAAGGAAGGGATCAGACTAGGTCAATGGACAGAATTACAAGCTGATAATAAGGATGAGAGATATTTTCTAATGAACCATGCAGGGCTGGGACGAAGGGAGGTGAGACTGATCGATTCTGGGAAATAAAGGACGATCTGGAAATTACTATAAGAGGTAGGGAAAGTGTGAGAGACAATGAAGGATCGCTAGCAGGAAACAGATTCACATACTATCCTGGAATATAAATGGTTATAATAGAATAGCGAACCAGGATAGCTTTAAAAAGATCATCGACAGCAATGAGATTATTTGTTTGCAGGAGACCTGGCTGTGCGACAAAACCCTAGTAATCAAGGAATTTGCCCATCAGATGAAGGTTGCAAAAAAGAATTGTTTTGGTAGACCCTCAGGGGGGCAACTGACGCTGGACTCATCTAAGATCGCCAGGAAGGTGATACTGTTAGAGGTAAAATGTAAATGGGCAATAGGTTGTAGAGTACTGTTATTTTTTAATCAAGTATAGTATAAAAAACAGGGCACATGGAGCAGATCTTTTACTGGAAATGACGGATTTATATATAGCCTGTGCTTGGGGAAGGTTTATACAAAAAGTAAAAGAATTTCTGAAATGTGACTAGCATCTTAAGCTCACTTGCCTACAGGATATGGGTAGGATTCAAGGCTGAAAAAGGCTTATTGTTCTTACCTTCGAAGTGCAGGATTATGCATTTAAAGCTGTGCCCTATGGGAACGTTTTAAAATAAGATAAAAGTAATTTGAAATGGGCCCAATAATGTATTTTTTTTTAAACTTATGATACGTTTAAGTTGTTTTTAGGGATGGAAGCTAATAATGAATAATTTTAACGTGAATCCTATGATGTGGTTTTATGGTGTAATTTGTGATTTTTATGAATTGCACTTTAAAAAGATTTCTATGTTTAAGGACTATAGAGTCCAAATAAACTTTGTTTTGAACTCAACTACCCTTAGTAGCAAGGGGAGTTCATCTCCCAACCTATTGTGCACCAAGAGACCCCTCTGCAGAGTGGTTGAGAAAGGGGGTGGGCCTCCTTTTATGTCTCAGCAATCCCGCTGTGGGGGACTTACTTGTCCTAACAATAGGGGTCCTTGGCCCCCAATGAAGGTGACTTCATTAAGGGTGGACGAGCCCTACTCAGCCCACTCATGGAACTCTGTGGAATTTGGCTCACTTTTTCAGCAGCTCTGTGAAATTTTGTGGAGTGAAAATTTGCGAGCTCCACCCAAGCCTAATGAATTTGTTTTAACCAGCAACATGATCTATCTGTTGCAAATGGGAAAAATACTACTCAATTAAAAAATGTAAGCACATAAACTTAAATTCATAAGGAAATACTGTCTGGTCCTCTTAGAAATGAGGTTGTTGGTTGACTGGGGTGTTAGCCCAGATCAAGCAGATTCCGTTTCAGGGTGAACATTAGCGCCGAAAAGGTCAAAGCGCCAACCTCAGACATCTAATCACATCAGACTGAGTCAAAGAAAAATATGGCTGACCGAGATGGATCGTGGGTCAGATGAAACAAGTGATTTGGGCCCAGTCAGTGTTTACCTTTGGGCTTAGAAGAAAAGATTTTCTGATAAGGTAAAGGCCCGTGGGCATGGATGCAGGTGGTGTCCTAGGATGGAGTGTCTTAATCGGGGAGACTCTGGTTGATGTTGTGATGACGATATCTACTTACTTAGTGACTGTTTTGAAAGTTGAAAAACACTAGCGGGATGAAGCGGGAGCCTGTAGCCGAAGAGAGTTCCAGGAGGCCGAATACCATTTGGTGAAGGATCACTGAAGTCCGTTTGCTGCTGTAGATATGAGAGTAGCAGGAGCTGCCACTTAGCCCGGCTGACTAGCTATCCCCTTTGGAAATACAGTTGGGCAGGTTGGTTCCAGTCTTCTCTTTGTTTTCAGAGCAGTTTTTATCCCACAATTTTCTTTCTATGTAACAAGGTTTGGTTTTTGGCTATCTGGGCTCCTTTAGTACCACCACCAAGGGTACAAGACTGAAGGGGTACCACTTGGGAAGGGGGTTAGAACTCACTCAAGCTAAGTTCATGTGTGGGTTCAAGTTGGTGGGGATCTGTTATGACCCTGGTGGATCTGAAAAAGAGGCCAGCAAACTAGCCCTTGGACTCACTCTAGTAGTCCTGGGTTCAAGTGGTGAAGCAGGGCTCAATCAGCAGGACTGGCCTCTGAGGGTTCAAGGTAGACTACAGGCAGCAAAGCATCCTTCCTGTTGCAGCAAATCAGTCTTGTTGAGTACCTGGCAGGCCACAGCAGCAGTCTCTGAGAGTCATTCTACAGTCCTAGAGAGTAGACTGAAGAGTAGGTCTGAGGGCACTATGTTTATATCTGGTACTTTCTTTGAAGTAGAAGTTAGTACAGGTTTGTCTTTGAGGTGCTTGGAATTTCCAGACTCCCCTGTCCTGGTTCCATGCTGGCTTCAGGGTCAATGCAGTGATAACAAGCCCTTTGTGTGAGGGCAGAGCACAGTCTATTCATTTGCAAGTGGGGTTGTTCCCATCTCCGCCCTCCATCGTGACAGCAGATAGCTCATTCAGTCCCAATTTATCCCTTTATTGTGTGACTGCGAGGCATTTGCAAAGTTTAAATGCTAATTACACCCTGTCATGTGACCTAGGAAATGCTGTAGGCACCAAATAGCAATGAGCAAGCAAATGCCAAATTTGTGCCAAAAAGTGACATTTTTAAAATTTTAATTTACATTCTGACTTTGCTATTACAGAGGATTTTGATTGACAAATTCATAGATACCAAACATGTAATGCTTACTATCACAATCAAAAGTTAGCACTTAGTAAATGTAATAGGACAACCCAATGTTATCCTAAGGGACAAGTAGGCCTGTTAGTAGTGATAGGCGAATATAGGAGTCTTTCACTACCAGGACATGTAAAGCTTAAACGTACATGTCCAACCATTTAATTACAATGCAGCCTGCCCTAAGGTCTAACTAGGACCTACTTTAGGGGTGACCTATATGCAATGAAATGGATGTTCAAGGCTTGGCAAGGGGGTTATATTGCTGAGTCAAATTGGCATTTTAAAAGTGCATTCAAGCTACAATGACAGGTCTGGGCCATGTTGTAATATGCTACTAAAGTGGGTGGCACAATCAGTGCTGTAGTCCCACTGGTAGCATTTAATTTACAGGCACTGACTATATAGTAGACCACTCTGCAAGGGACTTATAAGTAAATGAGTGTAAGCCAATCTTACCAAGTTTGAAGGACAGAGTACAAGTATTGTAGCAATGTTTAGCAGTGGGAAAGTGCACAGAGGGCAGTAAAAAATAAATATGGGGCAAAACATTTAAAGGTTACATTGCAGAGAGGAACAGGTCCAGCATGACCCCCTCCAGCTTAAAGCCAGGGTAGAATAATCAAGACCTTGAGGGGCGACCATGTTCTGTTGATAGAACACAAACACTGTCCTTCTGCTGCAGAGACACTTGTCAGTTTCTACGCCCTTCTGAATTTGGTTGGATCTCTCCGCCCATTCTCCTCTGAGTCTCTGGACTGACCCATGGGGAAGCCTTCTCCTCACCTGCAGACCCTATCTGCGGCGCACCTAACATGAATTTTATTTGCTCACAGAACCATCCCAGTAGGCTGACAATACCACATGGCCAACAAAGTGATGTGGTCGACTCCACCCCTTGGTGCAAGAAACACTCACAGCAACCAACAGAGGCCACTCTGCACTATCAGTGTTAAGAGCCAGTCCGAAGGCCTCCCCTGAACTCTCACCTCTACCTCTAAGGTTTTGCAAAGTGTCCAGGGAGCAAAAACCCTAAATGTTAGGCAAATCTCTTTCCCACCAGTCCATGTTTGGTAACTTGAGACTGGCCACTTAACTCAGGGCCTGTACTGAGGCTGAACAGGTGCATGGTGTGCCAGGGCTTCCGGGGGACCACTACCCCTCTCATGGGTACAACTTCTGTTTGTGTCATTTAGGTGTCTGCCTGATGCAGGTTTCTAGCCCTCTGTTTCTTTGACAGCATATGGAGCACCTCCAGGTCAGAAGTTGCCTCATCAGGGTCAGTCTTGGAGTGCTCTATTCTCAGAGCTGGCAAACCCTGACCCACTGGTCATCCCACTGTGGATTGTTTCCACCTCCTGCTTGGCCCCTGGACCTTTTTACTCCCCATATGGGGGTAGTGCTGCAGAAAACAGAGCTTTCATTGAACCCTGGGCTACTGCCCCTCCCAGTTTTTTCTCTACCAGTGGTAACTAATTTCCCGGAATGCAATCAATGGGTATCTGTTGACAAATTTTGACCCTTTTCTGGATCACTCCCCTCCAATTCTAGGGTACCAGATCCTTGAGAAGGACAACAGCCTGCCCCTGGGTCTGACTCACCCTACACACTTTCGCAGTCTACCCTCTGAGTCTATCTCCCAAATAAGGGAGACAAGGGTCTTTTCTACCACCTGACCCAGGGGATTGCTTCCCCTAATCCACACTTGCTACTACTGTAGAGTTTCCACCAATGGGTGGTGGTGGTTTCCTGCTACAGACCTGGTCACCTTGCTTGTGCCCCAACTGGGAGCAATCGAAGCAACAGGGTGGGAAATGGGATTTCTTGGGCCATGGCCCATCAGAACATCTTCTCGTATCCTTGGAAGGGGGATGGGAACCTTTTGCTCCACCCACTTTGAGATCTATTTGGGTCACTGTGGACCTCCCCCTCATTCTGCTGGGGAGAACGTGAACCACCCACTAAGGGTCACTCCCAGGTACCTTCTCAGACACTCTGGTACTAATCCAGAGGTGTGCCTTCTGTGCAAGGTCCCTGGGGTCAGACAGCTTGTGATAAATCAGGTGTTGCTGTAGCTCTGGAAAACAATGACTGGATATGTGCTCTCTTGCAACTAAGTTGTACAGACCCTCGTAAGTGTGTAGCTAGCTACCATCTAGTGGCTTGCAAATGTAGCCCACGAATTTCACCCAAAACTGGTTTTGAGTCTGTGGCTCTGCCCGAACCTCTGGCAGTACCTCGCAGGGGTAAACCCAAATGTAGCTAGAAGTATGGCTCTCGTGGGGGCATACTTTGTCTGGTCACCCACCTCAAGTGAGGGGGGTGTCCCGCCCAACTGTAAGAAATTGGGTTGTTTGTTGACTGGGGTGTGAGCCCTGGTCAAGCAAGAGCCATACTCCCTTGGAAGAAGAACCACAAAACGTTAAATTAACATGTGCGTAACCCTGGGTAGTTTGACAAAAAAGCAGGCAAGCTTAACTTATTAAAAGTATTTATGTTGTACTCAAACAGTAAATAAGTGAAAGTTCAGAACAAGAAAAATCCCACACCAATTTAGAAAAATAGAGTACATTTTAATCAACCATTTTACACAAAAAATGTCACATCTCTGGGTAGTCGAACCAGAAATATGAACGTTTACAGACTTCAGTGAAATGGAGTCAAACATATTAAAGAGCCAGCTATGGATCTCTGGTCATGCTGGACCAGGTCAAAGTCTCCAGTTCAGGCTGACATCAATGGATGCAGATCAGCTACGGTCACCAGATTAGTCCTGATAAAAGTTTTACCTTCTCAAATCAACACCAAGAGTTCTGTTTGCGGTGGAGTGGGCCCAAAAGAAGCACATCGTGGGAGGCTGCTGTAGCACAAAAACCTGTAGTTGTTACTCAGGGGTTTTACTGGAGCTTTGCGTTTGCAATCTCTACAAGTGGTGCGAAGAGGCGGGTGCAAGAGCTTCACATCGAATGGCGACGTGGGAAGTGGGGTGTTGGCGCAAATCGGTCCGTTAGTAGTTGCGAAGAGCCCAATAACTTCAATACAGCTCCCTGAGGCCGCACTAATCTTCCAGGATCCGAGGAACAACACTTGGGGATCAGGAACCCACTTCAGCTGGGTCGGGGTGCTGATGCAGAATTTTGAGGAGACTTTTTTTGTCTCTGAGGCTCACATCAGAAGGCCAGCAGACTAGCCCTTGGAATCTCTTTGGTGGTTATGGGCTCAATAGGAAGTTGGAGAGACAGTTCTTCTCTCCTATCCAAGAGGACATAAGGGCAGCAGTTCAGCAAAGCAGTAGTCAAGCAGAGCAGCAGTCCAACAGAGTAGCAGCCCTTTTCGAATCACAGCAGTCATTCTTCCTGGCTGGGCCTACAAGTCCAGAATTGTACTTGGGAGTTATCCGAGGGCCTACTTTTATCCCCTCATGCCCTGGTTCTGGAAGGTGAGAGAAGCTTCTAGACCGTGACTTTGAAGTGCATGCAATTTCCTGCCTCCTCTCCTCTGGTTCCAATCTGGCTGCAGTGAAAATAGGGAAGTGTTAGGTCCTTTGTATAAGGGCAAGACACCCCCTATGCAGTTGCAAGTGGGCCTGTGCTTACCTCTGCCACCTCATCCTCCCAGTAGATGGCCCAATGAAGCACATCTAATCTCTCCATTGTGTGACTGTCTAAGAGGAATTCACAAAGTCTTTCTGCCAAGTACACCCAGTCATGTGACCTAGGACAGGCTGCAGATACCAAATAGCAAAGGGCAGGAAAATGCTAACTTTTTCAAAATTGTAATTTAAAATCCAACTTTACCATTATCAGAGGATTTGTAATTATAATGGCATAGGTACCAAACAAAAAATGCTTATCTATTCCCAGTCAAAGGTTAGCACTTATTAAATGTAACAAAGAAACCCAATGTTTTCCTGTAGTGAAAGACAACTCTAGGAGTTTTTCACTACTAGCACATATACAACTTAAAAGTACACATTTAACCTTTTAATTACAATGAATCCTGCCCTATGGGCTACAGTTGGCCTATCTCAGGGATCTCTTATATGCAACAAAAAGGGGGCTTCAAGGTCTGCCAAGGGGGTTATATTGCCCAGTCGAAGTGACTGGTTAAAAATGCATTCAAGCTGCAATGTCAGGCTTGGGACATTGCTGTAATGGACATCTTAACTGGGTGGCACAATCAGTGCTGCAGGTATACTGGTAGCATTTAATTCACAGGCCGCCCTGAGTATATGGTACACCACTCTACGAGGAGCCATACATAAATGTAATATGTTGTTGTTGTTGTAGTACTTTATTTGCTAAAAATTTATCTTAAAATTAGAAACATATTCCAAGTACATACAACCAATAAAATTCATAGTTATAAAAAAAATACAGATCAATAAAAACCTTTAAAATGACTTATGTACAATTTAAAAAGGGAAAGGAAAAAGGACTTCAGGGGGCTCCAGTGGACGTGAAGATAAAATGACTGTGCAATCAGGAGCAAATAATCTAAATTATATTTTCATTATTTCTCTCAAACTCTTCTTTATCTGTTTTGTGCGTATCTGCCAGGCTTTTCCCCAAAATTTTGCAACCCCACATACAATGGTCAAAGATGTTATATCTGTTGTGAGGATACGCAGGGCCATACAATGTTGTCTAAAGCCCAGATCCCTGCATATCGGGTTTAGGCACCGGCTTCTGGCCCCCCTATATGCTTTACAAGCAGACAAAAAATGAGATAGAGACTCTTTAGGGCATGGATAACATGGGCATGTCTTTTGATCCTCCTGTGAGGTTTTCCAATTCACAGTAAATGAGTTTAATGGTAGTGTTCCATGCCCATATTTTATGAAAAGAGTTCTATCGTTGGGGGATTGGACAAAATCCAGAAATGGTTCAAGCTTTCTGGCAGACTTATGAACCAGAAATTAGGGACCCCCACTTTTGCCCCTCAAATTCCTCCTTCTCCACCCAATCCCAATAAATTTTCTTCAGAATCTGTTTCGGTGGGGGGGATTGGGACCGCGATAATTCACCCATCCCTATGCATATGACGAGCTCCTTCAACTTTCTCAGCCACTGGATCTTGCTGCAGCCGTTCAAGTTGATGAGTTCGTCAAGCACCGCTGCATAGTTACCCAATTCTGGTGACCTTCCTAGGCGGACCCAGAACAGTAGTGGACAAAGGCGAACTATGTCCTTGATTGAACACCTACCCATATCAAAAAAGAGGGGCTTTAAAGGGGTTGAGGCTGGGAGGCAAACTAGATCAAACCTTGTTCTCAGCTTGACCAGATCCAAGGTATCCTCGAACACCCACAGTTCCGAGCGGTAAACAGCTGAGGCCAATGCCTTTCCTTCGTATACTGCGAGGGCCAGGGCTTTGGGCCTGCTAATGGAGCTTCGCTGGTCTCTAAGAATGGCTCCTGAAGCTCTCTTATGATTTAGGAGCATTTTCCCTACATGGGAGTTCCAGGACAGTTTGTTATTGACCCTTATTCCCAGGTAATCAAAAGCCTGGACTACTTCCAAGGGAGTCCCATTAAGGGAAACATTAAGCCTTTTTCGTTTTTTAGATAAAGACAAAGCCATCAGCTTTATTTTGGAGGTATTGATGGCTAGTCCTCGCTCTTTACAAAACAAGCGAAACCTGTCCAGGAGTTTCTGGAGGCCCATAGGGGTTTTAGACATCAAGAGGGTATCAGGGTGTTTTTTCCCCCGCCAGAGCTGGGGCGTCGGCCGGGTCTTCCCTCAAATGGTCCACCAAACCATTCACAAGGAGGGAGAACAAGGTCGGCGCCATCACACAGCCATGGCGAACCCCCCTGTTCACAGGAACAGCTCTTCCTGACTTCCCCCATCTAATTTTGGTGTAGTTACCCATATGCAATCTCTTGATTAGTTCAAGAAGATAGCTCGGGAATCCCATATCATGTAACACCTGCCACAGTTTATTGCGGGGCACCAGGTCCAATGCGATTTTCAGATCAATAAAGGCCAGGTAAAGGCGGCCTTTCCCAATGAACAGATATTTCCAAAATGCTGCAAAGAATTTGAAAACCTGGTCCATCGTGCCCAGGAAACTCATGTGCCCAGGAATAATCGAGATTGTTTGAAAATACCTGGCTATGATTTAATGGTATGTTCCCAACAAACTTCAATGATAAGAGGGGTGGCCATCTTATTGAAACTGGGGTTGGGTGTTTGTGTAAGATCTAGGCAAGATAGTCGTGGCAGATGGGCACTTGCTGCAATCAATGGGACATCTCTTACGATCTGTACAATTTAGAGTTCAAATTTTGATGATCCTGCAGTTATAGACTTAATTTCGTATTAGCCTTATGGTTGCATCCTGTTATTCTCTGCAGTGACTTTAACATTAACTTAGCTTCAGAATTCAATTTAGTAGGCGGGCAAAATTACGTGGGCTATAAACCCAGGGTCTATAGGGCTTTGCAAGCATTGGTCCATGAACACTCAATGGTGAATTTATGGCTTCATCACTGTAAAATGTGGATGGCACCACATACTTCTCAGTTCCTCATAAAAAAATGGTCTGATTAGACTATTTTTTGTATCAGATCAAGTTGCAGCCGCTACTTCAATTTCTATTTCACCTAGAATCATATCTGATCACAATTTGTTGGTTATTGGTTGTACTCTGTAAGATATGGTAAGATCCCCAAGTCTGTGGACATTCAAAAGAAAATTATTATTGTATCAAACATATGTAGACCACATGAGGTCTTGGATAAGGGGATTCTTAGATATTAACAGAGGTTCAGCCCCTAGCAACATTGTTTGGGATTCATTTAAAGCCGCGGTTCGTGGAGAGACGAAAAGCTTCTCATTTTCTCGTCAACGACTAATTCAGGAAAAAACCAAGGAGCGTGTTGACGAGTTACGTCGATCAGAGGTCCATCTCATGTCAGCGATCAGGGAAGGCTGCGATATAGCCCCCATTCAGCTACAGGTTGGTCGCATTAAAGCCTCCATGCTTGAATTTTTTGGCAAGGATCTAGCAGCTAAATACTTACAATATCGGTCAACAATGTTTGAATTCGAAGAAAAGTCTGGTAGGGTTCTTGCCTAGCGACTTCATCAGCGTGGTATGGCTAATCGAATTACTAGGATTCAGGACCCCCATGGTCAAATTCACGATAATCCCTCAGGTGTACTAGTAGTTTTCTCTGAGTTCTACCAGTCGTTATATAATGAGGAAGTAAGTGATGTTACTATCAGTCGCGAATTTGAAGCTTTCACCTCTGGCCTCAACATGTCTAAAATCTCTGGGCATCAGAACTCAGTCCTTGTCGCCCCTATAGAGTGGGATGATGTGATGCTAGCTTTAAATTATTTGGCCAGTGGCAAGGCAGCTGGCCCAGATCTTATTCCTTTAGAATTCTATGGTATATTTTGGTCAGAGATTCAGGAAGATCTTTTGCTGACTCTTAGAGATGCCCAGCGGGGAACTATCCCAGATTCCTGGGGCTTAACAACAATTATTCTGATAAAAAAAAAGATAAGCCAGAGTTGGACCCTGTCTCATTTCGCCCGATTTCACTAATCAACTCGAACAGCAAAATCTTTTCTAAAATTTTGGCTTCTAGGCTCGCAACTATGATAACACCTTTAGTCTCCATACGTCAACGCAGATGTATTCCTGGAAGGGACACGGCGGATCATGTCCGCCGTGTTATAGCTTTATTGGATTTGGCTCAGGTAACAAATCCTCCCCTAGGTATAATCCTGTTGGGCGCCGAAAAGGCGTTCAACAGGGTGGCCTGGGGGTTTTTGTGGAAGGTCCTACAGTGGAAAGAGTTCTCCCCTATATTTATACACGCTTTAAAGTCATTGTATATTGCCCCTCAAGCAAAGGTTTCAATATCTGATCTCCTCTCTAGACCATTGAATATCAGCAGAGGCACCAGGCAGGGGTGCCCCTATTCGCGCTAATTATTCGCTCTATACATTGACCCGTTTATCAACACAATTGAGCTTGCTGCAATCATAGAACCTGTTAAGATCAATCCTCATGTTTTTTAAAATCCTGGCGTATGCCGACGACATTTCTGTTTTAACTTCTAATGTGTCATCTTCGTTGATGGCTATACAGAATTTGGCTAAAAGGAATGGTCAGCTTTCAGGCTATAAGTTGAATTTTCACAAAACACATTTCATTCAATCTATTACTATGGGTCCCTCGGACGCTCCAGTTGTTCAAAACACTGAATATCTAGGGGTCCAAATCACTGCAGCAGTGGAGTTTTTACCAGAAATGAACATTCTTCCAATTATTGACTCAGCCAAACGCACCTTGCGTAGGTTGGATAATCTACACTTATCGGTATTTGGTAGGAGGAATGTCCTAGAGATGCTTATATTGCCTACCTTTATGTATATTTTTAGGACTATTCCACTGGTATTTGCTCAGTCCAGTCTCGCCCGAGCAGAAAGGTGTTGCAACAGGTTTCTGTGGAGCTACCATTCTCCCCGCAGGGCTGCTAAATGGATGCATCTACCACTTGATAGGGGCGGGTGGTCAGTCCCTGATTTGCTTCTATACAACTGGGCAGCTCTTTTGCAACATTTAGCTTTACCACTTTTCGGGGCCAGGGCAATACTTTCACCAACTTGTACCCCCTCGATCTTTGAGATAGGTTTGCGGGATGAAGTTAAGGGGGTTCTCTTATCGGTGCTGGAACCTAGCTACTATAAGAAAACAAAGTTCAAAGTTATCATAGCTATGTATTCAGTATGGAGGAAAGTACACCGGACATGGCAAATTCCTAATCTCAATTATTTTATACCTTTGACTGCTGCTAGGCTTTTGCCCCCATCTTCCAAGATTTTGTTACAATTAAATGGAGATCGCATGGGATTTTTACTTTGGGGGATTTAACCTCTGAGGGTGTGATGGAACCTTTTCTATTTTTAAAAGATACGTTCGGATTGGGTACACATGAATTATTTAAGTACTTACAGCTATGCAGCTATATTGACAAATTCTTGCGTGATACCCCAACCGCATTGGTTAAAAAAAACCTTATGGAACTTATCTTGAGAAAAGCTCGAATCAGGGCTCTTTACCAGAATCTGTTATCTGGTCTCCCAGATGATCTTTCTTCCCAGAATGCTAAATTGGACAATAGGTTGGGTAAGAATGGTATAGATATTTCATCAATACTTGATCTGTCGAATTCTGTATTAACTTCTGGGAGTCTACGTTCCCAAAGCTACATGGCCCTTTTTGATCTTTATCTTACCCCTGCTAAGATCTCTAAATGGGGAGGGGTTAGAGGCCACGGTTGTCCACGATGCGGTCAAGCAGCAGCCAACGATGTTCACATGTTTTTCTTGCGTCCTTTCCTGCAGGATGTTCAGCAATTCATTAATGTTGCTCTTAAGATATCAATGGATTTATCTTCTGAGTTGGTAATAACGGGGCGTGAGGGTGATCCTTTGCTCATCAGATCTGATCATGAGTCAGCTCTTCTTTGTATAGTTATGTCAATAATCCGACTTAGCATAACTTCTGAATGGATCAGTCCTATCCGCCCTACTTTTATTTACTGGAGATCAAGGTTGTTAGCACTTCATAATTTGGAATCTGCTGTGTTTCAAAGAGGGGGTAGGAGGAGGCGTGAGAGGGATTCTAAAATATGGGCACCTTTTGTATGGTGGTTGAATAATTAAATATTTGATTGGGGAATTTCTTTTTTTTTTAGGGGGGTTTTCCCTTTTTTCTTTAGGTCCATGTTTCCTTTCCTTCCTTTTTTTCTGTATTTGACCTTTTAGGAAAAAGAAAAAACAAATCTTTTTTTGGACCTAATTGTAGTGGCAGGATTTGTGAACATGCACTATAATTTGTGTTTAGTCCTAACTGATCAAGCTAAAATTACTGTGAAGATTCTTTTGATGTGATACTTATAAGTAGTTTGCAAATTTTGTTATCAAGCTGATAATAAAAAATGTTTTAAGCCAATCATACCATGTTTAAAGTAGATAGTACAATTACTATAGCACTGGTTGTCAATAGTGAAGTGTCTATGGCTAAGAAAATGAATTCAGCAAATGATAGAGGAAGTGAAGGAAAAATGTTAGAAGGTGACCCTGCCGAAAGGGCAAAGTCCAGCAGGGCCTTTATGATTTCAACTCGTCATTTGGACTGGTTGACTGGTTCCATGGTACACTGTTTGTATCATAGTAAAATACGCCCCCCAAACATAGGATAATAGTGTATACTGGATTGACATGAGCCTTATTAAATTTACAATTTAGTAACCTATGTTTAATAGTTTATTTCATGTTGGGCAGCATATTATGCTGTTTAATTGTAGCAATGATTTTCTCTTTTACTGAAATATATTAATATTAGGTAACAAGTAAAATTCCAATGTCTCATATTTGAAATATACTCGACAAATCAAAAAGTAAATTGGACCTGTGAAATTTTGACTGCACAGTCAAATATTTAGATCATCTGTATTTGTTTTTTCTACTTTGCAATTCTATGACCTAATCCATTTAAAAGATAGTTTTACCGTTTAAAAAATAAAGTTTTTTCAAAAAATTAGATGGCACTACACCAAACTGATGAGGAGACAAAATATCTTTAGAATCAGCTGGAGAAGCTTTTGGGGAGTAATTAGACGTATCAATATTGGAGAAAAAGATTTTTTTCTCTGTAGAGAGGACATAACGTGACTTCCTATGATTGATTCTTTGCCCGCTTCTCACGATCGACCTTAGTTTCTGTTTTAATTTTTGAATCCTGATTGTAATTCTACAGCAAATTTATCAGATAATCTCCAAGAAGGGTCACAGGAGCATTAGTGGCCGGTGTTACACACCACCGCACCATCTGCTTTCTCTTGCAGCCCCCTGTCTGTCATCAACGCGCAAACAGAACGCACACAGGGGCATATTTACTCAAAAATGTCGGAGAGTAGAGCAACACCATATTTGGTAGCACCACGCTCCGACATTTTCAAAACTCAGGGATGCGCTGATTTGCTACAATACAGCGCACCAATGTGTTTTCCCCAGTGCTGGCTCTAAAATTAGCTGCCTAGCGCAAACTAAGGCACCCTTGAGTTGCAGGAAATTATTATTCATGTGCAGGAATGTGTCCCTTCCTGCAAATTAACAAATCCATAATGGCTATTTGTACCTTCTATTTGTGCTGCATTCTGCAGCACACATAGAAGTAGCAAATCGTTATTATTTAATGATTGTTTATGTGCAGGAAGTGACACCTCACTAATGGTGTTGTTCTCTTTCTATGTGTGCTGCAGAACGCCGCACACATGGAAAAAGCAAAAACAAGGAGAAATAAAAGCATTTCTCTTTGTGTGCCATTTTAATGCATGCTCTTGCATGGTGTTTGTTTTTGGCACTGCCACACATTTACACCTGCTTGTAAATATGAGGCAGCGTCAAAAAGCAGTGGCTGTTGAGGTGGAGGGTCCACAGCAATGCCCATTGCACGTCCCTTTGCTGCAGATGACTGTGCCTGAAAGGGGCATATTTACAAGGTGGCGTTAAGCCAAGCTAAGTGGCTTAGCGCCACCTTCTAAATATTGAAAATGGCACTATGCCAGCAGAGCATTAAAAAAGTGACGCTCAGGTGGTGACAGGGGCTTGTAAATATGCGCCACAATTGTGAGAGGGGATGGAGCAGTGAAAATATATTATTTTGTTTATGATACAAGTGGTATGCAACAGGTGGTTGGGAGAAAGACATTGTCATGGCAGAGAACAGTGCAGCACTAGGCAGGGACTGTATCACAGGTTTTCTTCTGGTTGTGGTTTCTGCTTGACAAAAATGCTATTGAGTCGTAAACACACAGATGGCGGCTACTAGGCAGCCTTAAAAACACGGCTACGATATCTAAGTATCACTTGTAAATCTTCAAATGGTTGCGGACTTTGGAAAAACTCTGCAGCAGCATTGCATGCTTACTGGCTTTTCCAGTCGTGTGTCTGTTTGCCAGCAGTTTCACATTTTTACATGCGCAAACCTGCTGAAAATATGTGGTTTATATGTCTATGCTGTGCGACAGTAATCGTTTGCATGAATATTTTCTTCATTAAGTTATTTTTTTTTACTCTTCCTGTTGATAATGCGTTGGGCATAGTGTGTTCTGAAAAGTGATAGAAATACAATTACTGTAGTCCAGGAGCCTATCTCTCTTCCAACATGCTGTGGCAATGGGCTTCTGTAAAACATAAAAATACACAAAAACAGACAGATAAATCCACAGGAGCCCTTGATCATTACTAACCCACAAAAACATCTTCTCAAACGTGAAAATCCCAGTCACAAAAAAAGTTTCATAAGAATATGAATTAAACCATATTTCCTTTATTAAAAACCAAGTTTCAGATTAATCACATTTTCTTCTCCTAAAGTGCAGTGGACTCGAACTCCACTTGCTGTAAAACGTGAACATCCCGTAGGCCTGTGGTAGGCTGGCGTACCTTTGCATGCAGTTTCACTAGGAAAGCAAACACTTCTGAGACTTTGGAAGCCTTATTGCTGCAAAGGGAATTGCATGATACTGAAAAGAATGACTCCAATTAATGTTTCCTTCCCACTGGTGCTATAGTCCCGCCTGCTATTCCTGAGAGAGCAACTCTATCTCTGAAAGATTGATACAAAAATAATTAATGTCAAACGGGGAGCCGGAGAGCCCGGTATTGTGCTGAAACTAGAAGTATTAGACGCACAGCCCAATCTTAGCTACCTGCTGAGTGTGTATTCTCATTTCCATAATTGTTCCAGGGTTGCTTTATTTTTCTCATCGGCCCTTAGTCATATCTTCAGTGTTCCATGAAATCCTAAAATGCGTTCTGTTCCTTGAATATTGTGTGTTGGTCTTACCGTGGAAAGACTCATAATTATTGATACAAATAGCGATCGTTAGATGGTACTTTATTTCACTTAATAGCTTTGTTGAAAATAATGAAAGCTCAATGGTTCGGCTATTTATTCTGAGAATGGAAATCTGAACATTCAAAGATCAGCTATAGAATGATGCATTAGGCTAATTATAGGTTGCGATTTTATGAAAACAAAAACCATGTGGAAACTGGAAACTGAAAATGCAAGATTTAGGGACTGAGACCTGTTTTAATGTCCCGCAAAGGGGACAAGCCGATAAGGGCAAAACAATCAAATCGTGGTAAAAGGTTCTCTGTGGAGTGCCAAAATAAAAAAAG
The DNA here is from genome assembly GCF_964263255.1 of Lissotriton vulgaris. NCBI lineage: Eukaryota > Metazoa > Chordata > Amphibia > Caudata > Salamandridae > Lissotriton > Lissotriton vulgaris. The sequence continues at coordinate 1,042,636,972 of NC_141696.1, forward strand.
GGAGATAAGAGCCGAACAAAGGAAACAAAAAAAGAAGTTTACACAAGAGAGATATGAGTACCTAACTAAGCTAAAAAAAGAATTCAAGCAAATGGCTCTGGAAGCAAAATGGTCACACAAAGAAGAATGCTGGCAAGAACTCTTAATTGCCATAGAGAATAAAAACCTAAGGCAATTCTGGCAGCTAGTAAAGGCAGCAGCTGGATCATCAGAGGGCGAATTAAGCTGTGTGGTGAGCGAGGCAGCATGGGATGCCTATATAAGAGAATTGTACGGGGTGAGGGGTCCTAGAGAGGAGATGAAGGCCAAAACCTGGCAAGGAATCTCAGAAGATTTTCTAGTTAACTTTAATGAAGAACAAGTCGAGTACATAATAAAAGATCTTAAGTTAACCCGGGCAGCAGGCCCAGACAATTTACCTGCAATAATCCTGAAGACCGAGGTCAAATGGTGGGCAAGATTCCTCGCAAAGATGTTCCAGGTAGTGCTAAAAGAAGGAGTAATTCCCCCAACCTGGAAAGGGGCCATAATCAGGCCGATCCATAAAAAGGGGAGCAAAGATGCTCCAGGAAATTATCGGCTGATTAATCTCCTAGACATTGGAGAAAAAGTATTCGCTAAGATTGTCCTAAAACAACTGAATACGTGGGTTGAGGCGTACCAAATAATCCCCATAGAACAGGGCGGTTTTAGACCGGGCCACTCGACAATAGACCACGGGTTTGCCCTATGGGCGATGGCGAGGAAGTCGACGGAACAAAATGGCAAGTTATGCTGTTGTTTCGTCGACTTTAAAGCAGCCTTTGACTCTGTGGATCGAGTTAGCCTATGGGATACATTAAAGAGGCTAAATATCCCAAAAGACCTTCTCACTATAATTATAGAACTCCATAGGGAAAATTGGGGGCAAGTAATTAAAGACACTGGGGGCTCCCTAACTCCCAAAATACCCATCGCCAACGGGCTAAGACAGGGCTGTGTGCTGGCCCCCCAATTATTTTCGATTTTCCTGTCAGACCTTCCGGCACACCTTGAGGTGGAGGGTAGTGCCAGCCCCAAAATGGACGGAAACAAGATACCCTGCCTATTGTACGCGGATGACCTGGTGATAGTAGACCAGACCGAGAGAGGCCTCCAAAGGAAGCTAAATGCTTTCAATACCTACTGTGCCAACAAATTCTTAACCATCAATCTGGACAAAACTAAAACCCTATGCTTTGGGAAAAAGCCAAACAGATTTAGTTGGTTCATAGGGAACCTTAAACTTGAGACAGTAGATGTGTACCGATATTTGGGTATCTGGTTCGACAGGGCCTTGAACTGGTCTACACACATGGAAACGCAAAAAGCAAAGGCACTTTCCTCCATATGCGGCCTAAAAAGGTTCAATAGGGACTATGGCGAGAAATCACACCGACCATTACTCAGAGCCTTTGACGCAATGATCCCCCCGCAAGCTTTATATGGCGCAGAGATCCTTTATTTGAGTGGTAAGGGATCTTGGGACACGATGGAGGGTAACTGCATAAAAAGGCTCCTATCTCTTCCTCAATCTGCAATGATACAAGCCATCAGAACTGAATTAGGTACAAAGTCTTGGGTAACTTTAACCCAGATGGCTGTGATCAGATTTTGGAAGAGACTAGACGACCCCGAAAGTAAAAAAGTAGCATATTGGTGTCGTAAAGAAATTCAGAAAAGCGAGTTAAAATGGGCAAAGTCCAGTAGGGAAAAATTGAAGGGAATCTGCAACGCACTAGAGATCGATTTAGATTTGAGCTCATATCAAATACTTATCTCCAAAGGCGATTTGAAGCAAAGGGGGAAAGAGGTCTCGAAATTAACTGATATGGGTTACCTAACTAAGAAAAAATCTGTGGCACACATGCTAAATGCGTGGCCCCAGGAAAACTGGTTCCCATATCTCGATAGATTACCCAATCGTGGACTCAGGCAAGAGATACTGAGGCTTCGAATTGGTATCAACCCATGGGTAACAAACAGAGACCTCAATATAAGAATGCTAGATGAGGAAGGTCACTGTAGGTGCTACTTGGGAACCAAGGGGGACCTGATGCATTTCCTGCTAGACTGTGCGGTACTCTTAGAATATAGGAAAAGGTGGCTGCGCCCAGTATTCCTAAAATATGAGGTAAAAACAAGGTTTCAGGCGGCCAGACTCCTTTCTGAAATCCCATACTTGGATATTGTAATAGCCCTCGGGAAGTTCTTAAAGGAGGCCCTGGGTGCGCTGTGGGCCAAAGAATAACCTGCATTACTGTATTTTTATCTTAGCAGAAGAGACTCTTGGAGGGATAAGAAAGTGTATAGGTTTTAACATTTGTATATAAATTATGTAGTTTTAATAATGGTGTGTATGATATTTTAATGGACACGTTTTTAAAAATAAGTGTACAATTTTATGTCGCATACTCAAATCGGCGTTACTCACTGTATTGTTTAAAGACTAAGGTCATAATAAACATATATTTTGAACTGAACTTGATGTCCCGCAAGCATGCCACGGCCATCAAATGCAGCGCCTAACTTTAAATAAGCGTATTGCCCTAAAATTAATCTGACAAAAATATAAAAAACATTTTCATGAACATTGCTATTCGTTGAAAATCGAGGAAAAAATGTATTTCTGAAAAAAAATAATCTCTGAGAGGAAATCCTATTACCAAAATACTTGAAACGAAAAGTATACTTAGAGGCATATTTATGAGCCTCTTGCGCTTAGCGTCACTTTCTGTGACGCTCCAGTGGATCAAATTGCAGAATAATATTTATAAAGTTACTCAAAGTCACTTTGTGTTGCTGGCTTTGAATGGCCTCATAGATATAAAGTAAGGCAAGGCTGCACACATTGCTGCATTCCCTTACTCTACATCATGGAGGCGTTCCATGGGCGTTGCAGTGGATTTTCCCACTCAACAACAATGGATTTGGATGGTTCCCCAGATTTACAAAACAATGTAAGCCTATGGATGTCCCAAAGCCTTAAGGCACAACGATAAGAAATAACTTTATTTCCCCTCGTTTTTTCTGCTTTCCATGTGTGCTGCATAATGCAGCACACATCAAAAGAGGAAGAAGTCTCCCAGGATTGTTTTTGTGGAGGAAGATGGCCTTTCTTGCATTTCATCAATTCTGCTGAAAACACAGGCACCCTTGCACCATGGTGCAAGCAGCCAAGGCCCGGTTGGAGCGTGCCACGGGGCGGTGACATGGGACGGGTGAGGGGCAGTGTGGGGGGTTGTAAAATGCGGCAAACAGACAATTTCAGTTAAGTAACGAAAAAATAAATAAACAAATTTTGTTGCGTGTGCTGCATCGCTGAATCGCAGAGGAAACAAATAAAACAAAACAGGTCCAACTGATAACAGAAACAGAAATTGCAATAAATGCTTCCTCTTCAATATGTGACAAGGAAAAGTGTCAACGGCATTTCGACCTATTCAATTTATAAAGTCATCAACAGGACGAAAACAATATTTTGAGCAACCAATCGATGTAGTCTGTAGTAAAGGGAAACTACTTTGGGTAGGAACCGTATTCAATTAATTTCAGCATAGCAAAAGACAAAAATCCAAGTCTCATGCATATTGTGCTGACTAAAGATGTGGTAGTCAGCAACGGACAGGACGAAGTTCAGGTGTCATGAGTGTTGTGTAGGTTGTGCGTGTAATAATCAAAAAGAACCATCACCAACCACGAGCAAATCAAATCAACTAATCAAGAAACCTAAAGTACACATCACCAAACTCATGAGATGTGTAAAGATCTACATGTGCGTTCCGAATCAGACGTAATCAGACTTAATCAAGCCAAAGATCCTGCATGAATAATTCATTGAGACTGGAAATACTAATAAACAATGAATAATGAAATATCAATTTAAAGAATATGGGGCCATATGTATCAAGCAAAATTGTGATCGCAAAATGCTGAATTTGCGATTGCTTATTTTGCGAATGCATTTAAGGAATCGCAAATTTTGTGATTCCTTAAATGCAATGTAGGAAGCACCAAAAAAGTGGAATTTGGCCTTAAGGAATCGCAAATTACCACCAATTTCAAGTTGGTGGTAATTTGCGATTTCTTTGAAAAATGCACTTTTTTGCATTTTTCAAAGTACAATGTGAAGCACACACATGCCCTTAGGGCATGTATGTGAGCCACATGTGCACCCATGCTTATTTCAGGGGTGCAACAGGGTGTCCTTTTGACACCCTTGCACCCTTGAAATTGCATTCTCAATTTGCGATTCTCTATTCGCTAATCGCAAATTGAAAATGTCTTCCCATTCATTCCTATGGGCCTCTAGGCTCATTGCAATGAATGGGGGGGTATTTCTTAATTGCAAATCGCAATTTTAGATTCGTAATTAAGGAATATGTAGGATTCACAAAATGTATTGCAAATCCTACATATATAGCATTTTGCGATTCTCAAATAGCGATTCGCAAAAAATCGCTATTTGAGAATCGCAAAAGAGGATTTTGATACATATGACCCATGATTCAGCTGAATCAATAAGTATGCAGAAAGATGAGATATCGAATACCTCACAGGCCAAGAAACTTGGAGCTTAGGCTTAGAATTCACAATGTCCTCATAGGTGCCGGTGCAACTTTAAAACCGGCCAACTTGAGCTTCAAAATACATGAAGCATGACCGCTATTGGAAAAATAATGTAAACTAAATTTATACCAAAAATGTTTATATGGAAAATCAATTAATAATGTAAGATGAACAGTCAACCAGCACCTCTTATCTTATCTGCCCAATGAATTAAGCAAGCATTTGTGTTGCTCTCAGTCAATGCAGTAGAGACTAGGTAGTAACTGCTCATAAAACAGCACTGCTCACCTCGATCGAGCTAGACGAGCGACTTCATGCAGCCAATGGCTGTAGTTCCAGTATATGTACAAAAATAAAAAAAATATACCTATAATAAATACAAATATTATACTTCTCTGCTAGAATTTAAAAACAATTTTCTGGAAACATAAATATAGTAGAAACCTTGAAATAACCTGCCATTGCCACTGCGCTCATGCGCAACATCAGCAATACTGTACTTCATTAATTAACAATATATGTAAAAAGCCCCAAGGCTTTCATCGTCTAGTCTTCGCAAACAGGGACCATCAAATTTAACTATAGCAAAGAAACATCCTGAAATATGGTCTTCTTCAAAAAATACAGTCTCCTTCCCAAAATATGGCAGGGCAAAATCAACCGCAATGCAACATTAATACGGCTCTAAGCCAGAACTAGCAAGTTTGGTGGCCAACAGAGCTTTTAAGTAAAATGCATTGAAACATTCTTAGATATAGTTACCTTCAAAGAATGAATTAAATAGCTGCATGAATTCAACCTCTATGTAAAAAGAATTAGGCTCACAGCAAGAACCACACAAGTTCAGGAGCAAACAAAGCTGTTAGGAAAAATGCAATTGGCAGTAATCTTAGCCTCACCGGTCTCCATGAAAAAGAGGAGGGGCCACTTAGAAAACAATAAATCAGTTACATGAAAATAATCAGCATTTTATCTCAAAAGTCTGGAATAATCGGCTAAAATCCACCTGAAGATAGTGTACATATGTATATATCTCCATCTTGGCTTGTTAGTTGATTTTGTATTGTACTATGCTCATCATATTAAGAATTGTCAAGAAAATATTTTCAGGCATACATCTGCATGAAAACATTGTAAAACATGTCACAAGCTCCACCAGAGTGGTGATACCAGAGTGTAGAGATTACAAAAATGTCAATCACATAAATATATCTCTATATGATATCAGAAATAATACATGGCATCCTAAAAATAGAGCTGTAAAGCAGTGCAACTCCACAAATCAAAAAGGCAAACAAGAATATTTCGAAAACCAGAAGCAATTGTCTAAAGAACTACAGGATTATAGAACTTCATTCCTCGAGCTTGTTCAGCCCTTTATTGATGCTGTCACATCTCAGGATCCAGTGACATTCAGCTTTATTAAGTATCAGCTGGATATCACCAACCGCAGTGGTTTCCGTATCAGTTCAATAACCTGCCATCCTATTTCAGCTGGGGAATGGTTTTGCTCAAGAAAGTGAAATACCAAGGGAGCGTGTTCATTTCTACATCTAAGGCAGCTCTTGTGTTGTGAACAATAGGTTTTTACTTTTTGAATAGATTGGCCCACATAAACAAAATTGCATGGGCCTTTTTACATATATTGTTAATTAATGAAGTATAATATTGCTGGTGTTCCACATGAGCACAGTGCTGTGAGTAGGGTCCTTCAAAGTTTCTTCTATATTGATGTTTTGAAAAATTGTTTTTACATTTTAGCTGGGAAGTATAGTATTTTTTATTTAATATAGGTTTATTATTATACATTTTTTGTATATATACTTGAACACAGCCCTTGTCTACATGAAGTCTTTCCTGTAGCTCAATCAAGGTGAGCAGTACTATTTTATACTCTTTCACTACCTCGTCTATATCACATTGATGGAGAGTGAAGCGAATGCTTGTTCCATTTATCAGGCGGGTAAGATAAGAGGTGCTGGTTGACCGTTCCCCTTACTTTATTAATTAATTTTCCATATAAACATTTTGGTATTAATTTAGTTTACATTATTTTTCCAATAGTGTTAATGCTTCATTCATTTTGAATCTCGAGTGGGCTGGTTTTAAAGTTGCATCTGCACCTACGAGGGCATTGTGAATTGGACTAGGAGCAACATTTGAATTGGCATTTCCTGTCATGTTAAGAATAATGTGGAAAAACACAAAATTCTAAATCTGAAAGAGATATCTGAAGTTGATGAACTAATTAGGAAAATGCAGGGACCTCTTGAAGGGGAGGAGTATTCACAAGAATTAGATGTAAGGGCTGAGGCAAGGTGGTTGGTTTTGATACTTAAATATAGCTATAAATAGGAATTGAGCAATCGTCTCCTACTCAGGAATCCCAAACGGCGGGAATGAGGCCTGGCAGTGAAGAAAGGTTGTTTTTAGGTTAGGCACTGTTGGGTGGTAAGCATGCAGGGAGAAAATCCACACAAAGAAAAAAAATCCTAAGAACACACTTCAGTACTAGGTACTAAATCAGTTCCATACAAAAGGAATGGGGGCTCAGGTCCATTGCGGGTGGAGTATGGGGAATGAGAGCAAAAGGCCAGAGATGGCTACCAGGCGAGTCAAGATGACAGTTATTACTTGGAATGTGAATGGAGTGAGATCAAGGATATTACAGAAGAATAACATCTGCAGAAGAATGAGGTACATGTTATCTTGTTGGAAGAAACTCTCCTGGAGAGACCAAATTGCAATGCCCTTTTTAGCAAATGCTGCTCTCTACAAGATATTGTTTGGTCGGAACAGCAGGATAGCATGAAAGGAGTGGCTATACTCATGAAGAAACAATCAGAAGTTAGGCTAATAAATTACAAAACTGATGTTAAAGGAAAGTGGCTTGTTGCTATTTTAGGGAGGAGTAATCTAAGCAGGTCATGTGCTGTATACTAAAGTCCCAGTTGTCAAGATCCGACATATTTAACACCATCACTGCTGCAGCAATTCCCCTGCTATGCTGAAGAACTCAGAAAACAATGCAATCATGACGAGCTCAGCTCGCCATGAGCACACGAGAGGTGTACCTCATGACGAGCTGAGCACGTCATGAGCATCGAAGGGGTTAAGGCAATGGAACTTGTTTATGAGAAACTTAGAACCCCATATTAGTTGGAGGAGATTTTAATGTTGTCAAGAGAGAGACTGAGAGTACTTCCAAATCTAACTACATAAATTGACTTAAAATGGGCCGTAAGTTAAAGGACATTATGCAGGACCTACACTTAATTGACAGCTGGTATAGAAAGTATAGAACACAGAAATGATTTATCTTTTACAGTCAAAAAATGGGCATCACTCATGAATCAACTATTTTCTCCTAGATTAAGTCATGAAGGATATGGTGGTGTCAATCGCCTTTCTTCCAACTTTATTGTTGGATCACTCTGCTGTGGCTTCATACCTGGAGTTTCCCAACAGAATAGAAGGGAGGAGGCGGTCGTTGAACAATGTTTTATTGTTGGAAAAGGATATTTGCAGGGAACTGGCTGAAAAACTAATAGTCAAGTCAAATTAGTTCAAAAAATGGGCTAACCTAGACCTAATTGCAATACAATTATGGGCCGGTAAGCCCGCCACCCCTCCCAACACCAATTCCCCATGGGAGGAGACAGACACAGGTTTGAACTTTTGGAAGGCGGGGGGGAGTTACCCCCCTGGCCGTATTTATTAAAATATGAAACAAAATTTAAAACTTTAAATTAAAACGTTTCATGAATCATGTACAATTTTATCTTCCATTACATTTTGATGAAGACAAGTTCTTGGCTAACCTTAACAAATCTCTAATACAAAGGTTTCCTAGCCGAGTCTAGCATCCTGAAAATGCATAACATTCTAAAATAAAGTTGTACACCTAGCATTAAGGGCCAACGGCAAGGTCTTAACCGGTGTCAGATCCCTACTACCAAATTCCCGCCCTCACGGTGTGAGTGGCGCATGCGCAGAGGACTTTACCCTTGCAGCCAACTGTAACTTCCCTTGTCGTAGGGGCCCCCTTTCACTCGACGCCATCTTAAGGTCGTCCGAGTTCTCGTGCGAGGTATCCGTAAGAAGGACAGCGTGGACTCCCCCCCTTCCCCACACTCTCTTCCGCCAGAGCAGATATCCGGCCCCCGGGAAATTCGTAGGAGGGGCATATAGCTGTCTCCCCCTGGGAGGGGCCTATGGCCGTCTCCCCCTGGGCGACCCATCCGTAGTGGGTGCCGCCCCCCGTGGGAGGGGCCAATGGCCGCCTCCCCCAGGCGCTCCCATCCATACTGGGTGGTGCCCCCCCTAGGGACCTTGAAATCACTGCTCACCGATCATGACCTTACCGCCCGACCAAAATAAATACAACAGTTGTTTTACCTACTAAGGAAAGAAAATATGCCTATCTGGAACAGCTTGACAATTCACCAACTTTGACATTGCTACAAAGGGAAAAAGGTCCTAAAGCACAAGACAAATTTTATTATTCAATTCATTCCTCTACGTTTCTACAAAGGAGAAAAAGGCCTACAAGCATCTATTCAATCAAAGGCATACATCCATGATGCAAAATTGACTGTATCTTTTTATTACATTCGAATAATCACCAACAATTACTTTATTCCAAAAACATTGCAACAAGGGGCTGGTGGGTGGGTCAAAATTGCAGCTTGTTCCCTAGAGGGCTCACGAGCAACGAGTGGTGCAGCCTTCCGAGCACTGGAACAAGAGGAAGCTTGGTAGGATTCCCGCTCTATTTAACCATCTGCGGGAGGGCGGGGGCCCGCCTCAGGTACGCCCATCCGTGTGCGGACTTCCGGGCGGGTGTTTAGGACAACCTCTTCTGGGCGGGTGGGGCGTGCTCCAGCTACGCCGCTTTGGGCATGCCAGCCGAGACACGCCCCCCACCCACAATGGTTCCCGGGGGATCGGGGCACCCATCCATACGTTCGGGGGGACTGAGTGGTCTTCCCTTTTCATATGGGCCGGGATGCCCGCCACCCCTCCCCACACCAATTCCCCATGGGAGGAGACAGACACAGGTTTGAACTTTTGGAAGGCGGGGGAGTTACCCCCCCGGCCGTATTTATTAAAATATGAAACAAAATATAAAACTTTAAATTAAAACATTTCATGAATCATGTACAATTTTATCTTCCATTACATTTTGATGAAGACAATTTCTTGGCTAACCTTAACAAATCTCTAATACAAAGGTTTCCTAGCCGAGTCTGGCATCCTGAAAATGCATAACATTCTAAAATAAAATTGTACACCTAGCATTAAGGGCCAACGGCAAGGTCTTAACCGGTGTCAGATCCCTACTACCAAATTCCCGCCCTTACAGTGTGAGTGGCGCATGCGCAGAGGACTTTACCCTTGCAGCCAACTGTAACTTCCCTTGTCGTAGGGGCCCCCTTTCACTCGACGCCATCTTAAGGTCGTCCGAGTTCTGTGCGAGGTATCCGTAAGAAGGACAGCGTGGACTCCCCCCCTTCCCCACACTCTCTTCCGCCAGAGCAGATACCCGGCCCCCGGGAAATTCGTAGGAGGGGCATATAGCCGTCTCCCCCTGGGAGGGGCCTATGGCCGTCTCCCCCTGGGCGGCCCATCCGTAGTGGATGCCGCCCCCCCGTGGGAGGGGCCAATGGCCGCCTCCCCCCAGGCGCTCCCATCCATACTGGGTGGTGCCCCCCCCTAGGGAACTTGAAATCACTGCTCACCGATCATGACCTTACCGCCCGACCAAAATAAATACGACAGTTGTTTTACCTACTAAGGAAAGATAATATGCCTATCTGGAACAGCTTGACAATTCACCAACTTTGACATTGCTACAAAGGGAAAAAGGTCCTAAAGCACAAGACAAATTTTATTATTCAATTCATTCCTCTACGTTTCTACAAAGGAGAAAAAGGCCTACAAGCATCTATTCAATCAAAGGCATACATCCATGATGCAAAATTGACTGTATCTTTTTATTACATTCAAATAATCACCAACAATTACTTTATTCCACAAACATTGCAACAAGGGGCTGCTGGGTGGGTCAAAATTGCAGCTTGTTCCCTAGAGGGCTCACGAGCAACGAGTGGTGCAGCCTTCCGAGCACTGGAACAAGAGGAAGCTTGGTTGGATTCCCGCTCTATTTATCCATCTGCGGGAGGGCGGGGGCCCGACTCAGGTACGCCCATCCGTGTGCGGACTTCCGGGCGGGTGTTTAGGACAACCTCTTCTAGGCGGGTGGGGTGTGCTCCAGCTATGCCGCTTCGGGCATACCAGCCGAGACACGCCCCCCACCCACAATGGTTCCCGGGGGATCGGGGCACCCATCCATACGTTCGGGGGGACTGAGTGGTCTTCCCTTTTCATATGGGCCGGGATGCCCGCCACCCCTCCCCACACCAATTCCCCATGGGAGGAGACAGACACAGGTTTGAACTTTTGGAAGGCGGGGGAGTTACCCCCCCGGCCGTATTTATTAAAATATGAAACAAAATTTAAAACTTTAAATTAAAACGTTTCATGAATCATGTACAATTTTATCTTCCATTACATTTTGATGAAGACAAGTTCTTGGCTAACCTTAACAAATCTCTAATACAAAGGTTTCCTAGCCGAGTCTGGCATCCTGAAAATGAATAACATTCTAAAATAAAATTGTACACCTAGCATTAAGGGCCAACGGCAAGGTCTTAACCGGTGTCAGATCCCTACTACCAAATTCCCGCCCTCACGGTGTGAGTGGCGCATGCGCAGAGGACTTTACTCTCGCAGCCAACTGTAACTTCCCTTGTCGTAGGGGCCCCCTTTCACTCGACGCCATCTTAAGGCCGTCCGAGTTCTTGTGCGAGGTATCCGTAAGAAGGACAGCGTGGACTCCCCCCCTTCCCCACACTCTCTTCCGCCGGAGCGGATATCCGGCCCCCGGGAAATTCGTAGGAGGGGCATATAGCCGTCTCCCCCTGGGAGGGGCCTATGGCCGTCTCCCCCTGGGCGACCCATCCGTAGTGGGTGCCGCCCCCCCGTGGGAGGGGCCAATGGCCGCCTCCCCCCGGGCGCTCCCATCCATACTGGGTGGCGCCCCCCCTAGGGACCTTGAAATCACTGCCCACCGATCATGACCTTACCGCCACAGGCCGGATAGTTGACTGACTATCCGGCCCCCCTACACCTCCTAAAGGTCATGTCTCCTCAATGCCACTAGCCATGCTATGAAGTCTCCTATGAGTAAGTCATTCCCAGCCCTGGACAGGTGCACCCCATCATTCAAATAATAGTGATCACCCCGAATACACCCATGGGGAATGCTTTGTAAATGAGTGGAGCGAAACAGTTTCTCAATCTTGTTGTTGACCCTCTTTACCGAGTGGTTCAATGCCGACACAGAGATACTCCCCCGCCAGATTCTTCTGGGGATCATGTGAGACCAGGCAATCATACACCCCGTGAGCCTTTTGGCCAACCAGCTGACTGCTGACAATATATGCTCTACTAACACCCGTCTTCCCAGTCTTACCAAGTCATTGCCTCCCAGATGCACTATGATTACAGATGGCGGTGACCTGTGCCGCCCTAGGAGTTCCTCCACAAAGCTCTGAAATTGGTCAAAACAGAGGCCTCCTTGCCCATGGAAGGTCACTCTGAACCCATATTCCTCAGATGCATGAGCCGCGTCACCTGCCTTGAATATGTCCCCAGCACGCCTCACGTATGAGTGGCCCACGACCCATACCACTTGATCTCCAGTCGGTGATCCTTTCCCGCTGGTCCTCTGGTGTTGGGCCGATCCCAATTTTCGCCCCGCGTCACAGGCTTGCGAAACTGTAATCCAAACAAAAGACAACAAGCGTGAGTGCATTTCATCAGTCTTTTATAACATGTGCAGTCGCACATACCTCTTGAAACAGTTCGAGGACCAACGGCCGAACTGTTTCACTTCCTCTGGACACAGACCCCGAGCCGTAGCCTCCGTAGCGGCCCCTATTCTGAATGAGTGGGTCCCAAAATCACACGGGTTCAAGCCCGCTGCTGCAATCGTAATTGCCAGCACCCTCCGAAATTGAAATCTTGTTAGCGGGGTGCCGTCCTTGTGTCTAAGCAGGGTCCCCCCCCAAGTTGTCAACCTCTGTGCCATGTAGGCCTCCAAATATCTTACTGGACAACCGGCGTTCCCCCGGGTGTGCTGGAGCACCACACTACTCCCCAAAGCCTCCTGGTCTGTCTTAGACCTGGCTATCGAGATCAGCAGAGAATCGCCCCTTATTTGGACGTGATCCCTGCATAGACCTCCCCCCATATCCTTCTTATTCCTCGCCACGAGTTCACTTACCCGCATAGCCCCATGAAATGCCAATGCGAAAGCCGCTCAGAACAGAATTACCTCACTGGGCGAGGAGCATGTCTCATCCAGTTTAGCTAGTAGCAAGGACAATCTGTCTAACCCAATCGGGTGCCTTTTATCCTGTCTGTAACCCTCCAGGCGCTGCCAGCCCCAGAGTGCCTTCCTGACTAAGAATGAACCCGTTGGGTCCCGTACCCCGTGGAGCTGCGCCGTGAATGATATGGCAGCCCTATACCTTTTGGCGGTTGCCGCCGATCGGCCTTCCTTATGAAGTGCCACCAGAAACCGGAGGAAGGACTCTTCCCGCCCCCAGCTATGCCCCCCTACCGGCCCTAAAAAGGCGCAGTATGAACGGAACGCTCCTTCATAAGCTTTCCTCGTCCCGGCGCTAAACTGGCTGCCACGAGGTCTTGTAGTCCGGGGCACCGATCTGCCATAGTGCTTCGGGGAATGGTGCCGCCACTCGTTCCGCTGTGGGTAGATAACCCCTGAAAGCCTGCATCAGCTGCATTATTCAGTACACCCGGCACATGCCTTGCCCTGAATTGTACATTCAATCTCATGCATCGCAATACAATTTCTTTCAACAGTCTTAAGATCCACTTGCAGCGTGCAGCCTGGTGATTAATGCACTCGACCACTGTCATGTTGTCTGACCAAAACACCACTGAGCGGTCCCTAAAGTCTTCCGGCCATGCCATCAGAGCTACCCAAATGGGGAATAGCTCCAAGAATCCAATGTTACCTGTTAGGCTACTTGAGTGCCACCAGGCCGGCCATGTTTGTGCCGACCATCGGTTTCCAAAGATCACGGCAAATCCCACGCTCCCCGCCGAGTCGGTCCACAATCCGAGTTCGTCCGACGAGGCTGGGGGTTTGTTCCACACCACTCGACCATTGAAATATGCCAGGAATGCCACCCAAATGCGCATGTCCTGGCAAACCTCTGCCGACAGTCTAGTGCGGTGGTGTCCTTCCTTAAGGCCGACCATAGCTTGTGCTATGGAACGTGAGAAAGGGCAAGCCATCGGCATCACTCTTAAGGCGAAATTAAGCTGACCCACTGTCTGTTGCAACTGATGTAGGGTCACCTTATCTTTACGGAGACATTGTACCAAGGAAGCCCTGAACTTGGCCACCTTCTCAACTGGCAGACGGAAACACCCCTCTATTGAGTCCAGCTCAATCCCCAGAAACTCCAGTGAGGTAGATGGCCCCACCGTCTTACCTGGCGCCAATGGGACCCCAAACTCCCGCATGAGTGTGCAGAAGTCCTGCAGCGCTTGTGCACAGTCCTGAGTGCCCGCCGGACCTAGGAAAAGGAAATCATCCAAATAGTGCATCACCTGTCTATGCCCTGTGGACTCGGTGAACGCCCATTCCAAAAAGGAGCTAAACATTTCAAAATAAGCACATGAAATTGAACAACCCATGGGCATACATTTATCCATGTAGTATTTCCCTTGAAACGTGAATCCCAGCAGGCGCTGGTCCTGAGCGTGTACCGGGAGTAACCTAAATGCAGATTCAATGTCTGATTTTGCTAACAATGCACCGGGGCCCAGGCAATTCAACAGAACGACTGCGTCATCGAACGATGCATATCTCACCGAGCATACCTCGGGGTCAATAGCCTCATTTACCGAGGCCCCCTTAGGGGCCGATAGATTGTGGATGAGTCTATACTCCCCCGGGTCTTTCTTCGGAACCACTCCTACAGGAGAACACACAAATTCCGTCACTGGCGGGCAGGCAAATGGCCCTGCTACTCGCCCCAAGCTGACTTCTTTGGCTATCTTTCTGGCGGCCACTGCCGGGTTGTGCTGAATAGACAGTTGGTTTTCACAAAAGGGGCTCCCCGAAAATTTTCCGCCGGGATCCTGAAGCCATACAGAAAGCCATTCCTCAAAGTCCCGGCGGACACATGATCTGGGTATCGGTTCAGCCAGGGGGTCAAAGCCAAGATATCAATGGGCGAAGATGTTTGCTTCCAAGGCACCACATCAATCCTGCTTGGATCCCCCCTTTCCTCCCGCACCATTGGACTTGGATCGGCAACTGGCTTCTGGGTGTGAGGAATTCCCACAGCCCGAACAAGCATGCCGGAACCTACACGTTCCTTGTGGCCTGGTACAGGTTCCTTTGTTGAATCCCCAACAAACCCCCTGCTTGCCTCCATTCCCGCCGGACCTGGGATGTGGATCCCCCCTGGCGCTCGCCCGAAAGGGCTGCGACGGCTTCTGATGGAATGTCCCAGAGCCACTCGTGCTTGGTACCGATGTACCCGCCGGTCCCGGCAAGAGCTGAGCATGCCATGACACTGTGTCCAGACAATCCCATGTCAAGGCCTCGTTAAACTCCTTCGCTTTTCTAAAGGTAACATCGTAACCCTTCCATTCATTTCCCTAGTACATTGCATGGAAATTCATGATCCTGTTCTGATAACATGCTAAGTCAGTCAACACTTCTGGTTTACGCTCACCAATAATTGCCGTAAAAATCGAAAAGGCCCTGACCCAGTTCACCATGGTCTCATCGACTCTGAATTCCGCCATCTTGGCCCGCCATACGCTGGGGTGCCACAAATCTTTCTGGGTCTTTGCATATTCTAACCCACGATGGTCAGTCAAAAGTGAAAACATGTTAATATACTTATCTCCCCATACCATCTCTTTCGTAGCCATGGGAATGTGCTGCGATAAACTTTCCCGCCTTGAAGGTACTGGACCCTCCCCCACCAATGGCAACGCTCTCTTACCGGCTTCAGCCGTCTTCCCAGCCGTGTCTGTTGTCTTCGCCCGACCGTCCGTCGTGACCCTCATCGCTACCTGCGGGGGAATAGAAGGTACATTCGCCGTCCCGGCATCCCTTGACTGCCGCAACTGCTCAATAATTAATCTGGCTTCTTCCACCGGGTCTCCCACAGCCACTGATCCCCCTGCTCCTTTCTTTAGCCACGGCAATACTGCCGCCAACTGAAGTGCCAGTTCAGGGGGCATTTGGTCATCCCCAATTGGCGTGATTACTACGGGAATTGGCAAACCCCCATCCGGTCCTGGTACCGGGCTATTTACCGGCTCGACAGGGTTGTCTGCGCCTGGGCTCGATGGAGTTACCTCCGGGACTGGGACCTCACTGGAACCTGCCCTCCCCTTATTCCTCCTACCCTTACTCCCTGGGGTGACATTCGGCAAGGCCGGTCCTATGACTCTTTTAGGCCGCCCCGAGGGGGCATTCTGGGCCGCCATCTGTTTCTTGATGGCCGCTAAGCCACGACCGAGCTGATCCACTTTACCCATCTTTCGGTCCATCACCGCTACTTGGTTCACCAAGGTGCGTAGCATCCTCTCCATCTCGGAGCTCTTTCCCGTTTTCTTGCCAGGCATGACTTCGGTTACTCCGTCCGACTTGATCCGCAAGGGTGACTCGATCTTCCACACGCCTGGCACTGAGAAGAGAAATAACAAAGATTACAAGTTCTCAAAATTGCAGCTTGTTCCCTAGAGGGCTCACGAGCGACGAGTGGTGCAGCTTTCCGAGCACTGGAACAAGAGGAAGCTTGGTTGGATTCCCGCTCTATTTATCCATCTGCGGGAGGGCGGGGGCCCGCCTCAGGTACGCCCATCCGTGCGCGGACTTTCGGGCGGGTGTTTAGGACAACCTGTTCTGGGCGGTTGGGGCGTGCTCAGGCTACCCCGCTTCAGGCATACCAGCCGAGACACGCCCCCGCCCACAATGGTTCCCGGGGGATCGGGGCACCCATCCATACTTTCGGGGGGACCAAGTGGTCTTCCCTTTCCATTCTGTGAGTGGATTCTTATGGAATTTTTTTTGTAGAAAACGATGGTGAAAAGTCTACCACTCTATCATGACGCGTTATTCCAATATGGTGTTTTGTTTCAAAATGGCTGCCCATTATTTGAGATTTAGGGTATAACTGTTTATATGCCCATGTGTGGTATCATTTTTTATGTTTTTAGGGACGGGAAAGTCAAAAATAACATCAAAAATTGTTTCTGATGACCATAATATCAAATAATCACAGATATGTCAGAGAGACAAAGTTTGTATAATTTTTTCGTTGACTGATATGTGTGTGAAGGAACAAAAATATTACAAGGAAATATTGAAAAAGAAAGTTTGCTATTGTTTGTATTTTGCTTTGTATTTTTGTTATTGTTTGTTTTTTTGTTAATCAAAAATGTTTAATTTATGTGTTATAGGTTCTTGCGAGTTGCTGTGAGGTACAGTGAAAATGGATGTAGAAAAGTGTTTCATTTGTGATGTGGTATTTCAAGAAGATGACGATGTATCTGTACTCACTGAAAGAGGAGTGACTGGAATTCAAAAAACATGCAAAAAGAGAGAAAATGACCTAAGTTTCACGTTTGAGTTGGGCAGAAAGTTCACAAGAAATGTAGAACGTGTTTTGTTAACTTGAAATATCCGTTCCAGGAGAAAGAATCAGACCCCACAACTTCTCGGGTTCTACGGTCGTGTGAAACCCCGTTTGATTTTAGAAAAAATTGTTTTTTCTGTCGTACTGAGTTAAGTTTATACTTCAGGGAGAGGAAATAAAATGTGTGGTTTAATGCACAAACAGTTGAAATCAAAGCATCAGTTTTACAAAAATGTAACAAACGCAATGATGAATGGGCAGACAAAGTAAAGAGACGTATCCAATATGTGTCTGATTTACATGCTGTAGATGCATGCTACCACAGTGTTACGTCAAATAATAGTAAAATGTAAGCTACAGAGATAGATAATTCAACAATCTGGAAATTATACACAGCAGTGTTGAATCATTGTAGCCAAAGACATGGGAACCCAAAATACTTTAAGAAAGTGATATTGAAGACCTTTGTTGCAGCTTTAAATATCATGCGTTTAAGGAAGAAAAGTGTTTGATATATCTTATTCCTTGCATTTGGCACCAATCTGAGATTCACTCTGAACTCCAGAATGTCTGAAGGATTCACTCAATAGGCATCGGAGGTAGGCAAGATTCAATAACTGGGGGAATTGTAGGAATGGAATAGATTTGATAGCTTGAGAGACAATGACAAGCAGAGAGCTCTCTAGATTCAAGTACTTTCATTTACGATCTTGGTGGTTTTCACAGACATGGCCTGGGGAGGACATTGGAGTATGAAGATCTCATTACAGGCAATGCTAAGTTGAAGAAAGAAGTTGCCTTGTGGCACTGGAAGATGCTTGAGGATGAAGACAATCAACATCCAGAACTGCATTGAATCTGGAGAGATGACTTGCTGGAGACAGGGATCAAATATTTATGGTAAGTATGTTTGAAAAATCTCTATTCAAAAGTAAAATCTGCTGCATTAAAGAAGAAGAATTTTATATGGACAAAAAAAAACAGTTAACATCCATTGGCTTTCCCTTGGACCAGAGGCAAACTATTGTCCTCAGATCCAGATGTGTTAACTCTCTGAGCTTGCAGAGTTTTTTCCTCATTCGCGCCCACCAACGGTAAGTTTCTGCCTGCCAAAGTGAACCTTTTACTAGGCCTAAACCTTTCTTTGTAATACTTGGACGTCACAGTTAAATTATGCCCAAAAGTCTCATAAGGCATGCTGTGTTCTAATTAAAAAGTAGGACATCTGTACTTAAGTTGTACATGTTCTAGCAGTGAAAAAAGTCATGTTTCACTGCTGTCAAGTCTATCTTTCCCATATTCCTGTGGTCCAACAAAATCAAATAAGTTACAGTACTCTGCTATTCAACTTATAGCCCTTCAAGGTATCCTTAAGAGCAGTTGACTACACTCAGCTAATATATCAAAGGGGGAAACAAAATATAAGTACTGTTTGGAGCCCGTCCTTTTTGCTCATGAGTCTAGGACTGTGTCTACCGTTAAATCCAGTCGGCACCTGTTGTTTTACATTTTCTGTTTTTAGAAGATAGTAATTAATCAAAAGAGGGACTTAGAGGGGTGTTTTAGTAAGGTACAGCATACATGCCCAAGTAAATCCAACAAGAAGTGGTATGCAGTTCCTGAGTGGGGCAAAGGATGATTGTAATGGAGAGAGGTGCATTTAGGATAGAGTAGTCCTGTATCCTTAAATGGGGAGGGGGAACTCTCCCTTTGGAACTAGGACCCTCACACACCAAGCAAGCTAGGTGTCATGCTTCATCATTGCGTCTGCTCCTCGTCGGGTCGGTGCTGCAATACCCGTCGGGCACCCAATGAGGGGCTCTTTAGAAGAGAACTTTTGTTCTTGCCGTTTGGTGTGGTGCGGGTGAGGGGCCTAGGAAAGTGTAGATGTTTTTTAGTGAACATATAAGCTAAAACACTTTGGGTAGTCCACAAACAAATTTAATAAGATGGCTCCCACCTGATTAAAAAGGAAAGAGGGGCGATTTATCTGAATGTAATGTTTCAAGGTCCTAGCGCTCTACTCTAATGGAGTCAACATGTTCCTTGCCGTAATCATCCTAAGGATTAGACGGCAATTCATCAGGACCATGTGTAAACTATCTACACCCCACTACCAATCACGTTTGAAGGTAAAGTACATAGGCAGTGTTGAGGAGAATCTACAAGAAGAATAATAAAAGTATACTTAATAGCCATGTGGCTCTTTCTAGATAAAACCAAGCCCAGTGACCCAAAAGGTGTGCACACGTGATCAGGTGACAAGTGGCACACGTGAAATTGTACACAAGAATATTTAAAATATAAATATAAATCACAATAGCTTCACTTAAGGACAATCAGACTCACCAACAGGCTCCTTTTTAATCAGGTAGAGCCACCTTATTAAAATTGTTTTTGGACTACCCAACCTGTTTTAGCTTACATTTTCACTACACCACATCTACACTTTCCTAGGCCCCTCACCCGCACGGCACAGCAGGAACAAAAGATCTCCGCTAAAGGGACCGTCATTGGGTGCCCGTCGGGTATTGCAGTGCCGACCCGATGAGGAGCAGACCCAATAATGAAGCATGACACCTAGCTGGCTGTGTGTGTGTGAGAGTTCTAGTTCCCAATGGAGAATTCCTCCTCCCCATTCCAGGATATAGGACTACACTATCCTATATACACCTCTCTCCACTACAATCATCCTTTAAACCACTCAGGAACTACATACTACTTCTTGTTTGATTTAGAAGATAGTAAACCAGATGCTGTTTTCTTGACAGAAACCTGGCTCCATGCTGATTCAGGGCCTGATCTTGCACAAGCTCTACTCCCCTAACTACTATAGCTACAGAAAAGGCTGACAGAACAAGAGGGGCAGGGGCATTGCCAACATTCTCAAAGTAGACCTTAGGTACCTTATAGAACCTTGTCAACTTCCCGACTGTGAAAGTATGGCCTTTGCTATATCTATGTCCCCCCATTCATCTTTTAAGGAGCCATCTTCTGTCAGCCTGCATACCCTTGCAGGGAGTTCTTACAGAACCTTCCCAAGTTAGTCTCCAACCAGTTTCCCAAGTAGCCAGGTTCCTGCAGGACTTTTGAGTCACACAAATCACTGAAATGGTTTCATTACCTGACGTGAAAAAAGTGCACTTGCTCTACCCTAGTTTTCCTAACAACCCTTTCTCATAAGTCCAAGACTCATTCTAAGTAATCGCGTCTGACAATTTTATGATTCCTTTGGTCCTGGAACTTCCCTGCACCTAACCACCCCTCAGACCCAACACATTGAACGACCGCTGCTGGGTAAAATGAAACCTTGATACATGGAAACAGGTCCTTCCCAATACTAGACCTGCATTTAACCCAGATACAAACATAGCATTTAACAAGTTCTCATTCTTGATCACTCACTCATTGGATCAAGTGATTCCTAATTAAAAAAAAACATGATGCACCAATAGCAAGTCAGTCCCCTCCTGTGGCAAATGTGCAAGAAAGCAGAGAGGTCATGGAGAAAAGATAATAGTGAAATAGGTAAAGCAAAATATAGAGATACTATCAGAAAATGTCACTACAATAAAAGATATAAACCTGGTCTCCAATCCCCCTCAGGAAATATTTCAGATTGTCAAAACATTTTTAGATCTCTCATCTAATATTCCTTTCCTCAAACCCTCAACACTTTGATGCAACAACTTAGCAAGATTTTGGAAGAAAACAAGTAATTACATCCACCGTACCTTTTAGAAACCTTTTCCAGACCCCCAATTTCATGCCTAATAGATTGACAGTTAGATCATAATACTGTCCTCACTGCCTTCACTGCATGACATTTGAGAGTCTCTCAGTGACCCATAGCAAACTTAAGTTAGGATCTCCTTTAGACCCCATCCCCCACACATTTTCACTAAAGTAATAGACCAGATCCTACCCACTCTACTGGAAATACTAAACATCTCTCTGGCGGAAGGTATTGTATCAGCAACATGGAAACATGCCATGGAAAAAGCACTTCTCAAAAAATCCAACCTTGACCCTCTTGATGCTCAAAATTATTGGCCAATCTCTTTGCTTCCCGGATTTAGTAAAGTGCTTGAAAATTATGCCAATAAGTCTCTGTCAGAATACCTAGAGGACTCATAATATTCTCAACCCCACCCAGACTGAGTTCAGACCTAAACATTGCACAGAGACTGCACTCTTGGAATTAATCGAGAAGGCCCAAATGCAGCTGGATCAGGGAGGATCAACTGAAATTATTTCCTTGATCCTAGCGCAGCATTTGACCCTGTCAGTCATGATATTCTCATTGACAAAATCCACAGTGTGGAAATTTTGGTACATGCTCTCTCCTGGCTTAAATCATTCCTCAGAAACAGGACTTTCCAGGTCCTGGAGGTAAGCTGTACATTAGATATTTTCCACTAAATTGTGGAATACCTCAGGGCTCATCATTAAGTCCTACTCTGTTAAATGTGTTCCTATATACATTGACAGACATCATCCTTCCATTCAGGATTTCTTTCATCTCATAAACAGATGGTACTGAACTGGTCTTTGCTTTTTCTCATGATCAGGATCCCATTTTCTAGCCTTAGGCCCCTGTTTAGAAGAAGTAGCTAACTGGATGAACAACTCTGCCTGGAAACTAAATGGTGATAGGACAGAGATTATGATTCCAGAATAATTCCTCTAATCACCAATTGGGCCTAGGATTGTTGAGTTTCCTGAACACGCTGCCTACCCTGAAGACGACCATAAAAAGTCTGGGTGTATGATTGGACAAACCCCGGATCCTGGAAACCCAGGCTTTAAAGTTAGCTACAACCTGACATGACATCCTTTGTATGCTCAGGAAACATCTGTAATTGCTCCCCCATCTCAAAAAGGAATAGTGGTTGAGGCACTCATTCTCTTTTGCTAGGACTATGGAAATTCACTGTACCTAGGAGACCCAAAATACATAGTACCATTGACCCGGCAAACTTTGATGCCCTTTCATTGGCTCCCAATAGCTCAGAGGATTACATTTGAAGCCCTTGGTATAGCTCACAGGACATTTCTTGATAAAATCCCTTTGAACTCCTGACCCCTAATTTCACCGTATAGGCCCACAGAGTTAAATAGCATTTGTTTTTTATTTCAACCAATATGTAGCATACGGTATTTGTTAGACTTGGTATCATTGGCGTGAGTCTCCCTTCCATTTTATCTGATTGCCTCCTCTGTTTTTGATCTGTTTGCTGGTTTTAGATGCTTTGGGCACTGTGCCACTGCTATGCAGGGCAACAGTGCAAGTGCTCCCTTTGTTAAATTGATGTATTGATTAGTGCCTCCATGATTGGGTTATTTGATTTACTTATCATACGCTAGTACAGTGCACCATGTGTGCCCAGGGCTTGTAAATCCAATGCTGCTGGTGGGCTTTGCAGCACTGGTTGTGCCACACACAGAAGCAGATTGTAAAGTGTGTTTTAGGCCTGCCATTGCAGAGCATGTGTACAGTCTGTGACTGCCATGTCGATTTGGCAAATGCACCCATTTGCCAGTCCCTAAAACTTCCCTTTTCTGCACATCAAACACCCCTAAGGTAGACCCACGGGCAGGGTGCATTGTAAGTATAAGGTAGGACATGCCCTTGTGTGTGTAGTATGTCCTAAGAGTGAATTACAACCAATTTCGTTTTCACTATTGCACTGCTGTCTGTTCCCCATAGGCCAGAATGGGCAGTTTGATTATAACATATTATAATCCTAACTGACTCAGGGAACTAGATAGAAATTCGGGTTTAGTATGTCTGAACTCAGAATGATAAAATACATCTTTCAGTGAAGTTGGTATTAACATTCTGTGTTTGAAAATACCACTTTTAGAAAGTAGGTATTTTCTTGCCTAACTGTCCAAGCCTGCCTCTGCTGGGTTGTGTATTCTGTGTCTGGAGTTTGGGTAACAGAGGCTGTGGGGTTCCAGGAGACAGGGAGAGTCAGCACAGGGCTGAATAGAGAGATCTGCATGCAGATGGGAGGAAGGAGTTGCACCTGGTACCTGAATAGGGCTTTGTCTTCCCTCCACAATGCTGGCTCCTCCTCCTGTGGTGTGTCTGATGCCACTGGCCTACAAAGTGAAAGGGAAAAAGGAGTCTTGTCAGCAAAATACTGCAGGACTGACCAGAACTAGTTTGGACTAGGCAAAGGCCTCTCTGCCTTCAGAGAACAAAGAGAATATGAGTATAAATATGGCGATCTAGACCCCAAGATTTTAGATCACTTCTGGGAAAAAGACAAACCTTCTGCCAAGGAGAAGAACCAAGGAAGCTGCAGGAGTTTCGACTACCCCTCTGCCAGTGTGCTGTTTGCTGGGTTGGCCTGCAGTGGTTTCTTCATTGCCAAGGAAAGGAAAAGGAACTTTTAAAGAACTTACAGCATTTTGCAGAATATTTCTCCAAGGGCTTGAACTTGTGCTTGCCTCCTGCTGAAGTCTCTGGGCTCCAAGACTTCACCACCAGCTCTGCTCTGAATTTCCTTGCTGGGAATTCTATCTGCAGAAGCCGGAGCTGGAAGAGCGACTCAACGAGAAGAAGCGTGTTTCCGCTGCAGCTGTTGTCGTGGTATCGCCCAAGAAGCAGGTCACCGCCACATCTCCCGAGAAGCATGTCTTCATCGCAGCTGTTTGCTGTCACATCCCATCACCGGAGAAGCGTATTGCAGGGCCTGTCGCGGCTCCAAAGTACAGAGTTCGCCGTGCGGTCGCCAGGCGTGCATGCATCGTCTTCACACTGTCGCATCAAGGGTGCCATCTTATCGCATCGCACCGGGTCATCACATTGCATCGAGGCGTCATGTTGTCGCATCACAACCTGAACGCATCAGGCGAATCTACACATAACCTCCTCTCCAGTAAGGACCGAGACGCATACCCTTCTCTGTGCAAGCATTGAGGCGTGAAGCATCATCTCCCCCGAAGCAAGGAACCGACGCATCTTCATTCCTGCAAACCTTTTGTTTCTTTGGCGTTATGCAACCAGGTACTTTTGTGAGAACTTTGTCGCATTAATTATCAACTTGAATTAAATAACTTCTACCATCTTTAAGTCTATTTTAAGTACAGTATTGTAAGTTTTGGCATTTGCGATCTTGTGTTAGGTCTGTATAAAGAATACTTATTTTTATAAAACCTGTGTGGTGTCCATCTGTAGTGTTTTCACTGTATTACTAAATGTATTCACAAATGCTTAACACATTGCCTCTGAGATAAATCTGTCTGCTCGTGCCAAGCTACCAAGGGGGTTATCAAGGGTTATCCAGTAGTCTAATCCCCTTTCCCTGACTTAGAAGCAAGGGTCCCTAATAGGTCAAAGGTGTATACTATTGCCAACTAGAAGAGACCCCTAGTTCTAACACTATTTATATATAGACATATATATTTTTGTCATATATATGTGTTGTTGTCAATACAAACTGCAGCCCACATATGACACTTAGCATTTGATGTTATAGTTGCACTTACGGCATCATTTACAATAAAGTTACTGGAAGTTAAATAGGCTACGGAGTTCAAATTCTTTGCACAGGTTATAGAAGGGAAGCACAGGCACTTTACTAGTAATTAGCAGTGCTAAAGTGCATAGAGCCCTAAAGGCAGCAAATATAGGGTCCAGAAAAAAGTATAGAATCTGAGACGACCCTGTAGGAAAGCCAGATTTGCGACAGTTACCACCGTAATTGTGAGATTACCCTTCCATTGTGTGTTACAATGCTAAATCAATGCAGTGTTTTTACTATGTTTTGTTCTTGTTATTTCCTTTAACTGTTTATACCACATTTAAAATATATGAAAACTATAAAAATTGTAGACTGGCAAACTTTTCTGAACATCTAAACTTTATTGCTGTCATGATAGCCGTGGTGTACTTTATTTATAATCACTACATATATTGAATTCGTTTTTGAACTGCTCATCCAGGTTTACCCGTACTCAAGGATATTTAAGTGGCCCTCACTTTACATTGTGGACTTTGGGGCATATTACCAAGCAATAGCGATAATTATCGCTATTGCTAGGTTAGAGACAATAATTTATCGCCAACCTGTGGCAATTTTTATCGCAGATAAACCTTGGTATTACCAAGGTTTATCGCAAATGCGATAAAAATCAGCCGCAATGCATGAATATCGCTGAAAAGTCAGCGATATTCATGCATTACCGAGCTAATGCTCTTAGCCATGTTATCCACCTCCCATTGGATAACATGGCTAAGAACTGCTCAGGGTAGGTGTTAGCTTTTGGAGATATTCACGCTTAGCGCGAATATCTCCAAAAGTTGATAATAGGAGATAGCGATGTTAGCGACTGTTTCCAGTCGCTAACATCTTGGCACACCCACTTTGCATGTCATTAGTGATAAATTTCTCTGACATGCAAAGTGGGGCCCAAGATGGTCGCTATCTCCTACTAGCTGTCGCTAACTGGTGTTAGCGACAGCTAGGTAATAGGGAGATAATTTTATCTCCGCTTTCTTGGCTTTTAAAGCCAAGAAAGCAGAGATAAACTCCCTTGATAATATGCCCCTGAGTACCTTCAGGGCTGATTTGCAGGGGCACTGCACGTACTGTTTTATTTATATAGGCCAGTGGCTTCTTTCAACATCTGCTATAGGGAAATTCAACTGGTAGTGTCCAAATGAGGACTTTCTGGGATGCATTGTGTTACAAGCTCCCTGTATAGCATAAGAAAAGGAAAAAGAGTAGATGAGGGCTCATGTTTACAGCTACTGACTTTGAAACATGGAGTAGTTTAAATCCCAACTTCAGCTGACCGACCTGTGATTCTGGCTAAATCTCTCAATCTCATTGTATCCAAAAATAAAAAAGTCTGTATCGAAACCTGTCTCATTGGAAAGAGCTGTGAATGCCCTTGAGCCAGGTTACTGTTATTGAATGCCGCCAACAATTCCATAAATTAATTCAAGATAAAATAGAATAATATGGTTTGCCGTGGTATATCAAAATGTAACGTGCTTCCATCACCAAAAGGCATTGATTAATGCGTTACCTAGAGGGTATACAATGAAAGCTGGTGAGGAAACCGCTGTTATGTGCAACTCAGGACCTGAGTATGCATGGATTATGCTGCTTATTTCGCTGAACTATAGGTTCCAGGTCCCAAGATTAGTACGCTTCAGCAGGAAACATACTTGTAGGATCGATATTCCTTCCTGCTTGCATGTATTTGCTTATGATGTGACGTCATGAACAAAAATAGAGAGCTTTAATGCAATTTTCTCACCCCCTGCTTTCTCACGCAGGTGCAACTTGGACTTGAAAAAAGTTCTGCTAGCTAAAAATAAACCAGATGAGTCATGTGAAAATTACTGTAATTGCTTTTATTCAGGTATCTTATTTGCTATGCCCACAGATTCATTAGCGTTGTTTTTTAATCTTGTTTCCACCATCACAGCTTGTTTGCTATTTATTTTTGTAGCAGGCTATCTACACAGACATTGTGAAGTCAAATGTGATAACCTTTCATTGATTTAATAGCATCTATTTTTAAATCTTCGGTTCTGTTCTCAATCCAAGTACTTATCTTTGAGTGTTTTATTTGACCAGAATGTTGACAGCCAATTTTTTTTACCAATCTGCAGCATCAGAGTGGAGTCAGTTGTTCCAACCCGCACGTGATGGAGTCATTTCAAGTGACCCGAAAGGCAACATATGCTCAATCACCCTAAAGTACTAACAAACTCTAAAGCTGACATTTCTGCCCATGCAGTACTTAATACGATTTCTATCATTGCAGGGCTCATGCAAAATTCATAAAATATCCGAGAAGAATGGAGCACAGATCAGGTTGGGAGCAGTAAGACGAGGATAGCGTAAACACTTTCCGCCAGTGACATCTGGCCTAACACACCAACGAAAAATAATATTGTATAGATTGATTTTATAGTATAGGTCTTTCTGAGGCTGTCACATTTAATAC
The DNA here is from genome assembly GCF_964263255.1 of Lissotriton vulgaris. Lineage (NCBI taxonomy): Eukaryota > Metazoa > Chordata > Amphibia > Caudata > Salamandridae > Lissotriton > Lissotriton vulgaris. The sequence goes on from NC_141696.1 coordinate 1,042,664,295, forward strand.
ATGTAACCTGCTGATCACTGTTTTTGCAGTTCACAAGACAACTGGGAAAGAGGAAGGAAGGAAAAGGAAAGGGGAAGGGGAAGGGGAAGGAGAAAGGGAAGGGGGAGGAAAAGTAAAAAGAAAAGGAAAAGGAAGGAAGGAAGGAAGGAAGGGAGGGAGGGGGGGAGGGAGAGAGGGAGGGAAGGAAGGAAGGAAGGGAGGGAGGGGGGGAGGGAGAGAGGGAGGGAAGGAAGGAAGGAAGGAAGAAGGGAAGGAAGGAAGGAAGGAAGGAAGGAAGGAAGGAAGGAAGGAAGGAAGGAAGGAAGGAAGGAAGGAAGGAAGGAAGGAAGGAAGGAAGGAAGGAAGGAAGGAAGGAAGGAAGGAAGGAAGGAATGAATATTGGAAGACTTGGGACCCATTGATCTAATATTCCTATTCATTTTATTGTATTCAGTGATTTCATTTCAGTTTTACATTCTGTTCTTACTAGATGAATGTCACATAAACAATTAAAACATAACTGCCCGATGAACGTGTTCCTAGATTGGGTCTGAATTTACCATTATAAAATAAAGCATGAAAATTACAAGATATAAAGGGCAGAATAGCATCAAGAAAAATAAAAAAATACAAAGGCAGAAACAAGTGTGTGGGTGTGTATATATTTTTTTCCCGTGAATAAATACCAGTTTATCAACTGTGATCGGTGTGGCTCGTGCTTGTAGGAATACCGTACAACAAGCTTGCTGGTGGATATATATATTCAACATATTTTATGTTTCACAATTTTGTAACACAGGATGAGAAATTTGGCTGCGCACTTTACAGGCTAGCAATGTACCAGTTACGGCAGGTGAAATTCATTTTGAGCATATTTAACCACTCGCCCATTTAACTTAGAATAATGGGACTCTGTGCCAGCTATTTAAATGCACTGTGCAATTTAGACAACTGAATATGTTTCACCTTTAGCATTGCTGACACCCAGCTGTAGGATGCATGGATTTAGTTGCTGCATAAGGCTTACATCATGGTTGCATTTTTTAGAGTATGTCTTTTATGTTTACCTATGACGTAATTGGGAATGGCTTTATATTCTGCTTTTGTAAATGGTGCCAAACAGATTGATAACGGCTTCCAGTAAGACAAAACGCGTCTCTCTTACCTCTGGGATTGAGGGTTACCCAAGAAAATAAACAGATGCTAAATCCTGACTACCTCGAGTCCGTGCCTTCTTCTGTGGGAGATTCTTGTGATGACTGTGTGAGGCTGGATGGTGTGCATTCTAATTCAGCGTGAGCAGTCGCCCCGCTTTTCCACGGAACACCAGTCATCTGTGGCTCTCCCCTTGTGACCGCAAGTCTATGGTGAAGTACGGGAGTGCTGGAGGGTGAGCCCCTAGTTTGGCTGCCAAGGAAAGGAATGAGGATGACAGCCGTGGGTGACCTCGGGCCGGGCCATTTTTGCGACTGCCAGCGTGGGGTCTAAGGCCTAGATGTATCAAGATTCCATTTTGCGAATCTTAAATAGCGATTTTTTGCGAATCGCTATTTAGAATTCGCAAAATGGAATGTATGTAAAAAATTGCATTTTTTTTTGCGATTCTTTATTTATCTTTATTTGCGAATTCGCATTTTGCGAATTCGCAAATAAGGAATAATTCCCCATGCATTCCTATGGGCCAGGAGGCCCATAGGAATGATTGTGCAGTAATTCTCAAATTGCGAATTCGCAATTTGCTAATTCGCAATTTGAGAATTATTTCAAGGGTGCAGGGGTGTCTCATGGACACCCTGCTGCACCCCTGAAACTTACATGTGTGTGCATATGGCACACATACATGCCCTATGGGCATGTATGTGTGTCACATGCCACCTTCAAAATAGTCATATTTTGTTTTTTAAAAGGATTTCGCAAATTAACACGAACCTCAAATTGGTGTTAATTTGCGATTCCTTAACCCAAATTCGCAATTTTAGAAAGTTTCATACATGCCATTTAAGGAATCGCAAAATTGCGATTCCTTAAATGCATAAGCAAAATAAGGAATCGCAATTTTTTGCGATTCCTTATTTTGCTAATTTCTGATACATCTCAAAAGATGCTAAATGTCCGTTTGCGATTCCTTAAGGCCGAAATTCTGCGAATTTCGGCCTTAACGAATCGCAAAAGGCTTGATACATCTAGGCCCAAGTTTCCCTAGCAAGAAATGCCCTGCCCATGAGTTTGGCGCCATCCGGTAACTGGGGTCCACGGACGCCAACGCCGAAGCGGTGAGGCTAGTTTGGCGTTATCACTTTATCCACTGGTCCCCTTCAATCCCGAGTCTGTTTCTCAGCAGAACTGAATTTCATGCTGCCTGACTTTTAGGATACTTTAACTGCTGCATTTTCCCTGGCTGTACGAACTTGGAGTTTGACTTGACACCGGAATTTTGGGTGCAAACCTCTGTGCACATTCTGACCAGTGAAGGGCACTATGGGAGAGGTTGTCCCATGGGCTTTCAAGCATGTGCTTGAAGACCAACATTTAAGTCCTAATTTCACAGTTTGTGTTGTGAGGCTGCTTTTACCCTGTCTCCGTGGCTTTTAACTTTGGTATTTGGGATCGTGACAGCTGCAGCATGGCAGGTGTTAAAACTAATCATGCAGCACAAGGTTAAAGGTTTTCAACCGGAGGTTGTGTTATGAACTCGTGATGAGCACTTCATGACAGTGGCTGTTTTTTATTTGGCAATTTAAGTGCGGCAGTGTGCTCTTTTAAAGTATTCAACGTATTTTATGTTTCACAATTTTGTAACACAGGATGAGAAATTTGGCGGCGCACTTTATAGGCTAGCAATGTACCATTCATGAATGATGTAATATGTGACATCATCAGCAGTGCATTGCGGGAGCGCGAGTTATAGTTAGCTGAAGTAACTATAACGGGGGAATTTCAATGTTTTTGTATGAGTGAAATGTCCAGCTAACTATAACGTGTGTGGTGTGTGAAACTTATGGTTTTGTCAGTGAATATATATATATATATATATTCACTGAAAAAACCATAGGTTTCACACCAGTTATAGTTAGCTGGAAATTTTACTGACATAAAACCATTGAAATTCCACGTTATAGTTAGTTGGACTCACTATAACTTGCGCGTGTAATGCACTGCTGATGACGTCACATATTACATCACTCATGACATGGTCAGTGACATCACTCATGACATCACTGATGACCATCCAGTGAATGTGTGCCTTTCTGAAAAATAAATATGTTTTATATATGTATATGTAAAGGTCAATGGGAGAATAAATGTTTAAATAAGTGTCTTAATGGATGTTTTAAAAAAAAAATATTGGTTAACTGGCTTATTAAGTGTATTTTAGTGAATACATATATTAGCGAATATTGTTTAAATATTTAAATGTTTGTATCAGTGTTTCACTTTGTGTATAAGTGGCTGCATGGGTTGGTGAGTAGCTACATGTGTGTGTACATGGGTTATTAGATTTTTTGTAGTATCAGTATGAGTGTCTGTATGGTTTAGTGGGGGTATTACTTAGCACATAGATGCATCAATCACTAACTCACTGTTTGTATGTGTTTGAAAGACGGCATATGTGCAGGACTGTATGGATGGATGAGTGTGTATATGTGTGTGTTAGTGAGTGAATGACTGTCTCACTAGTGTCTTTATCAGTAACTACATATGTTTTAATCTAGTATATGTGAGTATTGATGTATATAGGTGAGTATATGTGAGAGTGAGAGATTGTAAGAGTTCCTGTTTAAATAAGTATGTGTTTCTATAAGTGATTGTTTAAGAGAGTAAGTATGTGTAAGTTTCCTTAGAAGTAAGGTGGTAGTAAGGTGAAGTAGTGTGGCTCACTGGTTAGAGGCGGCAGACCCGAGAGCAGAGGACGGCCCGGGACCAGGGTTCGATTCCTGGCGCGGCAGGTTTCCGGACCAGGGTCAGCGGACTCGATAATTCTCTCGCCTCGGTGCCCACTCTGATCAGCGATCACACTCGGCAACTCTGGGCACTAGCTTGCCTCATCTTCACTAACGGCCCCACCAGACCACCGGGGATGCCTGGTCTCACCCTGGAGATACCCATTAAGGGACCATCTCTCAGGGAAGCCAGGAAGGGTTTCACAGCGGTCGAAGCGCGGAGGTACCCCTTCGGGAGTGAGTCCGGTGCTATATAAGCACACAATTAATTAATTAATTAGTGTGTGTATAGCTGTATATGCAAATAAATGGATGTTCAATAGTTTATTTGCATGTGTGAGTATGTGTGTGAGCAACTTTTGGAAGACTGTCGATGTGTTACAGGATGTATAGGTGTATCACTACATATGATGAGTGAGTATATGTATGAGTGACTATATAGAACTGTTGGTGAATTAGTGGATGTGTATATAAATGGTGGAATTACTGAATAGGTTGTTGTAACTGGTATGGGAATCTTCTTTTTTTGGAAAATTTTAGTTTCTATTTTTGAATATGTGTTTCAAGGGTTACAGTGAAAGGAGGTCTGTCACTCTGTCACAAGGATGGTGTCATCCGTGATGTCATGAGTGATGTCACTGACCATGTCATGAGTGATGTAATATGTGACGTCATCAGCAGTGCATTAAACGCGCAAGTTATAGTGAGTCCAACTAACTATAACGTGGAATTTCAATGGTTTTATGCCAGTAAAATTTCCAGCTAACTATAACTGTTGTGAAACCTATGTTTTTTTCAGTGAATTTAATAGGTTTTTTAAATGCTAATTCCTAACTATAACTGGTGTGAAACCTATGGTTTTTTCAGTGAATTTCATAGGTTTTTTAAATGCTAATCCCTAACTATAACTGGTGTGAAACCTATGGTTTTTTGAGTGAATTTCATAGGTTTTTTAAATGCTAATTCCTAACTATATATAAGGCCCCAAACCTATATTTTTTCTTTGAATTTCAAAATTTTGTTAATAGCAAATGTGTATAGCTATAAAATGTAATATTTTTGATAAACAATGAATCCTATATTTTATTTGTATTTAAAACAATTTTTTTAATGTATATATATATATATATAATTTTTTTTTACCCTGGAGCGCTCCCGGGGCGCGCCCCGGTGAGCGCCCAGGAAAGCGTAGTCTTTTGAAGCGCCCCAAGGGCGTGCTCCGGAGAGCGTCCCGTTAGCGCTTTTGCCGCGAACGAAAACATCATCGTGACGTATCGCGTAGCCGCGTCCACGTGATATGCACGGCGTAAGCGCACCCGGAAGCACTCGAGCAAATACGATCGCGCAACGTAAACATGGGACACGCTTACGCGACACGCCCGGGGGCGCGCTGCGTAAGCGTGTCGGTCATGTGACCTGAAAATCACACTTTTTCTTGGTGCAGAACAGTTTTGGTTTCATAATGATGAAATCCCTGGTCTTGTGACCTGAAAATAACACTTCTCATTGGTTCAGGCCTTTTTTTTCCACATGATGAAAGACCCCACCTTTTTTCCTTGTTCTGACTTTGTCCTTTGACTTAGGAAGACCTGTTTTGCAATCTTTGAGGTATATTTTGTACTTTGAAATGGCTTCTATAGCAGCAGCAGCTGGAGCAGCTGGAGCATCTGCACCACCACCACAACCACCAAGAGGACAACCACAAGATTACATTGGTGGTCAACAAGAGGAGGAGGAGAAGGAGGAGGGGAGAAGAAGATGGCTGTAAGAACACAATACCCCATACCTGCCAAAACCACACATTGTATGGGATTTTTTTTCGATCCCAGAGGGCAAGAAAAAAGTAAATGCGGCCAAGGTGACTTGCCTAATCTGTGGCATGGAACTTTCCAGAGGAAACCCTAATAAAAAATACTCTTTTGGATACAACACCATGATTCGCCACATGCAGCGCAGGCATCCAATCAACTATTCTGCTGCCGAGATTAGGGAACTGACCAGTAACCTTCCCCAATCTTCAAGCTCCACCTCCCAAAGAAATCAACCCACTACAACGGGACCAGAGGCAAGGGAGATGATCCCTTGCATTCAGCCACGGTTTGGGGATTTCCGTATAACATGTATACATTGTGGTAAGACCATCTCGTAAGGTGAACTGAGCATAAAGCTCATCGTCCTTGCTGGAGACAACCACAAATGCCCCAAAAAAAACCTAATTTTTTCTTATTTTTTTTTCTGCTCCAGTTGAGCCATTTTCAATTCTCTGTTTTTTCGTTTATCCCCATAAAAATACCACAAAAAAAAAAATAGTTCATAAAAGCCAAAAAAAGTACAAAATGTTCGAAAAACACAAAAAAAATATAAAACAACAAAAAGAAGAAAAAAACTGTTCTTTTTAGAACTACCTCCAATTTACAAAAAAAGGCTACATTTTTTAATAACTCTGTCATTCTTCTTTCCCAATGGGCCGCTCCCCGGTCCGCTCCCCGGTGCGCGTACCGGGCGCTCCCCCCGTGCATATAAAAAAAATATATATATATTTTGCACCGCAGGATCCTTTTATAGCACCCACATCAAACCTAGGGGGTCGGGGGGGTCTACCCTGCCCCCTTATGGTCATTTCTCCCTTTATTTCTTTTCCACCTCTTGTGTCTCTATCCTACCGAGACACAAGATGGCGTCCGGTCTGGACTGTTTCGAATGTTTACAGACACCCGAGAGCCAATCAGCTTTCCGTGTGCACCTCACGTGTCGCACCCGCTGCGCTCCCCGGTGCGCGTACCGGGGCGCAGCCATAGATATATATATATATTTTTTAACCTAAATTACTCAAAATCCACTGGACCACATATCTTGAGACATACCAAAGCCGTTCGGGCTAAAAGTGAGTTCGACCGCCCTATGGAAATTAACATGGGGAAAACATGTTTTGGGACCCCCTTTTATCTCAGCCCCCGCTTGACGAACCCCCCACCCCCCAAACTTTCAAGGAAGGACCGGAGCTCTGCAAGGCAAATTTGAGGAAATTTTCAGGCAGATTCGTCACCCGGCGGCAAAGTTATTCCAAATAGAATTTTGAGATTTCGCATTGAAAAAAATCCTAACTATAACTACCTACTGGCGACCGCCAGTAGGATATATATATATATATATATATATATATATATATATATATATATATATATATATATAAATATATATATATATAGGAAATCCGCAACATTCTATTTGGAATAACTTTGCCGCCAGTTGACAAATCTTTGCAAACTTTTCAAAACTGGTGGGGCGCTCCGCTCCCCTCCTATCCTGAAAGTCTTGAGGTGATTCATAAAGCGGGGGCTGAGAAAAAAGAGGGTCCCAAAACGTGTTTTCCCCATGCAATTTTCCATAGGTACCGTTCATCGCCGCTACAGCCCGAACGGCTGAACGGAATTACATCAAATTTGGCAAAGTTGTAGTCCTTAGTTCAGACTCATGCCTTTTGCTTATATGGTGTAAATCTGTTCAGAAGTTCCTGAGAAAATTACAATTAAAATTACATATATATCTATTGCCTCAGTGGATCCGTGCATCTTGCGCGCACCGTCCGATCACGCGCAAATTGATCGTCAAGTGCTTGTCAACATTCAAAACCAAGTGTTGGCAGCCATTTTGTGCCTAGGTAGAAGCAAGGATCTAGAAAATAGTGGGACAAGTATTCAAGGGGCATGTAAGAAATATTTTGATCATCTAGACCTGCTTTGGCTAACTTTTCTGTCACACGTATGTCTTCTACCACGTGCCGGGACATTGTGCACCTTGAAGCTCTACATCTAAAAGATAGTAAAAGAAAGATGTTATGATTGGTAATTGTTACTATCTTAATGTGAAGTAGAATAACATCTGCCTTCCAAACACCGTCCCTCCCACATTAAAAATACAACTATATGTACAGTTCCAACTTGTTTAATGGGCTTCGATTTATGAAGAATTAGTAGAGTAGTAATGTTTTTCATCTGGTTATAGAAAACAAGTGGTGCACAGTGATCCACGTGGTTTAAATCATCATGAGTGATGGACTTTTGACCGACTATAAAAACTTTCCTGCTGTAGGAAAATAAATGCAAATGCAATTAGATACAGTAGATAGGACTGTGTATGATATCATGATTACTATTCTACTTGTTAGCAACAGCAAAGTAATAAAATGGTGTCAAGCACACGTGCCCGTACCCACTTCAACTATCTATCTGTGTCTGTGTATTTATTATGTTTGTCAAATGCTGCTCCTGCTCCCTACCACATTATAGAGTGCTGTAAATAGCATATGCAACCATCTTCCCTCTGCCAATAAGAAAAAACTTTGATTATATAACTTTCTCTCGCTCATTCTACAAATACGACCGTACACACTGGATCATTACAATACTGCAAACAAACTGTATAGTACATTTATAAGTGTATGCTATTGCTCGATATCTTTTTAGCATATTTATATACCGCAAACTCGACCCAAAACTATATCAGCAATGTACCTGAGTACCGTATTTACAGTACATTTTCAGGCACATGTAGATTATGTTGTTTCTCTACAATAACAGGATGTGGAGGTGACTCCAAGCCTCGAAAACTGATTTCCAGCATCAACTTCCACAGTATACCCGAATGCCCATATACGTATATATATATTAGCTGCCCTTCATGTGCCAAAAACTGCAACCTAAAGCTTTCATAGGCCTGTATTACTACAGCTACAACACTCCACTCAATGTGCAACAAACATTCATATTTGCAGAAATGCGTCACGTCCACCATATTTTATGTGTGCAACTATGGATGAATGTAGGATTAGTGATTCCCCGTACCTTCCATGTTGGCCATGTTGTGGGACTTTACAGACATAATGGCACATTTATGTGTAAGACCTGGGTGATGAAGGCACTACAACACAGACAGCCGAACCAGTTGATGTCTCATATAGCTCACGACGGAACCACGCCCATAGGTCCAGAGTCATTGCTCACAGCCTCGCGTAGCACTGGCATACTTCAGTCCAGCCTCCTCCACTTACGCTTCCAGGACAACAAAATGATATGAAGACAATATTGTTTGAAACATCATTCTAATGATTTAAAATTGATGAATAAATTCTAAACTACATCATAAAACTTTGGAGTCATTTCGATGAACATTTAAGGAGTGCCTCATACAGGGGATGTATCTGCAAACCTTTGCGTACACTCATTAGTCCTATATTTCTAGGCGCTGGGCGGAATCACCTCCCTGGAAAGCACCCAACCTTGCCTCAAAACTTTATCTAGATCACCACCTATTGTGTTGTGCACCTCCCAATTCTCTTGTTTTGTCAATTACTTGTGTCCGCCAACGGGCAGGTAGCACGCCATCAAACATGCAATTTGAAGAAATTAACAAAAGCACCGAAGCCAGGGCTCATACCCTTGCATAAGACGACGATGAACGACAACGAATCTACGCACTAATTGAAGAAGATATCAGCCCTACCACACCTACACGCAATAAAGAGCAATGCCTTAAACAACTTCTGTACCTTTCGAAACGCCACATCAACCAAAAACTCCACGCGAGTACGCTATTGAGATACCACGAGCCCTCAGGATCCCACGCGGTTTACGGATAGCCTTAAAACCGTCACTCTGTAAAAATTCAAAAACCTTCAAGGAAAAATGGAACGGGATACTAAACAAGTGCAGTTTGGACTTGATCCTTTTAATCGTCGAAGAACTTTACGGCATTCTTAAAGATCTGGAATTCGAAATTAAGGAAATAGATAGTGAACTTAAACACCTATTAACACCGGAAGAGCTTACGAGGACACTTGAGGATGTTAAAACTACCCTGGATAAACATCAAAGGGAAATTAACGAACGCAAAGTTCGAAAATACCGAAGAGATGCGCTTGACTACAAGCTAGACGAATTGTATACATGGGCCGACGTATGTGCCCAACGTCGACGCAACAGACCCTACAATACACAGACAGATACCTCATCCTCTGGAAGCGACTCTTCTTACCGACCCTCACAAAAAACAACCACTACAGCTCCCTCCAGTCAAACACCTGCCAGCAACCAAGCAACTTCTTCTACAGCCGGACAAGACCAATCAACATCAGTTCATTTTTTAGCATCAGGCCCAGAAACAATCGAAGACCCCGGAGGAGCAAGAAGAAAAGAACAGGAAAAAAGCCCTCCGAACACACGGAGCACGGTCACCAAGAAGGACCTCAAAACCAAAAAACCAACTTAGTCATTAACATCTCTGATACCAACATATCTAAACATCAAATGGATCTCCTCGAAAAAGGCACATCTTTTGTCCCAGTGACTCAAACCAACCTTCTGGAACTTGAAGTAAGCACTTTTAAGTTCACTAGAAAACTCAGACTTCGACACTTTTTTGAAAACATCCTACCTCCGAATACCAATATCAAAAGCGACCAACTCAAAGGACTACGACCACCCAGCACCTATCAGGCTCCCAACAGCCATAAATGTATTGATCTTTTTGAAAACCTGGTACGCAATGACTTATCTAAATTGAACCTCAAAAGTTCTAATAAACACCGGAACATGACACAAAAAGACCGAGATACCCTCAAAAGTTTGGCTAACAACCCTAACATCAAATGCGTTAAAGCCGATAAAGGAGGTTCTCTAGTTATCATCAACAACACCATGTACACCCAACGTCTACGTCAACACATACAAGACACCAACATCTACATGGAACTAGACAATAATCCCACTAAGGAGTTCCAAAGCATCCTGTGTAACATAGTCACCAAAGCACGCGAATCGGGTGTTATTGAAGACCGCACGAAAAACTACTTACTCAAGGAATATCCTAGAAGTCCTAGAATCCAAATGAGTCCTAAGATACATAAAAACCTCCTTGATCCACCCTTCCGACCCATTGTGTCAACCAGAGGATCAATACACGAACCTACGGGTAAATACATCGACAAATACCTCCAACCTTTGGTAACTCAATCCACCAGCTACATAAATGATACGACTGAATTTCTCACCAAACTAGCTCAAATTCAAGTCGACTCCAATGAAACATTGATACTATGCACAGCAGATGTCAGCTCGCTATATACCTCCATACCCCACCAGGGTGGTATTGAAGTGGTAGAACAAGCCCTACTTGAAAGCAACATTGATCCCCTCATGCAGACTTTCATCATGGAACTCATGATCTACACACTATATCATAGCTATTTCCAGGAAAATTACAAATGGTTCCTTCAGCTGTCTGGAATGGCGATGGGGAATTATGCGGCTCCTACGTATGCCAACATCTATATGGAAAATTTTGAAAAATCCTACATATACGCCAACAAATCCTTCTTCGATAAAATCAAGATGTACGTACGATACATAGACGATCTATTCATCATGTGGACAGATTCACAAGAAGCACTGCAAGAAGCACTGACAGAACTCAACACAAAAGACGAGCGCATCAGTCTTTCATGGCAAACCAGCAACACAGAAATTTCTTTTCTTGATGTACTAATAAAAATCACTGAAAAAGGCATCAGCACCGACCTACATCGTAAAAGTACCGATCGCAACAATACACTGCATTTCACTAGTTTCCACCAGGGATCTCTTAAGAAACATTTACCTTTTTCACAAATGTTACGCATTAAACGGATTGTGTCAGATGAACAAACCTACAATACTCGCATAAAGGAAATGCACCAACGTTTTCTCGACAGAGGATACCCTGCAAACATCCTCAATGAAGCACAAACACGAGTTGCCAATATCACCCGACAACAGAGCCTTTCTAAAAGCACGAAACAGCCTCAAGGACGCATGGTCCTTGTATTCAAATTCTCCACAGCAAGCCACAAATTCAAGCTCGTTCTTACCCACTGGCCCATTCTACAACTAGAACCAGACTTTCGGGACATTTTTCACACTCCACCACTTTTGCTCACACTCGTGGTAAGAACATCAAAGAAATACTATCCACTCAAACCCCCATGAATCAAAACTATAAAGGAACCCTCCCATGCCTAAACTGCAGCAACTGCAATTGCATCATCAAAGGCAACTACATTAAACATCCCATGAAAGGCCACTCCATCAAATTACAAGTAAACGCTACATGCGACTCTACAAATCTCATTTACGCTCTGAAATGCCCTTGCGGAAAATGTACGTAGGTAAAACAGAAAGAAAAATCAAAATTCGCATAAATGAACATAAATCAAACATCCGTACCAAACAAGAAAAATCTAATGTTGCCATGCATTTCCATGAATTCCACCACACCATAGCGCAACTCCCATTTACAGTATTGGAAACCATCACCCGCACCGAAGGCATAGACAATCGGAAATGTTTACTGAAAAAAGAACTACAATGGATATACCTTCTGCAGACACTCAAACCACATGGACTGAATGATCGCATTGAATACAGTTGTTACCTTTAATAATCTGTTGTTATTTGATACCGTATTGCTCTTTATTCTTTACTCTTTATTTCATCTCCCATACTCACTCTTACCGTTCACACCCACCCCAAGATGGTTAGCATTTCCTTCCCTTCCCTGCTTTACATCCCACTCCAAGATGGCCCCCACGCTTACCTTTGCTTAGTCCATTCTTTACCTGATATATATTCCTACACGCCGACCACACTTTTCAAACACCCGGATCACCACAACGGAGAGCAACACGGCTTCTGGCCATGAAGTAAGTCTTATCTATGCACGCAGCTTCCCACCCGGGAACCGCTAATCCCCAACCCGTTCACTGTCCTCGACCTTTCATTATCAACCCATTCGTCCACCGCTTACTAGATTAACAACCCGGGCACTACCTGTGCCCCAGCATGCTATACCCCGGCACACATTCTTATTTTTTCATTGATCGGCACTTCTAAATAACTTAACTGGCCACTAGCGTTCTTTATACACCCTTGTTCTTTCTCTAACATGGGCTTATTTCTTATTTCATCTTTCTTTAGTTCTCCTTGATAAAGGGCGAGCAGCCCGAAATGCATTGGAGTACGCGTATATACAGCACTGTGGATGTAACAAAATGATATGAAGACAATATTGTTTGAAACATCATTCTAATGATTTAAAATTGATGAATAAATTCTAAACTACATGATAAAACTTTGGAGTCATTTCGATGAACATTTAAGGAGTGCCTCATACAGGGGATGTATCTGCAAACCTTTGCAACTTTTGACCAGCTCTTTACTAGAGTCTGTAGCTGCAGAAAATTTTAAAAAGTCCAGCACACTTACTCTTTGGATTAGCAACATTGTATGGTGAACTTGTGACCTCTTTGCTCACTTAAGTGTTCCATGAACTGTTACTATGGTAACAGGCAGTAAGCAGTTTGGGGGTAGGGTTGAAAGGTACTGGCTGTACAGAAGCCATTACATTTACCCATGATCCTCTACAAGACAGAGGGGAAAGCAAACTGAGACAACAGAACACTGTGGTGCAGATTTACAAGCCCCTTGCTCCACTTTCACGTCACTTTTCCGATGTTAAAAGTGATGCAATAGTGGCGCAAGGGACATGTAAATTTGCGAGCAAAAGAAGTACACAACTCTTTGAATTAACTTCAAGAGAGGGCTTGAGGAATAGCCACTGATGTCACCAAAGCCCATGTACAATTTACCTACTCTGTACTCAACAATGGGCAATTCTTTATCGATCACAATTAGACAGTGTTGCTTCACAATTCACAGTGTGCACTTCACTAAATACTTTGTGCCTATTTAAATGGGAGACGGGATTGTCAACATTGCAAAACTTAGGGGCATATTTACAAGGAAAGTGTTAAAATTATTGCTGCTATAACGGCAGCAGACTACAGCTAAAACGGAGATAATGGACTTCAAAATACTTTGTTATCTTACCAGAAGATTTTTCTAACACTGCTGTTTGCTATGGCAGGTTGAGAGCCGAGGCTCCCGCCCTGCCATAGCAACCTTGGTTTGTATTTTGAAAGAGAGAACACAAAAACCTACTCTCTCTTTCAAAATGCAAAACAGAATGCTTTTCCCCAGGGGGAGCTGCCTATTAGCAGTTCCTGTGTGGAAATGTAATGGTGGGTTCCGAAGGACGCAGGGAGCTGATTGGTACTGTAGGAACATTGGGCCTCCACCCACAGTCCCCAATGTTGATTATACACCCATGGGATGCGATCCCGAGGAAGAATAAAAATTATTAGTAGGTGATATTTTTTTTTACAGTAAAATTAGGAGTCTGTTATTGCCATATTTACAAGGACAGCCTTAAAATGTTCTGTTGTAAACCTTGACTTCTATTGGAATTCTCACGAATTCTCAAAAGCTGATTATTAATCCCAGTATGGCATTTAAAAAAATTGTGGCGAAATAGCACTTGTTAATTTGCCCTCAAGTTTGCTATGACAGAGCGGGAACCTCGACTCCCACCCTGCGATAGCAAACAGCAGAGTCCCGGTGGTAGGCACCCCAAGACACAGCAGGAGCCGTCCCTGGGGGGTGGTGTTCCCCAAAGCTTTCGACTGCTCCAGAATGGAGACCACGCGGCCCCCCTCCAAAAATATAAAAAGACACAGAGGATGGTAATCCCCATGGCTTAGACAGACCTTTGAGCTCCCTCACCCATTTATGCTATAGCACCGAGGAATGGCGGTCCCCCCGGGCTACAGGGACCCACTGAACCCCCATCAAAAGCAATATTTTAGAACCCGGGATTTGGCCCTCCCAGGTAGCTAGTTTTTAAACAAGCACAGGAGCCCGAGCTTCATTTTTTTTTTTTTACGGCGGATCCATGCACCCAGCGCACATTTCTCAGTTTTTAAACAAAAAAAATGTTTGGGCTCTAGGGGTCCTTGTGGGACCCCCTAAGCAGGTCTAGAGGATCAACATATTTCTTACCTGCCCCCTTTATACGTTTTGAACACTTGTTCCAATAATATCTAGATCCTCGCATCTACCAAGGCACAAAATGTCTGCCAACACTTCCTGGTTTCGAATGTTGACAACCACTTGACAGCCAATTAGCATTCAGCGTGTGATCGGGACAATGCGCGGATCCACCAAGGCCATAGATATATATGTACATTTAATTGTAATTTTCTCAGGAACTACTTCACGAATTTACACCATTTATGCAAAAGGCACAAGTCTGAACCAAGGACTACCTTCTTTGCCAAATTTGGTGTAATTCCTTTAAGCAGTTCAGGCTGTAGCCGCGATGAACGGTTCCTATGGAAAATTGCAAGGGGAAAACACATTTTGGGACCCCCTTTTTTTCTCAGCCCCCGCTTCACGAATCACCTTGAGACTTTCAGGGTAGGAGCAGACCAGAGTGCCCCACCAGATCTGAAAATTTGGTGAACATTCGTCAATCGGCACTAAAGCTATTCCAAATAGAATGTTGTAGATTTTCTATGGAAAATAGGTCCTAACTATAAGTACCTACTGGTGACCGGCAGTAGGTAATATACATATATATATATATTTATATATCTGAAGACATAAAGTATGTGTTGTTGCTCTGACAAAACAGAGCTACTCATCTCTTTTTTTTTACATGAACTCTTAGAGAATTTGCAGCGTGTAGCATGCCCAAAATATTAGGTAACTTCAATGAGCTATTTATTTATTTATTTATTTTATTTTAATTTCTTTTATAGCGCAGGAATCAATCCCGTAAGGGTATCTCCGCGCTTTGCCAGCTAAGAGTTATCAGGTAGTGCATCCTAAGAAGTTAAATAGACAGAAATGCTTCTTGATAGAGAAGGGTCTTTAATGTCTTTCTGAAGGACAAGTGGTTGGTGGTCGTTCTTACATCGGTGGGAAGTTTGTTCCATAGGGCAGGTCCAACTGAGGAGAAAGCTCGGTCTCCTTGTCTAGATTTCTTTGTGGCAGGGGGTTTTAGAAGGGCTTGGTTGCTTGAACGGAGAGACCTACTGGGCTGATACATCGTTAATCACTCCGTTGCCGTTTTTCAGATGCTAACAACATTTTTGCTGTGACTACTTTACCACCAATCCTTCAGCCCTTGAGTATTATGTGTGAAAAGTTCTCCTGAAACAACATGCTTAAAAGACTGTAAAAGGTCTTGTCTCTGGAACAAAACCAATTAATGAAATTGCAAGACTCAATGTAAATTGCTGTGTTCTCAATTTGATGTGGCTATTTCTATACAAAATAAACTGACTAAATAAGTAGTAACACTAAAAAAGACACTGCTACTCTCTCATAGACAGGATAATCTCAACTAGTACATCAACATTAAATTAATGGAATCCCAAACCTTTTATTAGCAATTAAGAGATATTTCTCTAAACTTAAATACCACTCTCATAATTAAAAAGCATAAATGTAGGTCTTCAATATTGGCTGATAGGAGTGGAGATAATACCAAACGAGCCGTTGTAATTAAATCTGAAGGCATATTCAGTGAGTCCCACCCATAATGGTTGGCACCAGCTGAGTGAGCACAATCGTATGGTTTGTACTGCTTGTGGAATCTGGGGTCCATAATCGAGAAGCCAATCGTCCATACATCAGATGAAGTAACTAAACTCTCCTGACGGTGAAGGGCGTGACAGTTGATGACCTTAAGAATACTCCGAAGGAACGAATGCCTGGAGACAAGCTAGTAGATGTGGGAACTGGGTGTGGAGAAGCTCTGAATAGGGGACAGCTGAGTCTAAAATAGGAAGAGGGTATCTGGGGGCAACCTGCCACAGAGTGGTGTGAGAAGAGGCGCTTGGATGGAGTATCATCCATCACAGGAAAGACAAACGTTCAACACAGGCCTCTCTTGCCCAGCCTGGAAACTGCAGATAGCGGATACAGACAGCAGCCAAAGTTAGTACCACCCAATAAAATAAGCCACATGAATTGCTCCACTGACAGTTGAAAGCAGATAAAATTACAAGGCCTGACATGGCTGATAAGGGAATGAGATATGAGTAGTTGATCTGTTGGTGAAGGAATTGAGACCACAGTGAGGGCAGGATTCATAATCAGAACTGTGACAGCTATAAACTACTGGATCATGAACAGTCGAACACAACCTACTCCAACAAAATCCTCTATCTGGGACAGCTGTGGGCAACAGATACTGAGTATGGTTGTCTGGCACTCCTCATTCAAACACTGCACTAATTATAGTATTTTGGCCACTTACTCAGCAAATCATTTATGATTCACCAACATTGCATTGTCAATGGGGACTAGGGGCCAGATGTAGGTGGCCGTTTGACGCCATTTACCGAGCGGTAACGGCCGATTTTGGCCGTTTCCGATCGGTAAATGGGTGACAGGTATGTAGGGGGCATTATTTTACCGAATCGGTAAAATTACTGATTCTGTAATTTTACTGATTGGGTAAAATAAAAATTCGGTAATTTTACTGATTCTGAGGCACCCAGATGTAGGTGGGTCTCTTCAGAGTCCCAGAGGCCTTACCAAATCGGTATTTTACCATCAAATCCAATTTGATGGTAAAATACTGATTCCAGTGTGCATGCACATGTGTGCATGCACACCTATGCCATGTGACAGGCAGACCTGCCCTTAGGGCATGTATGCCTGCCAAATGGCACCCAAGCCTGTTTTGGGGGTGCCAGAGGGTGTCAAAGTGACACCCCCTGCACCCTTGTGAAAATCGGTATTTACCGATTCGGTAAATACCGAATCAGTAATGCCCATTCATTCCTATGGGCTTCAGCATGTATCATTGTGTATATCAATGCAAAAAAAAGAGATTCCCTTGAACAGAAATAAAATGTGTAAAACTTTAGGGACGCAAACAATTACAAGATTCACGTATATAAAAAAAGGACCACAATTTATTGATCATACAATAATTAAAAAAGTGGACGGTTTAGAGACCACTTGACACAGATTTTTAAAAGAAAACAATAAAAGTACCTGACATTCAATATTGACCAGCAAAATTGATACATAGAGACAAAAAACAGTATGAAATTGAACTCGTACAATACTAAGCGAATATTCAAACTCTATTTCTGACACCAATGTTATGCACACAACAATACAGTGTATCAACAAGGATATCTGAGTCGTGAATTATACTGAAGAATGCGTCAATGCGTTTCGGTGGTTTCCCACAATTCTATCCACCTTTGTCAAGACTACAATTGGTATCTGTCGTGGTACAGGGGTCAATATAATCTCCCTTTAAATCCACTTTTGGATGTTGTCAGATTTCCATTATTTTCCACAATAAAATATGGTGTAGGCAACGAAATACTAGCTTCATATGTCCGTTTTAAAATTGCGTCTCTTTATCAAGTTGCAGGTAAAGAGTCCTCAATTTACCACAGGTATTTACTGGACAGGCAGAAATATCTTCGACTTCAATTGTATCTGTTCCTAATGCTCAGTTCTGTATTCATAGTAGACCGTTCTCCCTTTCAATTGCTGGCCATTAATCACCCCGAGGTGTACACACCAATGGTTTCCAAACATTGTGCACATGAAGAGGAGGTCTTAATGTTAAGTACTCGGGACGCTCAAAGTAACGGCTGCAATCAGTGCCTATTCCCAGAGAAAAGCAGAAAAAAGTTGCTGCGTTTCACTACTGCTGAAGGATACCTTGTGTATATCAACATCAATATTAACAGACGAAAGCCTTGTTTCTTGAAACATATTTATTGATTGAGGCAAAACATGTTAATGCAATCTGTACGTTGTGAGTCATGTTGTTTTTATTTAAACGATTGCCTGTGCAATCCCATCCTCTCTAGCACAGTGAACATATATTGCCAGTCAATAGAGTCGAAGGCTTTAGCTGCATCTAAGAAAGCAGCTACAGAATGTGACTTCAGGTTTAGATGATATAACAACACAAATATTGTTTGCAGGTAATGTACTGTCAAGCATCTGAGGAGGAAGTTTGTTCTGGAAGTTTTCTGTTTAGTATGAGTGGTAGTATTTAATCTGCTAATATTATGGCAAGTATTGTATTATCCTCATTTATTATTGACAGTATGAACTGCATTTTTTAAAATCTTTATTGGACTTGAGTTTTCACCAAAAATATAATACCAGCAAATTCTGCATAGAATTCTGCAGAATGTCAAGTACTTCCTGGGTGAATTGCCTCACTTCATTTCATGTATTTTATCTTTAATATTTTAAATACAATTGGTTTCATCTGGTATTCTCTGTGCATATCTATCTGCCAAGCAAGTCTTATCTCATTACTATATTCTTTTATCTCAGTTGCTGGAGTATCTTCTTTTGCTGTACCTAGCTTTGTGTTATACTTTGTGAATTCTCAGACAATTTATACAGCGCCATATATGTAATTCCCTGCTACAGTGTGTATTTCTGTGATTCCCCATGATATTCTAGCACATTGTATTATTCCTGCCAGTGTTTTCCTATGCCTTTCTCTCTCAACATGACTCCGGGTGCTGTGTATTTACTTAAGTAGGGTACTCTCCTATCCACTATCGCTGCATATTCTTTTTGATTATCTAGCATCTTTTTCTCGCTCCTTATTTTTGGTACAGCTGTGGTTAGACCTGTCAGCCTTAGTGTGGTCTTCCCCCAATCATTTACTTTTCTTAATCTCTTTTTTGGCCTTAGGTCTCAGAACACATATTCGACCTGCTGAGCTATTTCTGTATTCAGCCTTGTTTTTCATTCAACAAAAAGTGGAAAACTTTGTAAAATTCTAACATGGCCAGTTAGATCTTGGCAGACGGACCATCGGCCCACTGGATCAGCGGAGGACTTTTCCTGCACTCTAGTGGTTGACAGCCTACTATAATGTGATGTTTTTTGCCTGGTGTGCACTTTGGTGCCAAAGGTGGATCTGAGGTTGTGTCAGATATACTATGGGAAAACATGACTTTAGTAAGGGTGGCATCTTTTTGGTCTGCTCGGTATTGTGTTCTGACAACCTTTAAATCTGGGTTTGTTTTTGAAAATTAAAATCAATGTTCCTGATGCACAAGGTATATTTTGTTTCTCTTGCCTGGGGCCACCCAATCTCCTAAAGGCCCAGGCCTGAAAAATATGCCTCAGGAGCACTGCTAAAAATAAGATGGGCTCTGCAATGTGTCAAAAGAAGTAGATAGGTGGTGGACAGGCTGCCACTTTTAGGTGGCTCTATCGTCAATCAATCTGTGGATAACCCCCGTCTACATGAAGCAGAAAAACCTGAAGGTTTGCAGGACAGACGAACCCCTGACTCTGCTCAGCTTTGCCTGTCTCATTATTCCAGAATGTACTCAAGTACCTTTAGTTTCACTACTCCTTGTACTACCCTGACTCTATGAGTACTATACATTCTTCATCAACCTTAAAAAGTATCTCACACTTGGGATAGTAGTTCCTGGTACAATGACCATCTTTCCTCCTCCGGGGGTATGATGTTGTATTTTACCCTCCGAGTCAAAGCAGTCTTCGAATTAACATAACCAAGGTCAAGTCCTGAATCAGGGGTTGGGCGTAATTATTGAACAAATGATTTTTTTACATTATACTTTCCATTCATAGATACTCGAAAAAGCCATTACAAATCTATATTCTCAGCAGGGAGGAATAGTTACTCTATCATAAAATCTTTAGCTTGGTTTAGACAAATTATAACTGGTTGTCCCATATTCCCTTCATGTCCATGACCCTTGGGACCCTTTCCAAAGTATTGGACTGGTTGCTTTCAACTAAGGTCCATTTAAACTATCTCTCTTCATTTTAAAATTGTAAAGTTTTGGAAATATAAAGATTTTAAGGTCTCCTTAATCCCAAACTAGAATGCATGGCACCTGTTTTTGGCGTTTGTCTCTGAATATACATTTTAGTTTATATGAATTGGTTTTTGAGCATATCATACAACCTATTCGACATGCTGAGCTATTTCTGTATTCAGTCTTGTTTTTCATTCAATGAAAAGTGCAAAACTTTGTAAAATTCTAACATGGCCAGTTAGATCCTGGAAGGCGGACCATCGGCCCACTGGATCAGCGGAGGACTTTTCCTGCACTCTAGTGGTTGACAACCTACTATAATGTGATGTTTTTTGCCTGGTGGGCACTTTGGTGCCAAAGGTGAATCTGAGGTTGTGTCAGATATACTATGGGAAAACATGACTTTAGTAAGGGTGGCATCTTGTTGGTCTGCTCGGTGTTGTGTTCTGATAAACTTTAAATCTGGGTTTGTTTTTGAAAATTAAAATCAATGTTCCTGATACACAGGGTATATTTTGTTTCTCTTGCCTGGGGCCATCCAATCTCATAAAGGCCCAGGCCTGAAAAATATGCCCCAGGAGCACTGCTAAAAATAAGATGGGTTCTGCAATGTGTGAAAAGAAGTAGATAGGTGGTGGACAGGCTGCCACTTTTAGGTGGCTCCATCGTCAATCAATCTGTGGATAACCCCCGTCTACATGAAGCAGAAAAACCTTAAGGTTTGCAGGGCAGACGAACCCCTGACTCTGCTCAGCGTTGCCTGTCTCATTATTCCAGAATGTACTCAAGTACCTTTAGTTTCACTACTCCTTGTACTACCCTGACTCTATAAGTACTATACATTCTTCATCACCCTTAAAAAGTATCTCATACTTGGGATAGTAGTTCCTGGTACAATGACCATCTTTCCTCCTCCAGGGATGATGTTGTATTTTACCCTCCGAGTCAAAGCAGTCTTCGAATTACCATAACCAAGGTCAAGTCCTGAATCAGGGGATGGGCGTAATTATTGAACAAATGATTTTTTTACATTATACTTTCCATTCATAGATACTCAAAAAGCCATTACAAATCTATATTCTCAGCAGGGGGGAATAGTTACTCTAACATAAAATCTTTAGCTTGGTTTAGACAAACTATAACTGGTTGTCCCATATTCCCTTCATGTCCATGACCCTTGGAACCCTTTCCAAAGTTTTGGACTGGTTGCTTTCAACTAAGGTCCATTTAAACTATCTCTCTTCATTTTAAAATTGTAAAGTTTTGGAAATATAAAGCTTTTAAGGTCTCCTTAATCCCAAACTAGAATGCATGTCACCTGTTTTTGGCGTTTGTATCCGAATATACATTTTAGTTTATATGAATTGTTTTTTGAGCATATCATACAACATATTCGACCTGCTGAGCAATTTCTGTATTCAGTCTTGTTTTTCATTCAATGAAAAGTGCAAAACTTTGTAAAATTCTAACATGGCCAGTTAGATCTTGGCAGGCGGACCATCGGCCCACTGGATCAGCGGAGGACTTTTCCTGCACTCTAGTGGTTGACAACCTACTATAATGTGATGTTTTTTGCCTGGTGGGCACTTTGGTGCCAAAGGTGGATCTGAGGTTGTGTCAGATATACTATGGGAAAACATGACTTTAGTGAGGGTGGCATCTTTTTGGTCTGCTCGGTGTTGTGTTCTGACAACCTTTAAATCTGGGTTTGTTTTTGAAAATTAAAATCAATGTTCCTGATGCACAGGGTATATTTTGTTTCTCTTGCCTGGGGCCACCCAATCTCATAAAGGCCCAGGCCTGAAAAATATGCTTCAGGAGCACTGCTAAAAATAAGATGGGTTCTGCAATGTGTGAAAAGAAGTAGATAGGTGGTGGACAGGCTGCCACTTTTAGGTGGCTCCATCGTCAATCAATCTGTGGATAACCCCCGTCTACATGAAGCAGAAACACCTGAAGGTTTGCAGGGCAGACGAACCCCTGACTCTGCTCAGCTTTGCCTGTCTCATTATTCCAGAATGTACTCAAGTACCTTTAGTTTCACTACTCCTTGTACTACCCTGACTCTATGAGTACTATACATTCTTCATCACCCATAAAAAGTATCTCATACTTGGGATAGTAGTTCCTGGTACAATGACCCTCTTTCCTCCTCCATGGGTATGATGTTGTATTTTACCCTCCGGGTCAAAGCAGTCTTCGAATTAACATAACCAAGGTCAAGTCCTGAATCAGGGGTTGGGCATATTTATTGAACAAATGATTTTTTTACATTATACTTTCCATTCATAGATACTCGAAAAGCCATTACGAATCTATATTCTCAGCAGGGAGGAATAGTTACTCCAACATAACATCTTTAGCTTGGTTTAGACAAATTATAACTGGTTGTCCCATATTTAGTCTCTTGTTAAATCGATCTTTTAGTGTCCATTTCAAGTGTGTACCAAACTGAAGATGTAAATTCAGCTCTGTTGAGGGACGGCATGGCAACCATTTTCTGCAAATGTCTCTCCTTGCTCAGAGGACCAAGTAGAACAATAACTTACTTTTATCTTTAATTAAAGAGACTGGTTTATGCATACAGCCAAAAATGATTAGTGTGAGGCTTACCTTTACTTCTGTTTGCAGAATATTTGGTATAGTCTTACCCCAATTTTCCTAGTATGATTGAGTCAATAGGCAATCCAAAACATGTTGATGTCTTCTGCTCTCACTAAGCCACACGTCATCCATTCTTCTGAGTTACTCGTCCCCATTTTCTCAATTCTAAGGGACTTCCAGTACACCCTTCGCAGAGTGAACACATGATTCCTTCTAAAAACAAAAAGCTGGTCTGACAGAACCATAAAGTGTATACATTGAGACTTTATATCAAAAGGGAGGGAGTCAAAGTAGTTGATCAATGGATCAACGGACACGGTTTTCCACACAGGAAGGTGGAAGGTCCAGTTACAGCTTGTGTCCGTGTCTTGCACTAGGAAAACAAAGGGGGGTTGCTGCACTGTTCCTATGGAAAGTGAGGGAAGTGTTAGCTGGCATGACCACAGATGTTAGAGTAACATCCTGGGGCATCCATTTTGTTGGATGTAATTGCCTCACACACCCCGAAGGATGTCATGCTTCATCATCGGCGGTTGCTCCTCGTCGGGGAGGCGGTGCAATCCCCGACGGGCTCACCTCAAAGAGGGGCTCTTTGGCGGAGATCTTTTTCCAACTGCCTTATGGTGAGGTGGGGGTGTGTGGGCTGGGCTAAGTGTAGTGGTGTGTGGGATATTAAAATGTAGCAAGGGGTACCGGAATTCAGTTTATTCTGGGGGTCCCCTGGCTGCAGTTAAAAAAGTGGGGTTAGCTCACTAGGTGTCAGCAGGTTAGGTCAGGTGACCCTAGATGAGACTAAAGGTGATGTTGGTCGACATGTTTCACGCTGTGGGTATAGTCACCCGCGATTCATCAGGACCTTAGTAATGTGCAAGGGAAAACATGCTAGTGTCATGTATGTTGTTACCTCTGTGGGTACTCCTATGCCTAATGGTTAAGGATTACATGCCACATGAGGGGTCGGCGGGACTAGACATCAGGGAAGAGCCCAGGGTTTCAGCTCCATTCTCCCGTGTCCGCGCAGTCAGACCTACCCTTCTCCGCCGAGCTCGAGTAGACTTTGCCAGTTATTTTTTAACTCTGTTGTTGGCAAGTCTCCGCCCCATTACTACTCATGAAGTTTAAAGTCACTGTCCACCATATTCAATACCCAGTCACATCTTTTATCTTTTTTTGGACTCTTCGCAATAATTGTTCTTCTAAGACATTTGTTATGGATCCATAAAACGTTACTGGAAACCAACTTCTTGGTAATAGTATTTATACTTTACAAGTTTCCCACCAATATCCTTGCTCATATCATTACATGGCAGAAGCTTCCCCTCTAACATCAACTGTCCCCATCTTTATATTTCTGCTGTTTTCATTGAGATGGCCAGTTTATCTTTCAGGCATTCTGGAGTGCCTGCTGAATTCTAGATAGGAGAGTAATCACTATAATAAGGTAAGTCTGTAACTTTCCTTGTCTGAGCCTATAGTAAATCTACTGATTGCAATACTTTCAGTCTTACTTATTTAAAGAATCTTTTGTCATTGAACTTATAGAGAAAATATGGATTACCCAATCTAACATCTTTCAACATTACGGAAAATAATGATCCAATCTCAGAAGAGTCCAATGTATTACATAAAATCATACAATTGTTTACTTAAAAATTCCAAGCGTAGTGTTGGAAATCAGGAAAAGATATTCAATCCTTAAACCTCTTCCTGCATGTTTTTTCGCAAAAATCCTTGTCCTTTTTGAAGTCCAAAAAAAGCAAGTAAGTTTTCTCTGAAGAGTATAAATCTAATCTTTTTTTTTTAAGTTTGGGGGATGGCATTGAAGAGAAATGTAAACCTTGGTGGGATGGACATCTTTATCAAGTTTTAAAGCTTTTTGAATTATGTTTCCATTGTTTCATTTAAATCTTTTGTAATCCTCCTATCATATCTCCTTCCTAATCTATTTATTCTTGCGGGAATGATTCCAAACCATAATCTATGTTGTTTCTGAGTTTACTGAATATCCTGTTACACTCCCAAAATCTTGTGTCAGCTTATTTATAACCATTAACACCAGTTTTAAATAGTTTGCATTTATCATAAGATCATTGGTGTAAAGAGGTACCTTTTTTCCCCAGCCATTATACCTGAATTGGCGGATCACTGTCTCCTTCCTTACTTTGCTAGCTCAGGCTTATACATAGAGATTAAACAATAACAGGAAAAGTGGACAACCTTGCATTGTGCCTCTCGTAATTCTGAATTCCAATAAAAGTTTGAAGCTATATTAGTCACACCAATAAACCGATGGGTCAGTTCATGGAGATACCATCCTGTCATAAATTCCTTCTGATCATTGTGTACCAGACAACCTAATATCTTACTTAGCCTCTTAGCTAACATATGAGCAAATATTTTAAAGTCACTATTGAACAAAAATATTAGTCTGTACAACTCACCCCTTCGCTGGATTTTTATCTGGTTTGAGAAGTTGGGTATGTATTGCTTCTTTGCAAGAGTGGGGGCAGCTTCACTCCATTATTAAAGATCTTTGTGAATATTGTGGTTAAGACAGGTATAGGTATTTCCCCCGTACCTAGCATATCTCATAAAATAACCCATCAGGGCCAACTGCTTTCTTGTTTTTACAAAGGGTGACAGCCAGCACGGCTACACTCTGTTCGATTCCCTTATTTAAGGTTTTTGATTGAGTTGCTATCTTAAAATATGGAATAAAAATGTATGTATGAAAAACTATTCGAATATGTGAAAATAAAAACATGGATCTAACACATTTTTATTATGTGTCAAAATACAAATGTTTACCAGAAATTATAAATGATATGAGAAAAATAGTTGTTTATCAAAAAATATTTTCAAAATTTTTAATAAAAACGATGCACAAATTAAACATAAAAAATAAAAATACTAATTCAATAAATTTACCCAAAATGAAAACTTGTATGTGAAATAAAATGGGAATTTATGAAAAAAATAAAACATAACTTATAAAATCAACATGTCATCATTTACAATTACATTAAATTTCGCAAATGTGAAACACATTGTGAAAATATTGCATTTTTATCGATGTACAAATATAATCCTGATAGGACAGCAAAACATAACATAAATATACAGAGGGCCTGAGTTAGATCTTGGTGATCGGATTAGTCTGTCACAATGGCGATGAATATTGTGTCTGACGAAATATGAATCTCAGTATTTCGTATGAGATTTATATTTCACCGGACGGATAACCCTCACTATTGTGACGGAGTAACCCATCCACCAAGATGTAAACAAAGCCTTTAATTTTGAATACCTCCTTTCAAATACCTTCCAAAATTGTTCAATACATGCAATTTCATACCATATGTTCAAAGTGAGGCATGTGCATATATTTTGCATATGTAATAGTGTGCACACATACATCACATGTGTAGATATTTATATACGTAGAACTACAATCGAAGATCTGGAGATGTAGTGGCACATCCCTGATTTTCCAATTGAAAATTCCGATGGGCACATCATAGGTCTCTAAAGCAAGGTATTACGTTCTAAATTAAGTGTCACTTGTAAGTGTGTTTGTGTAGACCAGGAAAACGAAAAGGTTTTTGGATAGTCATAAATTAAGAGACATCCCTTCATAGGAAACATAGTCCACCGAAGTGGCATGCGTCATCATCTGGTCCTGCTACTCATCAGGATGAGGGCTGCAATATCTAACGGGTATTTTTTACAGAGCTCTTTTCAATACTACCCAGAAGTCTGTTGATCTTCCCCATTGTCAGATGTTCTCTTCTGTGCAGAAGACTTGGTGAATGAAGATTGGGTCAATGTGAAAGGTTAAGTATTAGAATTATCTATGGAAACACAAAATAGTAATTGAATCAATAATTAGGTTCCATGGTAAGGTGAAAAACAGACAGCAGGATTCTCTGGACAAAATCATTCTGTTTTTTGTTTTTTTTTGTCTTTGAAAACCTTTATTGTGCAGATGGAGGCATACTTATACGGGCCTACAACCAATCAGGCCGGCCACGACACATTATGAAAGCACATGAGACAATAATGAAATTTCCCGGCAGTCGCCCAGCGTTGTACAAGCAAGCGATCCAACATTAATCGGCTGAATATAACCGCTGGAAGCAGGATTAGAGAAGGTTAATTTTATAATATAATAGGAAGTTTAGCAGGATCAGGTGCAACTGTTTAGTCATCTAAGTTCCCATGGCGGGCCACGTTTCCAGCATCAAAACAGAAGGGCATCGATAGAAACGGGTAACAGCAGCGGTTAACAGGAATCAATTTATAGACACCCCAGTTAAAGACAGTCCCCACCGCGGCCCATCACGCACCCGTCGACCATCTAAATGTGTGCAAGTACATAACAGAGGAACCAGAGCAGCAGCGTAAGTATATGCATCCACTATACTAACCCAAGTAAATAGAAAAAGAGGGGAGGAAGGGAGGAAAGAATGTCAGAAAGAGGGAAAGAAAGAACGCCGCACTACTGCACGCACCCCACAATGATAAAAGCGCGCAGGACTAAGAGACCCGCTTTCAGGGTCAGGGCGTGCAAGTCATGATATATGTGCAATCAGTACCATAGAAACAAGCAAGTCATCCCCTTCCCCACCAGCTATCACACCATGGAAGACACGCACAGACACAGCGTCCCGATAAAGGGATACAAAAGAGCCATAGAACTGAAACAAAAACGAATAGTAAAGAGACCTCATCCCTCCCATCCCACCCTGCACCCCTGCAGAAGGCTACGGCCTACACCCCCAGCAGCGTGCCTGTCGCTCTAAATAGAACCCGAAATATAGGAAGATTAGAAAGTAAGAAAAGAAACAAAACAGAAAAAGCGGGGAAAAGGAACAAGCGGGAGAGGAGATCTGCAATCGAGTCATTCGGCCCCTACCCCCCGCCTTCACACAAATGAAACCCACATCAGAGCGAGATCGACACAACCTCAAGTATCAGAAACATTCGAAGGAATCAGCCATGTTGTATCGGCTGCGAGCATTCCTCATCTCCATCCGTTAACCAGTAATCCGCCGGATCCAGTACGGCTCACCCCTGTCCTCTCCTGATCATAGCTTTCATACGCAACAAAGTAGTGGGCAGCAAATAGTTCGAGGTGGAATGGACACAGGATCGAAACAAAGCAGGCCAAGGGCGTAAACCAGAGGACCCCAGTATCAAACGGCAAATCAAGCAATGGCTGCGGCAGTCTAGACTGTCCAATAGCAACATCAAGAGCAGCAAACAGTCAGGGTGCAGTCTCGCCATCCAAAAAAGCGAGGTCACCCCCGCAAGGTAACAGCGGGCCACACCAAAGCAGTTCAAATCGAACATCCAACTTGCTCCCCTGTCAGTCGGGCATAAACGGGCCCCGACGTGGGGCCCCTGCCCACGCCCGCCACAATCAAAGCTACCTGGAGATTCGGGGCCGCAGGTGTACAGTCTTGTAGATGCAGCAGCACTCCTCGCAGCAGCCGAGGGGGACGAAGCAGCACACACTCGGAGTCGAGCCGCGTTCATGAGGGACGGCCCAACAGACATGGCGGCAGACCTATAATCTTGCACAACAGCGCCGAAGACCATGGCCTCACGTAAGGAATATAGGGCGTCAAGGACATCACCAATCGTGAGCTCACGCTCACAGAACTCGGCCCTCGTTCACTTCAGCGACCCAGGTTCGCAGCCCCGACCAGATCCATGACTCAGGGCGCTGGGCGCCATCTTTCAAGTTCAGCCGTGACTCTCTGCGCCTCAACTTCTGGAGTGGGCTCTCAAGCAAGGCCCACCGCTGGAGTCCCTTCAAGCCCCAGAAATTGCAACCTGGGTGCAGAAAGGAGGGCCACTAAAATTGGGGACCGCTGGCGCCACCGTCCCACGGACACCGCCCGCCGAATCCGGGCGAAGGGCTTCAAGATGGTCGGACAGGGCAACAAAGGGGGGGCATGCCTCCTGCACGGTCTACCCCCATCCAAGGCGGGCCGTGCCCTACCACAGGGCCCCCATGCCGCCAGACCGGGCCCGGTCAGTCGTCACCGGCACAACCTCACAACAGCCTCTTCAGCTGACCCCTCTCCTCCACCAGGGGCCGGCGCCGACACCCTTACTCCGGCCGACCGTCACAGGCAAGTCCCCGGTCTGAACGCCGCGGAGGCCCCGGACCAAGCAAGGGCATAACTCCAGATCCGCAGCACACAGGAGCCCCCGGGACAGACGGTGAGTGCGAGCATTGTTTCACCTTTCCATTTCTTGCCAAGTGTGTCGCCTCGGGGCAGGATGGAGATCAGGATATGCGTTTAGGCAGGAAGGTTGGCGGAGCTGAGCTACAGTGCGGCCATCACGGTCGCGAGCTTTGCTCCTCCCCCGACAAAATCATTCTTGAAGTCTTGGATGAGTCGACATGTTTCTTGTCCTTCGTGCCAAGGAAGAGCAGAACCCGATGATGAAGCATGCCACTTTGGAGGGTGAGGGTCCTTGTATCCTATAAATGGATGCCCATTAATTTGGGCCCATTCCAAAACTTTTTCCTGTCCTTGTCTAAAAAGGAAACATACAAGATACATACAAGTGAAACTTAATCCGTAACATCATACCTTGGTTTTGGTGATTTTATCTCTGGGTAGGATGCATGATGGACCATCTCTGATCCCCATTTATTTGTATAAATGCACATCCTAGACCTACCTACTACATGAGACGTTGCACAAACAGAGATATTAGTTGAATGCAAAGAATTTATAGTTATGAATCAAGCCTAACATGAGGCATACAAAAACAAATATGTCACTGAAAACTAAATGAAGCATTATTTTATGAAGCAGAGCACGGTCCTGGAGTCCGACTCCCCGTGCAGAAGTTGGCTAATTATTAATCGTGAGATGTTACTTTTCCTATATAGATTTCAGTCTTCCAATGGTCAGCTCTTCTGTTATGACACTGATACATTAAATATAGCTGCATTCAAGTATCCTGTTCTCCACTATTAGCATTGAACCGCCTACACTGCTCACAAAATTCACTGAATGTAAAGTCGTGAAATGTTGTCAGGTATTCATCCAGTGTTCTGTGGGTGGCATATTGCAGTAGGAAAAACAGCATCAGCCCAGAACACACAAACACTGAAATATCATTCTACTAACAATAAAAAATGAACAAAATAAAAGTTCTCCCAAATCAATCAACCCTCTGATACATGTTCTGCTACTGTGGCATTTTGTTCACCTTCAGGAACAATAGAACATTTTTATGGAGTCATTTTTTTCCTAAAGGGACGCATCAACAGGAAAAGCTTTGATTTGATGTCAACACATGGAGATATAATGAAGACTAACGTTGACTAAATGTCAACACTGGCAAACATTTTTGAAAAATTGAAGGGGATCATTTGTATTGTAAAGTGCTTTCTGAGTTTTACAGTTTCTCCCCTGCGACTGTTTCTTTATCGGGATGTCCCTGGACTATTTCCTAAATCACTCTTCAAGGTTTCAGCTCGAGCACCTTAAACACACTAATTTATTGACAGCACTTAGAAAAATAAATGGTGGTATTTCAAATGTCATTTTCTAAATGAAGAAAGGATGAGAACGGCGGGGTTAAAATGTCACGCATTGCTGCAGGCACCTCCTAAGCAAATGCATTTATATCTGCATCAAGCTAGGGCTAAACCATAGGTCACAGTATATGTTTTTTTTTCCTTCACTTGACATTAATATATTTTCTAAATGCAGAACAAAAGGTGCCAGCAAACGTCAAGATATCAAATTACTTTGGCTAACGTGTTTTTGGTAAGGCAGCATACACTGAAAAAATGCCTGTCCTTCGGCAGGCATGTCAGTGGATTTGCAGATTTTATTTAGGTATGCATGTTTTTTTATTTTTTCATGGTCGTCGAGGCATCTGAGCACGGTACAAAACAAATGGGGCCTCATTTATGAAAAGTGACGCATCGCTGCGTGAAAACAGCGATGTGTCACTTTTCACTGCGCACTCCTTGAGACACCAATGATGCGTCATATTTAATGTATGACGCATCATGTCGCAAGGACTTACAGATACGTCAGTATTTCTGACGTATCTGTAAGCGCAAAAGTGACGCATTGCTGGAGTGTGTCACAAAAGTGACGCACCTCCAGCAATGCGTCCTTTCACATGGGGAAAGCCCCATGTGAAAGGGCTTGCGTCAGTCTTACACCTGCTGTGAGGCAGGCGCAAGATTTTGACGCAACAGCATCCTAAAAGTGACGCAGTGAAATCTCATAGATTTCACTGCGTCACTATTACGAGGCTTTTTGCGGGGGAATGCCCCCTCTGCATACATTATACCTGACGCAGGTATAATGTCGCGCAGGGGTTTAAAAAGTGACGCATCTACCTAGATGCGTCACTTTTTAAATATGGTGCATCAAGGCGCATATTTTACGCTGCTGGTGCGTCACAAAAAGTGACGCACCGGCGGCGCAAACTGACGCAAGGCTTCATAAATAAGGGCCACGGACTTTAACTGGATGAAACTCGTAAATCATTGCATTTAAATATACTTTTTTAGACTTAGAACTGTGGTTAGCAATTAATGTTCAGTTGGAGCGCTGTAGCAATTCGGAGCAGTTAAGCGCCAGTTCTCAGGAAAACATATTTGTCAGCAACAGTACAACGCAGAATGCCAAACACCAATAGATTTTCAAAATATAATACATTTTTTCCACTTTTCTGTAATAAATACAAACGCATTTTTATTACTTCTGGTAAACTCTATCTAGACTTATAGAAAAATGTTGACAACGTATGTTAAAATGCATAATGACTTTAACAGGAAAGTGAACATAGATGCTGGTCTTTTAGTTTTGATTTCTTTAGCTATCAGAGTTCTTCACTTGCCACATCAAACTGTCAGGTATTATTTTGTTAATGCTTTCTTTTTATAGGGCTTTTCGTGTAAGAGGACGCAAAAATGCATTTATTTATGTTCATATTTGCTAATGCTTCTATTTAACTGCTGATCTTTATGTCTTCATTTCAATCTCAAGAACTTTTTTCCAAATTAATTTCATGGCGTGGCTATCGTGATGGTTTGACGTCGGCCTCAAAAAAAGAATTATGACTCCTAGAGTCATAAAGGTAATTTCATGCAAAGTCAATGGCCTCACTGTTAGAATACAGTTTCGCCCACTTATGGCCTGTTTAAGTCCTTCTAGCCAAGGGTTTTCCTTTTTTCCAGAAACTCTTTAAAAAACATATTCCCAGTCAAGAATTCCAGGTTATTTTGTTCATGCATCGGTAAACACAGCAGTTAGAGGTAGGGCTATATCAATTTCTTGAAACGCAACAGCCAGTAGTAAATCAACAATACGAACATAGAGATCAGTCTCTTTCCAACAAGGAGAAAGACTTCCCAAAAAGATATGGGTGGGAGAGAAGGGAATACAAGTGTGAAAGAT
Source organism: Lissotriton vulgaris (assembly GCF_964263255.1). Lineage (NCBI taxonomy): Eukaryota > Metazoa > Chordata > Amphibia > Caudata > Salamandridae > Lissotriton > Lissotriton vulgaris. The sequence continues at coordinate 1,042,697,000 of NC_141696.1, forward strand.
AACATTAATTTGTGCCCAAACCTGTAACCAAAAGGCATGTACATTCTTGCAAAGGAACAACATATGAAACAGAGTGGCGTCGGGTAAGGAGCAAGACCAACATATATCTGAGGTGGCAGGGAATTGCTTGTGGAGGGTAGAAGGAGTCTGAAGCAATCGGTTATATATGAAAAATATAGATTGCGTCAAGGACGCCACCCTTGAGGTTTTACGAACTTTTGTCCAAATCGTATCCCACAGAGATACTGGCCATGATGTAGAAAGATCATTTTCCCAATGCTCCTCCACCTTAGACTTGGGTCCGGGGAGTGTATGTGCATGAAGATGTTTGTAAATAATAGAAGCTTTAGGAAGAGTTTGTAGGATAGAATGAAGTTGGAGAGTAAGGTCAGGTGAAATAGGAGAAGGGGTTGCCTGCAATAGTATCACATGAACCTCGATAACCGCTACTTTGAGGAGAAGATATTTGGAAGCAAAGGAGGAGAGCAAATCAAAGGTGGAACATAGGGTATGGAAAGGCATAAAGATAGATTGTGAGAAGAGCTGTGATATCCAGAGCAATCCCTTGGACCTCCAAGATTTCCAGTAAAAGGGTTTACCTCGGATTAAAAGGTATTTATTTTGCCAAATAGTAGATGAGAGGAAATCGGCAATATTCGTAGGGGGGAGGGTTGGAGGATAAGAGGAGTTTGACAGTGAATTTATGAATGAGAGTAGAATCGAGGAGGGTTTGCGTGAAAAAGAGATATATTCAGCAAAGGAGAAAGGGGAGAGGAAGAGGCGCTCAACCTTGGTCCACAGAGGGCAGGGGGAATCAGGGTCTTGTAACCAAAAGGAAGCTTGACACAACAAAAAAGCCTTATGGTAAGCCGGGAAGTCCGGAAAATTAACTCCTCCTTCAGAAGTGGGCGAATGAGCCTAGCAAGGGACATTCTGGGTTTTTTGGTATGCCATAAAAAGGTGGACAAGACTGAATTAATTTTCTTTAAAAATTTAGCTGGGATAGAGATGGGGAGATTGGAGACTGTGTACAGAACAATGGGGAATAACATCATCTTAATGGTGTCCAAACAACCCCACCAAGACAGGTAAAGAGGATGCCACCTGGCTGTGAGGTCGGATATTTTCTGAGTGCACTTGGTAAGACAGAGGGAAACAGTGTCAGGGATGGAAGGGGTGATGTGCAATCCCAAATACTTAATGTGGGAAGGGCTCCAGTTAAAATTAGAGGCGCTAAAGTCAGGTTTAAAGGTGAATTTTGTCAGGGGAAGGAGCTCACACTTATCATTATTGAGCCTATAAAAAGATTGAGGAATAATTCTGTACTTCCTCCAAGAAAGCAGGAATGGAGACCGTGGGATTCGAGATGAAGAGTAAAATATCATCTGCGTAGCAGCAAGTTTGATGGAGGATTCCGCTGTCTGAAAGCCATGAATGTCGGGGTTCTGGCGCAGTCTGGACAAGAAAGATTCTAAAGCAAGATTGAAAAGAAAAGGTGAGAGGGGGCATCCTTGGCGAACTCCTCTGCCAAGGTCAAAGTAGGGGGAGATTTGACCATTGGCATAAACTGCAGCCCGTGGGTGAGAATACAACATTGAGACTAGGGAAATAAATTTAGGGCCAAACCCGAACCATCCAAGAGTATGGAAGAGGTAAGGCCATTCAACCCTGTCGAACGCCTTCTCAGCATCCAGGGCAATCACCGCGAGGGAATTCTGGAGATGGGATGATTTTGACAATATGTTAAATAAAAGCCTGGTGTTGTCAGTGATGCAACGACCTTTAACAAAAAGCATGATTGGTCTTCTCCTAAGAGGTCAGGAAGCAAATGATCCAATGACTTGACGAAGATTTTATAATCAATATTAACAAGGGAGATGGGTCTGTAGTTCTTGCAGTATTGCACATCTTTTCCGGGTTTGGGTATTAAACAAATGTGTGCATCTGAAAAGGACCCTGAGGAGGCACCTAAGTCAGCAAAAGAATGGAGAAGGGAATGCAGCTTCGGAATCAATAATTTGGAGAAATGAAGGTAAAACTCAATTATAAAACCGTCTGGACCAGGGACTTTATTAAGTTTAAGATGCTGGATCGCGGTGAGCAGCTCTTTCTGTGAGATGTCAGTCTCCAGAGAGGAAAGATCAAGAGGGAAATGTGCAGGTGTTTGAATAGTTGAGAAGAAATGTGTAAGTGAATGAGGAGATGGTTGGGTGTCAGAGGTGTATAAGGTCTCGTAGAAGTGGGAGAATGTAACAAGAATGTCGGCATCTTTGTCTTGTAAGTGTGCATTGGTGTCATAAACAGATTCAATAGTCATCTTGTTGTGCTTGACCTTCAGGTAATTGGCAAGGATTTTCCCAGCTTTGTTCCTACCACCATAGAACTTAGCACTTGACTTAAGTAAATATAAGGAGGCATCTTCAGTAGACTTTTCATTAAATTTAAGCTTAGCAGCGACCAGAGCTGTCAGACTATCTTTGGAATGTGAGGTGAAATAGGCGTGTTCCAATCGCTTAATCTCAAGAAGAAGGGTTTTAGTGAATTGGCGAGCAGTCCTGCGTTTCTTTGCGGCATAATTAATGATGAAGTCGCGCGCAGCTGCCTTGAAAGCGTCCCAAACAGTATGTTTTAAATGGGCGGAACATTGTTAAACAGAAAAAATTCATCAAAAAAGGTGGTGAAGGAAGCGGAAAATTTGGGATCCAAGAGGAGGGTATTGTTAAAACGCCATCTCCTGGGCCTGTCAACTTTAGGGAGCACATCAAGGCTGGCTACAACAGGGGCATGATCCGAGAGCAAAATCGGACCAATTTTTGCTGCATTAAGTTTTTGAGCAAGATCATGGCAAAGAAAAATTTAGTCAATCCGTGATTGTTAACGATGATACAGTGAGTAAAAGCTATACTTCTGCACAGTCGGGTTGCAGAGTCGCCAAGCCTCAACAAGCTTATGTTGGGATATAGCTTGCATAAAAAGTTTGTGCGATTTAGTAGGGACATAGGTGGCATCAGATTTCCTATGACCAACTCAACTTTATGACCCATGCTAACAAGGTAGCTTCCACTGCCCATTACAAACTCAGGATGATTAGAAAAATCTTGCCTTTTCTACCTGACACGGCCGCCAAGACCCTGGTTACATCACTGGTCCTTACCTCCCTTGACTATTGCAATGGCCTCCTTCTAAATGCACAAAAAAGAGTCACCAAAAAACTCCAGACTGTACAAAACGCGGCGGCACGCCTGCTATCCAAAAAACCCAAATTCACCCCCATCTCAGATACTCTGAGAACCTATCACTGGCTGTCTATCCAAAATAGAATAAAGTTTAAAGCCATGTGTATAGTTTACAAAGTAATGCAGGACCAGGGGCCTCGCTTCCTTAAAGATCAACTAAAACCCTACAATCCAGTCAGAACACTCCGCTCCTCTACACTCAATCAACTAATCACTCCACGCAGTAGAACAGCTACTTGGGGCGACCGTCGCTTTCCTGCTGCAGCTTCTAAGATCTGGAATTCCCTACCTTACTACATCAAATCCAGCTCATCACTCCTACAGTTCAGGAAACAACTAAAAACGTGGTTATTTGACCAGTAACTCACATCCTCAGCCCACCGTATCTACTTCTCAGGATAGACATTACTGCAGTCTAGCGCCGAGACACCCACGGGTATTTGGTTGCGCTCTAAAAATGCCAGTAAATAAATAAATAAATAAATAAATAAATGGATCAAGAGGTTGATTACAATCCCCCGCAAGGATGAAATTGTCATCCATGAATTGGGTGATGCGTTGAGAACACTCAGCCCAAAAAAGGGGTTCACCATTTGTGGGGCCATAAGCATTAAGAAGAGAGATTGGAACACCTCTAAGCGTTAGTCTGACATGTGTCCATCTGCCATTAGTATCTGATTCTTGGGAAGTGACGGTGAAAGGGAGAGACCTGCGACAGAGAATTGCAACACCATTGCGTTTACCATCACCTTGCGAATAAAAAACTTCACCCACCCAACCTCTTTTGAGCTTAGCAGATTCTATGTCAGAAAGGTGAGTTTCCTGAAGAAACTCAATATCAACATTCAATTTGGCTAGGTGAGATAAAATGCGTTGACGCTTAATAGGGGAATTGATACCCTTGACATTCCAGGAAGTTATATTCAAGGACATAACATGTACAGTAATGTAATGAGTTCGTAACAAATGAAAGCAAGGTAGAAACCCATGAATGAGAACAAATCAAGGGAAAAGAAAGATACAATGAAAAGTAAGAGAAGAGAGAGAAGGAAGAGATGAACAAGATGAAAATAGTGTGCATAAAGAGAAAGTAATATAGAAATCTGAGAGGAATGCAGGAAGATCAGAAGGAGAAGAGAAAGAAAATAAAGAAAAGTACAACCTGAAAGGAAAATGGTATGCAGATTATACAACCAAGGAAATTGAAGCACACAAAGAAGGTAAAGAAACAAAAGAAAACGAGGGAAAAGGAAGAAACAAAGGATGAACATACCTACAAGAGGAGGAAACGAGAAGGAATCGGGGGGGACCATAGAGGTAAGGCAAAACATCCAAGGACAGCTGGGCGGGGAGCCAGGGAGACATCATCAAACGGGGAAAGGATCCTGTGAAGGCAAAGAGGGAAGACAAAAGAGAAGAATTATAAATCTGGAACAAGAAAGAGCAAACAAGCAACAACTGTGTAGTCAAATTTGAGTAACAGTCAAGAAAACAACGTGTACGCATAAAAGAGAAAAACCAACATATTGAAATTTCTTAAAGAACGAAGAAGGCAGGATGTAACAGCAAAGCGGAGAAACCACTTAAAGATCAAGGAAAACAAAATGCAGTGACAGTATGAAAGTCAACTGGTCAGCCAGGAGCAGAGAGAAGAGGGACCAGATAAATCCATGGCAGAGGCCTTATGCGCATTGATGAAACTCTGAAGGCGCACAGGATCTTCATAGGTGGTAGTCTTATTATTGTAGGTGACCCTGAACAGACAAGGATGATATAAGCCATATCTCGCTCCCATCTCACGAAGGTCCGCTCTCAAGTTCAGAAAAGCCTTACGGCGGTTGGCAGTGGCCTTAGCATAGTCCTGAGCAAATACCAGGGAAGAACTAGACCATGACAATGTTGGAGAGGACTTGGCAGCCGACAGAACCTTCAGGAGATCAGTATACTCCAAAAAATACACCCCTGGGCTTCTGTGAGGGGGAAAGCGAAGAAGATGGTCGTCCCATTCGGTGCGCACGTTGGATGTTAATGGTTGTACCCTCTGGCAGACGTAATAGCTTGGGAAGGAATGATTTAAAGAAAGCAAGAGGATCCGAGCCTTCAAGTCCCTCCACCAGGCCATAAATGCGGAGGTTATTCCGCCTGTTCCTATTTTCTAACTCCTCCACCTGTTGCTGAAGAGCAGATACTTGAGAGTTCAAATGAGATACTGTGGAGCAGGTTTCTTGGAAGGATTTGACAGAATGTTCAACAGAGGCCACCCTATTTTCCATTTGCGACCAGGTATCCGTGAGGTTCTGAAGCTTGACGTTGGTTTCTTCCATAAAAGGGCGTAAGAATCTGATTTCCTCCAAGAAAGTGTAGAAAGACCTGATTTCGTCCAGTAATAGTGTCAGGATCTGCCAAGGCGCCTACCTAAAGACATGAGACTACAACTCCCATAATGCCTAAACAGGGGGCGGGGTCCTATATAAGTCAGGTGGACTCATTGCTTCCTGTTCGTAATTTTGTGACCGACAGTGCTTTTTGGTTCTAGTAAAACATTGTTTCCTGTCTTCTCTTGGGATCGTTATCAGAGAAGTTTTGTCAGTTTATTTCCTGGCTCCAGCGCGAGTGATTGAGGGACGCGCAAGGGGTTTGGTCGTTTGCCTGTGGAAACGGGAACGGAGTTTCCCTTACATTTGATTGTCTCCGGCCGGTCAGACGGGCCATTAATCATCGGGACTGAAATCTGGAGGAAGAGCCACGGATGAAAGGCGGACCGAAAGGAAGCGTCTTTGGGTACTGTGAGTTTACACGCAACGTGTGAAATTAACACGCTGTGGTGAAAGTTAAAACTGTGATGCATAGACATTGAACTGCTGACTGTCTAAGACTTGTATTGGAATCCATTTGTTTTTGTCGTCAGAGAGCGGAGTGTAGTGGGGCCAGACTCTGCGCACTGCCGCTACGAAGTAGGCACTAGTGTCCGTTGTGTTAAGTGCCAAAGCGGAAGATAGTGGGAAGTCCTACATCTTGCCGTGTTTGGAGCCTTGGATTTTTGAGAGACATTTGGAGTTTGCGGAAAAGGAGCGGAGGACAGTAGTTGGATGCTACGTCTTGCCGTATTCCTGAAGGAGAATATTGTATGTACTGGCATCACATATATACTCTTTTGAAGAACATAACTTTGTTTGAGTTGATAACACTTACTTGGTGGATTTATTGCACGTTTATTTAAGGCACACTCTTTTCAAAGGAGGGGTAGGTATTGCCACGATACCAATAGTTTTACATTCCTTATAGGGGTGAGTTAGACCTAATTACTGTTTATATTCCTTAGGAATTTGGTGCAGCCATATTCACAACCATTGCACAGGGAGGAGGTTAAACACACCCATGATACTGGGAGGAGGAGGAGAGCGTTGATTCCAGAAAGGTGAACCCTCTAACAACAAGTAGCAAAGAGGTATAGAGACAGGGGTTTGAAGTGACCAGATATAACCTGTGCATTGTTTTTCTTGTCTTTCAGCCATCCCTTCCCAGCAGCCCCCTTCCTTTCCCTTCCTTGGTATCCTGTTATTTCCCTCGCCCTATCGCTCGAACCCACTGTGTTTTTTACCAGTGTGTTGGTGAGATCGGGAGGTGGAGTTTATGTGCATCATCCGGACCCTGCAGTGTGGAGTCTGACAAATAGTTCCATAGAAACAGGCGAAGACTGTTTAAGGGGCAGGGGGGGATCCTCCTTCAATCTCTTGGAGGTATTTTTCCCCAAAGAAGGTTGGGAGGTTCCATTGTTGTGTCAGAGCCAGACGAGGTGAGGGAATCTTCCAATTTAGCGAGGGCAGAAAAGACTCTAGAGTTCTTGACAATAGCAGTCTTTGTTGTGCGAGGCAATTGTGACATGGATTTAGGCTTGCCCATAAAGCGAATACTTGAGTTGACTGGAAAGGACAGTGCACATAAAAAACACAAAAATAGATACAGTCCAGAAGCTGCAAAATCACTTGTTGAAGGCACTACGCAGTGACCATATGCAGAATGGCTGACAAGAGTAGGTTAAGTGCACAAAGTAAAATACACAGAGTTAAGAAGCGTGCAAATAACAAGCACAATAAGGAGAAGTGAATGGCCAGAGGGTATCTCCAACAACAATGAATGAGGCATCAAAATTGTATCCAAAAGGCAGCAAAAACCATGCTAGTAGCCTTTCCTCCTCCGTGCGCAGCAAAGGCCAATCCAAGTGAGAAAACACAGCAGGAGCGTCTCGATATTATGAACAATGGAGTAGTAAATCACCCAGTCTTCAATGAAACCATATCCAATGCTAAGTGGCAGTGGAAGAAGAGAGAACAGCCACCATTAGCCAAAAAAGCTCCTGCGCCATAACAATGGGGAAAATGAGGAAGCAACTGAAGCCTCACAAAATGGCGATCGGGAGTGTTGAATGGCGCAGTGACAAGACGCAGCAGTTTTGAGGAGGAGAAAATGCGCACTTGTTACAAAAAAGGTGCTAGGAGAGGCCCCATAAAAGCAGAAGTGCTCCGATTAATAATGAAAGTCAGTCATAGGCAGAGCTCCGGTAAGAAGGCTCGTGCTGCGCAGCATCGCAAAATGGCGGCCGCACTTGGAGCTGAGACGAAGCAACTTACTTCTCCAAAGTTTTCCATCTCTGAGCAATGCAGCGCGGTTTCAGGGGCCGCGTAGGAGTCCCGAAGTGTTCCAACACGAAGACATGGCATCGAAACTGGAAAAGATGGACTGTGAGCTGTATGACTCCCGGAGCCCCAGCAGAGCCTCACTCGGGCGCCGCCATCACCACCGGGTGCCAAGCCACGCCCCGCTATATCAATTTCTAAAGAGCGACATAAAGGAGTTGATACGAAACCCAGGAGCAAGATGGACGTGGGTCAAATCCCTGGTGCAAAACCAGGCGATTAACCTCATAATATTATGGCCCCACCGAATTCAACATCTGCTTTGACACAACTATAAAATATCGCTCTTGGACCTGGCATCTCTTGGCGTCTTTCCCCTGTCTTTTTGCCTTCTGACCGCCTGTTTTTGATGATATGCTGGACTTGTTTTGCTGGTCTTTTACACTGCTATTTAGTTCTAAAGTGCACATGCGCCTAATGTAAATGGTGAAAATTTTGGTTTTCCATATTCGGGACATTTGATTTACCAATAAGTCACTAGTACAGTGCACTCTGTATGCCCAGTGACTGCAAATAAAATGCTACCGGGGCTTGCAGCACTAGTTGTGCCACCCACAGAAGTAGCCTTTCAAAGGTGGCTCAGGCCTGCCCCTGCAGTGTCTGCATGCAGTTTTTACTGCCATCTCAACCTGGTAAGTGTTCCCACTTGTCAGGCCAAAACATTCTCGTTTTCTTACATTTCAGGCACCCCTCAGGGAGGCCCAAGTTACCCCCAGGGTGCAGTGTGTACAGCATGTACTGTTGTGTCTTACATGTCCTGATACTGAAATACTGCCACTAGTCATCACTATTGAAAGGCTATCTGGCCCACAGGAGTTGCTTTGTAACATCTTACAAGCATAACTTACCATTGGAAGAAGATAAAGAAATAGAGCATAGGCTTCCTGTACTCAAAATTTAAAGAAACATCTTTCAGAAATGATTATTTTTAGATTGTGGGTTTGGAAATACCACATTTGGAAAATAGAAAAAAGAACAATTGATGGATACAATGCAGCACAATGTCAAACATTCACCCCAGTATTGAGATCTGGGCCTAAATCCATAATTGCTCCCCATGCATTTCCAGTTCAGACCCAGCCATATGCAAATCAGTCTTGAACTTGTTCCCCCTGGGAACAGTTCAGTCCGAACTGCCAGGCTAGGTTTATCCTGGACTGGAAACAGGCATCCAGGAACCGGTTTCAGGGCTTCACCCCTTATCAGCCAGGCTAGCTTGACTCCAGTGGCATGGAGAGCAAGGGACCCACGTCTGGGCATACCCGTCCCACCTGTTTGCTCATTTAGAAAGTAGGTATTTTCTTGCTTAACCATCCTGTGTGCCTCTGACATTTGGGTATTCCCCATCTGAGCTCAGAGTGACAGTAGCAGGCGATGTTTATTCACACTATACAGAGACAGGGGGGCTGAGGTGGGTTCTGCCTTTCCAGGGTGACCCATAGCCATGCTGACTAGACCTAACTGCATTTGGAGTAGTGGGAGGAGTTCTCGCTTGCACCTCAATGGATTGTGGCTTCTTTCCACAAAGCTGTCTCTCCCTCCTAGAGTGCACCTCGCCTGAGAAAGGCAGAACTGATTCATGTATACCAGTGGAACTTTCTTTGTGCTAATTTCAAATGGAAAATGTGTTATAAATATGGAGGCCCTGACCGCAAGACTTTGGGACTCTTTGAGATCTAGAAAAATGCAAAGAAGTAGAGTCAAAGAAGCAGTGAGTTGAGACCACCAGTTTGCTGTGTGCTTAACTATGATAACCTACAGAAGCTACTTCTGTCTTGAGCAGCGAAAGGACTGGACTAACTTTTTACAACTTCTTCTTCTTGGTATCTCCAAGGGTGTTAAGTAGAGTTTGCCTCCTGTTCAAGACAATCCAGGGACAGCAAAAACCTCACCTTCCTCTGAGTACTGCCTCCTGGACCATGTGTTTCAGTTGCCATAGAGGCAAACAGCAATCTGACACAATCACCGAGACTACCAGCAGCTCTGTGACCTGTACGCACCACAAAGGGCCCAGCCGCGCTTCCCACCGCAACCCTGGTCTCACCAATGACACCATCTGCTGCTACCACCATCCGCTGCTTGCACCATGACCTGGGACATTGCCTCATTTTACTCCAGAGCCCTGTCTCACTGACGACAATGCTGCAAGCTGACATTGCAGCCACTGCCTGCACTGTGGTTTGGGGGCATTGCTCATAAGTTACGCAATGCACCGCCCCATCGCACACAGAGGTCTTGGCCCATTGCCAGCCCTACTGATCTAGATCCTCTACTAGCATTGCGGCTTGCACCATGACCGGCCATCATTGTGATGAGCTTTGTACCCCTTTGCACAGCAGCCCTGGTCTCACTGACTCTACTGGATACCTGCCACTGAGCCACTGCCTGCACCATGACCTGAGGGCACCACATGCCGCACCACTCTGCTTCACATCTCAGCCTCGATGCCCGTCACCAGCGGCCCACACTGTTGTGACCCTACCGGAACAATAGGTCCTGTTTGAGTGTCCCCTGACACCCAAGCTGGAACTATTTAGGTAAGGGTTCTGCGTAGAGTTTTAGTATTCAGAAAAAGTTGGCGCACTACAAGTAACGGGGAGTGTAGAAAATGTAATATACAAATATGGAACGGTGCTGCTAGGTTAGGGGAAACAGCAAAAATCCCTGAAAAAGAGTGGGTAAAAACCTCCTCTTTTGATTAGTATAGACAAAGTCCAGAGCACACGAAAAAGAGTTCCTTTAAAGTGAACAATGTGAACGAGAAATAAGATCGAAAGTCAATACGGTTTACTTTATGCTTTTATAGGTGATCATGGTCCCCTTTCAAGAGGAGATTCAAAGAACATGAAACTAGCCGACACATGTTTCGTCAATCAGGAATTACCCGTGACTCTTCAGGCCTGAATATGTGTCAGAAGGAGCTGTGTTGGGAGACCAGTGATAATTCCAACCTGTTCCTAGTCGGGTTTACGAGCGGGGGCAGCCTGCACCCAAATGGTGAAAGAGACACAAATAAAATCATGAAATACGGACTGGTAAAGCCGTCACTGCCATAAAGTGGAATAAGCTTGAGGCAACGTGGAGTTCAGACGAAAAGATTGTGTTTTCCGCATCCGGCAAACACCATTTTTTCGTCCGAACTCCACGTTGCCTTATGCACCATCCGGGCACGTTGCCTTATGCACCATCCGGGCCCACGCATGTAACTGATCCAAACCAACCCTAAATCCACACAAAATTCTGTTTTTTAAGAGATGCAGGAGCTGTTATCTGCTCAAGCAACACCACCTCGAAGAGCTCAGTTCAAGTCAGAAGTACGGATCAGAGCGGGCCTCTTTTCCTGAGCCGTGATGAGGTGAGGTGAGGTCCAATCCTCGTAAATTACAGGTGCCATCAGCATCCAGTGATTTGGGTAGGATTAGTTCACCTGGAGTTCAGGTTTATTGGTTGTATTTATTTCAACCTCTTTGTTGAATGTTAGTAATTTGATTGGTTCTGTGTCCCTATTCGTTTTTTCACATACGCAGTAGCAAAGGTTTATGCAGTGGACCTGTAGAAAGCCTTGGACGATTGTGTGTCGAGTTGGCTGAAACATGTAGACCCATTTTTGGCAGTTATTTTGACAAAACTGTTCTTGCACTGTATGTAGTTTGGATAGCAGGGGATAGATATTAAAATACCTTTTTCTCTTAGAATTAAATTTTAATTTGCACTCTTCACACTTTTTGATCTTGCACTGCGCCCACCACTCTGATATAGTACTTGTTCATCATACTGGAGAGATAGTATAGAATCTGAAAGAGCTCAGTTGAAAACACCCGCGAGCTCCCTTAAGGTAGACAGAAGGTTGTAGCCCTTAGTTACATTTGAGGGTAACCAGGAGGAGATCCCAGATGATGAAGCATGTCCACTAGGTGAGTGATGGGAATCCGTCCTTTTTTAAGGATTTTCCTTTCGGTGGTTAATTTTTTTGGTTCAATAGGGGATTTTTTGTCTGTGAGATCATTGCGATTTGCTAAGGCTACCTGGACCTGTTAGACCCTGGACTTCTATTAGTGTTTGTCACCACCCTCAAAGGTCTGCAAACCGCTACACTTGAAATTGCCTGCCTTAAGTACATCTTCATCAGAGGAGGTCAGTCCTGGCACCAGCTTCCTAAAGGGCCCTTTAGAGCCTGTTAATGCATGGCAATTGTGACAGCTAACCAACATAGGGCAAAAGTCAGCTTAGCATCTCAAGAGGCAGGTAGTACCAGGAGATCAATGTGCACGCTGGCCTCAAACAACCAGATAGCCCAAGGACTCTGCCGTCCGCCACACAAAACAATCTGAGTCCAATACGGTTTCCTGGCCCCATAGGATGCTCAACACTGTTGGATCAGTTGAAACAAGAACAGCAGCAAAAAGCTCAAACTAAGCCTCGATCCCCTATAAATCCTGTGTTGGAACAAACAGCATTAACACCCCCTCAGCTCCCAAAGGTGGACCCGCTTGCTCCAAGCCTCCACTAACAATAACTAGCCAACAGGGCCTCCTAAAGACCCCCTCACAGGAAGATTCGGACCACAAATAAATTATGCAGTTCTCACTGCCTGGGGATATAGCCCCTATGACTAAAGATGTGAGTGATGCCACTGGAGAAACAGAGAGAGCGACAGGGGAACAGACTATGGATAACAAGCTCAACCCTTATACAGAATATGATGACCAGTATCTACAGCACTCCTGCACTGACACAGCAGCAAGTAAAATCACCAACCACCTCATTATCCCTTGCTCAAGAGAGCCTGCTTACTCATCAAGAAGGACTATGTGCAGGGTCCTTGGATCTAACTCAGCAAGAGGAAGGAAAAGTGATTTTTTCCTACCTGGATACACATGAGTGGGAAGACATGTTCGCCACATACTCACCAGACCAGTCATAAAGGGAACTCCTCCCCCAAGTGCCCCAACAGGATCCACTACCCACAGAATCGATCAAAAACAAGGCAAAGGCGAGTGCTACCTCGAACAAACAAGCCGTCAGTACTTGAGCTTCTCTACGAAACACAATTCAAACGGCTGTTGAAGCACTTCAATACCAGTCAGAAAAGATGGAGATCCAGATCTCACTATTGAACACCTTAGCACTCTTCACGTTAGAAATTAGGAGACCTGAACTGCCTGATAAAGAGAGCTCAATCCAACGGCCGCCTCAGCTGCAGCTAAATAATTGATAAGTTGGCCACCCTGCCCTCAATGCTAAGCAGAATGATAAAGGATATAAAATGCGCAACCGCTGGACCTACAAGCAATTTCCAGGACAATCTTAACACCATGCGGGGCTTGGGCAAGGGTCAACCAGCAAATCATTTGAAAAGTAAGTTGCTCCAAGGCAATTCACAAGAGACCACTGAGAAGACAGGAGGGCCTGGCAACTGAGGAGCTCACAGTGAAATGACAAAGGCCAGTCAGAAGGGGTTCAAGCCCCAAAGCTTAATGCCAAACAACGTCACCAACTGAAAAGTAAAGGGCCCGTCAAAAAGCCAATGCAAATTTAGTAGCCTATTTCTCCATTTTCTCAGGTCACTATAATAAAAGGGACATCAACTCATGGGAATCAAGCCCACAAAATAAAACCCCACAGCTGCCTAACAGCCCTAACAAACAGCCGGAACAAGGAGGCAGCTCACCCTCATTCTCGCCAAATATAGCCAGGATAGCACGCAGAAAATAGGGAAGAAAAAGGACAAGGAATCACAGTTAACCTTTTGACAAAGAAGCCCAGCAAAGGGTACTGACACCAGCCACTGCACTGGCAAACTCCTATAGGAGAGCCCTGCACATCTTCCAAAATCCCTGAAAACCCCCAACAGTCAAATGCAACTGCGGAGTGCCCGCGGGCCCAAAGGCTGGAGGAAATAACGGGCAAACTATCCAACACGAATCTAAGTAACAGGCACAGTGGAGAACGTCCAGATGACAAAACTGGCTAAATCGGGAACCTGGGCTCATAGAGGACGAACATGCCTCCCCATCTACCAACGACCACTTAAGTTTGAGGAACACAGATAAGGAGGACCAGCACAGTGCGCAAGCCACACAACAGGCACCCCCTGAGCCAACAACAGGCAAAACAAATCCCTGGAATTCCATGCTAAGTGCATCAAGCAAATAAGTGGAAACCCAGTCAATCCGTACCAACGCTCACCGCTACGAACCATCCGCTGGTATCACAACAACCAAGAACCACGCAGCAAGAAACTCAGGCTATAATTTTCCACTCCCTGTATATTTCCAAAGGTCATCAGGACACAAATAGAGGCAACATCATGAGATTAATTAAGACATTTGCAAACCTCACAGGCCTGTGTTCAACTGACCTACTCTCCATAGTGTTCATCCACACTGCAAATGCCCTAAGGCCAGAGGCCACAAAGGCAACATGGAAATTATGTAAAATTGCAGAGAAAATTCTAGCAGAACAGGTTATCTTTCAAAACTGGGGTATCAACATATTTCCCTTCCAAAGAACAGGGTATCCATCTCCCTTATTACCACGCAACTCCAGTCCTGCACCAACAACATTTAATGCATACACAAATTCCGTGCTCAGGGAGGCTCTGGGACGATCCCCACAAAAGAAGGCTAGTAGATCGCCGGACTCACAAGAAAGATTCTCGATAGCAATAGCCTCTCTGAGCTAGTCAGTACATAAATAACTAATTACCCAAACTCTAAGCATATGTGCAGAGGGGTAAGAGCTACTCACAGGGCGAAGGCAGCAGCAGAGCAAAGGAGACGCCACTCCGACTATGCTTGTGGAACATCAATGGCGTATCAAAACACTAGAGGATCTGGACTTCTGGAGATGTCAGTGCCTTCCATATGATCATGCTGCAAGAAACCTGGCTCACTGACCCACAGCACATCCAGGGTTTCATGTGCTTAGCCACACCAGCTCTAAGGGGCAGCAAATTCAGTCATCGGTCTGGGAGGGCTTGCCACTTACATGTTTACGACAAGTAAACCATCAGCAGTGCTCGTTGGCTTGACCTCAGCAACAACTATAGCAGTCAGAACCACCATCTTCCTACAGGGGGAAAAAACAGAAGTGGGCTTAACCAATACATATATTCATCCTAAACGAAAAGCGAAATACTCAAAAAAAGCTTATGGAATTAGTGACAATGTATGCTACAGAGATGAAAACTTCAATGCTGGTCCAGTCAGAAAACCTAAACCAATATCCTATTAGCACTTAAGAGGGAGATGAGGTTCACATACAAGATGAAATCCACAACATTCCCACCCAATGCGCACCAACACACAGAACAAAGTATCACAAGAAAATCCACCTCCTGAGGCAAGATGGCGATCTGACTCGTATCGCAGTGCTCACGCATCAGCGTACCTGACCAGTCATGCGGGGGAGAGCTCTGGACACGCTTTCATGACGATCGGGAGAAACAAAAGTAATGAATAATCTGTGACCAAGCCAGATACTACCTGGAACACCCTATCCATGGGGACAATCGATGACTGGAGGATGTAGTCCCACGCAATACACAAGAAATAGCATGGGTGGTGGTGATCAAAACTGAGCACAGCCGAATGGATCTGAATTCATCCACGCGCCGCGCTATCTGGGCTTGCTATTCATATATCGGTTGGGCAGTCACAAAACATATTGCTCAAGGCTCATTGTCATCTATATCTACACCCAAACCTGACTGTTGCTTCTGCTTCTGCCAGTCTTACTGCACAGCGACCGCGACCACGGAGATCCACAAGGTCGGAATGCAGGCTTCAGCAGCGATGGCTCCAAAAGTCGCTGCTCAACCTCCCTTTTCGGCAGCTGCTCGTGCGAGGCCGGCGAGGCAGGCTCAGCGCGAGGCCGCGGAGCGCCGTGGAACAGAGAGACTGCCCGTGGCACAGGATAAGGCTGAGAAGGCAGATGCATCTGTGCGGCACAGGAGGAATGAAGCAGCACCCGATAGTCCCAAGCCGGCCGGAGCGGCCCGGAGGAAAGACATGAGGAAGGACGCCACGGGACCGACTGTAGTGAAGCTCATGCGGAGAGGCTCCAATACCCTTCCGGGTCAGGAGAGGCAGCGTCAGGCATCACACGCCTGCAGTCCAAACAGCCCTAATAATCCCACACGCACCCTCTCAACCACCCCAATCTCACTAACCACGATAACGGGTAATAAAACTGCTGAAGGAGAAGAAGAAGGCTCTGAAGACACCGCTATGGCAGTAGGCCCCTCAATCTCATCATCAGCAGCCCCCGAGGTGAGCGCAACCACAAATCTAAGCATGAATAGTAACATTGTGGCAATTTTTGACTATGAGATGCCCCTTACAATAGAAGGAGACCTTGGTCTGAGTGAGAGCAGCCATTTGGGGGCAGGCGAGATGATAGGTCCAGCCAAGGATCAAGCACTGCAGCGGGCTGGCATTGGTACTGGTGGGCATGACAATTCCAAACAATCTGTTTCAATAACCACAAATTCTAGCCAGGACTCCAACAATGACCAGGTTTTGATTAATGCTGAGGGATGTGCATCAGCTAACGCTAGGAGCAATCATGACAAAATCAGCACTATACATAATGATCCCAAAAAGGAAGCCAGCGATTTCTTTTCCTTTTCGGATGAGGCTGAAGTTGAAGCTGAGTGGGATAACTCGCCAGCTTCTTACTTAACAGACTAATCTGATAGTTTGTCCCATGGTGGAATGGAACCCTTGACTGTTAAAGCAAAGCAAAAAACGGCCAACAAGCGGGGCAAGAAGTCTCATGGGGCAAGTTTAGACTGGGACCATACTACACTGAACAATTGACCCCAGTTATTCCAGCAGCTCCTGTAATTCCAGCACCTGCATCTATTGACGCAGTCCTACAGGCGATAGCTGCGCATCGCGAAGAGACCTCACAAGATGGGCGCAGGGCCCAAGCAGCACTCCGTAAAGTACAAGGTGTAGTGCGAAAGCTGGTCAAAACGTGTAGTTCTTTCGGGGACAGTCTGACGGAAGTAGAGGCCAGAACTCTTGCTAACGAGATGGAAGTGGTTGCCATGCAAGAGCGGGTTGAGGCAAATCAAGCGCAGATAGGGGACATCAGATGGAAACTGGAGGATTTTGAAAACCGCCAACGCAGAAACAACTTGCGCATTTTGGGGGTTCCTGAGAAAAGCGAGGGAGAAGACACTCGTACCTTTTTGGTAAACCTCTTTCGGGACTCCCTCCCAGAGCTTTCCAACTGGAACTGGGATGCCGAAGTCCAGCGGGCCCATCGCATGCCTCTACACCTAAGAACTCCTGCCAAACCTGGAGCATACCCGAGGGCTATCCTAGTATACTTTGGCAATTTTTTGCTCAGACAGGCAGTGTTCGAGAAGACCAGACCAGAAGCAAAGCGTACCTCCAAAGGCATCACATACTTTTCCCGTCCCGATTTCTGTCACACCACCGTCGAAAGAAGGTGGAGGCTGCGCCAACTTATAAAACTTTTCCAAGACAAAAAACAACGGTGTATCTCAACAATCCTGCACGCCTCAAGGTTATTTACGAGGGCCAGACAAAGTTTTTTGTCTCTGAGATTGTGGCACAAGAATATCTTGACAGCCTGAAATAATCCTGTCAACGAATATAGAAGAATAATATTCGTTTTCTTAATTTATGATCAGGGGAAGGGATTTAACTTCAGCCTGATGACTAGTTGATATTGAATGCTTTGAACGCTGTCCGCCAGTATTAATGTTGGCATTTTTGGGGCTAGCGGGTTACTAATTCTATAGTATAACACGAGGTGTTGGTCACATATACAGTATTAGCCAGGATAAGCACTCTGAATGATAGCGCGTATGATTGCTCACTATAATCTATGATACTAACCAAAGAGCTCTCTTGATTTTTTCTTTTTCTTTTTTTCTCTCTCCCGCATATTGGTTGGGACCTGATAGCGGGCTGCACCCCCATCACATTTAGACTCTAATGGAGTCTTTTTGCCTTAATTTGGGAGGAAGTGGGGAGGGAAAGGGTGGGCTGAGCAAGGGGAGGCTGGATGGGAAGGGGAACAGAACAACAAAAACGAAAACAACTCCATGTCAAATAAATCGCACAGTGAACATCCGTAATATGATGAGTCACAACAAATCAATAACAAATAACAGTATAAAATGTATAAAATGTATGGGGGCAGGAATCTTGTTCAAAGGAAGTAATGTGTTTATTGATAGACTAAAGGGATCAAACTATTTCGATTCATGGGGAGGATAACTATATGTAGCTGGAATGTAGCAGGGCTACATGATAGAGATAAATGGGGGCAGTTGTTTGAGATAATCAAATGGGACTTTTCAGACATTATATGTCTTCAAGAAACCCACCTACCTTGGGAGAAGCAAAATTTACTAAAAACTCAAGGTTATAGCGTTCTGGCAACCACTACCCAAATGACTAATACCAGGGGGGTAGCCATATTAGGTAAGAACCACTTAGGAAAACCTATACGCCAAGCTCTGGATCAACATGGCAGATGGGCAATAATAGAGCTCTCTCTCGGGGTCACCATTTGCTCAGTGTATGGCTCAAACCTAGACGATCCCTCGGTCTTTGAGAGTCTTGAACTGGAGCTGGCAAGTTGGTCCGGCCCACTTATTTTTGCAGGAGATTTCAATATCGCACTTGGCTCTTCCTATATTGACCTAACTAAACATAAATACTCAGGTCGGAAACCAAGAGTATTTAAGGCAATCAGCTCACTCGCAACCAGCAACAATCTTGTTGATATTTGGTCCCTCAAACATCAGGGGGACCCTGGGTACACATTCTTTTCACACCTCCATAACAAATATACCAGAATCGACTATATATTTACAACTAGAGATATTTCAGGTTTAGCAGCTATTATTAAATATCCTAAGCTAATCTCGGATCACAACGTCCTGGCTCTCACTATAATTATAACCTGTACTACCAGAAAACCATGTATCTGGACGTTTGATAGAAAATTATTGGTCAATAGTGACTATATTAAATTTATCAGAAGATGGGCTCAGAGCTACTTTGATATAAATCGGTATAGCGCTCCCAGAAATATCGTATGGGATTGTTTTAAAGCGGCTCTTAGGGGGGAGACTCTAAGCTATTTAGCAAGAATTAAGAAGCAACAGACCTCTGAATATACCAAGAAAATAGGGGAACTAGCCAGATTAGAAGCTGCTCACACAACTCTAATCGCACAAAGAATAGATGGGTCAAGCCTACTTCGCCATATTTTAATTCTTAAAACCGATTTAAACAAGGGCTTAACTCAGAAGTCCGCTGAAACATTTAGAACACAACAAAAAAATCTCTACGAAAATGGTGAAAAAGTTGGTAAACAACTAGCTTTACGGACAAGACAAAGGGCCTCCTACAATGCAATCTCATCTATAAAAGAGAATGACCAAGAAAATATCCAAACAGAAGATATAGTGGAGGTGTTTCAACGCTATTATCAAATTTTATATCAAAACTATATTGCTCCCACTAGTGAAGATACTAAGAAATTTCTGAATGACTTTATAACCTGTACAGATAATAGTCTAGATAATACTACTAAGCACGATCTTGAAAAGGAGATCACACTAGCAGAGATTGAACTTGCACTGCCAGAATTAGCCCCGGGGAAAGCAGCAGGTCCAGACAAAATACCGCTGGAGCTATACAAGATTTTAGGCAAATTTATACTACCTCTGATACTTGATTTATTTCTAGGGATACAATGGAGCGGAAGTACACCCGTATCTTGGAAAGATACCAATATTATCATTTTTGCCAAAAAGGGAAAACCCACAGATTCCCCTTCATCCTACCGCCCAATCTCACTGATTAACTCTGATTCGAAATTATACTCTGAAAATTTGGCCAACCGGCTAAGGGGGGTCATTGCGCATCTGGTCAGCCCGTGGCAACATGGCTTTATCCCAGGGAAGGGGACCACTGATCATATCCGCAGAACAATCTCATTATTTGATATTATGTCAGCAACGGGTGGCCAGATGTCAATGATGTCAATGATTCTTCTCGACGCCGAGAAGGCATTCGATAGAGTTTCGTGAGATTTCATGTGGGCTATTTTAGAACGTTATAACTTTGGATATCGCTTTATTAAATCACTTACTAAACTTCAAATCATGAGGTACGAATCGGGCACCATTAACATATCAAGAGGTACTAGGCAGGGCTGCCCGTGCTCACCGATATTGTTTGCCCTTTACCTTAACCCCCTGATACTAAAACTACTATATAATACCAGAATTAAACCAGTGGTGACTGGATTATATGAAACAAAAGTTTTAGCCTACGCCGACGACATCGCAATTCTAACACCAGACCCCGAGGGGGCCATTGCTGAGATTGAGGTGATTACGCATTTGTTCAGATCCTACTCAGGATACTCCCTCAACAAAAGCAAAACGGTCATATTATGTACAGGAAATATACAATGTATGGACACCGGAAGAACTGAAATAGCCACCTATTTAGGGGCTTGCATAACCACTGAGGTTCAAAATATTACGAAACTCAATTATGAACCTCTAATTAACTCCATCAGACAGGACTTAACAAGAGTAAATAGTCTTCATCTATCTATTATAGGGAGGGGGAACTATATTAAAATGACTGTTTTTCCTAAGATATTGTATCTATTTTGGGCGATCCCTTTATTAGTTGAAGACAATTTTATTAAAGTCCTGGACTCCCAGATTTCCATATTTGTCTGGCAATACGGTAAGATTAGGAGGTCACTCAAACTTTTATCCTTACCATATGACTGAGGGGGACTTGCAATTCCGCAATTACTCTTATACTTTTGGGCAGCCTTTCTTCAACAACTCGCTCCAATGATTAATCCAGCTTCCAATTTGGATGAGTCAGACATACCCTCAGTATATGAACTAGCCCTTGTTCACAGAGCCAGAGGATTACTCTTAAGACAACTCGAGCCCAGCTATTTTAAAAAAGTTAAATTAAAAATTATCACTGGTGCATGGAAAGCCTGGTCAAAAATTGTAATGCATATGCAAATCCCTAAATTAAACTGCTATACCCCGCTCTGGCGATCATCTCTGCTTCCACAAAATGTGAACGATATGATATCTACTAGCTGGGAAAGCAAGGGGATAATCTCCCTTCTAGATTTTTAGGCACAGATATGAAGTCTAGCTATTATACCCTTCAGAATCAGTTTAATATACCTGTGACGGACTATCTAAAATTCTATCAAGTAAGAGCTGCTGTAAATTCTAAAATGTCTACTATAAGCTGGGGCAGAGTACCTCTTAACGACAACTTCCTCAGGCCTACCACCAGAATTGGCATATTATACACCCTCCTTCAAGAAAAAATGCCTGACGATTTAGACCACACTGAAACTCTATGGTCAAGTAAACTTGATAATCTAGACGTTGACATCAATAAGGTCTTAGCATTGACATCACAATTGCTACTCTCCACGAGTCTAAAAGCACAACTTTATAAAACAATATACAATCTTTACTATACCCCAGAGAAATTGCACTTGTGGGGTAAAAGATCTAATGATCATTGCCCAAGGTGTAATCATGGACCGGCCAAGCTTCTGCATATGTTTTATGAATGTAATAAGCTTACATTATTTAAGAAAATGATATGGGAATTTTGGGGGGAGTTTTTCGGATGAGAACTTCATGAATGACCCACTATTTGCATGCTTAGGTAGGATAGCACGTTAAAGTTAAATCCGAATGAGGAGGCTACTCTTTTTATCGGAACTGCGGTATACAGAATTATACTTGCTGCACGATGGAAAGATAGTGATTCTCCGAGTTAACAAATGTGGCTAACTTGTTTCCTATGTATATATAATCAGGAGACAGCAATATGTGCCACCAGGGGCCTGAAATCCAAAAGACGAGGCGAAAAAATCTGGTCCCCAATCACCGCTTGGAGTGATGCAGTAATCTCAGTTTGAATGTCCTAAAATTTTATGTCTGACATTATTTGATGCCCGCATTTACTTATTTATTTATTTATTTTTTCTTGCTTGTTACCTAGGCTTAAGACATTATTTTATTACAATTGTTTTTTGCATTTATTTTTATGCTTTCTCTTTTTCTTTCTGTTATTCCGGTGCGTAACGTATATCTTTTGCTGTATTGGAGTTGTTTTCAATAAAAAGTTTAAAAAAAAAAAGAAGAAAATCCACCTCTTAGCAGATTTAGAACACCTAAACCTCCAAGCGATCAATGGCAGATTAATTGACGACTCACCTCCTGTTGAATTACACTTCTCCACAACAACAAGCTCCATATTGGATTACACGTTTGCAAGTCTTTCACACATCCTGGGGTTCAGAATGGGGACAAAAGGGAGAGCGACCGCCGCCCACAACGACTGCAGTTAATTGCCACTGCATGCAGTTCCATCAAGCAAGATTTAACGTTGGGGTCCAATACCACCTCCAACTTAAGAAGGATCAAATGCACTGCAGCTAACACAGATCCTCAGGTAGAAGCTGCAATAAAACTTTTTAAATCTCGCGACAAGCTCAAAAGCTCAAAAAGCCCAATGAGGACAGTTCATAGCCACACTCTTAGAACAATATGTTGCCACTTCAACCACAAAAAAACACTCTCAGGCCAAGAGTCAGAAAAGTAGAATATCACAAGGGCAAAGTGATCATCTTAAACTCCTTAAAAAATCATTAAACTGCACAATGCTCAGTTTGAGAAGACTTCCGGGTGACGCTAGTAAGTGCTCACTCTTGAGGGATCATAGGACATAACTGAAAACATTGAAATGGGACATTAACAAAGACAAGGAGAATGCTACCTAGGCAACATTTTTACATGATTTCAACCACAGTGATAGCGCCTGTTTCTGGAATACTGTGAATGAGATAATCCACCCCCGTCATGAAGGGATTTCATCACATATCTCGGAAGAAACCTGGGCAGAATTCCTCACAAGCACTTCAATACCCAAACAGGAGGTGCCAGAACAGAAGATCCTAATAGTTGGCCAATAGAAGAACAATTTGAGAGTGCGCAACAAAGAGACCCTGGAGCTGAACTTGCTAGCCACAGAAATTATACCTCTTTGAGCAGCTAGCAGCCCACTGTCGCTCATAATAAAAAAGAAGATTGCAAAAGGGAGGAGAGTAGGAACACTAGGATGAAATGGTATCCCTCCTGAACTGTTCAAAGCCAATTCAGAGTATTGGGCTGATATCCTGCAACCTCTTTTTCTGGACATCAGGCTTCTGAACAGATTACCCGAATCATGGAAGGGCTCGACAATTGTGCCAATCCACAAAAAAGGAGATAAGGCCGAACCAAGAAACTATCGGCTAGTAGCCTTGATAGACAATGAAGCTAACTATTTTGCAGGTACCATTCTAGAAGAACTCGCAACTTGGGCAGAGGCAAACAAAAAATAATACCACTAATTAAAACCGGCTTTCGCAAAACGGCGGGTACATCAACTAATAATATCGCAATCTCCTTATTGATTGATGCAGCAAAAACATCCAACCTTCCTTTACACCTATGCTTTATCGTTTTCAGCGCAGCATTCGATAATGTGAAGTGGGGCAGACTGTGGAGGAAGTTGGGGAATCCCACAGCCCATCTTAAACATCCTGTCACTTCTCACACAGATACCTTGGTGCAGGTGAAACTAGGCGGCGGCACTCACCTCTCCTCAAAAGTCCCCAAAACTAAAGGCCTGAAACGGGTGTGTGCTTGCACCTACCCTGTTTGATCTAGTCATGGACAACCTCCCAAAGGCACTCGATGTCTGCAACTCACACTCACAAAAACTTGGAGGCACAACACTGACCAATCTTTTGAACGCAGATGACGTAGTTCTGCTTAGTCACACTTATGTGGGTTTTCAACACCAACTAACGGAAATGCAGAACTATGCTGCAGAAAACAACTTAAAAATGAACCTTAGTAAGACTCGGTCAATGACAATAAACAATAAAAGAAATCAGCAGAGGAATTGTCACCCAGGCCCTCGTCACCAGCCGACTGGACTACGGCAACGCCCTCTACGCCGGTACCACCGCCAAGCTCCAGAAGAGACTCCAGCGGATCCAGAACGCCTCAGCCAGACTCATCCTCGACATCCCACGAACCAGCCACATCTCCGGACATCTGAGAGACCTGCATTGGCTCCCCGTCAACAAAAGAATCACCTTCCGCCTCCTCACCCACGCACACAAAGCCCTACAGGACCAAGGCCCGAGCTACCTCAACAACCGAATCAACTTCTACGCTCCCAAACGCCACCTCCGATCAGCCAACCACGCCCTCGCCGCCGTCCCCCGCATCCGAAGAGCGACAACAGGAGGAAGGTCCTTCTTCTACCTGGCCGCCAAGACCTGGAACTCCCTCCCGACCGACCTGCGCCTGACCCAAGACCACCTCTCCTTCAGGAAGAAGCTGAAGACCTGGCTGTTCGAGCAGTAACGGCACCCCCCTCCCCCCAGCGCCTTGAGACCCTACGGGTAAGTAGTGCGCTCTATAAATGTCTGATTGATTGATTGATTAATTGATTGAATTGGTTTTTTGATTACAACCAACTCGAATCATTACAGGATTACAAATATCTAGGAGTCATAATTGACAAGGAAGGAGCATTTATGCACCAAAAAGAGTAAATAAGAAGGAGAGGGTAATAGCACTGTTGATGACAAATCTCGCAAACAAACTGATGGGGCCGATACTTAGCCAATTATTGAAGGTAGACCAGGGCAAACTACTCCCTACAATTACCAACACCAGTGAAGCATTTCACAGGAGAGATGCCAAGGTACTGACAGCACGCTGGTCAAAGCTTACAGGATCATGTTTTCGCCTCCTGCATTACAAAACACTTGCACCGAAAGATTCTTTAATAAGGGCTATCCCAAAGTGATAAAAATGAAATTCTTAAGGCATAAACTGGGCATCCTCCTATGCACGCAGCATCTTCCATCATGGCTGTAGGTTGTGCAACATCAATTAAGGATACACCTTACACTTAATCTGCACTTGCAAGGAGCTACATCAAGAATGGTTACAGCTACTAAAAGCACCCTTTACGCAAAAAGGCATCTACAGCAGGAGAAATGCGGTGTTGGCCTGCTTCAGTCTGGGAAATACGCAACTGAACTGCAGATTGGCAAAGTAGCTTATGTTGGCTGAACAAAAAATGCCTAAAATTGAATAGCCCAATTATGGCCACAAAAGTAAGAAGCTCCAGTGGTGCATTGACTTACAAACCGGGAGTGGCTTTCCTTAAGGGACGGAGCACTAGCACTTTTCTGGAATAAATCTTAAGCAGGCACTAACAATTGAACAATATGCACTATATGGAATTTTATCACGTGCACCCCTAGCATTAGCAAGAATAGCAACTGCACTGCACTTTATCTTGCGAACCAACAAATCTATTAAAGTTTTTTTTAATGTACAGTATATTTTTGCATGTGCTATATGGATTTTAGTATTGCATAATAATAATAATTCTACTGCATCTTTTTAAACAAATGTTGCTATTGTTTTTAATAACTATGCAAAATAAAATTAAAACTTGAAACAGTGAAAACTGACTCTTTTTTCTCAATGCTGTGGATTTTGAACCTAAGCTCTGCAAGTACCGAGGGAAAACGTAGAAAAGCTGTATATTTTTGCAAACTAGACACCCTGGAAAATCCAGGATGGGGTGACTTGTGTGGGTAGGCCAAGTGACTGTGACAGAAAACAGCTCAAAACCTACTGGGGAGACTTCATATTTATCGATTACAAACAGACCTTGGTTTGCAAGGGAGTCACCATCGTTTTTGATCCAGGGCTTGGCGTCCATCTACAGAAACTTACCAAATCCACATATTTCGGAAAACTAGACTCCTGGGGAATTCCAGTGATGTGTGACTTGAATGGGTCCCTCAAAGCTATCCTACCCAGAACCTTCTGCAAACCTCAAACTTAGCTGAAATAATACACATGTTTTTCCCATTTCTGTGTGGGAAAAATGGTACCTCACTTGTGTAGGTGGGCCAAGTTCCCGTGAGAGACAAGGGCCCAATATTTATTGTGGAGACATCCAAATTATCTATTACAAAACGGCCTGGTTTTGCGATGGAAGCACCTGCATTTTTGGTCCCGGGCTCTGCAGTCATAGGGAACCTATGAAACCCACACATTACTGAACCCTAGACACCCTTAGGAGTCAAGGAAGATGAGGTTTGCATTGATTCCCTCAATGTTTTCCTACCTATAATCCCCTGCAAACCTCACATGTAGCAAAATTCACATTTGAGTTTTGTTTTGTTTCAGTGAAATGACGTCATCGCACCATACCGCTTTTTTAAGTTTCTCTCTCTATTTTAGCTCTCTTTTGAAACGGATACTGTATTGCTGTTGTGAGAAATTGGGTTACTTGTTGAGGTGGGTGATCCTTGAATCAAACAGCAACCACAATACTTGTCAGGGTGAACTACAAGAAAAACCCCAAATTAACCTGTGCCTGACCCTCTGGTAGGTTGCCATCAAAGCAGTCAGACTTAATTAAGAAGCAATGTGTAAAGTATTTTTGTAGCGCACAAACAGCAATGAAGTCAAAACATAACGCAAGAAAAATCCCAAAGCAGTTTAGGAAAATAAATTACATTGTAATAAATTATTTGACACCAAAATAGTTTTGTGCTGTTTTCAGCGTTGGACTGTATTAGCAAGTAAGAAACTGCTGGTTCTTGATAAGACTTGCACCGAGACACATGGATGTTGAGGACAGGCTGCTTCGAGCTGGGCAGGAGTCGATGGCGAGATGCTTTGAGTTGTATCAAGTCAAGGAAGCCTGTTATGACTATGTGGCTTGAACAGGGAGCCAGCTGATTGCCCCTTGGAGATTCCTTGAACCCTAGGACCACATAGGCAGGCTAGGTTCAGCAGCACAACTCCCAGGGGCAGAAGAGTCCTGATGCTGCAACAAAATGCATTGGACAACAAAGCAGTCGATGGTCAACAAGAAGTTAAGCAGGGCAGACTTCACCAGGGGGCAGTCCTTTTTTTGTCCACAGCTTCAGAAATTGTATGAAGAGTTGAGTCTTACGGTCCAATATTCATACTTGGGACACACTTTGAAATTGGCAAAGCTTCTAGAGTCCGACCCCTACAGAGGTGTCTGGAATTCCTGCCTCCCTGCCATGGCTGTTGCTTGTCTGGGTCACAGAATACTAGTGTGAAATTGATTGTAAGTGTGCTGAAGCAGAGTCTTTCTTATTTGCAAGTGTGGTAGATGAAAGCTCTGCCACCTATCAAGTCAGAGATTGCACATCCTGCCAACACTCAGTTCCTGCTTTGTGATACTCTTTAGGAGGAGTGCACAAAGGCCAACTACACCTAGTTGTGAGAAATGTGGTTGTTGGTTGACTGGGGTGTGAGCCCTGGTCAAGCTAGTACAAACTAGCGCCTAAAAGATCAAAGCACACACAGCACACACCGCACACATTTTGTCATGCAAGACAGGATCGAAGTCGATAAAAAATGTCCAACTGCGATGGAGCACATTTCGGAAGAGGAGTTGGCCCTGTCAGATCTTACCTTAGGACTTAGAAGACATTTTGAGAAAAATTTTCTCAGAAGGATAAACTGAGCGAGGTAAGGCTGCTGGTGGTGTTGGAGGAGTGAGCATTGTCATCGGGGAGTCTTGGATTGAAGCCGTGGTAAAATGTATGCATTCAACTGCCAATGCCATGATCAGCAAGCACATTTCTACAGTCTCTTGATGCCCTGCACTCTGGAGGTCCAACCAGTAGGCACCAGTAGGGAATATTATTCATGGGTGGGTTTTCCTTTTCACCAAGACTAGGCAGCGTCAAGTCTCAATAGACATAAACCATGTAATGCGAACTCATTGCTATTGCATCCGCAGAAATTAAGTTTTAAAATACACAGCAGAGGTTAAATGTAGGCTTTTAACATGGTCTTGACTGGTGATTATCATATTTTAGCAACTGTTTTTCTTGCATTTGTAAAGTCTCAAGCACCTTAAATGATTAATTAGACGCTAGGGGGCAGATTTACAATTACTTGCGCATCCCTGCAAATTAGCAGGGATGCGCCAGTAATTGTGCGCCTCAGCTCCGCCACCCATGATGCGCCGCATTTACAATGCGGCGCACCATGGGGCCAAAACGGCACAGATGCGTCACGCATCTGTGCCGTAAAAGCGGCGCAATGCTGGAGTTGCATCGCAAGCGCGATGCAGCTCCAGCAATGCGCTGGGGGGGCCTATTCTTTCAATGCTGCCTCTAGCCTTACGCCTGCTTCAAGCAGGCGCAGGGTTATGACGCAGCATTGGCCTAAAAGTGACTGAGTGAAATCTTGTAGATTTCACTAAGCCACTTTTAGGAGGCGTTACTGCGCAGGAATGCCTCCTTATGGCGCAGAGCTTTACAACGTGACGCATCTCCCAGATGCGTCACGTTATTAATACCCCGCACCATGGCGCATCTTTTGCACCGCCGCTGCGTCACAAAAGTGACGCAACGGCGGCGCAAAAGAGGCGCAAGAGGCTTGTAAATCTGCCCCTGGGTGTCTAAGCAGTGTTCTAAAGCATCTACAGTTTCATAGGGAGTTAAGGTAAAGAAGACCATTGTTATATTTCAAGAGCCTATGCTTAAGGAATCAGAGCTTCGACATTGTTGAAACCGTGGCTAAGATCGAGATGTCCAAGATTTGTCTGTAATATTGGTAGTAAAATATTTTTAGGGAGGAACTAAATGGCCCAGAGCTCCTCAACTATCGCCCAAACTGTTCATAGGTTTCTGGTTTATTATTACATTTAAACTGCTTTGGAAAATATTTTTCAAATGTGCTATGACTGTTTTTGAAGGTGCTTTCAAACATAAAATAAAGTACCTTCATAAGACATAATATTGCTATTTACTGGATATTAGAAGGCTCTTGGATTTAATTCTATTTTGCTGTAGCATTAGATTTTTTCACGTTGAAATACATTTTTTATAGGGTGCATTTGTTGTAATGCTATGTTTTCTTTCTTTCAAAAGAATCACATATTGGTGCTTCTTTAATGTAAGCGTTGGACTCCTGAGGGTGATGTTACACATGTTGAAGATGTATGTCATTAGCAGTGCTTAATTTGTAAAATATGAAGTGCAGGTGCTCAAATGTTTGTCGGAGGCCACACCTACTTTTCTCTGGCTCCACCCATTTTATCTGCGGGCTCCACCCACTTACTATATTAGCTCCACCCACCTTTTCAACTGGTACTGCTAAAAGTCAGAGGTAATATATATCTGCCACTACCCGGTGTGATCTGCACACGGCCCGTTTTTACCACCACCTGCTTTGTCAAGCATGTGGGGAGACTGAGGCGCTTGGCATCCTATGACCCTCCACTGACCACACTACTGTCAGCGGACACATGTGACCATCTACATGCTTATATTTCCCGCACCGGACTCTACCATGCCTCTGGTGCCGCTCAGCTCTTGCTGGCCCCCTGCTCACCTAATCCTCTTTGCTCCCACCTGTAACAACCCCCAATGCTCTCTCCACCTTTTGGCTTTAGTTTGTGAATGAGAGCCAGCCCAACTGCAGCCACACCACCCTCTGCAGGTGCTGAACAATCCCAGGTACCGAAGCATGGCCAAGACCCCAGTTCCTAGAGGTCCTCCCTCTTAGCATCCTTCAGTGCCAACAACACTTCCACCACAGCCTAGTTCCCTCTCCTACCCATACCACCTACCTCCTGCCAAAGACCTAACCACCAAAAAACTCACCATGGACACCTTGGTACCCAACATGCTGCCATTTACCAGCAAGGCGTTTGTCGCTGAGACAATCCCCTCTTAAGCCAACCTACTCCTGCCCTTTTATTTATTAACCAGTTATGACCAGGGCAACTGGAATTATGCGATTGTTGCATAATTGTAGGATTGACACATCCATCTTCTGTCGCATAAGCTGCAGATTTAAAGAAAAAACATTGTTTCTAGCTCAAACGGTTAAAAAGTTAGTAAAGAGAAAAACACAGTCACACGTTGCAGCATATTGGAAGGCCCTTTGCAAAGGTTGACTGATCACCTATCTGTAGCTTATTGATATATATGTGTGCTAAACTGGTGCTGAGGTACATGATCAATACATTGAGTCCCATTAAACTTAGTTATAGCAGCACCTGGTACTGCGTCTAGAGATGGCTAAACAGTAGTGTGAATTACAAACATCAAAAAATGGCGGCAAATGCAATTGAGAAGCATGACTCAACTGAAATAATGTGCGCATGCTGCTTGCTGCGCACAGCCCCAGGCCCGGGCCCCCAACCCAACAGATTGTATGAGCGTGTATCATATATACTCAGAGAAAGAGCAGTCATGTATCATGC
Source organism: Lissotriton vulgaris (assembly GCF_964263255.1). NCBI lineage: Eukaryota > Metazoa > Chordata > Amphibia > Caudata > Salamandridae > Lissotriton > Lissotriton vulgaris. The sequence continues at coordinate 1,042,727,342 of NC_141696.1, forward strand.
TCTGCAGGTCACACCCCCTGACTGGATTGTGTGTCACGTTCCCCTGTTGCCCTCAGTGGTTGCCATATCGCCCATTTGGGCGAGATGTCGGGGCTGGAGCTCTGTGTACAGCTGACTTGTGGTATCACATTATGTCATACTCTCGATCCAGCTTTTAACTGTGGGTTTCTGTCTGTCGCCCCAACGCATAAGTATTTTGTATTTTGCCAGGAGCATTGCCATTGCTACAAATCTGTGACTGTTCTTAGGGAGTTCATGTACATAGCCCAGCAGGGCTAGCAATGGGAGAGGTTCAATTGCAATCCGGTCATCTGTTTCCCTTCCCAAAATAAGTCTTGCCAATAGGAAGCTATTATATTACATATCCATGTCATGTGCACAAAGGGGGGCGCATTGCATTTGGGTCATCGTGCAGAATTTAACTTAACACGGGGACCAAGACAGGGTTGCCCCCTTTTCCTACTGTTACTTGTTCTAGCTCCCTAACCATTGGCATAAGCCATCATACAAAATACCAAAATTCAAGGAATTTAGACACGTGCAAGAGAACACAATTCCTTCTTTTATTCTGACATTTTAGTAACACTCTCTTATCGTCGAACCTCATTTGATAGATGAAGTCTCGTTTCTCCCAGTTCTCTTGGTACAAAATTAACTGGGGCAAATGCAAGGCACTCCTCACATACCACACACATAGAGCTGCAACTGCCGATCATCCTTTTAAGTGGCAAGTATCCCGCCTCAAATATCTAGAATATACATAAACACTGGACTCGCAAAACTGGTGAAAACTAATGGTGACCCACTTCTGGCCAAACTTAAGATTGACTTTGCAAGATGGTCCTCACTTAAATCGCTCCATGTGTGGTAGGATGCAGGTATAGAAAATGAACGTTTTGCCTCGCCTTTATATTGTCTGTTTTTCAATGTTACCCCTAACTATCCCAGCACAAACAATGCATGATCTTACTAAATTGCTGGAAGCATTCATACAGGCTTGAAGGAAACCATCTTGTGAACGTCGAAAAAATGTGCTGGAAAATACCTACACAAATTAAGCTCTGAATAGCACAAGGGGAGAGGAGTACGCACAAAAGAGGGCATACACAAGCCAAGGCACATCCAATAGGAATATGAATACCCTTAAGATAATGCAAAGAGCCTAGCCATGCTTTCAACATTACAAGATTCCAAAAATTATATCTGTCCAATACAGAAAACTCACTTAATCGAAAAGAGTAGTTTAGACTGAAATCTAAATGGTTTCCACAGCAATAATTGTCATGGGCCTTCCCAAAAGAGGTAGTATGGCAAATAGCATGTCCAAAGAACGGTACTTTGGAAGACAAAGGAAGAAAAAGGTCACGCATCAGGGACTGCAATTGGGATTTGCACAATCAAAAAAGAGACTGAAATCATTTCTAAAGCTGCGTTCCGCGGTCCTGCGTGCCCTCACTGCCCTGAAAAAACGAAACCGAATCTCCCCTGCCCTGAAAAAACGAAAACAACCGAATCTCCTGATCTGTCCAGCCGGCCTACTACTACACCGCCTATCCTAACCACAGTCAGTCACCACCTGCTCACCACCAGAGTCAACAATTACAATCATGACCGTGATCCAGTGATCCTGCGGCCCCCAGGCCCTGCCCTGCCTCTCAACTGCGCAGCTTGATGATTAGTACTGATCATCATGATAACTGATTCATTCATTCATTTGGCCGCCCGCCTACACATCTTGTTTTAAAAACCTGCCCGGCTGCCCTACACATCTTTTCTTAAAACCCTGAGTGACCACCTGCACCACAGTAATCTATCTAATCCAGTAGTAATGGCTGCGGCCTACCAGCCAGGGCCCCGGCCAGGCCCTGACTGCCTCATAGCTGCCAAGGTTTCAGATTGCTACGTGTGACATTTTCAAAATGTCCGTGTAATTATGAGTGACATTTCAATGACTAGGAGTGACACTTTCTCACAAGGAAAATCAAGTAATGAAGATGAGGGAAACCTATAAATATCAGAAATAACACCCATTTGAGCAACTAGAAACTCCAAGAACATCTTCTTAAATGTACTGCAAAGCACTAGAAATGGTCTCTGTCCACATGGGACCTTGTCCAACAGGAAGGATGTGTGAGGCACCAAAATGAACAAGTTACCCACAAAGCCATCTCAGTTATCTAAGTGTCACACTGTCTCAGCTGACATGCGCACAGACAAGCTGCCTAGCACCATTCTGCATTATCTTCACAGGCTGAGGCCGGTGAGATAATCTCCTCCCATACAACATAGATGACAGCTTATTGCTGTCAAAAACCTGTTTTAAATTACCCCCAAACTCTTCTTCGAACCGGTGGAAATTGCCCTCGCACTGAGCTCTTTCTTAGCTTCTGAGAGACAAATCCAAGGTTACCAGACCACAGAATGCCGATTCTTTTGAAAAGCATGCTGCATGCATTAAAATAAAAAAAACCTTTCATAACCCTGTGGGGGTTGCAGGAGGCAGTAGCAGGATGACAGGAGAGCGTCGTGTATGCATCTGTTGGCACAGCACACCTATACAGACACACACCCTCAGACTCAACCTTGAGTCTCTGCTTCTCCAGTTAATATAATTTTTTAGCAGAAGGCAAACGGCTGGGAGGCTTCCAGGACAGCTGCTGGCAATTCGAGGTCTGGGACAGACAACCCAGGGACCCGAGTGCAGCCTTGTCGGCTCTGTGCCTGCGAAATAGACCGGGAGGGGTGTGAAGCTCGGGGACGTGTCGGAAGGTACAGGTCCTCTCACTGTCACTGAGCCTCCCCCTGGACATGGGAATGGAAAGTCTTCAGGGGAGAATGCAGGGGGCGGGTGTGAACAGCAGAGCAACGCCCATTGGGAAAGGGCCCTGGTGAGTGTCAGCCCGGGCTACTGAGACAGCTTCCCGGGCACTTTACAGGTCTTTAAAAGACCATTTGCGGATTAACGAGGCTTTGTTGTTTTTCACCGGGGCACTACTATCCACTGAACCACACAGGTTTCATTTCTGTAGCTCTGTGGTTGAACGCACAGACCTCTGCAGTGAATCAACTTACACAGGCTTCATAATGCACAAAAGTGGATTTCACACTGATTAACTTAACATGCATTTGTTTTTATAATCACGCCTTTGACCCGCCCCCACGCTCTCTCACCCAGCACCCCCACTTGATCAAAGCACTCACAGTTCCCACGCTTTATTTATGCATTTCACCTTTGCTCATAACTTCGTGTCCCGTGCCCTTTCGATGAGTTTAAGTATTTGGTTTGATGGATCCCGGTTTACAGTATTCATCTTTATGGTAGATGATCGTCTCAATATGTATTTCTTTTTTAAAATAAAATACAATGTTTTCAAAACAGAAACTATATGTTCTTTAAAAAATAGTAGCTCATATTGTCACGTAACCCAGAAAACCACAGGGCACTGAGGTGTTGGTAAGAAAGTGACTGCTGCGGGGAGAAATAAAAGTGAAACAAACTTGTAAGAAATGGAAGTGCGCAGAGCTTCACTGACAAAAAAACTTCCTCAGGGAGCTGCCTCGACTGTAAAACGGGTTGGACAAAGAGTCGACAAATGGACCTGTCAGTGGAACCTCCCTTCTCAACACACTTAAAGACATTGGACGACCATTGATGAAAGCTTAAGAGAGCTGAAGTAGAAATAATTACCTTGCAGAGGGCAGAGCTTCACATGCGCAGAAAGGCAGCGGGCTGCAGGACTCAGCAAAGTTACAAAAGGCCTGTATCTCGTAAGTTGTTTTCTGAGCCTCACTTTTATGCGTGCCACTGCCTCACTCGCCTCGCCTCGCCCTCGCCTCACCTGCTGATCTCCCAGTCCCAACTCCTGCTGACCTGCTGCCTACTGTTGAGTTGAAAGGCGGGCGGCGTGCGTGTCCCTGGCACTGGACTCACTGCTGGGATGGCTGCCCCAGTGCCCTCACGCTGCTGGTGAGGAGGTGCGGGTATGCTGGGGCGGGCAGCGAAAATGAGCATATGCAATATCTGGCATCTGCGCATGCGTGGCTGCCTCTGCCACGCACAGCTCCAACCCCCGCAGCAAAGCCCTGCCCTGCCCTGGCCTCCAACAAGAACAACAGACTCCCGCCCACACTGGGGCCCTGGCGTGGCGACTCGGGCGAAGTCTTGAAGAAAGAAGACAACAAGGTAGGACTAATACTCTACTGCTCACTCGTGATGATGCTGCTCAGCTCAGGATGGAAAATGAAAATCGAAAGTGGGACTGGAGTCAACTGAGTGACGTCACGTCCACCCCCCACCCCACCCCAGGAAATACTGCTGTGCTAAGCTAAACAACGAGCGCGGAATGAAACAACCCTTATGGCACCACACAGCAGTGCACGCAGGACGACTTAAGGCAGGAGACAGTGGGACTTTGATTTCTACACACAGGTGCACTTAATGCCGCGGCCGCCGTGACATAGACCCGGCCCTCATAATTAGGTGCCGGTGCTAAGCACCGGCAAGCCCCGGCTCAAATTAAGTCCTGGTCATTAGGTACTTGAAAGAATAGGGAAACAGACCAGCATATCAGAGTTATGACCTGCAGGAACTAATTAATTAAGGGTGTATTAAATCTGTAAAGTCCTATGCGCTGATGAAAGGTCTCTTCCTTTTCAGATTGGTTAGCGCACTAATGCAGAAAGCCGTTGCGAATGTTCGTCTTCTCGAGACAGGTTCACATTCAGGGTCATTGGCCTCCAATGTAAATATCAATGTCAGAGATTATGCCTTCAGAAAACCCAGCAGCAGTATCTATACACAATACCGTTTAGATCAAGTCAGTAGAAGATGGTTCTCCAAGTGTCAAAAACCGCAGCTTAAACGCCCACAATATGCTCATATCCTGTCTTATACAATGGAAATTCTCCTATGTTGAATGACTGGGAAATCTTAATTGCATAAAATGTATGCAGGCAAGCATTGAACTAAAGCCACTTAGCCCACTAGTGTATATGGACATTATCTCTTAATGCCCAAAGTTCATTTATATGTTTGTATAAAGTTGTTAGTCTCTTTTATGTTTATGAAATCCTGATTTGGCTAGCAACAAATAATTATTCTTGGCAGTTTCTTTTTTCCTTTTTATTGTTATTAGATATTCTCTCGCCGAAGGAAATTAAACTCTGTCTTCCATTGTAGTATAAATTAGCAGTTCAATTCAATGAGAAGCCAGAAATGTACTTATACATGCTTGCAGCTACATTTACATTTCTGACTTCATTTGAAATTCTAGACAGCTTTGTCTAAAGAGTTATGTCCAGGTGCAGAATCGTTGCCTGGACTTTGACCAGTTCTTGCTATGCACAGTCAGAAGCAGTGCACAGAGGGTTATGTCTACAGGAAATTCGATGACACAGGGTAGGTGCAGGCCGTCCCGGACTGGCCATAGCGGGCACCGGGCAATCCGGTTTTAAGCCCCTGGGGGCCGATTTTATTACAGGGCCGTTTTTGCAGCTTAGCTGCAAAATCGGCCCTGCAACAAAATCGGCAGAAAAGCGCTCAGTGGCACCTCCAACCCCCCCAATCCCCCCTCCAGTGAGGAGGGGGGCCGACCGAGCACTTTGCCAGGGCCGGTTTTGGTTCCCGGTCCGGCCCTGGGTGCGGGCAATGTACTGAAACATGACTGTGTCTGGTCAAAGGGTGAAAAAAGCCAATTATGTCAACAAGGGGTTTACACCTAAGGCCAAACCCTTCAACTTAATCAGAGAAGACATCGGGTGTAGTCAATGCCAAACTGCTCCAGTGTAGGTCCAAAGGCTGTGCATTGTGTTCATGTCCACTCAGGTGATGGCGGAAGTTCACTTACTGTTACCTTTGCTTGTAACACATGTATATGTGTTTCTATCTTTGTAACTAATAATGTCTTTATTTGGATATAAAATAACATCCTTAAAAGGAACACCAGCAACAATACACATTGTAAAAGGTAAAAACTGACATCAAATAACCAACGGTGGGTAGGTACAGGTTTTCCACATGGCATTATGCAACTCCCTATTATAAACAGTCCACATGGCATTAAACTAACTTTAAAAGGTAAGGAGGTCGGTATACCATGATTAACAGTATTGGACTTGTAAACTAACCAACCGTTGAAGAATAATTACAAGTTTTAAAAGTAGGTTCAGATAAAAATTGCAGCAACAGTTCAATAGCAGCGAATTGTAGGAAAATACAGAAATTAAAAGAGAACTTTTAGAAGCTTAAAAATGGTGCAATTTAATTTAGGCTGTTGCCGACAGGGGTGGGTGCATGCGAAAAGTTGCGATATGCAAGGCGTATGTAGATTGTGAGGCCTATATTTAAAGCTGTATTTTCTGGGCTTAGGGCCGCGATGATTGCCTGTCTGCAGGACCGGATTCCCAGTATGTTCCACTCCGCTTTCAATATGCATCTACGCTGTGACATAAGTGCTGGGCAAAGACAGACCACATGCTCCAAAGTTTCAGCGGTCCTGCCGCACCCTCTGCACCATAATACATCTGACGTGCAACGCCAGCCTGGCAGATCTTTTAAAAATTGCCAGTCGCTGAGTCTAATGGCCATAAAATTAAGTTTTAGATGCAGGGAGAAGGTGCATGACAGGTAGGTTGCTGGAGCTAAACGCCCGTACGAATTCATCATAGCCCATGAGTGTCTGCGTTTGGCAAGGTGGTTTTATCAGTGATGAGGAAACTCATTCGGACACTTATCTTAATTGTAGTTTTAAATGCTGTCGTACTGGGGTTGAGGTCCCATAGGTCACCCGCGGAGAGTTCTTGGATGGAGTCTTTAAAAAGGCGACCATACAAGCCCCCTGGGTTTTTTTCAGTGATGTCTAGCAAGAATAGTGACTCTAATGAGCCTGTATTTGATTGTCGGAGTTTATGGCACAGATTTATATGTGTTTCTTAAGTCCAGAATCTTCCTTTAAAGTCTACAGCTAGAGTAATGTTATGGTTCTACAGCGGAACCTAAAAAACACCGGAAAGGCCCCTTTTATAATAACTGTGCAAAATAAAACTCAGCAATGATCATGTGTTGCTCATGATCTTACACATAACATTACTGATGATGCTTCATATGTCCTCATTGATGACAGCACTGGGTACAAGTTGTCCTAAATCACTACTTGCCTTTTGATATGGATGAAGTGGATTGGTGTCAGTACAACGCGATGTTACGTTGTAAAAGATGCGTTGTAGCAGTAACACACCGGATGAAGTACGTGCATATTTGAATATGTGAAAGCATGAATTTGAGGGCTACTGTGACTGCGCTAAAAATACGCTTTCCAAACCAGTTGTGCACAGCCTTATGCTGATAAATACCTGTACCGAAAGTAGCAACAAATATATAAACAAAATGAGGCACCCTGTATTCTCTAGAAAAAGTGTAACTACATCCATGTATGATTATCTTTGATTTGAACTTGCCCCTGATTAATCGGGCTAGGTGAGACAGAGTTCTCTGTTCTCTGTTCTCTGTCTATCTCTTACTTAGTCCAGTCTGACCTACTGTATATCTTACCCTGTAGATGATTACTATATTTCTGTACTGATGGAGACCCCAGAATATTTGTCTAATTATCGACATCTCCTGGGACTACCTATATCATTATTGCTGGATACTAAAACTCAGATATTTGCACCACTGTGTTTGTAATTGTTTCAACCTTGAAATCCATGGGTATAGGCCAATTGTACATTATATAACTACTTACTTATCTATGTGCTTTTTTCATTAATTTGTCATGGCTCACCAATGTTCACTTATCTAACTATAACGTCCCCATACCCTTTGCTTTTTCAATTAAATAACATATATATATATATGATTTGCACTGACATTTTAGAATAAGACTTGCTGAAGTGCAATATGAGTGAAATGTTTACATTTATGTAGTACTGTATTTGAAATTGAAGCATTAGCACTTTTTTGAACTATAGTTATTTTCTATTTTATTAATAGAAATATAATGTGAGTGGAATGTTTACATTTATGAAGTACTGTGAAAGGCTAAAAGCACTAGCACTTTATCTAAACTGAAAAGCACTGTTTAGCACTGGTACTTTTTATTTTTATAGTGCAATATCCGGTCTAATTGTTTACAGTATAGAAATACTAGTTTACTAAAGCACTTGCACTTTATGATTGAATAATAAGGTAGTTTTGATTTATCAGCATCATCATTGGCAATAGTCCCTTTAGGTCTTGTGAATTAACAAGATCAATAGAGCCAGAGGAAAATCCATATAAGACTTTACTGTGCTAAGTTGTATACATTGCGACGATATACTTGAATAATATGAGGTGTAAATAATGAATGCTTCCCGTTTACAAATAGGGTCCAACTTACTGAAATAGGCACTTGCCCTTACTGTATTGTGAAAGATTGTGTTAACGTTTTGAACACGAAAAATGTACATGCACTTTAAAACATCGGAATTGTCCTTATGAGCGATATCGACATGTATTGCCTCTTTTAATGTGGGACAGTTATAAATATTCACATATGAATGAAGTGTGAAGCGGGGAATTGAATATTTGCATTCATGTTACTTCTCTAATAATGGCATTGTCAACATGTTAAAATGGCTGCTGTATTCGCATACAACAGTTTGTGTTGCTATGAGTCCCTCTACTGTTTCCACCATTTTATGCATGCATCAAAGGAAGGGCACTGACAACGCAAAAACATCGTGATCAATGGAGCTTGACTCCCGAAACGCGTTGATGAAATTGCTTAAATAAAGAAGCCTATGAAACTATGCTCGTGAGTGCCTGGATGTTTTCAGCCAGAAGTCAATTGGAACTGGAATACTATCCTTAATACATATATATATATATATATATATATATATATATATATATATATATATATATATATATATATATATATATATATATATATATATATATATATATATATATATATATATATATATATATATATATATATATATAAATATATATATATATATATATATATACAACATATATATATGAACAATGCCATCCTGTGGACCCGGTACATAGATGATATTTTTCTGATCTGGGATGGTCCACAGGAGGCCTTAGATGTCTTTATTCAGGGACTTTTGCTAAATTGCTTAAATCTTAAATTTACCAGCAAAACTAACATTTGCAGAGTACTTAGACATTCGAGTAGAGGTGAAACATGAGACACTACACACTATCATGTACAGGAAGACAATGTCGGGCAACAGCATTCTACATGCACAGAGTCATCACCCGACAGGTCTGAAGAACAGTATCCCTTATGGTGAGCTTTTGAGAGCGAAACGTAACTGCAGTTCCTCTGATTCATATGAAAAAGTAGCCGAAAACATGAAGTGTTGTTTCAGAAGCATGGTATACACAGGGAAAACCATCGGAGTAGCCACTGAGAAAGCTGCCACTAAAAACAGGAACAGTTTGCTCGTACCAAGAGAGAAGGAAAGTGGCAAAAATACATTAGATAATACGTAAGCACTGGCAGATAGTCAGGAATGATGATATCATAGGTAAATTGGTGAGTCTGTCTCCTCATGTTACGTACAGAAAATGGCAGTCCTCAAAGGACATGCTAGTCCACAGTCACCTTTCCATTAAGACAAAAACACGTGGGACCTGGTTGAGGGAACTCCCAGGTTTTCAGAAATGTGGGAGGTGCCACGAGTGCCACAACAGTACAAATGTAAACACTTGCAACCTCCCCAATGGCAAAACAGGGAAGATTTGTTGTTTCATAAATTGCAATCCTGACTTGCGCTATGTGGGGAACACAATCTTCCCAGTTGAAGAAGCGCGTCTTGGAGCATTTGCGCACTATCAAGAATGGCGCAATATCATACGCCATAGCAAAACACTGTGAAATGCTACATTCAAATTTCAAAGACATCAGTTCTAAAATCTCATATTTTGGTATTGACAGGGTCCCTGCATCACAGAGAGAAGGAGATCGGGTACGTCATCTGTGACGCCTGGAATCTGAATATATTATGAGACTCCAAAGCAAGACCCCGGGAAGCCTCAACCATTAGGAGAACCTCTAGGTCCACTTAGGCTGAGAAAATATTGACACCTTCCCACTATTACTGTACAGTAATATGGTGACTTATCTTCCATCCACGTAGTGGACTATTTAGATTCACAGTTGGATCTGTCGAGATTACTCCATAATACAAGAGACTCATCTCAGCATTAGCGTCCCTGTGTCCTCCATCCTCACCATCTGACAACGTATCTGCCCCCTAGTATATAACCTCCCAGCAGACCGACTAATGTTCTGCACCCGTCCACCACTTCACTCATTTTATTTTATTTTTCACTTTTTCCACATCACTCTCCGCAACACAGTTATTATTTTCCAAGTTCTAGAATAGGACCGGAAGTGTGCCTAACCCAGGGTCTTACACCTGGGGACATCATGTGGCATTAATGGGTCGTGTACAATCAGTTACTCAGTCATCTCTTTACTGTTTATAATTTATACAATTAATTTCCTTGCTCATTGAGCTATCATGGGCTTTACATTTGCAAGAAGGGTTCCAATGCACCTAAGCGCAGCGCCACAACCCTCTTTCTGGAAATATATTGCTTAACAACACCAGTGCTCTCTGCCACTTGCCAAATTGCTCTCCTTTTTCACCCATTGCCCATGTGAATTGATCTAATTATTTTACTTAATATCACTTTGCATTGGTTTGATTAAACTGTCATATTCATGAATTGTATACATTGTTCACAATTGTTACAAATGAATAGATAAAGTTTTTTCAAGTCTGTCTTCTTTTTCACTCACAAGACAGACAATCATTCCATGTTGTGTTTTCTATGTCCATGTTAAAAACAGGAAATGCTTAAAAAACTCTGCCACTTCCTGATCTTTGTATTGACTTTCTGACAAAGACTTAGCTGTCAAAATGTGTCGAGTCATTAAAATACTGACTCCAAATACGAACACAGGACAAAAATGCAGCACATAAGAACGCCACCCGCAGACACCATCACCTCATGAGATCCGCCAAAAGGGCCTCCTTCAAAGACCTCCTAGACAACAACGCGCACAACAGCAAAGACCTCTTCAACATCGTGAAGGAACTCTCCAACCCCAGGTCCAACACCATCGACATGCCACCCTCGCTAGATCTGTGCGAATCGCTGGCCAGGTTCTTCCACCGCAAGATCGTAGACATCCACGACAGCTTTAACGCCACGACTGCCCCGATAACCACTGAGACCTCCATCCCCACAACCGCCATCCGCACCAACCGCCTGCTCTCCTGGACCAACATCAACCACGACGACACCAACAAGATCATGAACACCATCCACTCCGGATTTCCGTCAGATCCATGCCCACACCACATCTTCAACAAAGCCAGCACAGCATCGCACCCCATCTCCGGAAAGTCATCAACACCTCCTTCGAGACAGCAACCTTCTTGGAGAGCTGAAAGCATGCCAAGATCAATGCCTTACTCAAGAAACCCAAGGCGGACCCCAAGGACGTCAAGAACTTCTGGCCCATCTCCCTTTTCCCATTCCCGGCAATGGTCATCGAGAAGACCATCAACGAACAACTGACCCGCTACCTCGAGGAGAGCAACATCCTGGACCCTTCCCAGTCTGGGTTCCGTAGCAACCACAGCACCGAGACTGCCCTCATCGCTTCCACAGATGACATCAAGTCCCTGCTTAACAACGGAAAAACAGCAGCCCTCATCCTCCTGAACCTGTCAGCCGCCTTCAACACAGTCTGCCACCACACACTACGAACACGCCTCCAAAACGCCGGGATCCAAGAGAAGACCCTGGACTGGACCACCTGCTTCCTCTCCGCCAGAAAACAGAGTGTCTGCCTTCCCACCTTTCTTTCCGAAGCCACTGAGATCATCTGTGGCGTACCCCAGGGCTCATCCCTCAGCCCAACTCTGTTTAACATCTACATGGCACCGCTCGCCCATGTCGCCCGTCGGCACAACCTCAACATCATCTCCTACGCCGATAACTCCAAGCTGATCCTCTCCCTCACCAAGGACCCCCACACCACCAAAACCAACCTTCACGCAGGAATGAAGGCCGTCGCTGAATGGATGAGGAACTGCCGACTGAAGCTGAACTTTGACAAGAAGGAGGTCCTCATCCTCGGATCCACCCCTTCGACCTCAGACGACTCCTGGTGGCCGACCGCACTGGGAACTGCCCCAACACCCACGACCACGCATGCAACCTAGGGGTTGTCCTCGACTCCACCCTCTCCATAAATAAACAGGTCAACACCGTCTCCTCCCCCTGCTTCAACACCCTCTATATGCTCTGCAGGATCTACAAGTGGATCCCCAATGACATAAGATTAAGGGTCACCCAGGCCATCGTCAGCAGCAGATTGGACTAGGAAACGCCCTCTATGCAGGAGCCTCGGCCAAACTCCTAAGATGGCTCTAACGCATCCAGAACGCCTCTGCACGCCTGATCCTCAACATCTCTCGCCGCAGCCACATCACACCCCACCTGAGAGACCTGCACTGGCTCCCCATCACCAAGAGGATAACCTTTAAGCTCCTCACCCATGGAAACAAGGCACTCCACAACACCGGACCAATGTACCTCAACATACGACTCAGCTACTACACTCCCACCCGCCAGTTCCGCTCCGTCGACCTCGCTCTCGCCACAGTCCCCCGCTTCTGAAGAGCAACCTCCGGTGGCAGGTCTTTCTCCCACCTCGCCACCAAGATCTCGAACACCCTCCCCATTCCCCTACGGCAGACCTAAGACCTGCTGACCTTCAGAAAACTCCTCAAGGCCTGGCTTTTCGAGCAGTAGCAGCATTCCCCACCCCAGCGCCTTGATACCCTCACGGGTGTTTAGTGCGCTTTACATATTATATGATTGATTGATTAATTGAAAGAATGAAGTCCTGAGTGCGGCTCTTCTTTCGTTCTGCAAGCGTGGGAAATTCATATATATATATATATATATATATATATATAGATATAGATATATATTAGGTATAGGTATATATAGTTAGGACCTAGTTACCATAGGAAATACCAAACATTTTATTGGAAATAACTTTGGCGCCGATTGAGGGATCTGTCTGTAATTTTCCTTAAATTTGCCTCGCTGCACTCCGCTCCTTCCCTGAAAGTTTCAGGGGGATTTGTGAAAAGCGGGGGCTGAGAAAAAAGGGGGGTCCCAAAACGTGTTTTCCCCATGTTAATTTTCATAGGGACATTTTGACAAGGCTACAGCTCGAACGGCTGAACGGAATTATACCAGATTTGGCAAAATGTTAGAAACTGGTATGCAGCAGTGCCTTTTGTATGTTTGGTGTAAAACCCTCCAGTAGTTCTTGAGAAAATTGAATTTGAAATTTTTCAAATGGCATTTTCTATGAGACCTTTAGACATGGCTACAGCCCGAACGGCTGAACGGAATTACACCAAACTTGGCAAAATGGTAGGGACAGGTATGCAGTAGTGCCTTTTCTATATTTGGTGAAAATCCCTGCAGTAGTTGTTGAGAAAATTGAATTTGATCAAATTATATATCTATATGAGCTCACCGCACCGTACGCGTACTCTTACATGCGCGAGCGAGTTTCTGATTGGTTGGCAGTCGACTATCAACATTCCAAACCAGGAAGTGTTAGCCACCATCTTGTTTTTCAGGAGAACTGAAGCACAAGAGAGCCCAAAACAAGACTGGAAAACACGAAAAGGGAGCAGTGTAGAGACCCCCCAACCCTCTAGCCCTTCTCAGGGGGTCCCAAAAGGACCCCCAAGGACCAAAAAAAAAAAGAAAGAAATCGTGGGCTACGCGCACCATACGCGTAGGGTACGCATACCGTGTGCGTACCCCGCGATTTAAAAAAACTTGGTGGTCCTTCTGGGACCCCCTGAGAAGGGCTATGGGGTCAGGGGGTCTCAACCCTGCCCCTTTTCGCATTGTCCACTCTTGTTTTGTGCTCTCTTGTGCCTCACTTCTCCTGAGAAACAAGATGGCTGCTCATGTGGTCCCAGAAGGATAATAACATATATAAACGTTATCCGCTAATAGAATTAGCATTTACAAAACCTTTGAAATTTATTGAAAAAAAATATAGGTTTCACACCTGATATAGTTAGGAATTACCATTTTAAAAACCTTGCAAATTCACTGAAAAAACATAGGTTTCAAGCCTTATATAGTTAGGAATTAGCATTTACTTATTTTTTTTTTTTTTCTTGCTTGTTACCTAGGCTTAAGACATTATTTTATTACAATTGTTTTTTGCATTTATTTTTATGCTTTCTCTTTTTCTTTCTGTTATTCCGGTGCGTAACGTATATCTTTTGCTGTATTGGAGTTGTTTTCAATAAAAAATTTAAAAAAAAGAAGAAAATCCACCTCTTAGCAGATTTAGAACACCTAAACCTCCAAGCGATCAATGGCAGATCAATTGACAACTCACCTCCTGTTGAATTACACTTCTCCACAACAACAAGCTCCATATTGGATTACACGTTTGCAAGTCTTTCACACATCCTGGGGTTCAGAATGGGGACAAAAGGGAGAGCGACCGCCGCCCACAACGACTGCAGTTAATTGCCACTGCATGCAGTTCCATCAAGCAAGATTTAACGTTGGGGTCCAATACCACCTCCAACTTAAGAAGGATCAAATGCACTGCAGCTAACACAGATCCTCAGGTAGAAGCTGCAATAAAACTTTTTAAATCTCGCGACAAGCTCAAAAGCTCAAAAAGCCCAATGAGGACAGTTCATAGCCACACTCTTAGAACAATATGTTGCCACTTCAACCACAAAAAAACACTCTCAGGCCAAGCGTCAGAAAAGTAGAACATCACAAGGGCAAAGTGATCATCTTAAACTCATTAAAAAATCATTAAACTGCACAATGCTCAGTTTGAAAAGACTTCCGGGTGACGCTAGTAAGTGCTCACTCTTGAGGTATCATAGGACATAACTCAAAACATTGAAATGGGACATTAGCAAAGACAAGGAGAATGCTACCTAGGCAACATTTTTACATGATTTCAACCACAATGATAGCGCCTGTTTCTGGAATACTGTGAATGAGATAATCCACCCCCGTCATGAAGGGATTTCATCACATATCTCGGAAGAAACCTGGGCAGAATTCCTCACAAGCACTTCAATACCCAAACAGGAGGTGCCAGAACAGAAGATCCTAATAGTTGGCCAATAGAAGAACAATTTGAGAGTGCGCAACAAAGAGACCCTGGAGCTGAACTTGCTAGCCACAGAAATTATACCTCTTTGAGCAGCTAGCAGCCCACTGTCGCTCATAATAAAAAAGAAGATTGCAAAAGGGAGGAGAGTAGGAACACTAGGACGAAATGGTATCCCTCCTGCACTGTTCAAAGCCAATTCAGAGTATTGGGCTGATATCCTGCAACCTCTTTTTCTGGACATCAGGCTTCTGAACAGATTACCCGAATCATGGAAGGGCTCGACAATTGTGCCAATCCACAAAAAAGGAGATAAGGCCGAACCAAGAAACTATCGGCTAGTAGCCTTGATAGACAATGAAGCTAACTATTTTGCAGGTACCATTCTAGAAGAACTCGCAACTTGGGCAGAGGCAAACAAAAAATAATACCACTAATTAAAACCGGCTTTCGCAAAACGGCGGGTACATCAACTAATAATATCTCAATCTCCTTATTGATTGATGCAGCAAAAACATCCAACCTTCCTTTACACCTATGCTTTATCGTTTTCAGCGCAGCATTCGATAATGTGAAGTGGGGCAGACTGTGGAGGAAGTTGGGGAATCCCACAGCCCATCTTAAACATCCTGTCACTTCTCACACAGATACCTTGGTGCAGGTGAAACTAGGCGGCGGCACTCACCTCTCCTCAAAAGTCCCCAAAACTAAAGGCCTGAAACGGGTGTGTGCTTGCACCTACCCTGTTTGATCTAGTCATGGACAACCTCCCAAAGGCACTCGAGGTCTGCAACTCACACTCACAAAAACTTGGAGGCACAACACTGACCAATCTTTTGAACGCAGATGACATAGTTCTGCTTAGTCACACTTATGTGGGTTTTCAACACCAACTAACGGAAATGCAGAACTATGCTGCAGAAAACAACTTAAAAATGAACCTTAGTAAGACTCGGTCAATGACAATAAACAATAAAAGAAATCAGCAGAGGAATTGTCAACCAGGCCCTCGTCACCAGCCGACTGGACTACGGCAACGCCCTCTACGCCGGTACCACCGCCAAGCTCCAGAAGAGACTCCAGCAGATCCAGAACGCCTCAGCCAGACTCATCCTCGACATCCCACGAACCAGCCACATCTCCGGACATCTGAGAGACCTGCATTGGCTCCCCGTCAACAAAAGAATCACCTTCCGCCTCCTCACCCACGCACACAAAGCCCTACAGGACCAAGGCCCGAGCTACCTCAACAACCGAATCAACTTCTACGCTCCCAAACGCCACCTCCGATCAGCCAACCACGCCCTCGCCGCCGTCCCCCGCATCCGAAGAGCGACAACAGGAGGAAGGTCCTTCTCCTACCTGGCCGCCAAGACCTGGAACTCCCTCCCGACCGACCTGCGCCTGACCCAAGACCACCTCTCCTTCAGGAAGAAGCTGAAGACCTGGCTGTTCGAGCAGTAACGGCACCCCCCTCCCCCCAGCGCCTTGAGACCCTACGGGTAAGTAGTGCGCTCTATAAATGTCTTTGATTGATTGATTGATTGATTGAATTGGTTTTTTGATTACAACCAACTCGAATCATTACAGGATTACAAATATCTAGGAGTCATAATTGACAAGGAAGGAGCATTTATGCACCAAAAAGAGTAAATAAGAAGGAGAGGGTAATAGCACTGTTGATGACAAATCTCGCAAACAAACTGATGGGGCCGATACTTAGCCAATTATTGAAGGTAGACCAGGGCAAACTACTCCCTACAATTACCAACACCAGTGAAGCATTTCACAGGAGAGATGCCAAGGTACTGACAGCACGCTGGTCAAAGCTTACAGGATCATGTTTTCGCCTCCTGCATTACAAAACACTTGCACCGAAAGATTCTTTAATAAGGGCTATCCCAAAGTGATAAAAATGAAATTCTTAAGGCATAAACTGGGCATCCTCCTATGCACGCAGCATCTTCCATCATGGCTGTAGGTTGTGCAACACCAATTAAGGATACACCTTACACTTAATCTGCACTTGCAAGGAGCTACATCAAGAATGGTTACAGCTACTAAAAGCACCCTTTACGCAAAAAGGCATCTACAGCAGGAGAAATGCGGTGTTGGCCTGCTTCAGTCTGGGAAATACGCAACTGAACTGCAGATTGGCAAAGTAGCTTATGTTGGCTGAACAAAAAATGCCTAAAATTGAATAGCCCAATTATGGCCACAAAAGTAAGAAGCTCCAGTGGTGCATTGACTTACAAACCGGGAGTGGCTTTCCTCAAGGGACGGAGCACTAGCACTTTTCTGGAATAAATCTTAAGCAGGCACTAACAATTGAACAATATGCACTATATGGAATTTTATCACGTGCACCCCTAGTATTAGCAAGAATAGCAACTGCACTGCACTTTATCTTGCGAACCAACAAATCTATTAAAGTTTTTTTTAATGTACAGTATATTTTTGCATGTGCTATATGGATTTTAGTATTGCATAATAATAATAATTCTACTGCATCTTTTTAAACAAATGTTGCTATTGTTTTTAATAACTATGCAAAATAAAATTAAAACTTGAAACAGTGAAAACTGACTCTTTTTTCGCAATGCACCTAGCTGTGGATTTTGAACCTAAGCTCTGCAAGTACCGAGGGAAAACGTAGAAAAGCTGTATATTTTTGCAAACTAGACACCCTGGAAAATCCAGGATGGGGTGACTTGTGTGGGTAGGCCAAGTGACTGTGACAGAAAACAGCTCAAAACCTACTGGGGAGACTTCATATTTATCGATTACAAACAGACCTTGGTTTGCAAGGGAGTCACCATCGTTTTTGATCCAGGGCTTGGCGTCCATCTACAGAAACTTACCAAATCCACATATTTCGGAAAACTAGACACCTGGGGAATTCCAGGGATGTGTGACTTGAATGGGTCCCTCAAAGCTATCCTACCCAGAACCTTCTGCAAACCTCAAACTTAGCTGAAATAATACACATGTTTTTCCCATTTCTGTGTGGGAAAAATGGTACCTCACTTGTGTAGGTGGGCCAAGTTCCCGTGAGAGACAAGGGCCCAATATTTATTGTGGAGACATCCAAATTATCTATTACAAAACGGCCTGGTTTTGCGATGGAAGCACCTGCATTTTTGGTCCCGGGCTCTGCAGTCATAGGGAACCTATGAAACCCACACATTACTGAACCCTAGACACCCTTACGAGTCAAGGAAGATGAGGTTTGCATTGATTCCCTCAATGTTTTCCTACCTATAATCCCCTGCAAACCTCACATGTAGCAAAATTCACATTTGAGTTTTGTTTTGTTTCAGTGAAATGACGTCATCGCACCATACCGCTTTTTTAAGTTTCTCTCTCTATTTTAGCTCTCTTTTGAAACGGATACTGTATTGCTGTTGTGAGAAATTGGGTTACTTGTTGAGGTGGGTGATCCTTGAATCAAACAGCAACCACAATACTTGTCAGGGTGAACTACAAGAAAAACCCCAAATTAACCTGTGCCTGACCCTCTGGTAGGTTGCCATCAAAGCAGTCAGACTTAATTAAGAAGCAATGTGTAAAGTATTTTTGTAGCGCACAAACAGCAATGAAGTCAAAACATAACGCAAGAAAAATCCCAAAGCAGTTTAGGAAAATAAATTACATTGTAATAAATTATTTGACACCAAAATAGTTTTGTGCTGTTTTCAGCATTGGACTGTATTAGCAAGTAAGAAACTGCTGGTTCTTGATAAGACTTGCCCTGAGACACATGGATGTTGAGGACAGGCTGCTTCGAGCTGGGCAGGAGTCGATGGCGAGATGCTTTGAGTTGTATCAAAGTCGAGGAAGCCTGTTATGACTATGTGGCTTGAAAAGGGAGCCAGCCGATTGCCCCTTGGAGATTCCTTGAACCCTGGGACCACATAGGCAGGCTAGGTTCAGCAGCACAACTCCCAGGGGCAGAAGAGTCCTGATGCTGCAACAAAATGCCTTGGACAACAAAGCAGTCAGTGATCAACAAGATTTTAAGCAGGGCAGACTTCACCACGGGCAGTCCTTTTTTTTGTCCACAGGTTCAGAAACTGTATGAAGTGTTGGGTCTTAGGGTCCAATATTCATACTTGGTGCGCACTTTGAAATTGGCAAAGCTTCTAGAGTCCAACCCCTACATAGGTGTCTGGAATTCCTGCCTCCCTGCCATGGCTGTTGCTTGTCTGGGTCACAGAATACTAGTGTGAAATTGATTTTAAGTGTGCTGAAGCAGAGTCTTTCTTATTTGCAAGTGTGGTAGATGAAAGCTCTGCCACCTATCAAGTCAGAAATTGCACATCCTGCCAACACTCAGTTCCTGCTTTGTGATACTCTTTAGGAGGAGTACACAAAGGCCAACTAAACCTAGTTGTGAGAAATGTGGTTGTTGGTTGACTGGGGTGTGAGCCCTGGTCAAGCTAGTACAAACTAGCACCTAAAAGATCAAAGCACACACAGCACACACCGCACACATTTAGTCATGCAAGACAGGATCAAAGTCGATAAAAAATGTCCAACTGCGATGGAGCACATTTCGGAAGAGGAGTTGGCCCTGTCAGATCTTACCTTAGGACTTAGAAGACATTTTGTGAAAAATGTTCTCAGAAGGATAAACTGATCGAGGTAAGGCTGCAGGTGGTGTTGGAAGAGTGGGCATTGTCATTGGGGAGCCTTGGATTGAAGCTGTGGTAAAATGTATGCATTCAACTGCCAATGCCATGATCAGCAAGCAGATTTCTACAGTCTCTTGATGCCTTCCCTCTGGAGTTCCAGCCAGTAGGCACCAGTAGGGAATATTATTCATGGGTGGGTTTTGATTTTCACCAAGACTAGGCAGCGTCAAGTCTCAATAGACATAAACCATGTAATGCGAACTCATTGCTATCGCATCTGCAGAAATTAAGTTTCAAAATACACAGCAGAGGTTAAATGTAGGCTTTTAATATGGTCTTGACTGGTGATTATCATATTTTAGCATCTGTTTTTCTTGCATTTGTAAAGTCTCAAGCGCCTTAAATGATTAATTAGATGCTAGGGGGCAGATTTACAATTACTGGCGCATCCCTGCAAATTAGCAGGGATGCGCCAGTAGTTGTGCGCCTCAGCTCCGCCACCCATGATGCGCCGCATTTACAATACGGCGCACCATGGGGCCAAAACGGCACAGATGCGTCACGCATCTGTGCCGTAAAAGCAGTGCATTGCTGGAGTTGCGTCGCAAGCGCGACGCAGCTCCAGCAATGCTCTGGGGGGCCTATTCTTTCAATGCTGCCTCAAGCCTTACGCCTGCTTTAAGCAGGCGCAGGGTTTTGACGCAGCATTGGCCTAAAAGTGGCTGAGTGAAATCTTGTAGATTTCACTCAGCCACTTTTAGGAGGCGTTACTGCGCAGGAACGCCCCCCCTGCGCAGGAATGCCTCCTTATGGCACAGAGCTTTACAACGTGACGCATCTCCCAGATGCATCACGTTATTAATACCCTGCACCATGGCGCATCTTTTGCACCGCAGCTGCGTCACGAAAGTGACGCAACGCGCGGCGCAAAAGAGGCGCAAGGGGCTTGTAAATCTGCCCCTAGTTGTCTAAGCAGTGTTCTAAAGCATCTACAGTTTCATAGGGAGTGAAGGTAAAGAAGACCATAGTTATATTTCAAGAGCCTATGCTTAAAGAATCAGAGCTTCGACATTGTTGAAACCGTGGCTAAGATCGAGATGGCCAAGATTTGTCTGTAATATTGGTAGTAAAATATTTTTAGGGAGGAACTAAATGGCCCAGAGCTCCTCAACTATCGCCCACACTGTTCATAGGTTTCTGGTTTATTATTACATTTAAACTGCGTTGGAAAATATTTTTCAAATGTGCCATGACTGTTTTTGAAGGTGCTTTCAAACATAAAATAAAGTACCTTCATAAGACATAATATTGCTATTTACTGGATATTAGAAGGGTCTTGGAGTTAATTTTATTTTGCTGTAGCATTAGATTTTTTCACGTTGAAATACATTTTTTATAAGGTGCATTTGTTGTAATGCTATGTTTTCTTTCTTTCAAAAGAATCACATATTGGTGCTTCTTTAATGTAAGCGTTGGACTCCTGGGGGTGATGTTACACATGTTGAAGATGTATGTCATTAGGTACTTGAAAGAATAGGGAAACAGACCAGCATATCAGAGTTATGACCTGCAGGAACTAATTAATTAAGGGTGTATTAAATCTGTAAAGTCCTACGCGCTGACGAAAGGTCTCTTCCTTTTCAGATTGGTTAGCGCACTAATGCAGAAAGCCGATGCGAATGTTAGTCTTCTCGAGACAGGTTCACATTCAGGGTCATTGGCCTCCAATGTAAATATCAATGTCAGAGATTATGCCTTCAGAAAACCCAGCAGCAGTATCTATACACAATACCGTTTAGATCAAGTCAGTAGAAGATGGTTCTCCAAGTGTCAAAAACCGCAGCTTAAACGCCCACAATATGCTCATATCCTGTCTTATACAATGGAAATTCTCCTATGTTGAATGACTGGGAAATCTTAATTGCATAAAATGTATGCAGGCAAGCATTAAACTAAAGCCACTTAGCCCACTAGTGTATATGGACATTATCTCTTAAAGCCCAAAGTTCATTTATATGTTTGTATAAAGTTGTTAGTCTCTTTTATGTTTATGAAATCCTGATTTGGCTAGCAGCAAATAATTATTCTTGGCAGTTTCTTTTTTCCTTTTTATTGTTATTAGATATTCTCTCGCCGAAGGAAATTAAACTGTGTCTTCCATTGTAGTATAAATTAGCAGTTCAATTCAATGAGAAGCCAGAAATGTACTTATACATGCTTGCAGCTACATTTACATTTCTGACTTCATTTGAAATTCTAGACAGCTTTGTCTAAAGAGTTATGTCCAGGTGCAGAATCGTTGCCTGGACTTTGACCAGTTCTTGCTATGCACAGTCAGAAGCAGTGCACAGAGGGTTATGTCTACAGGAAATTCGATGACACGGGGTAGGTGCAGGCAGGCCCGGACTGGCCATAGCGGGCACCGGGCAATCCGGTTTTAAGCCCCTGGGGGCCGATTTTATTACAGGGCCGTTTTTGCAGCTTAGCTGCAAAATCGGCCCTGCAACAAAATCGGCAGAAAACCGCCCCTAGCAAAGCGCTCAGTGGCACCTCCAACCCCCCCAATCCCCCCTCCAGTGAGGAGGGGGGCCGACCGAGCACTTTGCCAGGGCCGGTTTTGGTTCCCGGTCCGCCCCTGGGTGCAGGCAATGTACTGAAACATGACTGTGTCTGGTCAAAGGGTGAAAAAAGCCAATTATGTCAACAAGGGGTTTACACCTAAGGCCAAACCCTTCAACTTAATCAGAGAAGACATCGGGTGTAGTCAATGCCAAACTGCTCCAGTGTAGGTCCAAAGACTGTGCATTGTGTTCATGTCCACTCAGGTGATGGCGGAAATTCACTTACTGTTACCTTTGCTTGTAACACATGTATATGTAATTCTATCTTTGTAACTAATAATGTCTTTATTTGGATATAAAATAACATCCTTAAAAGGAACATCAGCAACAATACACATTGTAAAAGGTAAAAACTGACATCAAATAACCAACGGTGGGTAGGTACAGGTTTTCCACATGGCATTATGCAACTCCCTATTATAAACAGTCCACATGGCATTAAACTAACTTTAAACGGTAAGGAGGTCGGTATACCATGATTAACAGTATTGGACTTGTAAACTAACCAACCGTTGAAGAATAATTACAAGTTTTAAAAGTAGGTTCAGATAAAAATTGCAGCAACAGTTCAATAGCAGCGAATTGTAGGAAAATACAGAAATTAAAAGAGAACTTTTAGAAGCTTAAAAATGGTGCAATTTAATTTAGGCTGTTGCCGACAGGGGTGGGTGCATGCGAAAAGTTGCGATATGCAAGGCGTATGTAGATTGTGAGGCCTATATTTAAAGCTGTATTTTCTAGGCTTAGGGCCGCGATGATTGCCTGTCTGCAGGACCGGATTCCCAGTATGTTCCACTCCGCTTTCAATATGCATCTACGCTGTGACATAAGTGCTGGGCAAAGACAGACCACATGCTCCAAAGTTTCAGCCGTCCTGCCGCACCCTCTGCACCATAATACATCTGACGTGCAACGCCGGCCTGGCAGATCTTTTAAAAATTGCCAGTCACTGAGTCTAATGGCCATAAAATTAAGTTTTAGATGCAGGGAGTAGGTGCATGACAGGTAGGTTGCTGGAGCTAAACGCCCGTACGAATTCATCATAGCCCATGAGTGTCTGCGTTTGGCAAGGTGGTTTTATCAGTGATGAGGAAACTCATTCAGACACTTTTCTTAATTGTAGTTTTAAATGCTGTCGTACTGGGGTTGAGGTCCCATAGGTCACCCGCAGAGAGTTCTTGGATGTAGTCTTTAAAAAGGCGACCATACAAGCCCCCTGGGTTTTTCTCAGTGATGTCTAGCAAAAATAGTGACTCTAATGAGCCTGTATCTGATTGTCAGAGTTTATGGCACAGATTTATATGTGTTTCTTAAGTCCAGAAACTTCCTTTAAAGTCTACAGCTAGAGTAATGTTATGGTTCTACAGCGGAACCTAAAAAACACCGAAAAGGCCCCTTTTATAATAACTGTGCAAAATAAAACTCAGCAATGATCATGTGTTGCTCATGATCTTACACATAACATTACTGATGATGCTTCATATGTCCTCATTGATGACAGCACTGGGTACAAGTTGTCCTAAATCACTACTTGCCTTTTGATATGGATGAAGTACGTGCATATTTGAATATGTGAAAGCATGAATATGAGGGCTACTGTGACTGCGCTAAAAATCCGCTTTCCAAACCAGTTGTGCACAGCCTTATGCTGATAAATACCTGTACCGAAAGTAGCAACAAATATATAAACAAAATGAGGCACCCTGTATTCTCTAGAAAAAGTGTAACTACATCCATGTATGATTATCTTTGATTTGAACTTGCCCCTGATTAATCGGGCTAGGTGAGACAGCGTTCTCTGTTCTCTGTTCTCTGTCTTTCTCTTACTTAGTCCAGTCTGACCTACTGTATATCTTACCCTGTAGATGACTACTATATTTCTGTACTGATGGATACCCCAGAATATTTGTCTAATTATCGACATCTCCTGGGACTACCTATATCATTATTGCTGGATACTAAAACTCAGATATTTGCACCACTGTGTTTGTAATTGTTTCAACCTTGAAATCCATGGGTATAGGCCAATTGTACATTATATAACTACTTACTTATCTATGTGCTTTTTTCATTAATTTGTCATGGCTCACCAATGTTCACTTATCTAACTATAACGTCCCCATACCCTTTGCTTTTTCAATTAAATAACATATATATATATGATTTGCACTGACATTTTAGAATAAGACTTGCTGAAGTGCAATATGAGTGAAATGTTTACATTTATGTAGTACTGTATTTGAAATTGAAGCATTAGCACTTTTTTGAACTATAGTTATTTTCTATTTTATTAATAGAAATATAATGTGAGTGGAATGTTTACATTTATGAAGTACTGTGAAAGGCATAAAAGCACTAGCACTTTATCTAAACTGAAAAGCACTGTTTAGCACTGGTACTTTTTATTTTTATAGTGCAATATCCGGTCTAATTGTTTACAGTATAGAAATACTAGTTTACTAAAGCACTTGCACTTTAGGATTGAATAATAAGGTAGTTTTGATTTATCAGCATCATCATTGGCAATAGTCCCTTTAGGTCTTGTGAATTAACAAGATCAATAGAGCCAGAGGAAAATCCATATAAGACTTTACTGTGCTAAGTTGTATACATTGCGACGATATACTTGAATAATATGAGGTGTAAATAATGAATGCTTCCCGTTTACAAATAGGGTCCAACTTACTGAAATAGGCACTTGCCCTTACTGTATTGTGAAAGATTGTGTTAACGTTTTGAACACGAAAAATGTACATGCACTTTAAAACATCGGAATTGTCCTTATGAGCGATATCGACATGTATTGCCTCTTTTAATGTGGGACAGTTATAAATATTCACATATGAATGAAGTGTGAAGCGGGGAATTGAATATTTGCATTCATGTTACTTCTCTATTAATGGCATTGTCAACATGTTAAAATGGCTGCTGTATTCGCATACAACAGTTTGTCTTGCTATGAGTCCCTCTACTGTTTCCACCATTTTATGCATGCATCAAAGGAAGGGCACTGACAACGCAAAAACATCGTGATCAATGGAGCTTGACTCCTGAAACGCGTTGATGAAATTGCTTAAATAAAGAAGCCTATGAAACTATGCTTGTGAGTGCCTGGATGTTTTCAGCCAGAAGTCAATTGGAACTGGAATCCTATCCTTAATACATATATTACCTACTGGCTATCGCCAGTAGGTATATATAGTTAGGATTTTTTCCCTATGGGATTTTTGAAAATTCTATGTCTAATAACTTTGGCGTTTGTGGACGGAATCGGCTGAAATTTTCAGGAAAATGGCACATTTTGTTTCTGAGCAGCCCTTGAAAATTTGGGGGGGTTTTGTCGAGGGGGGGCCGAGAAAAAAGGGGAGTCCCAAAACGCGTTTTTCCCATGTTAATTTCCATAGGGCGGTTGGACTCACTTTTAGCTCGAACGGCTGAATGGATTTGCACGAAACTTGGCAAAATTGTAGGGACTGTTAGCCCGATGTGCCTTTGCTAGGTCTCAATATATGTGCTCCAGTAGTTTTTGAGAAATTAACGTTTAAAACAAGATATATATCTGTAACAGCGCTCCGGGCAGCGATCCGGTCCGCTTACTTTTCGCGAAACGGAACTTTGCGCGCAGAAAGCTGATTGGCTCTCCGGTGTCTGTCAACATTCTAAACAGTCCGGAGTGGCCGCCATCTTATCTCTCGGTAGGATCGAGAGAGAAGAAGAGGTGAAAAACGAAGGGGGAATTTATTGAAAGGGGGCAAGGTATACCCCTCTTGACCCCCTAGGAATGTTGTTGGGGTTATTAAAGGGTCCCGTGGGGAAAATAAAAAAAAAATGATTTTTCACGGTAGAAGCGCTTCACGGGCCGCGAACTGGGCCGCAAACTGGTAGCGAAACGGGAATTCGCCATTTTGTGCTTCGTTTTAATTGTTTAGAGACAAAAATTATCGCCGCACATCGGCCACAATGCATGAATATCGCTGAAAAGTCAGCGATATTCATGCATTATCCAGCAAATGCTCTTAGCCATGTTATCCACCTTCCATTGGATAACATGGCTAAAAACTGCTCTGTGCGTGAGCTTTTTTTTTTTTTTTTGCTGCGTGACGTTTGTTAACGTTCGATTCGATGGAAATCAGGAAGTGTTGACCACCATTTTGTCACTGCGAGTAAATATTTTGTTATAAATGAATCCTTATTGATAAACATTGTCTGCGCCATCTTGCGTTTTTGTCCAATGCCACAATTTTGTCGTGCACGGCAGCCATTTTAGATGCCTTGACCAGGGCCACTCTCTGCACGCCGCCGATCCTCAGCATGGCTCCCCACCCTCGCAAGCATCTCCCCCACGCACTGGTCACCCCCGCTCTCTCTCTCATGCATGGGCCATATACTTCCCCCCATCTGCGCTGCTCTTCTCTGAGAATCACACCCTGTGCCCGCCCGACACCTCCCTTTCACCCTATTAACTACCGCAACCTCTGACACTCCTATTCCTCTGTGTCCGATTGTCCAGGCCGGACCTAGGCTATCACCTAGCCCTGCGGATGTAGTTTATGGCCCCAGCTGTAGAGTATCCAGACATGCCAACCCTCCCGATTCAGGCGTGAGACTACTGATTTCAGTGCTAGTCTTTCGCTTCCCGATTTCTGCAAGGAAAAACCCGGGGGCATATTACCAACAACTAGCGATAATTTTTCTCTCTAACTTGTTTAGAGACAAAAATTATCGCCGCACTTCGGCGAATTTTATCGCACATAAACCTTGCTATTAGCAAGGTTTATCGCAAATGCGATAAAAAACGGCCGCAATGCATGAATATCGTTGAAAAGTCAGCGATATTCATGCATTATCCAGCAAATGCTTTTAGCCATGTTATCCACTTCCCATTGGATAACATGGCTAAAACTGCTCAGGGCAGGTGTTAGGTTTTGGAGATATTCGCGCTTAGCGCGAATATCTCCAAAAGTTGGTAATAGGAGATAGCGATGGTTAGGGACTGTTTCCAGTCGCTAAAATCTTGGCACGCCCACTTTGCATGTCGTTAGTGATAAATATCACTGATATGCAAAGCGGGGCCCAAGATGGTCGCTAACTCCTTTTAGCTGTCACTAACTGGTGTTAGCGACAGCTTGGTAATAGGGAGATAATTTTATCTCTTTTTTTTTGGCTTTTAAAGCCAAAAAAGCGGAAATAAACCCCCTTGATAATATGCCCCATGATTTCTCGGGGGTTTCAGCTGACAGGGCTTGGTATTGTGTTACGTGCTAATTCTTCCAGGAAACGTCAGAGGGTCGATGCAGGGGTTCTAGAAGGGGTGATAAACCATTTAAGCCTCATGAACAAGCGCATGGTCTTTTAAAGATTTGTGAAGTACTCGGGGCGGCGGTGTGTGTGTGCCCTCTTTCAGGAGCGGGCGGGGGGGGCACTGCCAGCAACTTGCCAGGCCAGGCAGTGTTCAACACGTGCATCACCCTTTCTCTGCCTGCTATTGCGCTCCATGCTTCGGAAAGGTAAGAAAAAGAACGTGCATTTGAGTTTGAAATGTCCGATCTTGTAGCAGTACACTTGCAAAGCCCACACATGACAATAACCTGATTCAAGGCCCCATTCACCCGATTTTTTAAACATATATAGCACTCCAACAAAGTTAGATTTTAAAACTTTATTAGCTTTTAACTATAATGAACGGAACAAAAACTGTAAAAACATTTAAACATTTTTCACCCAAAAAAGCAACAATGGTCAGAAGCTGTCTTTTGTGCGAATAGTCCCAAGGCAGCACAACGTGCAGAGTTCTGGACGGCACCCAGGTGATGTCGCCTGGGTGCCGCACTGGTTGTGGGATCCTACAATGCTGCTCCGAAAATTGGCGTGGGGCGTCCCGGGTGGTGCGGGGGGAGGCCTCGTCAGTAGCGGTCTGTTGTGCAAATAGTCCCAAGGCAGCAGTACGCGCTGAGATGTTGATGGCACCCAGGTGATGTCCAGTAAACTGCCGCACTGGTTTTGGTATCCTACAATGCTGCTCCGAAAATTGGCGTGCGGCGGCCCGGGGGGGGGGGGGGCGTGGGGGAGGCGGCTTGAACGGGTCTCCCCAGGTGGCGGCCATCCAGCTGAGTTGCGCCCGCTCTTGCGGCTACAGCATCTCGCTCACCATGTTGTTGAGTTGCTCCCACTCTTGCAGTGCAGCGATAGGCGGCTGCCACATGACTCTTAAAATGGCGGACGGCTCTTCGGTTTTGGGCCTGGTCCACTGAAATGGCCCTGGGACACCTTGGAACTCGGACGCTTGCCTGCTAGGGCTTGGGCTCCATTCTCGAAAAGCCTCCCCTCAGCCGTGAAGATTCTACAAAAGTCTTGGGGGCCCCCGACTCCCGCAGGCTTCCGGTGGGGAGCGGCTGCCATGATTGCTCGCGGAATGACCACGACGGAGCCACGAGATGGTGGTGCTCTCATGCTGACGCCAGCTTCAGTCTGAATGATCCAGAAACAAGGTGGGGCTTTCATCGTTTGGGAAAAAAAAATGTTCTAAACCAATGAAAAGTGTTATTTTTAGGTCATATGACCAAGCCTTCCATCTTTAGGAAACCAAAAGTAAAATGAACCAATGAAAAGTTTTATAAACAAGTCACATGACCTGTTATGCGGCATAGGGCTACAAAAAGCGTAGAAAATCCGTTGGCACGTGAGGCGGCGTCAGTAGCGGACCGATGTGCGAATAGGCCGAAGGCAGCACAACGCGCCGAGATCCGGATGGCACCGAGGTGGTGTCCAGCAAATTGCCGCACTGGTGTGGCCATCCTACAATGCTGCGCCGAAAGACGGCGTGTCCAGCTGAGTTGCGGTCACTCTTGCGGTACAGTGACTCGAACGCGCCGAGATCCGGATGGCACCGAGGTGGTGTCCAGCAAATTGCCGCACTGGTGTGGCCATCCTACAATGCTGCGCCGAAAGACGGCGTGTCCAGCTGAGTTGCGGTCACTCTTGCGGTACAGTGAGTCGAACGCGCCGAGATCCGGATGGCACCAAGGTTGTGTCCAGCAAGTTGCCGCACTGGTGTGGCCATCCTACAATGCTGCGCCGAAAGTCGGCGTGGGGTGCCCCGTTGGCTTATGAGGTGATGTCAGTAGTGGACCGATGTGTGAATAGGTCGGAACCAGCACAAGGCGCCAAGATCCGAATGGCAAGTCCTGGATGTTGAGTGCCTCAGTTGAGAGTTCTGAGCAGTGCTTGTAAGACTGTCTGAAGCTTATTTGCACCTGCTGCAGCTTCACTATTGCCCTGGTGTGGCCAAAGGTCGCACATGACATAGGCGGCCGGCTCCCGAGGTCCGGCGGAACTTTTTTCCTTTTCCTTTCTGCTTCTTTTCCTACAATCCGTTTCATCTGAAGACACGACCAGGTCCCTGAATGTGTGCAGGGGGACGCTATTGATTGAATGAAAATGGCGGCTTGACACAAAGCTGACTCAAGCGTTGCTGTTGATGCTATACAGACAAAAATTGGTTTTCAGTTTGTACATCCTTCAGGATTTTTTTTCCCATCCAAGTCTGATTTAGAGTTTGTAGAAAAATGGCTTCAGATTTTCCACATACTACTCTTCAACATTCTTCCTAAATGTAACAAAGTGAAACTCACTAGGAGAACGGCTGTTTCTGTTTCCTTTCAAAATGCTGCCAACAATATTTTCTGAATGGAAGACACCATCTTGTAGCATAAAGGGCCGAAAGGGGTTCTGGTCTGGCCGATGGTTGGTGGAGACATTTTGACTATATCTTGGACCTGCCCGGCCTCGCCCAAAATGGCGCCGGTATAAATGGGACTCGTAACTCCTTGCCCGCAAATGTATATCTAGAAAATGTTATTGTAAGTGGCCCTGTCGTATTTTAATTACAAAATGTACGTCCACCGATTCCGCAACTGTTAGACACCTTTGTTCTTGCAACCTAATGGCCCGCTCGTTACGTTCCTCTAAAGTGTAAATGTCTCCTCATCATATACGATTTCAGTTTGCTCCGTGGCCGGCCCACGTGGTTATAGGCCCGTATTTGTATACTGACATTTTCACAATAAAGGTTTTTAAAACAAAACACGGTAGTAGTATTTACATTGGTAAAGTTTTTACTTTTAGTCACTGTTTTCGAATCAGTAAAAGGCAAGTGAAATAAAGCAGTCCAATTACATGACGGATAAAAGGTATAATATGTAGGAACGCAGTAAAGATAAATGGTCAAGGGCAGTTGTGTTTTTCATTTCTGCAACATAAAGTGATCGATAAGAATCTGATAATCAGGCGTATCGGCGACTAAGACAGCAGGCCGAATCTCTTTTACTCAACGGCTCCGTCATGGAAGGAAGAAACGCCCTTTTTCTCGAAAAAGGAATATATTTTACTTGCAGGACAGTTGTAAATTTTCCGGGAAAGTACATTAGCCTGGAATATTATAACATATGTTTAAAAAAAATAATGTTCGAAAACAATAAAAAGCGTAATTTTTAGGTCATATGACCAAGCTTTTCATCATTAAAATAACAAAAGTAAAATGAACCAATGAAAAGTTTTATTAACAAGTCACATGACCTGTTATGCTTACGTTACGCGCTGCGCGCCGCGCCTCGGATCACTTCCGGGTGCGCTAACGCGGCGTGTCATATAACGCATTACGCGACAACGTAGGTCAAGAATATAGTCAAAATGTCTCCACCAACCAGCGTTCGGAACACAACCCCTTTCAGCAGTCCAAAAAGTTCTGTTAAATGACAACAGAGGGGACAGGCAACAAGAACCATCAGTCAAAGAGGGGAGGGCAAGTTCTTCTCTTCCGGGTCATGTTGGGGCGCTACCGGAACTGATCGAATTGGTAGTCTACAGTGTTTCTGGATGTTTCAGACTAAAGCTGGCGTCAGCATGAGAGCACTACCATCTCGTAGCTCCGTCGTGGCCATTCCACGAGCAATCATGGCAGCCGCTCCCCACCAGAAGCCTGCGGGAGTCGGAGGCCCCCAAGACTTTTGTAGAATCTTCACGGCTGAGGGGACGCTTTCGAGAATGGGACCCAAGCCCTATCAGGGAAGCGTCCGAGTTCAAAGGTGTCCCAGGGCCATTTTAGTGGACCAGGCCCAAAACCGAAGAGCCGGCCGCCATTTTGAGAGTCCTGTGGCAGCCGCCTATCGCTGCACCGCAAGAGCGGGAGCAACTCAACTACATGATGAGCGAGACGCTGTAGTCGCAAGAGCGGGCGGTAAACAGCTGAATGGCGAAAGAGGCACAGTGTAGCAAAAGTGGGCGGAATGGCAAATGAAACGGTAAAGGGGCGCCCCACTACAGCGTGTCTTCAGGTCAAACGGATTGTGGGACAAGGTCCAGAATTGAAGAGTCATCAAAAGGCAAAAAGTTCCGCCGGACCCCGGGAGCCGGCCGCCTATGTCGGGGGCGATCTCAGGCTACACCAGTGCTATAAGACTTGGGTAGGGTGTCGGAGCCAAGCGTCTTCTCCGAGTCCATGGCCAGCACACCGCCCCTCAGGGGCCTCCGTCAAGCTGTTTAGGAAGGTAACATATCACATTGTTTTCAAATGCAGTCAGGTCCACAAACGACACTCACTTACTTTGAGAATAGTGAAGCTGCAGTAGGTGGAAATAAGCTTCAGACAGTGTTACAAGCACTGCTCAGAACTCTTAACTATGGCACCCAACATCCAGAATTTATGCCATTTGAGAATGGCAGTGACATTGAAGCAACTCAGGGACCAAAACCATTAACGTACTTTCACGTATGAAAATCTTACTTGGGGAGGGGGCAGGAGCGAAGCGCCCCCTCCCAGTCCGCGCCACCACACCGTATGTTGAGAATCTGAAGCCATCGTTCTACAAAGTCAACCAACCTTGGATTGAAAAATCTAGAAAAATGTACAAACTGAAAACCAGTATTGGTCTGCATAGCATCAGCAGCAACGCTTGCTATCAGAGTGCATGAGTTTCATGCTCGATCGATTGAGCTAGCCGGATCGGGCAATAAAAAGTATAAAATAGTTATGTAAATAGTTATTTAATAAAATGTTTTACCCTGTTTCTTTGCTGGTGTGTTGTCTATATTTTTAATATTTGCATAGGGTTTGTCGTTATTTTGGGCGGGGTGGGTGACGGAGTCGAGCTGTCTTGCAGCCCTCATGGTGTGGAGCTCAGTTCATCTCACTATTTTCGTATTTCTCATGAAGGGTTGTTCCTAATATTTCTATTTTAGCGAGGTCAAAAAGAGATCCAATTAGTGGCCTACTGATTTTGCTCGATTACTTTTATTTTTTTACACGATTTTTCACTATCTGCAAAGGCTAAACAGAGTATTGCGACTTTGTGCTTGTTTGTAAATAGAGAATGATCCAAAGAGAACCAATTCTAAAACAGTAAATGCTTGGATAACAATCAATCAAATGGAGAGACAAGCAGGCACGACGGATTACAACGGGGGCAAAGGCCTGCGTTAACTACCGTTCACTATCTGCAAAGAGAGAGTACTACTAAGAGAAAAGAGGGGGGGGGGGGGAGCGTTCAAAGCACATCAGCGTGCATAAATACGAAAATGTTTTTATCTATCACGTACTTGACATTTTAAAGCTTTTCATATTTGCTATTAAAAAACCAATGAAATTCACAGAAAAAACCATAGGTTATAGTGGATATATAGTTAGGAATTTGCATTTACAAAACCTTGAAAATTCAATGAAAAAACCATTGGTTTTAGGCCATATATAGTTAGGGATTTGCATTTACAAAACCTTATTTTACTCGCATAAAACCATTGAAATTCCATATATAGTTATAAGCGCTAACTATATATCGCGCACCCGCAATCCACTACTGATGATGTCACATATTACATCATTCATGACATGGTTAGTGACATCACTGATGACATCACTGATGACATCTCAAATGACATCACTGATGACATAACTGATTACAACATCCAGTGACTGTATGTTTCTGTAAAGTTAAAATATGTTTTACATATTGAAGAATGAGTGGATATATAAGTGTCTGGATGAAGGATTTACTAGGTGCATGACTGACTGATTGAGTGAGTGATTAAATGTGTCTCACTGAGTGCATGGGTTAGTGACTAAACTGTTTTAATTTGTGCATCATTATATCTGTTGTTCTACAAACTGCTGCATGTGTTGATCAGTAGCTATATGAGTAACTGTATGGGTTATTGATTGGTTGTCCAAGTATTTGTATGGGAAACTGAGTGTGTGTGTATGGGTGGCTGGGAGGTGTGTGACTCTGTACATAGATGTGTGAGTAGTTGATTCACTATATGTATAGATTCAAAAGTGCATGTGCAAACAGCTGTATGGGCAGATGACTGTGCATGAGTGTATTAGTGAGTGAATGGATATCTCAGTGCTACATGTCAAATTAAGTACATATGTAAAACACAGTACATGTGAGAGTTGACATCTATAAATAACTGTGCATAAGAGCCAGTGAATGTGTGAGTGGCTGTATGGATCATTGTGAACATGTATCAGAGATTGTATAAGAGAGTAAAGTAAATATGTGTTAGTATATGTTTGAATAAGTAAGGTGTGTATAACTGTATAGTTGAGAAAATGGAGGTGTGATTGATTTTTGGCATAACTGACTATGTGTGTGAGTAACTCCATGGATGAGTGACAGTCTGTGACTGTCTGTTTACACTGATTGTATCTAAGGTTATATTAGAGTCTGAAGAGGTTCATGGTATTATCACATGAATGATATCATCAGTGATGTTATCAGTCATGTCAAATGAGATGTTTTCAGTGATGTCATCAGTGATGTCATTTGAGATGTCATCAGTGATGTCATCAGTGATGTCACTAACCATGTCATGAATGATGTAATATGTGACATCATCAGCAGTGGATTGCGGGTGCGCGATATATAGTTAGCGCTTATAACTATATATGGAATTTCAATGGTTTTATGCGAGTAAAATAAGGTTTTGTAAATGCAAATCCCTAACTATATATGGCCTAAAACCAATGGTTTTTTCATTGAATTTTCAAGGTTTTGTAAATGCAAATTCCTAACTATATATCCACTATAACCTATGGTTTTTTCTGTGAATATGTATATATATATATATATGTATATATATATATATATATATATATATATATATATATATATATATATATATATATATATATATATATATTCACAGAAAAAACCATAGGTTTTACACACGTTATAGTTACGAAGTAGCATTTAAAAAACCTGTGAAATTCACTGAAAAAACCATAGGTTTGACACATGTTATAGTTAGCTGGAAATTTTACTGACATAAAACCAATGAAATTCGACGTTATAGTTAGTTGGAATTACTATAACTTGCGCGTGCAATGCACTGCTGATGACGTCACATATTACATCACTCATGACATGGTCAGTGACATCACTCATGACATCACTGATGACACCATCCTTGTGACATAGTGACAGACCTCCTTTCACTGTAATGTAACCCTTGAAACACATATTCAAAAATAGAAACTGAAATTAAAAAAAAAATGGATACCCATATCAGTTACAACAAGTAATTCAGTAATTCCACCATCTATATACACATCCACTCATTCACCAACAGTTCTATATAGTCACTCATACATATACTCACTCATCATATGAAGTGATACACCTATACATCCTGTTACACACCGACAGTCATCGAAAAGTTACTCACACACATACTCACACGTGCAAATAAACTATTGAACATCCATTTATTTGAATATAGAGTTATACACACACTTCCACCTTACTTCTATTGAAAATTACACATATTTATTCTCTTAAACAATCACTTATAGAAACACATACTTATTTAAACAGGAACTCTTACAATCTCTTACTCTCACATATACTCACTTATATACATCAATATTCACATATACTAGATTAAAACATATGTAGTTACTGATAAAGACACTAGTGAGACAGTCATTCACTCACTAACAAACACATATACACACTCATCCACCCATACAGTCCTGCACATATGCTGTCTTCAAAACACATACAAACAGAGAGTCAGTCACTCATGCATCTATGTGCTAAGTAATACCCCCACCAAACCATATAGACACTCATACTGATACTAAGAGATACATCTAATAACCCATATACATACGCATGTAGCTACTTACCAACACATGTAGCCACTTATACACAAAGTGAAACACTAATATATATATATTTAAATATTTAAACATTACTCACTAATATTTATTTTTCAGAAAGACACATATTCACTGGATGGTGTCATCAGTGATGTCATGAGTGATGTCACTGACCATGTCATGAGTGATGTAATATGTGACGTCATCAGCAGTGCATTGCACGCGCAAGTTATAGTGAGTCCAACTAACTATAACGTGGAATTTCATTGGTTTTATGTCAGTAAAATTTCCAGCTAACTATAACTTGTGTCAAACCTATGGTTTTTTCAGTGAATTTCATAGGTTTTTTAAATGCTACTTCCTAACTATAACGTGTGTAAAACCTATGGGTTTTTTTTGTGAATTTCATTGGTTTTTAAAATGCTAATTCAGAAAAATGTCGTGTATGCAACCTATACTTTTGGCAATAAAGTTCTGGCAATATTTTTTTCGAAAACAAGCCGTTTTCTTCACTGTTCAAGTTGCATAGAGACTCCTTGTAAAGCAATACAGAATTCGAAAGTCTGTACCTTGCCTTTTTTTAAACACATTAAAATTTGTCTGTAAATAAAAATAGCCTTACTAAACTTTCGTGCGCGAATCGGTGTGCGCACTCTCGGCAACAGTTGTCAATAAAATGGATATCGCATTTCCAGGCTTTCGTGCGCGACCGAGTGTGCGCACCTGCCTATATATTTCGTAAAAACCTTGTGATTTGAACTTATTGAATTTCTTCATACACCCCTCAAAGAACTTATAGTACGTCAAAGAGACTGTACCTAGACTTCTTTTTTATTCTTAGGAAACTTTTCAGTAAATGGAGCCGAATGTCTTTTTAAACTTTCGTGCGTTTTGTGATGTACACACCTTGGTATTTTTTTTAGAAATATAAAACGTTTTATACTTTAACAATTGTGTGCTTAAATCCAGCTCAGAAGATATACAAAATCAGGATGGTAGTTGGTTCAACCCGGACCGTTTATTAGAGGTAGATCGTCCGACTCCACCGGAGGACACCCCTAATAAAAAGGACATATATATAAAATGCGGACTAGCCACTGTATCGTGCTAGCAAACTATAACATATAAATCGTTAGAAAAAACAAAAGGAATCGAGCAAAATCAGTAGGCCACTGATGAGATCTTTTTTTGACCTCGCTAAAATAGAAAAATTAGGAACAACCCCTCATGAGAAATATGAAACAAGTGAGAGGAACCGAGCTCGACGCCATGATGGCTGCAAGACAGCTCGGCTCCGCCGCCCACCCCACCCAAAATAACGACAAATATTATAAAGATACACAACACACCAGCAAAGTAACAGGGTAAAACGTTTTATTAAATAACTATTTACATGGCAGCCTGCTGCAACATGAAAACAACACTTTCAATTGGTTCTTAATAGTTTCAATTCTGGAATTTACACGCAGCACTCCACCCACTTCCCTCACTATCTTTTCTACTCTCAAGAGAGAACAACGTCCTACATCTTTCGGAAGACTTTGGTGAAATGGCTACCGTATCTCATTCATCTTCCGAATCTGACCAAAATGATCGACTACCTTTAATAAGAAAAAATAAATCTTTCATCTGGCAATTTTTCACTTATCCTGAAGATCAAAAGAAAGTGAATGCACCAAAAGTAACCTGCACGATATGTGACTTGGTTCTCTCAAGAAGAAATCCACCAAAAAAATATTCCTTTTCCATACATACCATGGTGCGGCATGTCAAACAAGTGCACCCTCTGCAATTTGCAGAGGCAACGACAAGAGCCCTGGCCACGCTATTACCATTAGAGGTGGCCAGCACATCTTCTGATCGACGACCTGTATCTCCATCGAGTGCAGAGATGGACTTCAGATATTTAACTATATATGGTCTATAACCTATGGTTTTTTCATTGATTTTCTTTGGTTTTTTAATAGCAAATATCAAAAGCTTTTTTGTGGAAAATGACTAAAATTAGGTATACATAAGCGGCGTTCATTTATGTGAAGTGAAAGTGAAAGTCGCGAAACAGTGGCCACGCCATCTAGTCCCTTTTAGGCCCCATCATGCACGTAAGTAACAGCCATTTTCTGTGTCATGGCCTCTCTGCCCACTGCCAATAGCCTATGATTGTTCGAAATTGGTTCTCTTTGGGTCATTCTCTGTTCACAAATAAGCATAAAGTCGCAATACTCTGCTTAGTTTTTGCAGATAGTGAAGGATAGGTAGTGCACACTTTTGTCCCCTTTGTAACCCGTCATGCCTATCTCTGCCCCGTTTGTTGGTAGTTGGTTCAACCCGGACCGTTTATTAGAGGTAGATCGTCCGACTCCACCGGAGGACCCCCCCTAATAAAAAGGACATATATATATAAAATGCGGACTATCCGCTGTATCGTGCTAGCAAACTATAACATATAAATCGTTAGAAAAAACATGAAACTAGAGAGAGGAACCGAGCTCGACGCCATGATGGCTGCAAGACAGCTCGGCTCCGCCGCCCACCCCGCCCAAAATAACGACAAACACTATGCAAATATTATAAATATATACAACACACCAGCAAAGTAACAGGATAAAACGTTTTATTAAATAACTATTTACATTGCAGCCTACTGCAACATGAAAACAACACTTCTAATTGCTTCTTAGTAGTTTCAATTCTGAAATTGAACACCAAGTACATCCAGAGGTCATGTCCGACAAGTTGTGTGGGGGGATGCCTTGCTAATGCCGCCACCCCCACCACCTTCTGTAGGAAGGACTCTGGATATACTTGGTCCCTGAGAGGCTTCGATGTGCCTGCCTTGCTCAAATGTCATAAGTTCTGGATGTTGAGTGCCATACTTCAGGGTCCAAGAAACGCGGACTCGGAGGGGGCGCTTGGCTCCTGCCCCCTCCCCAAGTCTTGTTCCCCTGGTATGGCCTGAGATCGCCCCCGACATAGGCGGCCGGCTCCCGGGGTCAGGCGGAACTTCTTGCCTTTTGATGCCTCTTCCATTCTGGACCTTGTCCCACAATCCGTTTGACCTGAAGACACGTCCTGCGGTGCCCTGGTCCGACCATCACATATACGGCGTGGGGTGAACTGGAAGGGAGAGGCGGCGCGAACGAGCCTCTCCTACCTCAGCAGGTGGAGGTTTGTTAGCTACACCCCAGCGCTTCACTCGGCCAGCTGAGTTGCGCCTGCTCCTGCGGCACAGTGCCTCGCTCGGCCAGCTGAATTACGCCTGCTCTTGCTATTACACCGTCTCACCCGCCATCCGGCTGAATTGCACCCACTCTTCCGATACAGCGACAGGCGGCTGCCACGGAGCTCAGGAAATGGCGGTCGGCTCCACAGACTTGGGCCTGGCCTGCAAGGATGGCTCTGGGCAACCCTGGAACTCGGACGCTTGACTGCTAGGGCATGAGCCCCATTCCCAAAAGCGTCCCCTCAGCCTTGAAGATTCTACAAGAGTCACCGAGGCCCCCGACTCCTGCAGACTTCCGGTGGCGAGCGACTGCCATGATTGCTCGCGGAATGGCCACGACGTAGCCACGGGGTGCTCTCATGCTGACGCCAGCTTCAGTCTGAAACATCCAGAAACACTGTAGACTACCAATTCGATCAGTTCCGGTGGAGCCCCAACGATGTATCGCGTTGTTGCGTAATCCGTCATATGACGCGCCGCGTTAGCGCACCCGGAAGTGCTCCAGTGCGCAAGGCGCGAAGCGCAGCTTCCCGTAAGCAATCCGGGGCGCGGCGCGGAGTGCGTAACGTAAGCATTTACATTTCAGTTGGTTCTCCCTCACAATATTTTCAATGTCACATAAAAGTCACCCATCACCCACTGCCATCTCTGGCTGTTTCCATGGTAACACCTCATTCTGCACCTGGCTGAAGGCACAGGTCAAAAGTTCATATCTCAACGTTCTACAGCAAAGTAACAACACTGTTTTCCCTCCAGAAACACCTGCCAATCCACAGCTCTGTTACATGTCTTTTTTTTTCACACCCAATAGTACTTTTCGTTTAACATAAACATTAACATGCAACGGACTGTTCAATCTCCACTTCTTACAATCAACCAATCATTTTTATTTTTTAAACCACACCCAGCCTCTTCCTTTTTCTTTATTTAGAATTTCAACTTCTAACTACCATTCCACTTCCAGAACCGATCGGAGGACGACTACAAATCCCTTGAAAATGAAGGTCTGGCTAATAGGACACAGTTATATTCACTGGAGTGAAAAATATGCAGTAAGCAGACGAATTTGCAACCTCGGCTTACCAAATGTACACATAACATGGATTGCCAAAAGAGGATTGAAATGTCACCAATTGATTCCATTGGTGAAAACTTTTATGCATCTCCCAGAACCAGACCTTATAATTGTGCACTGTGGTGGGAACGATCTAGGCACAATCACTGGGGTAGGTCTGGAAATGCTTCTAAAAGACACCTTTCGACAATTGATGACACTTTTTCCTCGATCTGCCTTGGTATATTCCAATATATGCCAAAGACAGAAATGGAATTGGTCCAATCAACATTGTGCACAATTTGAGAAAGCAAGGAGACATGTAAATAAATCTGTTTCTGCTTTCCTCAGAGATTATAGCATGGGTTCTATTTACCACAACAACTTGCGATACCACATGCAAGACGTCTATAGGAGAGACGGTGTTCATTTCACGAATGAGGGAAACAGAATCTTCCTCTGCAACATCAGGCTCTGCATCGGTACTTACTTATAAATGCAGAAAACACTCAATTAACACAATGGCTCTTTTCAGAGCCACCTTATATCTAAGCACTCAAACTTCTGATTTATCTCCATTTTCACACTCTTGTAAAAAGGTGTGCGCGACCGAGTGCGCGCACCACACAACTTTAAAAAAAATATATATATTTAATTTAATTTAATTTGCGTGTTTATATAGCGCTAGAATCACTCCCGGGGGAGTATCTCCGCGCTTCGACCGCTGCGAAACCCTTCCTGGCTTCCCTGAGAGATGGTCCCTTAATGGGTATCTCCAGGGTGA
Organism: Lissotriton vulgaris; assembly: GCF_964263255.1. Classification (NCBI taxonomy): domain Eukaryota; kingdom Metazoa; phylum Chordata; class Amphibia; order Caudata; family Salamandridae; genus Lissotriton; species Lissotriton vulgaris. Next base: position 1,042,768,038 of record NC_141696.1, read on the forward strand.
GACCAGGCATCCCCGGCGGTCTGGTGGGGCCGTTAGTGAAGATGAGGCAAGCTAATGCCCAGAGTTGCCGAGTGTGATCGCTGATCAGAGTGGGCACCGAGGCGAGAGAATTATCGAGTCCGCTGACCCTGGTCCAGAAACCTGCCGCACCGGGAATCGAACCCTGGTCCCGGGCTGTCCTCTGCTCTCGGGTCTGCCGCCTCTAACCAGTGAGCCACACTACTTCACTTCACTATATATATATTTTCGCCTTTAAGGGCCTTACTGCACACCCTGAGAAAACCTACGCAGCAAAACAATCTCTACCTTCTCCCCTTTCCATGTTCCAATGCTTTGAAATCAACAATATATTTACTCGCAATGACAAAATGGCGGTCAACACTTCCTGATTTCCTTCGAATCGAAAGTTAACAGACGTCACGCAGCAAAATTCCGCTCGCGCGCGCAGCCGTTTGGGTGCGCGCACGTGTGTGCGCGTATAGATATATAATTGACTTTAACTTTAATTTCCTCAGCAACTACTGCACGGATTTACACCATTCCAAAAAAAGCGTAATCTGCGAGCCGGACTTTACAGTTTTGCCAAATTTCTTATAAATCCATTCACCCGTTCGACCTGTAGCCGAGTCTAAAGGTCCCATGGAAAATAACATGGAGAAAACACGTTTTGGGACCCCCCTTTTATCTCAGCCCCCACTTGACCAATCCCCCCCAAACTTTTAGGGAAGGAGCGCAGCGGACCGAGCCATCTTCTTTGAGAAATTCGCTAAGATTCTTTAACCAGGGCCAAAGTTATTCCAAATAGAATGTTGAGGATTTCCTATGGAAACTAGGTCCTAACTATAACTACCTACTGGCGACCGCCAGTAGGTAATGTGTATATATATATATATATATATATATATATATATATATATATATATATATATATATATATATATATATATATATATATATATATATATATATATATATATAAACTATATATATATATACAATGCCATCCTGTGGACCCGGTACATAGATGATATTTTTCTGATCTGGGATGGTCCACAGGAGGCCTTAGATGTCTTTATTCAGGGACTTTTGCTAAATTGCTTAAATCTTAAATTTAAAAGCAAAACTGACATTTGCAGAGTACTTAGACATTCGACTAGAGGTGAAACATGAGACACTACACACTATCATGTACAGGAAGACAATGTCGGGCAACAGCATTCTACATGCACAGAGTCATCACCCGACAGGTCTGAAGAACAGTATCCCTTATGGGGAGCTTTTGAGAGCGAAACGTAACTGCAGTTCCTCTGATTCATATGAAAAAGTAGCCGAAAACATGAAGTGTTGTTTCAGAAGCATGGTATACACAGGGAAAACCATCGGAGTAGCCACTGAGAAAGCTGCCACTAAAAACAGGAACAGTTTGCTCGTACCAAGAGAGAAGGAAAGTGGCAAAAATACATTAGATAATACGCAAGCACTGGCAGATAGTCAGGAATGATGATATCATAGGTAAATTGGTGAGTCTGTCTCCTCATGTTACGTACAGAAAATGGCAGTCCTCAAAGGACATGCTAGTCCACAGTCACCTTTCCATTAAGACAAAAACATGTGGGACCTGGTTGAGGGAACTCCCAGGTTTTCAGAAATGTGGGAGGTGCCACGAGTGCCACAACAGTACAAATGTAAACACTTTCAACCTCCCCAATGGCAAAACAGGGAAGATTTGTTGTTTCATAAATTGCAATACTGACTTGCGCTATGTGGGGAACACAATCTTCCCAGTTGAAGAAGCGCGTCTTGGAGTATTTGCGCACTATCAAGAATGGCGCAATATCATACGCCATAGCAAAACACTGTGAAATGCTACATTCAAATTTCAAAGACATCAGTTCTAAAATCTCATATTTTGGTATTGACAGGGTCCCTGCATCACAGAGAGAAGGAGATCGGGTACGTCATCTGTGACGCCTGGAATCTGAATATATTATGAGACTCCAAAGCAAGACCCCGGGAAGCCTCAACCATTAGGAGAACCTCTAGGTCCACTTAGGCTGAGAAAATATTGACACCTTCCCACTATTACTGTACAGTAATATGGTGACTTATCTTCCATCCACGTAGTGGACTATTTAGATTCACAGTTGGATCTGTCGAGATTACTCCATAATACAAGAGACTCATCTCAGCATTAGCGTCCCTGTGTCCTCCATCCTCACCATCTGACAACGTATCTGCCCCCTAGTATATAACCTCCCAGCAGACCGACTAATGTTCTGCACCCGTCCACCACTTCACTCATTTTATTTTATTTTTCACTTTTTCCACATCACTCTCCGCAACACAGTTATTATTTTCCAAGTTCTAGAATAGGACCGGAAGTGTGCCTAACCCAGGGTCCTACACCTGGGGACATCATGTGGCATTAATGGGTCATGTACAATCAGTTACTCAGTAATCTCTTTACTGTTTATAATTTATACAATTAATTTCCTTGCTCATTGAGCTATCATGGGCTTTACATTTGCAAGAAGGGTTCCAATGCACCTAAGCGCAGCGCCACAACCCTCTTTCTGGAAATATATTGCTTAACAACACCAGTGCTCTCTGCCACTTGCCAAATTGCTCTCCTTTTTCAACCATTGCCCATGTGAATTGATCTAATTATTTTACTTAATATCACTTTGCATTGGTTTGATTAAACTGTCATATTCATGAATTGTATACATTGTTCACAATTGTTACAAATGAATAGATAAAGTTTTTTCAAGTCTGTCTTCTTTTTCACTCACAAGACAGACAATTATTCCATGTTGTGTTTTCTATGTCCATGTTAAAAACAGGAAATGCTTAAAAAACTCTGCCACTTCCTGATCTTTGTATTGACTTTCTGACAAAGACTTAGCTGTCAAAATGTGTCGAGTCATTAAAATACTGACTCCAAATACGAACACAGGACAAACATGCAGCACATAAGAACGCCACCCGCAGACACCATCACCTCATGAGATCCGCCAAAAGGGCCTCCTTCAAAGACCTCCTAGACAACGACGCGCACAACAGCAAAGACCTCTTCAACATCGTGAAGGAACTCTCCAACCCCAGGTCCAACACCAACGACATGCCACCCTTGCAAGATCTGTGCGAATCGCTGGCCAGCTTCTTCCACCGCAAGATCGTAGACATCCACGACAGCTTCAATGCCACGACTGCCCCGATAACCACTGAGACCTCCATCCCCACAACCGCCATCCGCACCAACCGCCTGCTCTCCTGGACCAACATCAACCACGAAGACACCATCAAGATCATGAACACCATCCACTCCGGATTTCCGTCAGGTCCATGCCCACACCACATCTTCAACAAAGCCAGCACAGCATCGCACCCCATCTCCGGAAAGTCATCAACACCTCCTTTGAGACAGCAACCTTCTTGGAGAGCTGAAAGCATGCCAAGATCAATGCCTTACTCAAGAAACCCAAGGCGGACCCCAAGGTCGTCAAGAACTTCTGGCCCATCTCCCTTTTCCCATTCCCGGCAATGGTCATCGAGAAGACCATCAACGAACAACTGACCCGCTACCTCGAGGAGAGCAACATCCTGGACCCTTCCCAGTCCGGGTTCCGTAGCAACCACAGCACCGAGACTGCCCTCATCGCTTCCACAGATGACATCAAGTCCCTGCTTAACAACGGAAAAACAGCAGCCCTCATCCTCCTGAACCTGTCAGCCGCCTTCAACACAGTCTGCCACCACACACTACGAACACGCCTCCAAAACGCCGGGATCCAAGAGAAGACCCTGGACTGGACCACCTGCTTCCTCTCCGCCAGAAAAGAGAGTGTCTGCCTTCCCACCTTTCTTTCCGAAGCCACTGAGATCATCTGTGGCATACCCCAGGGCTCATCCCTCAGTCCAACTCTGTTTAACATCTACATGGCACCGCTCGCCCATGTCGCCCGTCGGCACAACCTCAACATCATCTCCTACGCCGATAACTCCAAGCTGATCCTCTCCCTCACCAAGGACCCCCACACCACCAAAACCAACCTTCACGCAGGAATGAAGGCCGTCGCTGAATGGATGAGGAACTGCCAACTGAAGCTGAACTTTGACAAGAAGGAGGTTCTCATCCTCGGATCCACCCCTTTGACCTCAGACGACTCCTGGTGACCGACTGGGAACTGCCCCAACACCCACGACCACGCATGCAACCTAGGGGTTGTCCTCAACTCCACCCTCTCCATAAATAAACAGGTCAACACCGTCTCCTCCCCCTGCTTCAACACCCTCTATATGCTGTAATGTAATGTAATGTATGTAATGTATAGGCATTTATATAGCGCACTACTTACCCGTAGGGTCCCAAGGCGCTTCGACCGCTGCGAAACCCTTCCTGGCTTCCCTGAGAGATGGTCCCTTAATGGGTATCTCCAGGGTGAGACCAGGCATCCCCGGTGGTCTGGTGGGGCCGTTAGTGAAGATGAGGCAAGCTAATGCCCAGAGTTGCCGAGTGTGATCGCTGATCAGAGTGGGCACCGAGGCGAGAGAATTATCGAGTCCGCTGACCCTGGTCCAGAAACCTGCCGCGCCGGGAATCGAACCCTGGTCCCGGGCCGTCCTCTGCTCTCAGGTCTGCCGCCTCTAACCAGTGAGCCACACTACTTCACTCTGCAGGATCTACAAGTGGATCCCCAATGAAATGAGATTAAGGGTCACCCAGGCCATCGTCAGCAGCAGATTGGACTAGGAAACGCCCTCTATGCAGGAGCCTCGGCCAAACTCCTAAGATGGCTCTAACGCATCCAGAACGCCTCTGCACACCTGATCCTCAACATCTCTCGCCGCAGCCACATCACACCCCACCAGAGAGACCTGCACTGGCTCCCCATCACCAAGAGGATAACCTTTAAGCTCCTCACCCATGGAAACAAGGCACTCCACAACACCGGACCAATGTACCTCAACATACGACTCAGCTACTACACTCCCACCCGCCAGTTCCGCTCCGTCGACCTCGCCCTCGCCACAGTCCCCCGCTTCTGAAGAGCAACCCCGGTGGCAGGTCTTTCTCCCACCTCGCCACCAAGATCTCGAACACCCTCCCCATCCCCCTACGGCAGACCTAAGACCTGCTGACCTTCAGAAAACTCCTCAAGGCCTGGCTTTTCGAGCAGTAGCAGCATTCCCCACCCCAGCGCCTTGATACCCTCACGGGTGTTTAGTGCGCTTAACATATTATATGATTGATTGATTAATTGAAAGACTGAAGTCCTGAGTGTGGCTCTTCTTTCGTTCTGCAAGCGTGGGAAATTCATATATATATATATATATATATATATATATATATATATATATATATATATATATATATAGATATATAGATATAGATATATATAGATATATATTAGGTATATTAGGTATAGGTATATATAGTTAGGACCTAGTTACCATAGGAAATACCAAACATTTTATTGGGAATAACTTTGGCGCCGATTGAGGGATCTGTCTGTAATTTTCCTTAAATTTGCCTCGCCGCACTCCGCTCCTTCCCTGAAAGTTTCAGGGGGATTTGTCAAGCGGGGGCTGAGAAAAAAGGGGGGTCCCAAAACGTGTTTTCCCCATGTTAATTTCCATAGGGACATTTTGACAAGGCTACAGCTCGAACGGCTGAACGGAATTATACCAGATTTGGCAAAATGTTAGAAACTGGTATGCAGCAGTGCCTTTTGTATGTTTGGTGTAAAACCCTCCAGTAGTTCTTGAGAAAATTGAATTTGAAATTTTTCAAATGGCATTTTCTATGAGACCTTTAGACATGGCTACAGCCCGAACGGCTGAACGGAATTACACCAAACTTGGCAAAATGGTAGGGACAGGTATGCAGTAGTGCCTTTTCTATATTTGGTGAAAATCCCTGCAGTAGTTGTTGAGAAAATTGAATTTGATCAAATTATATATCTATATGAGCTCACCGCACCGTACGCGTACTCTTACATGCGCGAGCGAGTTTCTGATTGGTTGGCAGTCGACTATCAACATTCCAAACCAGGAAGTGTTAGCCACCATCTTGTTTTTCAGGAGAACTGAAGCACAAGAGAGCCCAAAACAAGACTGGAAAACACAAAAAGGGAGCAGTGTAGAGACCCCCCAACCCTCTAGCCCTTCTCAGGGGGTCCCAAAAGGACCCCCAAGGACAAAAAAAAAAGAAAGAAATCGCGGGCTACGCGCACCATACGCGTAGGGTACGCATACCGTGTGCGTACCCCGCGATTTTAAAAAACTTGGTGGTCCTTCTGGGACCCCCTGAGAAGGGCTATGGGGTCAGGGGGTCTCAACCCTGCCCCTTTTCGCATTGTCCACTCTTGTTTTGTGCTCTCTTGTGCCTCACTTCTCCTGAGAAACAAGATGGCTGCTCATGTGGTCCCAGAAGGATAATAACATATATAAACGTTATCCGCTAATAGAATTAGCATTTACAAAACCTTTGAAATTTATTGAAAAAAAATATAGGTTTCACACCTGATATAGTTAGGAATTACCATTTTAAAAACCTTGCAAATTCACTGAAAAAACATAGGTTTCAAGCCTTATATAGTTAGGAATTAGCATTTAAAAAACCTTGCAAATCCACTTCAAAAACCATAGGTTTCAGGCCTTATATAGTTAGGAATTAGCATTTTTGAAAACCTTGCAAATTCACTTAAAAAACCATAGGTTTCAGGCCTTATATAGTTAGGAATTTGCATTTTAAAAACCTTGCAAATTCACTTAAAAAAACCATAGGTTTCAGGCCTCATATAGTTAGGAATTAGCATTTAAAAAACCATTGAAATTTCTCCTATTTAGTTAGTTGTACTAACTATATTTCGAGCACCAGCAATCCACTGCTGATGATGTCACATATTGCATCATTCATGACATGGTCAGTGACATCACTGATGACATCACTGATGACATCTCAAATGGCATCACTGATGACATCACTGATGACTTCTCATTTGACATCACTGATCACATCACTGATGTTATCATTCATGTGATAATACAATGCACCTCCTTACACTCTAATATAACCTTTGATACACCCAGTGTTAAATACAGACTACCATTCTTGAAACCAATGACACACCAATACCAGTTACTACATACACACTCACTGATTCATCGGTCTACACACACATTCACTCATTCACCCATAGAATCACTCATACATACAGTCACTCATCAATACAACACTATCATATGCACTCATACACCCATACAGACACTTACACACTGCCACTCATCCATGGGGTTACTCACACACCTAGTCAGTCATGCAAAGATTCAATCACACTTCCATTTCCTCAACTATACAGTTATACACACAACACCTTACTGATTCAAACATATACTAACACATACTTACCCTCTTATACAATCACTGATACAAGTACACAATGATCCATATAGCCACTCGCACATTCACTGGCTCTCATGTATAGTCATTTATATATGCCAACTCTCACATGCACTGTGTTTTACATATGTACTTACTTGCACATGTAGCACTGAGATATCCATTCACTCACCAACACACCCATGCACACAGTCAACCGCCCATATAGTTGTTTCCACATGCACTCTTGAACTCATACACCTAGTGAATCAACTGCTCACACATCTATGCACAGAGTCACACACCTCCCAGCCACCCACACACACACTCAGTCTCCCATTCAAATACTTGGGCAACCAATCAATAACCCATATAGCCACTCATATAGCTTCTGATCAGCACATGCAGCAGCTTACACAACAACAGACATACTGATGCACACATTCAGACAGTTTAGTCACAAATCCATGCATTTAGTAAGACACATTTAATCACTCACTCATACAGTCAGTCACACACCTACTAAATCCTTCATCCAGACACTTATACATCCACTCATTCTTCAATATGTAAAACATATTTAAACTTTACAGAAACACACAGTCACTGGATGATGTCATCAGTGATGTCAAATGAGATGTCATCAGTGATGTCATCAGTGATGTCATTTGAGATGTCATCAGTGATGTCATCAGTGATATCACTGACCATGTCATGAATGACGTAATATGTTTCATCATCAATCAATCAATCAATCAATCAAAGCATTTATAAAGCGCACTACTCACCCGGAGGGTCTCAAGGCGCTAGGGGGGGTCCGCTACTGCTCGAACAACCAAGTCTTGAGCTGCTTCCTGAAGGCGAGGTGGTCCAGGGTCAGGCGGAGGTGGGTCGGGAGGGAGCTCCAAGTCTTGGCCGCCAGGTAGGAGAAGGACCTTCCCCCTCTGGTGGCTCTTCGGAAGCGGGGGACGGCCGCGAGGGCATGGCCGGTCGATCGAAGCTGGCGTGTGGGAGCGTAGAAGTTGAGGCGGCTGTTGAGGTATCCTGGGCCTTGGTTGTGTAGCGCTTTGTGTGAGTGGGCGAGGAGACGGAAGGTGATTCTCTTGTTGACCGGGAGCCAGTGCAGGTCTCTCAGGTGTCCGGAGAAGTGGATGCGATGGGGGATGTCCAGGATGAGATGTGCTGAGGCGTTCTGGATCCGCTGGAGCCTCTTCTGGAGTTTGGCGGTGGTACCGGCGTAGAGGGAGTTGCCGTAGTCCAGATGGCTGGTGACGAGGGCCTGGGTGACCGTCTTCCTTGTCTCGGTGGGGATCCACCGGAAGATCTTACGTAGCATGCGCAGGATGTTGAAGCACAACGAGGAGACGGCGTTGATTTGTCTGGTCATGGAGAGGGAGGAGTCCAGGATGAAGCCCAGGTTGCGTGCGTGGTCTGTTGGTTTGGGTGCGCTGCCCAGGGCGGGGGGCCACCAGGAGTCATCCAAGGCGGAGGGTGGAGATCCCAGGATGAGGACTTCCGTCTTGTCCGAGTTCAGTTTCAGGCGGCTGTTCATCATCCACTTGGCTACGTCTGTCATCCCTTTGTGTAGGTTGGCACTGGCGGTGGCGGGGTCGTTGGTGAGGGAGAGGATCAGCTGGGTGTCGTCGGCGTAGGAGATGATGTTGAGGTTGTGTTGGCGTGCGATGGCTGCGAGGGGACTCATATAGACGGTGAAGAGGGTTGGGCTGAGCGAGGAGCCTTGAGGAACGCCGCAGATGACTTCAGTGGCTTCTGATCTGAACGGGGGGAGGCGGACTCTCTGTGTCCTACCGGCGAGGAAGGAGATGATCCACTCCAGTGCCTTCTCCTGGATTCAGACGCTGCTGAGGCGCTGCACTAGGGTACGGTGGCAGACAGTGTCGAAAGCCACGGAGAGGTCTAGGAGGATGAGGGCCGCTGTTTCTCCGTTGTCGAGCAGGGCTCGGATGTCATCGGTGGCTGCGATCAGGGCGGTCTCGGTGCTGTGGTTGGCCCGAAAGCCAGACTGCGAGAGGTCGAGGGATCCGTTCGTCTCGAGGAAGGCGGCCAGCTGTTTGTTGATGGTCTTCTCGATGATTTGTGCAGGAAACGGGAGCAGCGAGATGGGGCGGTAGTTCTTGAGGTCGGTGGGGTCGGCTGATGAGTTCTTAAGTAGGGCGCTGAGTTCGGCGTGCTTCCAGCTCTCCGGGAAGGTAGCGGTGTCGAAGGAGCTGTTGATGATGTCCCGCAGGTGGGGTGCTATGACAGCGTCGTCCTTGTTGAAGACGTGGTGAGGGCAGGGGTCAGTCGGAGATCCGGAGTTCATCGTGCGGACGGTGTCTTCGGTGCTGATTGGGGTCCAGGCGCGGAGGGTGGTGGTGGGCGGTGGTTCGGTCGTTGCGTGTGTTGGTTGAGTGCTGAAGCTGGTGTGTATGTCCGCGATCTTGTTGTAGAAGTAGGAGGCAAGGGAGTTGCAGAGGTCTTGTGAAGGGGTGGTGTCATTGATTCCGGCGTTTGGGTTGGAGAGCTCTTTAACAATGTTGAAGAGTTCCTTGCTGTTGTGTGCGTTGTTGTCCAGTCGTTCCTTGAATGCAGTTTTCTTGGTGGCGTGAATCAGTTGGTGGTGTTTTCGGGTGGCGAGCTTGAGGGCAGTCATGTTGTCCGGTGTTGGGTCTCTGCGCCAGGCTTTCTCGAGGGCTCCGCAGTTCCTCTTGGAGCTCTTGAGTTCGTCTGTGAACCATGGGGCTTTCTTGCTGCCGGGTCTGCTAGGCGGGGTCCTCAAAGGGGCGAGGTCGTCTGCGCAGTTGCTGATCCACTTTGTGAGGTTGGTGGCCGCCTGGCTGGGGTTCGATGCGCCGGTGGGAGGGTTCTTGCTCAGGGAAGTCGCAAGCTGGTCGGCTGTGATCTTGTTCCAGCTTCTGCGTGCAACCTGTTGCTGGTGGTGGTGGATCGTGGTCCTTCTGAAGCTGAAGTGGACGCAGCTGTGGTCTGTCCAGTGGAGTCCAGTGGCGTGGCTGAAGGTGATGTCCTTGCTGGATTGCTGGTGCACGAAATATAGTTAGTACAACTAACTATATAGGCGCAATTTCAATGGTTTTTTAAATGCTAATTCCTAACTATATAAGGCCTGAAAACTATGTTTTTTTAAGTGAATAGATATATATATTATCTACTGGCGGTCGCCAGTAGGTAGTTATAGTTAGGACCTACTTTCCATAGGAAATCCACAACATTCTATTTTGAATAACTTTTGCGCCGGTGGACGAATCATTGTGAATTTCGTCAAGAAAATGGCCTGCTTGGTTCTGCTCCTTCCCTGAAAGTTTGGGGGTGATTCGTCAAGTAGGGGCGGAGACACCAGGGGGGTCCCAAAACGTGTTTTCCCCAAGCAATTTTCCATAGGGACCTTTAGCCAGGGCTACAGCCTGAACGGCTGAATGGAATTATACCAAATTTGGCAGAGAGGTAGAGTTCGGTTCACAGATTGTGCTTTTTGTTAAATGGTGTAAATCTGTTCACTAGTTTCTGAGAAAATTACAAGTAAAATCATAGCGATATCTAGAGACAGAGTTCTACACGCGTACAGAGATCTGTTCCATTGCGAGCGTGAGCTGCTTGCTGATTGGCTGTCAACTGTCTGTAAACACTCAAAACCAGGAAGTGTTGGCAGCCTTCTTGTGCCTTCGTAGAACCGAGTCACAAGAAAACAGTGAAACAAAGTTGAGAAATAAGGGAAGGGGCTGGCTAGAAACATTCTGACCTTCTAGGCTTGCTAGGGGTTCGTACATGGATGTTTAGACTCTTTTTCTTTTTTTTTTTTTAAAGAAAAATCGCGGCATACGCGTATGGAAATCTGTACAATTACAAGTACAAGCTGCATGCTGATTGGCTGTCAACTGTCTGTCAGCACTCCAAACCAGGAAGTGTTGGCAGCCATCTTGTTCGTCTCTAGAACCGAGTCACAGGACAACAGTAAAACAAAGTTGAGAAATAAGGAAAGGGGGCAGGGTAGAAAGATTCTGAACCTATAGGCTTGCTCAGGGGTTGTCAATGTTATTTTTTGAGTCCCGGGGGATTAGGTCCCTTTGAAGCTCCTTAAACATTTGTACATATTACTTCTGCAAAATCTTTTTTGTGTTGGGGAACAGAGTATTACTCCAGTGACTTTGTCATCCATGTATCTTTTTTACTTTTTCTTTATTTGAATTCCGCTTTATTGGCAGTATGTTTCTACCTTTCTTCACAGTGAGTTCCACAGCGTAGCGTCGGATGCAGTGTTCTTAGTCTTTTTGTTCTTTTGGTGACTTACCAGTTTGTGTTCAAGATTCGGTGACCTATTTGTGTTGCTTTCCTTTGTGTATCTTTTATGCAGCCTTTTTTTGTGTATGTTCTTTTGTATATAACTTTATTTATTGAGTGCTTCATTCAGTGTTCTAAATATAGGAGTACATTTGTAGACATGTAGTTTACTCCTTTCCTTGTCAAACCAAGGCAGTGCTGTTGTCATTGTTTTAAGTTTGCAAAATAGTAGGTAGTATAAAGAAATAAATAAAGCGCTTGACACAATGCAGAGTGATACTCTATTTATTTATTTATTTATTTTGTGTACTTGTGTACTTGTAAAGCGCAAACCTGTCACCCAGAGGGCATCCTGGCACTTTGAACTTCGGGACGCTTGCGCTTCTCGCTGCTCAGGTAATTTGCGGAAAGAGATGCGTTTTCAACGCTTTCCTAAACGGCAGGTAGTCCTTGTGGCTTCTCAGAGAGAGAGGCAGGGAGTTCCAGAGTTTGGCCGCTGCAACACTAAATGAGCGGCCGCCCATCCTAACTCTCTGAAACCTCGGGACCACCAGCAGTTGTGCCGAAGAGGAACGGAGGGGCCGCGAGGCAGAGTACCAGGCGAACATATTACGAAGTAGTACTGGGCCCTGTTGGTGTGCTGCCTTAAACACCAGGCACGCGGCTTTGTACACCACTCGCAGATGTATCGGGAGCTAATGTAAGTCTCTTAGAGCAAGAGTGGAAGAGCTAGACCTGGAACGAGAAAGAGCCAACTTGGCGGCCATGTTCTGCACCCGTTGTAACTTCCCCAGCAGATTTTTTGGGGCCTCCAGAAGTAGCGCATTGCAATAGTCAAATCGACTTAGAATGGTACTGCAAACTACCTCTGGCCTGGCCTGGGTGGGGAGAAGGGTCAGAACTTTACGCAGCATGCGTAACAGCATCATGCACGTAGAGATGGTTTTGTTTACATGCAGGTCAAGCTGTAGATTTGTGCCGAAGATTACCCCCAAGTTGCGAGCTGATTCCGCCGACGCTACTGGTTCAGGGAAGGTGGTAGGCCAGAAATTCTCTGGAAGAGCCCGCGGAATCCGGTCAATGGAACAGTGGAGCACCTCCATATTTGAGCTGTTAAATTGGAGGGAGTTGGCCCGTAGCCAGTCCGCTGTGGCTGCCATACAGCAATGAGATGTCTCCAGCGGAACCGCGTTGTTACCTTCCAGAGAAAAGACCAGCTGGGTGTCGTCGGCATAATTAAAGGCCGAGACACCGAAAGATTTTATAAGCTGGACCAAGGGGCGAAGATACAGATTGAAAAGTATAGGGCTGATGGCCGAGCCCTGTGGGACCCCCTGTCCAACTTTCCTTGGCTCGGAGCAGAATGGAGGAAGCAAAACCAACTGTTGCCGGCTACCCAATTAGGAAGTCAGCCAATCTCTTGCACTCTCTGTGACCCCACACTCCTTCAGTCTTCTGATGAGGGTTTGATGGCAAACTGTATCGAACGCGGCCGACATGTCGAGCAGCACTAAAAAGGCTGCCCGACCACTGTCGACACGCAAACGAAGGTTGTCCAATACGGTAACCAGTGACGACTCCGTCCCGTGCCCGGGGCGGAAGCCAAACTGTGCCTCGTCAAACCAACCGATGTTCTCCAGAAAGCCTGAGAGCGAGCGGGTCACCCATTTTTCCATGATCTTGATAGGAAATGGGAGCAGGGAGATTGGCCTATAGTTAGAAAGGCAAGCCGGGTCTAGCGTTGGCTTCTTGAGCAGAGGTGACACTACTGCTAACTTCCATCAGTCAGGGACCGAAGCCAGCTCCAGAGACTGGAGACAGATGGAATGCAGAAGCGGAAAGAGTTCTGCATGGAAGGCCTTCCAGAATTTGGGAGGTAATGGGTCAAGCTGAGAGCCCGAGGCAACCGTGTGTGTCAAGCTGCAAAATTCCTCGTAAGAGGGACAGGGAAACAGTCTTAGTTGGGGTCGACTGGAGGGAGTCTCCGGAGCTCCCAAACAAAGAACTGAGCTCCCACACCAAGAGAGCCCTGTGTAAGAGCTGCACCAATCGGCTGGGGTCGACTGGGTGACCCGTTCGGAGCTCCCGAGCCAGGACAAAACCCGACTGGCCGGGGTCGACTGAGCGGGATAACCGGAGCTCCCAGACCGAGGGCCGCAGGCAGAGGGTTTTTTAAGCCCTCTAAAATCTTTGCAGTCTTCTCCTCAAAGGCACCCGCCAGTGCATCGCACAGGGCCTGCAACGCCACAACCATGTTGGCCACACACACTGGGTGAGACAGGTCTCTGACAATTTTGAACAAGGCTTGAGATTTATTAGGCGCCTTGTTCAAGGTGGATTCCAGAAAGGCCGTCTTTGCCAACTTAATCTGCGCCTTATAGCCCTGCAGTGCATGCCTAAACGAGGCCTTTGCCGATGGTAAGTACTGCTTCCTCCACGCTCTCTCCGCACGTTTGCAACTCAACTTTAGCAGCCGTAGCTCTTCCGTGTACCAGGGGAAGGCACAATTCACTCTCCCTCGAGACCTACGAAGAGGCACCAGCTTGTCCAACGAGTCAGTAATAGACCGACACAAGGAGAGGTAGCTTTCCTCCACCGAGTTGCTCAGGCTAAAGTTAGCTGATAGCAAAGCAGGTGGTGAAGATGACTTAAAGAGTCGAGACCAAGCTCTGCCCAGTTTCGATACTCCTACCCCAGCAGCTTCAGAGGGATAAACCCCTATACAAGGGGAGAAAGTCAGCAGTGCGTGGTCGGTCCAGCATTGGCGTAAGATATCGTTGATCACTACTGATTGAGCGTCAGCGAAAATCAGGTCCAAAACGTGACCTCCCCTGTGGGTCGCAGAACCTACCAGTTGCTGCAGCTGAATGTCACCAAAAGCTTGGCAGAGTGTCGTGAACGCCCTGTCCAAAGGACCGCCCTGCCATAGATTGAAGTCCCCCAGGACCAGCAGCTTAGAGTGAGAATTCGAGAGGCCATATATCAGATCGAGAAAGTCTGATAAGGAGGGAGCAGAGCCCGGTGGGCGATAGCATAGCACACCTGCGAGTAGTGTTCGCTCCAGGTCTTTGATGGAGAATCCCATCAATTCGAAGCCCGAAACCGCACTGATTTTGAGCTGGAAAAGACCCAACGACTCTCTATAGATAATACCGATTCCACCACCTCTGTTCTTCAGGCAGGGGGTGTGATTAATTTTAAAGCCTGGGGGGCAGGCCAGTCCTAGTTCAACCAGACAGTCCTCCCGGGTCCACGTTTCTGTTAAAAACAGCACATCCAACCCTGAGGATTAAATCAGGAAGGCAATCTCAGTATGGTGCTTGCAAAGCAACCTAACGTTAAGAAGTCCGCAAGACAGAGATTGAACGGAACCTGGAGCAGTAGCCCTCCGAGTCGGGGGCGCCTGAGTCGGTCTTAATTCCAATAAGGCAGCCCGAGAGTAAACCAGACGGCGGGGGTGCGGAAGACGAGAGAAAGCGGCCCTATGCGCGCCCGTTGCGCGAACGGCGCAAACGGGCTTACCTCTGGCGCACCTCCGGCGCGCCTACGATGCGCCCGCTGCGCGTAATCGCTGCGCGCTTGATTCTCCATCCTTAATTGGTATTTCGACCGAGCGGAAGTCCGCCTCCTGCGTCCCTTGCCCTCACCAAGATGCCGCCCGAAGTGCTTCCAGCCTTGACCCCCACCCAAGATGGCGGTCGGACCCACTACGCTATCTGTATCCCGCCAAGTGCGGGTGAAAGCCAATTTAATGTGCAGGTAAGCCTAAACTGATTCCCCGGCCTAATGATCCGGCACCTAGGAGGCAGCGCGAAATAAAAAGAGCCCTAGACGCTCTATAGCGCGATGACCACACAGCGCCAGTAAAATAGCAAGTAAGCAAGTTAAAAAATTGCACCAGCAGTCAGGAGCGCGACAACCAAAGATCTGCCCTGGCTGCACTCTGGAAGCTCTAATAAGCTTACCAAGTGCGGAAGTCTGCCTCCTGCGTCCCTTGCCCTCACCAAGATGGTGCCCAGCCTTGACCCCCACCCAAGATGGCGGTCGGACCCGCTACACTATCTGTATCCCGCCAAGTACGGGTGAAAGCCAATTTAATGTATTTAATTTTAGAATATTTTGAAAATAATATACACTCATGTAGAAAATGTTTCTTTCATTGGAAGAATTATTTTAAAGATATTTCATATGAATCACACACATATGCTGATATTACAATGAATATAAAATTAAGGGTTTATATTTTTGTACAAGGACCTACAACATAAGAAATTCAATATGGAAAATCAATAAAAACAATGTGGAAGGCGGTTTTGAAATTAGTAACAGTGTCATAGAAGAGCTAAACCTAAATTTCATAAGTAGGGAGAATGAAGAGGAATATATAAATGCTGTAGATATCAGCTGTTATTTCCTAGACTAAACTTTAGATGCTGATTTTGTGGAAGCATTAGATGACATCGAGTATGATGATATGAGTTTTGAAACTGATAATGAGAAATATGAAATACATGATGAAATTATTTTAGAAGCTCTATTCAGTTATGAGAGGTTATATTCTTCAGTCTTCAAATCACTTTATTTGATTAATAAAAATCATAATTGTACAAATTCAAAAACACGAGACAATTCAATACATATAGGCGATATAAAACTGTAGATGATTGGTACACAGATATATATAAATGATTTAAAACTAGAAAGATATATCAATTAAAAGAAATTCATGGTATTTAAAAATGTAGGAGGAATACACAGTTCAATCATCAGTGGGAATCTTTATTTCCTAAGGATAACAGCAGCAATTAGAAAATAAGCAATGTTAAAAATGTTCCAGGTATTGTCTAACAATTGAAGGTACATTAGTGCTGAGGAAAGCCCTTGCCCCTCAAAAGCGGAATTAAAGTCATCTTCCTAATTTCAGTATAAAAATCAGAGAACATTATAAAGTGGATAGTGTTTTGATTTGAGAAACTATCACAGTTTTGTTGTTTTTGGCTGAGGAATCCATGTACTCTTGAAGTGAGTCAGGCTTTAGGACTTGTAGTGCTAGAAAGTCCTATGCAGAATGTGTGTCAGGCCATTCCCAAATAGTCTCCATGCTGTGTAATAAAGATCTTGGGTGTGCTGTAGAAATTCCATAGCAACTCTCTCTGTAGCATGTAGTAATCATTTCAGTGAATTTTCATTTCTACATTCTCAGTCCCACCTTGACACCCTACACTGCCTGAACACCACTGCACTGTCCTAAACTCTGAAACACCATCCCTAGCAAAACCTGCTAAACTCTTTCAACACTACTGCACTGCTCTAAACCCTGAAACAGCACTCCCAGCAAGACCCCCTTTCACTGTAATAATCATTTTACTGAATTGCAAGGGATACTGTCATGTGTCTAAGATCACAGTGTGAGTCAGTAGTTGATGTGTTTAAAAATATGGGAATACATGTGTTTTATTACTGCATTTTATTATAATAGTCTTAGTTTATTTCTAAAATGATAAACAATGACTGGTTTGAAAATGTAAGGACATTTTATAAGTACGAATTCTTATAAACAAATTTTAATTGATATGATAATATAAAGTACTTGAGAAAGGTTTCTGCATAATAGTTTCTAAAAGATAAAGCTGGTTTTGTATTATCTATTAGTGAAAATGATAAAATTAAATGTTTATTTTATATTTTTCTGAAAGGCACAGCAACATAATAAAATATATTATGGATCAAAATCAGAAGATAATTGAAGTCACTTTTGAACTTTCTAACACTCTGATAGAGGACTTAAATGTACCTTTTGTGGACAGCAGCAATGAAGAACAGCCTATTGGTGCAGGAGATATAACCTGTGATTGTTTGGATGAAAGTTTGGACAATGACTTTATTGAAGCATTAGATGATATTGAGTTTAATCTCACAAGTTTTGAAGTTGATGCAGAAGCTAATGACATTCCTGATGAAATCATGCTAGATGTTCTATTACAATATGAAATGTTACAAGAATACATTTATGATTAATAATTAATTGAGAGAGTATTTTTGTAAAATTGTAATCTTTGGGCTAGTAGCCATGTTATTGTGGTATAAACTGAGTCTTACAGCATAGAGTGCAACATATTTGTGTTTTATAGTTTTTATTTTTAGGTGTATATCCTTTGACATTTAGAAAAGTCTCTGTGATTGTTGATTTCATATTGTACAGAGCTATTCAACAGAATGTCTTTTTGTATGCACTGTGGTAAAAAATGAAGCTATTTAAAGTTCAGTAGGCACTCTCCTTGCGGTACTTTAATCAATCAGTTAGTACCCAACTACTCATGCAGTGACCCAGGCCTTAACACATAGACTGCTACACACCCCTCTCCAATTCACATGCAGTCCTTTAACCACCTACACACTTGTGTTTCACACTTTTAGTTCCCCAGTCAGTATCTAAACACTCCAGCAAACACCCTGTCACTCC
Source organism: Lissotriton vulgaris (assembly GCF_964263255.1). Lineage (NCBI taxonomy): Eukaryota > Metazoa > Chordata > Amphibia > Caudata > Salamandridae > Lissotriton > Lissotriton vulgaris. The sequence continues at coordinate 1,042,786,181 of NC_141696.1, forward strand.
TCTTGCAATCCTTTAGTTCATTTTACTGAATTGCAAGGGATACTGTCATTTGTCTAAGATCACACTGTGAGTCAGTATTCATTTCATAAAAATGTGGCAGAAGAATTTGCTTAGTTGATGTGTTTTAAAATGTGGGAATACATGTACTCATGAAGTAAGTTAGGCTTTAGGACATGCAGTGCTTTACAGTCCTAGCACTTGCATGATACCATACACTGGCCAAACACAACTACATTGCTCTAAACTCAGAAATATCAGTCCCACCTTGACCCCCTACACTGACTGAACACCACTGCACCCTCCTAAACCCTGAAACACCATCCCTAGGAAAAACTGCTAAACTCTTTCAACACTACTGCACTGCTCTAAACATAGAATCACCATCTTCAGCGAATGCTCCTATAATATTGAAACACCACTGCTCTGCGCTAAACCCTGAAACAGCACTTCCTGCATGATCTCCTACACTGCCCGGGCACTGCTCCTGTGCTTTAAACTTACTTTTGGAGTGAACCACACTTTACAACATATAGTGCTTCTAATTGCTATGTAGTATGCTAGTAGTGGTCTATAATTGTAAAAAAAAAATTACATGTTTTTTTTTCTTCACAACAGATTTTAATTATTGACAGAAAGAAAAACCATTATGCCTTTGAAGAGTGAGAAAAGAAAAATATATAAATAGGCTTACTTTTCAAAGAAAAAACAAGAACAAGATATATCTAAACAACAATGTGTGGAAAAAAAGAAGAATGCTTCTGGTGAGACTACAATAGATGTTTTAAAGAAAATAAAGTGTGGAGAATCAGGAAAAATATATATTTGTAACTACAAAGAAAAATCAGACAAAAAATAAAAATGATGGAAAACTATGTGGTAAAGATATTGTGTATAGTAATAGACGAAAAAATCAGTTTGTTGAAATTCGGAAGCGAATGTTTTATAACAGAGTTGTTTTAAATGTATTAAAACATATAAAGAATTGTAAACGAAAAACAGCTTTTTATAAGAAAAAGAAACATATTGAAACAACTGTAGAGAAGGCTTTTGAATTAAAAAAAAATTCATTTTAGTAATCAATTGGATTAGAACACTAGATAAGCCGATCAATGTTCTGAAGGCCAAAAGTAAGTGGAAAAGACTAATTAATAGAACTAATTTTTGTAATGTTTTTTCTGGAGAATGGAAACATATTTCAAGTTGTGTGCCGTTTTTTAATGAAGAGAGTTACCTTCAGAGTAATGATTTGTTGCATGCAGTTGACACCGGTGGTCGAGCTAATGAGGTTAAGAATGGTTGTCAGATTGAAAAAGAAAAAAAATGTCCCTAGAAATGCAGAAGAGGTGTTAGCTGATGAAATTTTAGGGAGACTTCCTAAGGCTCCAGTGTACACTTGGAATTGTAGTAGTATTTGTAGTGTACAACAGGATTCAATTGATTTTTTTCGCAATTTCTTACGTAACTATACTATGAAAAGTGTTAAACAAAAGATTAAGATGTCGCAAGAATTAGACCCTTGCAGAGTGAGAGAAAAAACGTGTTTGCAAGGTCATTCTCTGGCTTGCCTTTCTAAAAAAGTATTTCAGGATGTTAGCAGTGCATCCTACTCAAGTGAGGACATTAGTGAGAAGGTTGTAATATGCAAAAAGTCCAGCATTTAAGCTAAAACAGTTAAACAGTGCTCTTTTGCATGGATCTGTATTAGATGTAATCAAGATTTGTGAAGAAATTGATGTTTGTTACTTTGGTCCTGAAAAAGACAGTGCAGAAACAGATACATTAATAGAAGGAAATATGGTAGAAAATGTACAGAATTTTAGTACAGAAAATTTTGTGCAAGAAACTACAAGGATTAAGGTCATTTCGGGTGAAAAGCTAAACTTTTCTTGTATTTGTTGTAGAGGAATTCATTATAAAAATCAGACCAAGTTAGTTGATCTATATTTAAAAAGTGAAAAGGAGAATAATAATGAGTGGAAGGAATTTGCAACGTATTTGTTGGTTGAGAATTGTTTTGATTTGGGTTCTGATCAACGTATTTGTAAATGTTGTTATAATAAATTAAATGAAAACAAAAAGCCTGCTAGAGCTGTACATAATAATCTTGAGTTCTTAAATATTCCTTCTGAACTGATGGATTTAAATACTTTCTATTCTTATTCAATGTGTGCATCCATTTCAGGCTATTGTTCGTTTGGAGCCTAAGACAGGGAAGGGGTTAAAGAAAAATATTGGAACAAATGGTGTGGAATTTGTGGAAGAGGAACCTCTAGTTAATGGCTTTCCTACGAAGAGTAAGAAAATCTGGCAAAAATTAGTGGATGTTAGGAAAGTGAAAAAGGCAACTTTGTATTTGGTAAAAAATAATCAATACTATAAAAATGTATATGTAGGAGAAGAAGAAACAACTGTAGAAGAGGACAGTGATTTGTCAACTGGACAAATTGAAAAAGTGGAATTGTCCAGAACTGAAGAAATTTATGAACATTATAGTGTGCATACACTTCACTCTAAAGAAGTGATGGTGAATACTATTGAGTTATTTGAAATGAAAGAAGGAAAAGGAAGTCCAATTAGTGTATGGGGAGAAAGCTTGGAAGCTCGATGTTTCCCTCAATTATTTCCAACAGGCAAAGATGGACGATATGATGAACGACCTCAGATTCACGCATCTGAATACCGGACATCAAGCTTATATGCAGAAGATCCAAGGTTTCGCCAATGTATTCCATATTTCTTTCATCTTCTGTTTGAGAGTGACTTGTCTGGACTTTCTTATGCAGTGAACCATATCCTAAAAAGTGGAGTACTTTTGCAAGATGTTTCAGCAAAGGACTTTAAGGATAAAGTCCAACAGAAAGATACTCTTTTGGAATCTCAGCTAATTAATCTCATGGCATGTCAGCGTGGTACTAATGAGTATTGGTACCGTCGTCATGGGGAATTGAAATGTATGCTAAGAAACTTAGGAACTCCTACATGGTTCCTTACTCTAAGCTGTGCAGAGTATGCTTGGGAAGATTTACTTCAATTTCTTCGAGAGGCAAATGCAAACATAGAAAAAATAGAATACAAGACACCTGTGCTCTTTGGATCCAGTTAATGTATGCAGGTATTTCAATCATATATTTGAAGCTTTGATGTCTTTTATCACAAACAAAAAAAATCCTCCTCTTGGAGAGGTTGTGGATTTTCTTTGGAGAAAGGAGTATCAAGCAAGAGGTGCTCCTCACATACATATGCTGCTATGGATCAAAGATGATCCCAAATTTTGAACAGATTCAGATGACACAGTGATGAGTTTTATTGAACAATATTCTACATGTGCTGTTCAAAGAAGTAGAGAATAAAAGAATTTAAGACATCAAGTCATACAGTTTTAAACCCATCGTTGTGGAAAATACTGTAGTCGAAAGTACAAATCTAAGGATAAGTTCTACACAAAATGTCGATTTGCATTTCCACATTCAGTATTATCAAAAGGAAGAGTGAACAATTTTATGTCATCTTTGCGACATACTGTCACAAGAAAATCACAGAAAAATACCTACAACTTAAGAAGACATGGAGAGTCAAAATACATAAATGACTATAACCCAGTCATTTTATCCATTTGGAATGCTAACATGGATATTCAATATGTTGCAGACAACTCCATTGCTGTGGCTCGATATGTAACGTCTTACATTACTAAATCTGAAAAAACAGAACCAAAGGAAATGTGGGAAGAAATTTCTCATGAAAAGAGCCTAAGTAAGAAATTGTACAGCTACAGTTTGAAGATGTTGTCTCATCGAGAAATCAGAGCATATGAATGTTCAGATTGCTTATCATCTGCACGTCTATACTCCAAATCTAGAACAATCATTTGGGTGAGTTTAGGTCTTGCAAGAACACGAAACCGAGTTTTGAAATCTGTGGAAGAAATTGAGTATTTAGCAGAGAGAGAACCAGCCAGTACAGATATTTCGAAGATAAATATGTTGGATACATACTATCCAAATAGAAGTAATCATCTTGAGAATGTTTGTCTCTATGAAGTACTGCAAAGCTATACTTTTAAGAGGAATATTACAGAAGATATCAATAAAGGAGTATATACTGTGTATGGATCTGAAGGATGTTTAGTGAAACAAAGAAAAGGACATTCGATTTATCACCAAAAACTGAGTTGCGAAACTCCTGACAAAAGGGAATTTTACTATTTAGCTCTTTTGCAACTCTTTAAGCCATGGCATACAGAACTGGAACTACTTGGAGATTTTGACAGTTATGAAGATTCATTCAACGCAACTAAAAATACTATAGAATGTCCTGTTTTTACTAATTATCTGAAAATATTGAACGGCGAAATACAGCAAGAAGCTACAATTGCAGCGGAGATTGCTAGAGACAGTTCTCAAGACAGTCAAAGTTCTCCTTTGTTGAGTCAGGACACCACATGAGAATTGCTTCACGGAGGAACACTTTGCATTTTGAAGAGAGGATTGCCCTAGCGCTTCAGCGCTACATCTTGCCGCACCCGCTTCGCGGGTGCCGCGGCGCCGCAAAAGACTCTGTGACCAGGTTTGCTGTCACTGAGCGGCTGCACTCGTCATATTGAGGACCCTGGGTGTCTCGTGAGGCGTGGGGAGCAGCGGAGCAGGGACTCAATCTCCCAAGCGTCCCTGCTCGATTAACATCACCGGGTCCGGCACTGCACTAACACCGAGACCCGCCCACTACCGCCAGCACGGGTTAAAACCCTCACGCCACCCTACTGACCCTGGGACACCACGTGAGAATTGCTTCACGAAGGGACGCTTTGCATTTTGAAGAGAGGACTGCCCTAGCGCTTCAGCGCTACATCTCGCTCGCTGCGCCGCAAAAGACTCTGTGACCAGGTTTGCTGTCAATGAGTTGGTGCACTCGTCATATTGAGGACCCTGGGTGTCTCATGAGGCGTGAGGAGCAGCGGAGCAGGGACTCAATCTCCCAAGAGTCCCTGCTCGATTAACATCACCTGGTCCTGCACTGCACTAACACCGATGTCCCGCCCCCTACCGCCAGCATGGGTTAAAACCCCCACGCCATCCTACTGACCCTGGGACACCACGTGAGAATTGCTTCACGGAGGGACGCTTTGCATTTTGAAGAGAGGATTGCCCTAGCGCTTCAGCGCTACATCTTGCTGCACCCGCTTCGCGGGTGCCGCTGCGCCGCAAAAGACTCCGTGACCAGGTTTGCTGACACTGAGCGGCTGCACTCATCATATTGAGGACCCTGGGTGTCTCGTGAGGCTTGAGGAGCAGCAGAGCAGCGGAGCAGGGACTCAATCTCCCAAGAGTCCCTGCTTGATTAACATCACCTGGTCCTGCACTGCACTAACACCGAGACCTGCCCACTACCGCCAGCACGGGTTAAAACCCCCACGCCATTCTACTGTCCCTGGGACACCACATGAGAATTGCTTCACGGAGAGACGCTTTGCATTTTGAAGAGAGGATTGCCCTAGCGCTTCAGCGCTACATCTTGCCGCACCCGCTTCGCGGGTGCCGCTGCGCCGCAAAAGACTCTGTGACCAGGTTTGCTGTCACTGAGCGGCTGCACTCGTCAAATTGAGGACCCTGGGAGCAGGGACTCAATCTCCCAAGAGTCCCTGCTCGATTAATATCACCTGGTCCTGCACTGCACTAACACCGAGACCCGCCCACTACCGCCTGATCGCCCTATATATTGACTACAGATCGCCGCTGCGCTGGAGCGCCGGGCGAAGCCCGGGCAAAGGGCGGGCCCTCTTAGGCCCTCAGAGGCCGAAGGAGGCCGGGCTGGGCCCATTCTCTTTCTCTTCTCATCTGGCTTACTGATGTCCAGGACTGCACAAATACTCCAACTATAAACCACTAAGTAAGCAGACTCATTCATAACTGTTATTTGGTTCCCTGGTTATAAATGTCTTGTTAGATAGTGGTTTAACACCATTATTGTAAGAATTGAAGTGGGAGTTCAGTCGGTCCCCCTACCCATTATTTGCCTGCTGCTATAATGTCCTCCACCCAAAAGGAAAAATCGCTTCTCCCTGTAGGAACGAATCGAGGTCCGCTCGATAACTACATATTTTTAGGGTTGGTAATGACATTGACAGGGAAACAATGCTCGCAGAGTGTTGGGCCGATAGACGCCGCTCAGTGGAGCTTATCAAGAACAAACGTTCGTCTATGGGCGCGTTGCTGCAGGCTGTTTCTCCAGTCCCTAATCTTACTTGTGAAAAGGAGGGTTGTGCTGCATCCCTTGACGATAGCATCCCACTAATTTTCCAGGATAGATCCACTACACTGACCGTAATTAGTCATTCAACAACAAATGTTTCAACACTCTCTTCTAACTCAATTCCAGAGGTCGAAATACTGCTAGACACCCCACCATCAAAAAATACACCCATCCAAAAGGCTAAAAAGACCCACAAATCCACTCCTGTTTTGGGTCCGCCCCCGAAAAAAAGAAGAAAAAGAGGTAGTGGTCAAAATAAAAATAAAAATAAGATTACTAATACTAACTCTGGGAACAATAAAAACACAGTGGATCATCCATCATTAACACCTGCAGTAGTTACACCACCGCATGTACCACTAAAAGATTCATCATCCACTGACTTAATGGGCAATATGGAACATCTAATCAAATCTCTCATATTGCCAGTAACAGAGAGGTTGAAAAGAATAGGCTTGCAATTGGGTAATCTGGAACAAGTTATGGGGGAAATTAAAGAGGCAGTAAAAGACTTACAAAAGCTCACACCTGCTCCGCTGAAACTTGTCTCAGCCTCGAACATTGCAAATCAAAATGTAATTAAATCTGCGAATCCACCTAAAACAAAAGCAGTAAAATGAATCTCCCCTAAAACAACAGTACCAAATATAAGCACAAAGCAGAAAGACAAGGAGGCTTTGGCAAGTGGGAAATCGAACCCTCCCGGAGCGATCCAAAAGCGAATGATCGAGAAAAATTTACGAGGGAAATTCCATCTAAAAGGCTTACTGTGGAATTGCCGCCGGAAGCGGTTCCATACGTGGTGGCTCTTACTGGCGTGCCACCCCTGGAGAAAGGGACCACAAAAGCTGAATACCAACTAAGAAACAAAGTAATATATTGGCTAAAACAGAATCGCCCTCCTCCTCCACACATAAATGGCAAAATTCTGTATGTCAGGCGTCTTCCCTGGACAGGACAAAGGAAAAAAGACATAAAAGGGAGATATAATATTAATAAACTTTAAAGATGAAAGAGCTGTTGGTCACATTATTAATTGGATTCCTCATAATGCCAGCAATACCCTTAATACATGTGACCTGACATATTTTTATCCCAGAATTCCAATGGCCCTGGTAATTAACGTTCGACAATTGTTTCAGTCCATTGGAAATCATAGAGAGCCCCCTTCCCGAAACCAGAACGATTGGTTTAGGCTTTCGCATCTAAATCTGGAAGGCTATCCCAGGCCCCCGGTAACTAACGCTCGACCATTGTTTCAGTTCATTGGAAATTATAGAGAACACCCTTTCCGAAATCAGAATGATTGGTTTAGGCATCCGCCTTTAAATCTGGAAGGGTTTCCCAGGCCCTTTTTCCCTCAGCAACCCAATTATTTCATTCCACTTTACAATCGTTATGCTGTTTTCTCAAGCATGGAGGGAGTTGACTGACTTGATTCAGGGATTTTAGTTAAAAATAGTTCTGTCAGCCCACAAAAGGTCCCATCGATGACCATTTAGCAACATTTCCCAAATGACACCTCACTTACCCAATGCCCAAAGCAAGCCTGCTTGAAGGATATAGTGAATGTTCCCGCGACTTTGATCGCAGGCCAAAATTACCCTCCCTTAGTTTCCCCTTCTAAACAGGACTACAACTCTAGAACTGATAATAGACTGAAACGAGATAATGGGGGAAATAAAGGGGATGAGAATAAACATCGTATCTCTGTCTTATTTTGGAATGTGGCAGGGCAGCGGGCGAAAGTGACTAATGATAAATGGATAGACTTTATTCCTAATTTTGACATCATAGCATTACAGGAGACCTGGGCATGTGATGTGATACATATGGAGGGATTTAAGACCTATTTCTCACCTGCCAAACCCTCTACCTCAGGCAGAGCGAAAGGAGGCCTAATAATTTATGTTTTGAACCTCCTTAATACGACTAAAGTTGTATCTATCAAACTAGACCCACATTTCCAGATTTTTAGGTTATGCCTTAACAACAAGGAAAATTTCCTTGTAGTAAATTATAATAATAATCTCACAGATCTTGATGCACTGAATGCAGGAACTCTGATTCGATCTACATTACTAGCTTGCATGAGAAAGGCTGTCAAGGATGTGACAATTATTTGGGGGGGGGCTTCAACCTTGGTCCATGTATCTCTGGGGAAATGGTATCTGTGGGATTGTAGATGAAGCCAGTAACCCAATCACACACTTTAGGCATTGCATTTTAGGCAACCTCCTTAATGAAATATTGTTTGATCTAGATCTAGTAATAGCAAACAATATCATTAAGGAAGATTTGCTACTCATTTCAACATTTCATGGGAGGGGACACCAAACAGTCATAGATTATATCTTGGTCTCAAATGGCGATATGTTGACAGAAGCAGTGTTCACTTCACATAAAATCCCATTAAGTGATCACACTACAATTAGTATTTCCATGGCATTGTCCCAGAATCCAAGGAGTGGTTATAGTTCCATTCTAGCACAAAAAAATCTGGCCCTAAACAGAATAAATGGCTATTCCCTGAAATGGGGGAAAATAGACCCCGCAGAAGTAACAAAGCAAGTGGTAGTAAGGGCTTTCCCTCATTTCACAAAATGTCTTAGCTCTGACGTATTCGATCAAGACATTATTACCAACTTTGAGGCAATCTTAAAAATAATAAAAGAGGCGCTGTGGATTGAAATGCAAAAACAACAGGTGATGGACCGAATGTGGATCAATGTCACACACTCACCCCAGTCCAAAGATCTGGGCCCAAATCCATCGTTTTTTTGCACTCCACACCACCCTGGGTTAGACAATGGCGATATGCAAATCAGCTCTGACCCTGTGCCCCATGGGAACAGTCCAGTCCGAACTACAAAAGCCATGTCCTTCCCAGAACGGAATCAAGCATCCGAGGACCGGACCGGTTTCGAGGTAACACCTCTCATCAGCCCGGCTAGCTTGACTCCAGTAGTGTGGAGTGCCTGGGACCCACGTCTGGGCATCCCCAGCGCACTTAGGGCGGAATATGCAAAAACAACAGGTGATGGACCGAATGTGGATCAATGTCACACACTCACCCCAGTCCAAAGATCTGGGCCCAAATCCATCGTTTTTTTGCACTCCACACCACCCTGGGTTAGACAATGGCGATATGCAAATCAGCTCTGACCCTGTGCCCCATGGGAACAGTCCAGTCCGAACTACAAAAGCCATGTCCTTCCCAGAACGGAATCAAGCATCCGAGGACCGGACCGGTTTCGAGGTAACACCTCTCATCAGCCCGGCTAGCTTGACTCCAGTAGTGTGGAGTGCCTGGGACCCACGTCTGGGCATCCCCAGCGCACTTAGGGCGGAATATGCAAAAACAACAGGTGATGGACCGAATGTGGATCAATGTCACACACTCACCCCAGTCCAAAGATCTGGACCCAAATCCATCATTTTTTTGCACTCCACACCACCCTGGGTTAGACAATGGCGATATGCAAATCAGCTCTGACCCTGTGCCCCATGGGAACAGTCCAGTCCAGGCGGACTACAGCATTATTTCGCCTGAGGCTTGAGCCGGGCAGTTCTCTTTTAACCTGAAACCTTTTCTGCATTTATAGTACTTGCCCTGTGTGTCCGCTCCCCTCCCCAGCACCAGCGCGCCGATTTAATTACGACGCCGAAATCGCACCGAATTAAGGGTGTAGATTACATTTTTAAAAGCACATTTGCACTTTAGTTTTAATTACCTAGCAAGCGCTGCCTCCCCCCAGAATTTACAGCCGATTTTAGGGCTGGGATTCCAGGGACTCGGGTGGAAGTGACTACGGCGGCCATCTTGGGTGAGTCACCGGTATAAAAGTCAGGCAGGAGCTCATTTCTCGAGACTACAGCATTATTTCGCCTGAGGCTTGAGCCGGGCAGTTCTCTTTTAACCTGAAACCTTTTCTGCATTTATAGTACTTGCCCTGTGTGTCCGCTCCCCTCCCCAGCACCAGCGCGCCGATTTAATTACGACGCCGAAATCGCACCGAATTAAGGGTGTAGATTACATTTTTAAAAGCACATTTGCACTTTAGTTTTAATTACCTAGCAAGCGCTGCCTCCCCCCAGAATTTACAGCCGATTTTAGGGCTGGGATTCCAGGGACTCGGGTGGAAGTGACTACGGCGGCCATCTTGGGTGAGTCACCGGTATAAAAGTCAGGCAGGAGCTCATTTCTCGAGACTACAGCATTATTTCGCCTGAGGCTTGAGCCGGGCAGTTCTCTTTTAACCTGAAACCTTTTCTGCATTTATAGTACTTGCCCTGTGTGTCCGCTCCCCTCCCCAGCACCAGCGCGCCGATTTAATTACGACGCCGAAATCGCACCGAATTAAGGGTGTAGATTACATTTTTAAAAGCACATTTGCACTTTAGTTTTAATTACCTAGCAAGCGCTGCCTCCCCCCAGAATTTACAGCCGATTTTAGGGCTGGGATTCCAGGGACTCGGGTGGAAGTGACTACGGCGGCCATCTTGGATGAGTCACCGGTATAAAATCAAACGGCCATGGCTCCGCGCAGCGGACGCGTTCAGCGGGCGCGCCGTAATCGCGCCGGAGGTGCGCCAGAGGTAAGCCTGTCTGTGCCCGTCCGTGTCACGGCCGGGCACAGGGACCCTCCCCCTGGTCAATATGTTCCTATAACTCCATTCACTAGACAGGAGCTACTCTCATTAAACATTCCTAATGAGAAATGTCTAAATACCATAAATGTTGCTAACTGTCAGGGTCCGATTAAGTGTAGTTACTGCGGCCCGCTTACATTCCCTGAAAACTGTAAAACCACACCTCGACCTTCCAAAACTATGAAGGGAGGCTTAATCAATGTTAGATCCATGTGCAAACATGCCGCACATATCCACGATATGATCGAAGAGAATGACCTTGATTGGCTCTTCATCACAGAAACGTGGCTGAAGGACTGGTGCACCCCCGATGTGGTCAACGCCTTACCACAGGGTTATCATATCCAACGCTCTGACAGGCAAATTAAACAAGGAGGAGGAATTGCTATTGTGCACCGAGATTCCATAAAGTGTACCACCTTCGACCTCCCTGACGTAAAAGGAGCAGAGTGTCTAGGTTTTTGCCTTCACACACATGAATCTAATATCTTCTCCGGAGCTCTGTTATATCGCCCTCCCGGTTCTCATAAGGAGTTTCTGGAGAGTTTTACCGAAACATTCAGTAATATCATCCCTAAATATGCAAATTTTACTATCCTGGGTGATATAAACTTCCACTTGGACACAATTACTGACCCTAACACTAGGGAGTTTCAAGAACTTCTCAATATGTGGGGGCTATCATTACTAAATAGAGACCCTACTCATGAAGCTGGTCATATGTTAGACTGTATCTGTACAAATCTAATGACCCTTAAGGCAAATAAACCATGCCCCCAGACATGGACTGACCATTCGCTGATTCCCTTGGAACTAACTATAACAAAGGAACCAGCGAACAAAAGGCAGCTAATTGTACCCTCCCAAAATAAATATGACTGGAGCAAAATTAGTCGGGATCCAGACTTTCAGGATCTTATAATACAGGGCAAACCCACCCTGACGGGGGACACTGAGGTAGATAATGAGATCTTTAATCACTGGATTACGACTAGCCTAGAACAAATTAGCACTAAAGGATCGAAGAACATGTCTAAGAAAAAGAAAAAAATAGCACCCTGGTTCTCACAATCTCTTAGAGACAAGCGTGTTGAGGTCAGACTATTGGAGAGGAAATGGAGACACTCATACACAATGGAAGAACGACAAATTTACAAGGAAGCAAGAAATCAGTATCATGTGCTGATTAAGAACGCCAAAAAAGCATTCTTCTCTGAGGCAATCTTGTCGGCAGAAAATAAGCAGAAGGAGATCTTTAAAATAGTGGATGACTTTCTAAATCCTAAGATTACCAGACAAGACATTCCCCCCTCTCAGACCCTCTGTGACTCCATTGCGAACTATTTTGAGGCAAAGGTCCAGGATCTCACAAAAGCCTTCCCCACACCATTGTTGAGATATAAAATAGGAACTTCAGACCCAGATACCAGAAAGGCGGAGCTGAATGAATTTCTGCCAATTAGTCTGGAAGACAGCCGCCAGGCAATCTTGACTGGAAGATCCGGTTCACCTTTTGATCCATGCCCCCCCAAGATACTACACTCTTTGATTGACCTAGTGAACCCGATTATTAATAACATAATAAATTCCTCTCTTACATCAGCTAAAATCCCTCAGGAATGGAAGTTAGCGGCGGTCAAACCCCTACAGAAGAAAGCGATGGCCGATCCCACCACTCTATCAAACTTACGGCCAATCTCATTACTACCGTTTCTCTTCAAACTCACCGAGGCAGTTGTAAACAAACAACTGACCAAATTTCTGGAGGATGAGGATCTTTTACACCACAACCAATCGGGTTTCAGAGCCGCCCACTCAACGGAATCAGCTCTCCTTTATACAACAGAGACACTGAGGGCCGCCATGGATCAGGGGGACAGGGCAGTCCTTGTTCTCCTGGATCTGTCGGCGGCCTTCGACACGATCTCACATGAGATACTGATTAACCGTTTAACTACGGTGGGCATAGGGGGCACGGCTTTGGCATGGATGGAAAATCTCCTTGCGGATAGGAAACAGACTACTGTCCTTGGACAGTATTTATCAGCAAAAAAATCTAATCCAACAGGTGTACCCCAGGGATCAAGGCTAAGCCCGGTGCTGTTTAATCTATATATGACACCTCTAGTTGAGCTAATAACATCATTTAACATCAATACAGTATCATACGCAGATGATACTCAGCTCATCTTAGTCTTAGACAGCAAATCTACAAGAGCGGAGGAGAATCTTGGAAAGTGCCTCACCGCCACCTTTAACTGGATGAAGACTAACCATCTGAAATGTAACACGGGCAAGACTGAAATTCTCCCTGTGGGTCCCCAAAATCTGTTCTCCCCCCAGCTATGGTGGCCCCCAAAGGAGGAAATCCCGCCAAAAACAGTACTATCCGCACGTAACCTGGGAGTCAGATTTGATGAAAAACTCTGTTTTAAACAACAAGTGAATGCAGTGGCAGGATCGTGTTTCAACATCATACGTGGTCTTCGAAAGTTTTTCAACTTCATCCCTTTGGAAGCAAAGAAGACAGTTGCAGTGGCACTAATTTCATCACGTTTAGACTACTGCAACAGCATATATGCAGGAGTGAACAGATCTACCCTGCACAGGTTGCAGGTTGTCCAAAATGCTGCTGCACGCCTGGTGCTTAATCTTCCAAGGAGATCTTCTGCTTCTGCTGCCTTAAAGCAGTTGCACTGGCTCCCCATACACAAGCGAGTGCTCTTTAAGATACTGGTAATTACTTTTAGAGCATACCACAAAAAAGGGCCTAAATATCTGCTCCCACGGTTCAAGCCGTACATACCAAGTCGGAACTTGAGGTCATCAGACATGTGTCTCCTAACAGTCCCCAGATTTAGATTAGCCACCAAAGGAGGAAGATCTCTTGCCGTCCTTGGTACTAAAGCCTGGAATAAACTCCCACAAAGCCTACGGCAAATCCCAACTGAAATCGAATTCAGGAAAGCCCTGAAAACCTGGATTTTTAATCTACCAGACACGGCTAGTAAACAGTTAGTCTAGGCTCAAATAAACCTTCAGGTACTTTGAAAGTGATGTGAGTAGTATTTCCGGCCCACCATTCTAGGCTACGGTTTTTACAGCGCCAAGATGCTCCGTGGAGCGATAGCATGCGCTCTATAAAAACTATTTTACAATTACAATTACAATTACAGTCCGAACTACAAAAGCCATGTCCTTCCCAGAACGGAATCAAGCATCCGAGGACCGGACCGGTTTCGAGGTAACACCTCTTATCAGCCCGGCTAGCTTGACTCCAGTAGTGTGGAGTGCCTGGGACCCACGTCTGGGCATCCCCAGCGCACTTAGGGCGGAATATGCAAAAACAACAGGTGATGGACCGAATGTGGATCAATGTCACACACTCACCCCAGTCCAAAGATCTGGGCCCAAATCCATCGTTTTTTTGCACTCCACACCACCCTGGGTTAGACAATGGCGATATGCAAATCAGCTCTGACCCTGTGCCCCATGGGAACAGTCCAGTCCGAACTACAAAAGCCATGTCCTTCCCAGAACGGAATCAAGCATCCGAGGACCGGACCGGTTTCGAGGTAACACCTCTCATCAGCCCGGCTAGCTTGACTCCAGTAGTGTGGAGTGCCTGGGACCCACGTCTGGGCATCCCCAGCGCACTTAGGGCGGAATATGCAAAAACAACAGGTGATGGACCGAATGTGGATCAATGTCACACACTCACCCCAGTCCAAAGATCTGGGCCCAAATCCATCGTTTTTTTGCACTCCACACCACCCTGGGTTAGACAATGGCGATATGCAAATCAGCTCTGACCCTGTGCCCCATGGGAACAGTCCAGTCCGAACTACAAAAGCCATGTCCTTCCCAGAACGGAATCAAGCATCCGAGGACCGGACCGGTTTCGAGGTAACACCTCTCATCAGCCCGGCTAGCTTGACTCCAGTAGTGTGGAGTGCCTGGGACCCACGTCTGGGCATCCCCAGCGCACTTAGGGCGGAATATGCAAAAACAACAGGTGATGGACCGAATGTGGATCAATGTCACACACTCACCCCAGTCCAAAGATCTGGGCCCAAATCCATCATTTTTTTGCACTCCACACCACCCTGGGTTAGACAATGGCGATATGCAAATCAGCTCTGACCCTGTGCCCCATGGGAACAGTCCAGTCCGAACTACAAAAGCCATGTCCTTCCCAGAACGGAATCAAGCATCCGAGGACCGGACCGGTTTCGAGGTAACACCTCTCATCAGCCCGGCTAGCTTGACTCCAGTAGTGTGGAGTGCCTGGGACCCACGTCTGGGCATCCCCAGCGCACTTAAGCAAAAATCCAGACAGAAAAAGGGTTGGTTTAACCACGCATGTACGGTGGTCTACTCTAATCTAAAAACTGCCCTGAGGAAATCAGTTAGGATCCCACAAGAGGTAAAAGATCTACAGAAGATATATAACCTGGCACTCAAATCGAGGAAAAGGGAATTAAAAAACCAACTTTGGGACCAACTGCATGAAAGCTGCATTTACAAGAACTCGGCTGCTTTCTGGCAAGTGGTCAAATCCCCTTTTTTAAATGACAACAATAAGCTCCCGAAAATTGAGGTAGCAATAGCAGAGAAAGACTGGGTCCAACACTTCACCAAGATCTTCTCTTTTAGTCCGGACTTTCAAAACTTAAGCGACCTCAGACCTAATGATCTATCCAGCTCTTACCCTATCGACCTACAGTTCACAACGACACAAATTGCACAGGCTCTGAAAGTCAGCAAAAATGGGAAGGCGTCTGGTCCTGATGGCGTCCCAATTGATCTGTTCAAAGCCCAAATGGATCTATGGACCCCGCTTCTCACCAGAGTCCTGAATGCAACTTGTAACGTTGGCTTATTGGAATCTTGGTCGAAATCTGTGTTAGTTCCCATATTTAAAAAAGGGGACAGAGGGTCTGTTTCTTGCTACCGCCCAATCTCACTTTTAGACTCCCTTGGTAAAGTGGCAGGTCGAGTCATTTTAGAACTGTTACAAGATTGGGCAGATGAAGGCAGAATTATTTCAGACCTACAACATGGGGTTCGTCAAGGCCTTGGGACCATTGAGCAGGCCTTAAACTTCTCCCTCCTGATCGATAAATATGTTTCTATCAAAGGTGGAGACCTTTATATGGTCCATGTGGATTTATCATCTGCGTTCGATTGTGTCTCCCACTCCAAACTCTGGTCTCTGTTGATCGATATGGGGGCACCATCGAACGAAGTAAAGTTCCTGAGAGAACTTTACTCAAATGCCACAGCAAAAATCCGCTATGGGATGGGGGAGAGCTGAAGGAGGAGTTTCCAGTAGAAAGAGGGGTGAGGCAAGGATGTGTCCTGGCACCCTTCCTCTTTACTTTGTATACGAATGGGCTGGAAAGTGAGATGTTGAAGGATTGCCAAGACCTTCCAATGGTGAAAAATCGCCCAATTCCCGCACTCCTTTATGCGGATGATACAGTTATACTAGCCCGCACCCCCATCAAATTGCAAGAGAATCTGGATAGATATTCTAAGTTTATGGCTGGTCTGGATTTGAAAATAAATATCAGTAAAACCTTTGTTATGAGGGTGGGATCAAGTCGTAAAAACAAAATGAGGGGGATTTACCTCAATAATGAAAAAATAGCGATTACCGATAAATGTTCATATCTGGGCATAACAACATAACAATAGACCACAAACTTTTGTGGAGAGCAGCCGTGGAAACACGTAAACTCCTCTTTTTAAGAACCACATCTGCCTTAACCAATTTTGCCAGAAAGCTGGGAAAGAGAGCGCCCCCGGAAATGATAAAGT
This sequence comes from Lissotriton vulgaris, assembly GCF_964263255.1. Classification (NCBI taxonomy): domain Eukaryota; kingdom Metazoa; phylum Chordata; class Amphibia; order Caudata; family Salamandridae; genus Lissotriton; species Lissotriton vulgaris. The sequence continues at coordinate 1,042,802,906 of NC_141696.1, forward strand.
TATATAAAGCCAAATGTCTCTCCGTGGCCCTGTATGGGGCTGTTCTTTGGGGTTTTGTTGCTCTTGATAGTAGTCAAAGGGTAGAAAATTCCTTTTTAACCCCTTCACTGCGGCGGCTATTCCACCGCAGTGCTAAGGGGGCGGGGCGGCCACGCGGCGGCCACATGCTGGTGACGGAACCGCTCCGTCACCAGCATCGGTTGCGCTGTGCTTATGATGGAGCGGTTCCGTCATGGCCCGCCCGCTCAATGGAACGCTCAGCGCAGGCGCGGAATTCCCACCGCGCAGGAGCGCCGTGCGGGCCATGACGGAACCGCTCTGTCATCAGCACAGCGCCACTGCAGCTGATGACGGAGTGGTTCCGTCATCAGCAGGCAAGGAGTTAAGGTATCTTCTAGGAGTTCCTGGTAGTTTGGGTACTTTCGCCTGTCACACTGAGCTAGGTCTTTCATATGTTATGGACCTAGCAAAAACTGAACCACTGTTACTGTGGCATAGGATTTGGACCTCAGATAAGGCAACCTTTACCCAGCTTATTCTTTCTGATTGCTTGAAAATGGATAGCGCTAATAACTCAAGGTGGCTGCGATATATAGCGAGATTTGTCCATTATCTGGGGTGGGATCAATACTACTTAAACCCCTCCCTAATTCGCGGGGTATAGAGAAAGGTTCTAAAATAGAAATGCTTGGCCCATCTAGAGGCTTTGAGACTGATGAGTGAGATTACCAAACCTTCTGTTACTCATGCCTTGTTCATACAAGCGGAACCGACTATACAGCCGTACCTCACCTATAACACCACAAATTATGAACGCCATCTGTTGGTAAGGTTCAGAATGAATTTTTTTATAGATTGGTTGCATTTCCTACTAGAAATAACTGGGCAAAAACACTCCCCCCTTGTCCTTGTGATGGTGTCTCGTTACAATCTACCGCCCATATTTTATTTTTCTGTATTTTTTATCATAACCTTAGGAAAAAATGGCTTATTTCTATATTAAAGAGAAACTGGCCTTACACAATACCGTCCAGCATTGCTTTTTTTTCAATTATTACAGGGTGAGCGGTTGGTTTTTCTAGTGGCAAGCTTCCTGAAATGTGTTGTTCGCCACCGTTTGACCTTAGATTCCTCCCTGTATAATACTGAAACTTGAATCTTAATATTGCAACAAGTAATGCTCAGACATTTGTATAAATTCAATGTGCAGGTTGCCAATCGTTTAATATTTTTATTCTGTAAATATTGTATTTTTTAAAAATTGTATTATAAATGGCTATTTGATTGTATTTATTCATGTATATATGTATCACTTGTTTTGTATGCTTTTATGATTTGCAACCAAAATCGAAATAAAGCAATATTGAATTGAATTGAATTGAGCCAGGATCCACTAGGAGAACCAATTATCCAAAATGAAGTAGCAACTGCTATGGATGAGGTGGAAAGAGCAATGCAACAAGCTCGAGAGGATGTAATAAACTTAGAAGAATTGGAAAACAACTAAATGTTGAGCAAAAACAAATATACGATCAAGTGACAGAACAGATTGAGCATGGTTTATATCATGAGAAAAAAGAGTGCTCATGTACGTTATTTAAACCTGTCCGACTGTACGTGAGTGGAGAAGCAGGTACTGGAAAAAGTTTTCTGATTAAAGGAATTGCAACTTTTCTACAGAAAAGAACTGAGTCGTCACTCTCTTGTGTTGTTACTGCTCCAACTGGGTTGGCAGCACATAACTTTAAAGGGATTACTTTACATCGTTTATTGATGCTGCCAGTAGAGCATGAAAAGAAATTAGAATGCCACAAGATATCTGGAGAAGCTTGTTGTGAAGTTTCTAGTCTTGAAAAAATGAAACTTCTCATTACTGATGAGGTAAGCATGGTATTACATTTAATGCTTGCCTTTGTGCATTTAAGAATGCAACAAATCCTTAAAACAGAGTATGATGTGTTATTTGGAGGAAAACACGTCATAGTTTTTAGAGATCTACTACAACTTACTCCTGTGAGAGGACAGCCAGTAATATAAACGGTAGTCAGACAAAATATCGAAATTAAAATATCGATATACAATAATATCGATGTTTTAATATCGTTGGTATAGTATATCGATGTGACATAATATCGATAGACAGAATATCGATATTAAGGTATGTATGTTAGTAATATCGAAATTTTGTTGTTTAGTGTTATGTATTTTATTATGTTGTTTATATGTTTGCTAAATATGTATAGAAATGTATGTTTGTAAATTAGTAATTTTGTTTACATTTTGCGTTTTAGTATTAGAGTGGGTTGTGGGTTTATAGGGGAATAGGGTGGGAAGTAATTTAATAATAATTAATTAATTATTATATATTTGTAAATATATTTAATTAATAATTAATTGGTAAATAATTAAGACTAATTAGTTAATTACATTAATTAGATTTAATGTGCTAATATATTTAATTTAGTGTTATTGTTAATTAATAATTAATTGGTAATTAACAATATTATTTAGTTAATTAAATTAATTAGATTTAATGTGCAAAGATATTTAATTTATTGTTATTGTTAATTATTGTTAATTAATAATTAATTGGTAATTATTTAATATTCATTAGTTAATTAAATTAATTAGATTTATTGTGCTAATATATTTAATTTAGTGTTATTGTTAATTAATAATTAATTTGTAATTAAATAATATTAAGTAGTAAATTACATTAATTAGAGTTAAAGTGTCAATATTTTTAATTTAACATTTTTTGTTATTGTTAATTAATAATTAATTGGTAATTAATAATTATTAAGTGATTAAATGATGTGATTTATTTATGTGTAGTGGGTTGTGTGTTTATAGGGGAATAGGGTGTTGTATAATTACATGTAATTAATTAAAGAGATTGTATTTATTTATTGGTATTTATTGTTAATTATTGGTAATTACCAAGTGTTAATTAGTTCATTTATACTTACATCAATTTTATAATATGTATTGTTATTAATTGATTAATTGAAACTTTTATTAATTGTGTTTTTTTGTAATGTTTAGTGTGTTGTGTGTTACGGGGGGAGTAGTGTGGGAGGTAATTGAAACCCTACGCAATCCTACGCTTTCCCTACTGTTGCACCCTCTGGAGTGGGAATAGTAATTTTTACCCCTACGCTATCCAACGCTTTCCCTACTGTTGCACCCTCTGGAGTGGGAATAGTAAATGTTACCCCTACGCTATCCAACGCTTTCCCTACTGTTGCACCCTCTGGAGTGGGATTAGTAATTTTTACCCCTAGGCTATCCAATGCTTTCTCTACTGTTGCACCCTCTGGAGTGGGAATAGTAATTTTAACCCCTACGCTATCCAACACTTTCCCTACTGTTGCACTCTCTGAAGTGGGAATAGTAATTTTTACCCCTACGCTATCCAACGCTTTCCCTACTGTTGCACCCTCTGGAGTGGGAATAGTAATTTTTACCCCTACGCTATCCAACGCTTTCCCTACTGTTGCACCCTCTGGCGTGGGAATAGTAATTTGTACCCCTACGCTATCCAACGCTTTTCCTACTGTTGCACCATTTGGAGTAGGAATAGTAATTTTTACCCCTACGCTATCCAACGCTTTCCCTACTGTTGCACCCTCTGGAGTGGGAATAGTAATTTAAACCCCTACGCTATCCAATGTTTTTCCTACTGTTGCACCCTCTGGAGTGGGAATAGTGGTTTAAACCCCTACGCTATCCAATGCTTTCCCTACTGTTGCACTCTCTGGAGTGGGAATAGTAATTTTTACCCCTACGCTATCCAACGCTTTCCCTACTGTTGCACCCTCTGGAGTGGGAATAGTAATTTTTACTCCTACGCTATCCAACACTTTCCCTACTGTTGCACCCTCTGGAGTGGGAATAGTAATTTAAACCCCTACGCTATCCAACGCTTTCCCTACTGTTGCTCCCTCTGGAGTGGGAATAGTAATTTAAACCCCTACGCTATCCAACGCTTTCCCTACTGTTGCACCCTCTGGAGTGGGAATAGCAATTTTTACCCCTATGCTATCCAACGCTTTCCCTACTGTTGCACTGTCTGGAGTGGGAATAGTAATTTAAAGCCCTACGCTATCCAACGCTTTCCCTAGTGTTGCACTCTCTGGAGTGGGAATAGTAATTTAAACCCCTTCGCTATCCAACACTTTTTCTACTGTATATGTGGAGTAAGTATATTTATAAATGTATATGTAGAAATTTTAATGTATTTTAAATGTATATGTATTAGTTATAATTTTTTAATATGTTTTAATGTTTTTATTAAATATTTGTACAATTATATGCATTTGTAAATTAATTTTAAATGATTAAAAATACATTTAAAAAAAACGATATTTTTAATTTCGATATTTTTGTACAACGATATTATTTTTTCGATATTTTTGTACTTACCAATATGTAGATATAACTTCAATATTTTTGATATCGGTATTTTTGTGTCGATATTTTTGTATGGAGATATTCTGTCTGTCGATATTGTGTCATAGATTCATTCAAAACAGTACACATGAAGACACCAAAAAGTCCCTGGAAAGCATTGGAAATGTTAATATTTGGTCATATTTTGAATATTCAGAACTCATTACAAATATGCGACAGGCAAAGGACGCTGATTATAAAAGTATTCTAGAAGGTATAAGAATTGGAAAAGTGAGTGAACATGGCAAAGAAGCTTTACAGGCACGATTACTTACAAATTTGTTTCCAAACGAAAATATTCTTCCAGAGAATATATATAGAAAAATTGCAGAAAAGAAATCAGTGATATGCTTGATGCCAACTCTGCAAAAATGTTCAATATTTAATGACAAAATTGGAAAGTTAGAAAATCAAGAAATTATAAAACTGGAAGCTATTGATAGAATAGAGCATGAAGGAGCTACCATTATTTTGTCAGAAAAGTTGAAGTCAAAATTGGATTCTTTAGAGAAATCAATATCTAAAACTGCTGGTTTAGAAAATAATCTATATGCATGTATAAATTGTCTGATAATTTTACGACGTAATTTACATGTGGAAAGAGGTTTAGTAAATGGAGCAATGGGTAATGTTGTTGATTTTGTTAATTACCCAAATAGAGATGGCATTGAATTTTTGAAAATCAAATTTGATGAAATTAAGGAAGTACAACAATTGAGTCGTGTTTAGCTAAATTTTTGCTTCTAAAAGATTTATATGTCCTCCGAAAACAGTTTCCTGTTTGTTTGGCATATGCGGTGACTATTCATAAAGCTCAAGGTTTAAGTGTAGATTGTGCTTTGGGGAATATTATAAGTACTGTGTTTAAAGAGGGTATGGCATACGTTGCTTTATCTCGAGTCAGAACTTTATCTGGATTATACCTGATTGATGTTGATGACACAAAGATTAGTGCAGATGTAAATTGTGTTAAAGAGTATAAAAGGTTAAGAAGAGAACATGCTTCCAATTTACCTCAAAATCCAGTATTTGAAAAGCGTGTGGTAAGTCGAAAAAGAAGATATGGGAAAAATTGTAGCGAGGTTGCAGAGAAAAGAAAAAAACTAGATGAACCAGTGATAGTAACCAAAACGAAGCAGGATTTTATTGAAGAGGTTGTTGGTTTTCAGTTTGAAAACAGTTCTGGTCTCAACTGCTATGCTAATGTAGTGGTTAATGATGTTTTTTTTCTTGAAACTTTACTACAACAAATTGTTGGAAATTGGGACAAAAGATGCTGTTGTTTGTTGTATTCTGTGTTTGAGAAATATAGTAGTGATGATACTAAAATAGAAAGTGTTTCTGATATTCGAAATGTTTTAGACATATGTTCTGGTTTAAATCAATTTTCACAGAATATTCAGCAAGATTGTCAAAAATTACTAATGTATATGCTTGTTGTATTGCAGGATGAAGGTATAGATATTGAAAATCTGTTTGGCCTTTCTTAAAAATGGCAACATGACTGTAACAATTGTTCATTTTCAAGTAGTACTAAAATAGACTCTGAATTTATATATTTGACTTTACCAGGCTGCAAATCAGTGTCTTTTAATAATCTAGTTAGAGAAGCAAATCAAAACATGGTCTGTACCCAATGTAACTCACAAATGTTGTCAACATTATTTATACAAAGATATGGACAGTATGTAATTTTAATGCTGCAATGATGCAGACCTGATGGAAGAAAACTGACAACTTTAATACAACATTTTGTGGCTTCTCAACAATCAATATCTGGAAGAACTTTTGTAACTGTAGCAATTATTTTCCATGATGGTCCTTCTACAACATCAGGACATTACACAGCTTATTTAAAATGGACAAAAGACTGGACTCATTGTAATGATACTCAATCGATTTTTCAACAACGTTTGCCTTATGACTTACCAAATTCTTACCTAGTGTTTTTACAACCAAATTGTTAGGGAAAATATTTGGCCTGGGAAAATTACTGCTGTTAAGAAAGGGTAGTCTGGTGTTGAAAAGTACTTTGTGAGTGAGGGTGATTAAGTTAAAAAAAATCTTGTAGTTGACGTGAAGGTTGTGTAAGTGTATCAGATAGTGGGTGATGTGGCTATCACAGGATCATCGGTGAGGCAGAGGTGTTTTATATTTGTTGTAGTTGTTGGAGAAGTTGGTGGCATTTGTTATTCCCCTGTAGAGTTTTCTTTTAATGGTATACAGCTCCTTGCTAAGATAAAGGATGAGCGAAGTATCATCGGCATACCAGATAATGTTGAGATTCTGATAGCATGCTAGTTGTTTAACCCCTTCCATGCTGATGACGAACCCCAGCCGTCATGCACTACGGTGCTCGTGTGCTGATGACGGCTGGAGTTCATCACGGCCCGCCCCTGTTTGTGTTGTTTACAGCACACCAGGGGAATCGCGGCCGCATGGAAAGGGTTAAGGTTCTATATACTTGATAAATAGCATCGGGTGGAAGTATAACCATTGTTAGATGGTACAAAAGATGTTGGTGTTAGTACATAACTTTATTTGGAGTGTATAAAAAAAGTAATAATGTTTTGTTACTTTGTGATTGTTGCATATATATACATAAGAAATTGATGTTCAAAAAAAAACATTTAAGATATGTTTTTTTCTAATTTTTACATTCTTAATGAAAATGTTGAATGGGTTTTTTTAAAGACAATCTTATTGATTGTCTTTTTTTTGCCAGCTGTTATATGATGAGTACTATTGAACTCAATGTTTTCAGTGAAATTCAATATATTCTGAGAACACCAAAATAAGATACATACCATATTGTACAAATTATTTTGTATTGTGAAATATATATTATTACTCAATTTTTTCTTCTCTTCCACAGATATTATATTTATAAAATATATATTATTAACTTTTCATTACTTATAAGGTAAGTATGACAAACAAAAAATACTTTCTCATCACTCTCTTACTTCTCTTTCCCTTTTTCACTTCCTTCACTCTGTCTCTTACTCCACTTCCTTTGCTCATCGTACTCCCCTTCCCTCACTCTATTTACTACCCTTAATTCACCTTTACACTCCTTCTCTCACCATTAGTACCCTTCCCTCTCCCTCACTTACCTTCTCCTGCTCCCTCTTTCCTCTATGTGTTCCTCACTTCTCTTTTCTTTCTTCCTCCATCACTACCCTTCTTTTGCTCTATCCCTCACTCGTTTCTCCCTCCTCCCTCACTCTCTTTCCTTCACACCATCCCTCACTCACTTTAAGTCACTCCCCTTCTCTTATTCCCTCACTTCCTTTTGCCTACTCCCCTTCCTTTATTCCCTCCCTCACTCCCCTTTCCTCCTACCGCCTGTAAGTCTCTTCCTCTGTCTCAATCACTATAACTGCCTCACTCCTTCACAATCCCTCACTCTCCCTCTCTTTCTCTCTCTCACTGTCTCCCTCTCTCTCACCAATCTTCCTTTTCTTTCCTCTCTCTCTTTCCATAAATTCTGCTCTCCCACTCACTACTTTTTCCTCTATCTTAATATGCTTCTTTTTCCCTCACTCCTTTTCCCTTACCCTCATATCCCTTCCCTCACTGTCACTGCCCTTCACTCAATCTCACTCCTCTTCTCCTACTTCATATTCTCCTCTCCTGGTCCCATTCCCTCACTCCCCCTCACTCTCTTTCCCTCATTCCATCCGTCAGTCCCATTCTCTTACTCCCCTTTCCTCATTCACTTTTGCTAACTTCGCAGTTGGAATTTTAAACATAAAGGACACTTAGAAGAGGACTTGGAGCAAACCCCTTTAGAACTAGGAGGTTCTAGAGTCAACAACCACAGGAGCACCGGAGTACTCAAAATACCACACACAGCAAAGTCAGGTGCATAGGTGTATTTTCTTGTCGGGTTTCGTCGTCGTTTTTAATGGCGATCTGCTGCAAAGTGTTACTGGCGTCCAAGTGGAAAGTGTCCAGGGTGATCAAGCCTGGATCGAAGATGAGAGGTACCTGACAGCAGAGGGAAGAGAGTCTGGGTCACTTGCCAGTGACCAGGAAGACTATAGGCGGATGCCCACCGATGTCAGGTGATTTCAGTTGAAGAAAGTGAAGCTTGACTCTTCAGCCACGAGGACCAGAAGGTGTCAACGACAACCAGGTTCTGGATTCAAGCTGTCCCAAAAATGATGGCGAGTGCTGCCATCTCTGTTTCCAGATTGGACCCAGCAAGCCTTGGCAACAGCAACCCAGCAACAGCAACTGCTAACTCCCATTCCTTTAGTCCCTCACTCCCCTTCACTCTATTTCTCTCTCCCTCTGTCTCACTCAGTCTAACCGCCTCACTCCCTCTCAGTCACTCGCTTTCCCTCTCTTTCTCTCTCCCTCTCTCCCTCCCTCTCTTTCCCTCACCCTTCCTCTCTTTCCCTTTCTGTTTCCTTCACTCCTACTTTATCCCTCAGTCCCCTTTCCTGTCTCTCAATCTCCTTCCTTCTCTCTCATTCCCCTTTTTTTCTAATGTTATGTTTTCACTTTATTACTGTAAGTGTGCTGCATAGCTACTTAACATATTCCCTCTAAGTTAAGACTGACTGATGTTTTACCAAACCAACCAGATATTTAAGCACAGGTTAAATTATTGAATTTTGCAGTTCAACCTGTTTATTATCTGAGTGGAGCTTCCACACCTCCCCAATAACCCAATTTCATACAATGACACAATGTTTTCATCAACTCTGTATAGTGCATCATTGCTTGGTAGAAACCTTTATCTCAATTTACATTTTGTATGTAGACATGTTTGATACATATAACTAATTTGAATTAAACATATTCCCCTTACTGTTTCTGACAGAATCCCTATATGAAGATTTGCAGATTGATAGAAAGTTCAGGAATATCATTTCCTGCTTTGGAATCCAACATAAAAATGATTCGATTAATAGCACTGATGCTGTCATAGGTAAGGATATTCTTCATTTTAGATTTTCCGGTTACAGCACTGATTTTAAAGATTTATATTTCAGCAATATGCCATATGAATATGTTGCACAGAACGAGCATATTTTAAAGTGATAGACTACAAGAATATGAGATTTCTAGATGAAATTATTCTGTAAAGGACTGTAATAAGCTCAAGTATTTTAAACTTTCCCAATATTCTAACTTTCCCAGAAGTCTACTCTTCTTTCAATAGGTGCCTAAGGCATTAATGCATAGTAAGCAGGCTTACATGTAAAAAGGTGCATGCTATTCTCAAGTGACATCAGCTCATATTGCTTCCATACACAGTGCACTGGGTTACTGTACAGCACATACGTGCAAACATATGAAAATCAAAGGAACTGTATGGAAAATGCACTAATGTGAAAACATGCATATCAAAGACAGTGCCACAATCTACGATAACAAGTGTCAGCAAAAACTGGTATTTTTGTCTGATATGCTCATTGCAAGAGACAAAAATAAAAATAAATGGGCCTATTAACAATGATAGGAAAAGTAATACTACAATATAATTACTGTGTGTACTCACACATGTAATTAACTCATCTGAAGTCAGGGATCTCCATATACGCTGCTCCTATCTTTTTAGGTGCAGAGTTCTTGCATGCATTGGTCTTCTTTTTAGTAGTTAATATGGGGGACACATGAAGGATTGTAGGAAAATGGAAAACGCTGACTGTCTATTACTAGATGGGTGGGGTTAAGGCCAATACTAGGATGGATTTAGTGAGGTATTTGTAGATATTAAAACACACCCACAAAAGAGAAGACAATTATTATTAACCACAATTACACCTACATTCACACTTTATAATTGATTCACAAAATGCTTTAGGAGTAAGGGAAATAGTCCTACAGGACAACTCATTTGAGTTATCGAACCTTCCTTGTGGAAAGAGAGTATGATCCTTTCTCACTCCACTAACCATCCATTAAAAGTCCCTGAATAGTTCTATTTTATTTCTATCTCTGATGGTTTGAATCTAGTTCACATAGGCAATTAATAGTATATAAAAGAATAATACAGGATTACTAGTTTATGTACTATAAAACATATGTTGGCACCATCTACAAAGCAAACTTAAATCTTCTACTGCTAAGCCTTGGAGGAATTTATGCACTGGTACTTGAAGTGAACCTCATTTAAATTAACAGAGGCAATGAATAAAACTAAGGGCCTGATTATGAGTTCAGTGGTTCTGGAACTGCTGTACACACGGTTTGGTCTGACTACTGCAAACTTGGCAGTCCGACTGCCGAATTACGAGATTCTGGGATTTCCTTTGCAAAGACCACCCCAAACATCCACAGACTGCTGTGGCTGCAGTCAGGGAAATGAACAACAACTACGGGGGGGCTCTAATCAGCAAGGCTGAGCCAAAATATCAAAAGAACAAAAGGAATTGCCAGTGCTGATGTGGAAGCTATTTAAACAACTAATGTCCAAACCTGGACTCAAAAAAATGTAGGGACAGGGTGCACTATTTAATAGTTTTTTTATTTTAAACAAAATTTAAACCAAGCAGAAAATTTTTATATTTTCATTTACACAGGGACGTATTTACAAAAAGGACACAAAAAAGCTAAGATCGTGATTTGTAAACCATCAATCATACAGGGTTTCATGCATGTCACATCCATTCAAAACACAATCATACCATTCGGGGACAAAGGGAATATGCAATGTGATTAAAAATCTGTACACCAAGATATACTACAACATCAAACAATAGGCCACTGTCTGCGAAAACCTTTTTTCAAAGCACAAATAACAAAATAGTTGTGTATGTACAATCCTATACAAGTTAACAAACAAAAAGAACTTCTTAGTAAATAGGGAACAGTATTGTACTAGCGACCAAGGGAAAACAAAACAACTCTTGTCGCTCTGGCAGACACGTTGTGGCTAGGGGCCTACGCGTTTCGAATCCCGATGATTTGTAAGGGATTCTCCTCAGGGCCTTCTGTAGTATCTGAATAAAAGGGAAAAACAACCATACAAAAAGAGAGAAATTACCAACAAGAAACAAATATTTTAAAAGTACAAGAAAAAATTAATTGACGACAAAACATCAATGTTTTTGAAGTAATCAACAGACTTAGCATCAGAAACCCGACAAAGTGATTCTCCGTGTTTGTGTTTTCTTACCAAGCAAAACTACACAAATTTTGAGCTGGAGCATAGGGAGATGCGGAGGTCTTGATGTCTAAAAATAAAAATGCAAGTATTTAGATTAACCTTATGTAACTCGGTGGAGTGGAGAGGTTAGGACATAGTCGGCAAACCTACTTGCCTAGTGTCCTTGCATAACGACCGGCAGGAGCTTGAAGAAAAAAGGACGAAGTTCCTTCAAAAATGAGAGCTGGCCTTGAAATTTCACGGTGGATTTGTTCTTAAACAAAGATAAAAGGGCGGTTTATCGACTGCACTTTCACTTTTCACATTTTTAATAGGGTATGGTTGTCGGACTCATATTACCTGGGTTTATTCAGCACGGTGCGTAAAAGAGGATTTACTAAATTCTTCGCTACGGAGGAAAGAAACGCTCCGTCTCTATGAAGGGGCTGGATAAACCTATATCGAAATGGATAAAGCAGAAGATGTAATCGAATACGCAAGAATTGCCATAAGTTGAAGCAGAGTAAAAGCAACAAGCGCTTACCGCCTAGGGAATCAAACAGGCTTTCTACTATAGATAATTTTCTCATGTTCAGAGGATTTTGGTCCGACCTGGAAGAGGCAGGCAGGGTTATAGAAAACTTTAGTGGAATTATCAGGATAATAAAGCCTGAAGATGGTTCGTTTACTTACTAGTGTGGTCAGCCGGCGGCCGCCGGTCTACTGGCGTGGTAAGGGGTGCTACTCTCTGGCGCATGCGTCTCACACACCAACGGTTATTGCTGGCTCGACTATATAGGATTACGTCGCGCGCTTTTACGAACAGAACCAAAACCCGGAAAGGAATCTGGCCTAGCATATTGAATGATCGAAAACGGGGAAGGATTTCATAATTTGAAAATTTCATTTAGTTCATTCAAGCCGGATGTAGTGGTGTCGAATTTAAGGATAAGATAAGCCTCTTTTTTGGATAATTGTGAATCCATGTCTCCCCCGCGGGGATCTTTTTCAATCCGAGATATTACCGTCCATTTGAGGTCACTGATGTTATGTTGAAGTTGTGTCCAATGTTGCACCAATGGTGCATTCTCGGTTTTATTTCTCAATCTGGATTTATGTTGTGAAATGCGCTGCCGCACTTCTTGGCTGGTCTTGCCTATGTACAACAGTAGACAAGGGCATAATATGCCATACACGACATATTTACTTTTACAGTTACTAAAAGAATTGTGCCTCCACGATATTCCGTTATGTTGGAAAAGGGAACCTTCCACTGTGGAGGCACAACACAAGCAACTGCCACATTTGTGATGGCCCGTCACTGGTGGCATTCCCATCATTTGTCTCAGTGTGGGCGGTCTAGGTGTGGGCAAGGCCGCACGGACGATGTGGTTAGCTATGTTGTTTTCCTTTTTGAAAGCGAACAGGGGTGGTTCTAGAAGGTTATCATCTAACTTGCTCACCAAATGCCAATTTTGATGAATGATTTTTTTCAAAAAAGCGAGCCCAGTGGACCCCTCGTGAAACCCTCCTAGAACGCAAAGAGAAAGCCAAATTGAAACGACAGGTCTGCGTAACGACATTCTGCCCCAACGCCAATCAACTCAAAAAAATCATTCATCAAAATTGGCATTGGGTGAGCAAGTTAGATGATAACCTTCTAGAACCACCGCTGTTCGCTTTCAAAAAGGAAAACAACATAGCTAACCACATCGTCCGTGCGGCCTTGCCCACACCTAGACCGCCCACACTGAGACAAAAAAGGAAAACAACATAGCTAACCACATCGTCCGTGCGGCCTTGCCCACACCTAGACCGCCCACACTGAGACAAATGATGGGAATGCCACCAGTGACGGGCCATCACAAATGTGGCAGTTGCTTGTGTTGTGCCTCCACAGTGGAAGGTTCCCTTTTCCAACATAACGGAATATCGTGGAGGCACAATTCTTTTAGCAACTGTAAAAGTAAATATGTCGTGTATGGCATATTATGCCCTTGTCTACTGTTGTACATAGGCAAGACCAGCCAATAAGTGCGGCAGCGCATTTCACAACATAAATCCAGATAGAGAAATAACACCGAGAATGCACCATTGGTGCAACATTGGACACAACTTCAACATAACATCAGTGACCTCAAATGGACGGTAATATCTCGGATTGAAAAAGATCCCCGCGGGGAAGACATGGATTCACAATTATCCAAAAAAGAGGCTTATCTTATCCTTAAATTCGACACCACTACATCCGGCTTGAATGAACTAAATGAAATTTTCAAATTATGAAATCCTTCCCCGTTTTCGATCATTCAATATGCTAGGCCAGATTCCTTTCCGGGTTTTGGTTCTGTTCGTAAAAGCGCGCAACGTAATCCTATATAGTCGAGCCAGCAATAACCGTTGGTGTGTGAGACGCATGCGCCAGAGAGTAGCACCCCTTACCACGCCAGTAGACCGGCGGCCGCCGGCTGACCACACTAGTAAGTAAACGAACCATCTTCAGGCTTTATTATCCTGATAATTCCACTAAAGTTTTCTATAACCCTGCCTGCCTCTTCCAGGTCGGACCAAAATCCTCAGAACGTGAGAAAATTATCTATAGTAGAAAGCCTGTTTGATTCCCTAGGCGGTAAGCGCTTGTTGCTTTTACTCTGCTTCAACTTATGGCAATTCTTGCATATTCGATTACATCTTCTGCTTTATCCATTTCGATATAGGTTTATCCAGCCCCTTCATAGAGACGGAGCGTTTCTTTCCTCCGTAGCGAAGAATTTAGTAAATCCTCTTTTACGCACCGTGCTGAATAAACCCAGGTAATATGAGTCCGACAACCATACCCTATTAAAAATGTGAAAAGTGAAAGTGCAGTCGATAAACCGCCCTTTTATCTTTGTTTAAGAACAAATCCACCGTGAAATTTCAAGGCCAGCTCTCATTTTTGAAGGAACTTCGTCCTTTTTTCTTCAAGCTCCTGCCGGTCGTTATGCAAGGACACTAGGCAAGTAGGTTTGCCGACTATGTCCTAACCTCTCCACTCCACCGAGTTACATAAGGTTAATCTAAATACTTGCATTTTTATTTTTAGACATCAAGACCTCCGCATCTCCCCATGCTCCAGCTCAAAATTTGTGTAGTTTTGCTTGGTAAGAAAACACAAACACGGAGAATCACTTTGTCGAGTTTTCTGATGCTAAGTCTGTTGATTACTTCAAAAACATTGATGTTTTGTCGTCAATTAATTTTTTCTTGTACTTTTAAAATATTTGTTTCTTGTTGGTAATTTCTCCCTTTTTGTATGGTTGTTTTTCCCTTTTATTCAGATACTACAGAAGGCCCTGAGGAGAATCCCTTACAAATCATCGGGATTCGAAACGCGTAGGCCCCTAGCCACAACGTGTCTGCCAGAGCGACAAGAGTTGATTTGTTTTCCCTTGGTTGCTAGTACAATACTGTTCCCTATTTACTAAGAAGTTCTTTTTGTTTGTTAACTTGTATAGGATTGTACATACACAACTATTTTGTTATTTGTGCTTTGAAAAAAGGTTTTCGCAGACAGTGGCCTATTGTTTGATTTTGTAGTATATCTTGGTGTACAGATTTTTAATCACATTGCATATTCCCTTTGTCCCCGAATGGTATGATTGTGTTTTGAATGGATGTGACATGCATGAAACCCTGTATGATTGATGGTTTACAAATCACGATCTTAGCTTTTTTGTGTCCTTTTTGTAAATACGTCCCTGTGTAAATGAAAATATAAAAATGTTCTGCTTGGTTTAAATTTTGTTTAAAATAAAAAAACTATTAAATAGTGCACCCTGTCCCTACATTTTTTTGAGTTCAGGTTTGGACATTAGTTGTTTAAATAGCTTCCACATCAGCACTGGCAGTCAGGGAAAAGCAGCTGCAATAGAGTGCTACTGAGAAGTTTCTCTGCTGTCCGTATTATGAGTTGGCTTTCAACGAGCCGACAACAGCGGTGGGACCGCTGTCTTCAAGTCTGCAGAAAGGAAGGATTTGGGATGCATGCTCACCCCTTTGCTGTTCTTCTCATCAGAGTTTGACATGGATCCCTCTCTCCAAGTCCCCTCTTCAAAGCAGCATATTCACTCCAAAAAATAGGACCCTGTTTGCATCAATATACAGGTAAGTCCTTTTCGTACCATATACCCATTATCCGGACTGTCCACATGTAAGGCAGACTCAATGGGTAGATGGTACTTTTCCACATATATCATGTATATATGTGCATTCTAAACATGTGCAGTTGAAATGCTCACACAGACATCAATATATATAGACTACTGCCTCAAGGCCGCTGCAGCCACACAGCGGGGACCATGGTCACCTCGTAATACTGCGGTCTTCTAGAGGCTGTGGTGGACAGGTGGTAGGACAGCCAAATTCGTAATCAGATCCTTAGTCTATATAGGTAATTATAAGGATTATTTATATATGTATATCCTTTATTTAATTAGCCCACTGTGGGGCGCATATATATATTTATCTATATAGATGACAAGAAAGTATCAAACCAAGAAAATTCTCACTGCATTACAAACAGCTGTACTGAATGAGCATCCTTTGGTGCAAGTGAATCGAGTTATTATAGACTCTTCTATAGCTATACCAAGTAGGAGCAACCAAATCCAGTATTTCTAATGCAAATATTCTTTACCTGCTTTGGGTGCAGTGGGTCACTTCTTTACATTCCACAGCCATAACATTTTAACATGATCGTCCTACACTCTAAGCACAAGAAATTTAGCAATATACACATTGTTTTACCTAAACATGAGAATGAGATAACGTTCTACCCGGAAGGCTCTGCACACCCTGTAAATGGCACTTACCAGAAATAGTGAGGTTTTTAGAGGGTGTTTGTTTTAACTAACACACTTAGGGGGTCATTAGGATCGCGGACGGACTTGAGTCATTCCGCGACCCCAGAGCATGAGGGAACGTCCGCATGGGCTGCGGCGTTCCCTCTGTGCAGATTAGGATGTGACCGCCAGGGTGGCGGTCACATCCTCTATTTTTAACATTGCTGCGAGTTGAGCTTCAAGCTGCACCCGCAGCAATGTGAAAAATGCATGCACAGCATTTGCGTGCACAAAGCAGCAGGCACCGCGCGGTGCCTGCTGCATTGTGCACGCAAATGCAGGGGGGTACCATAGGTACCCCCCATGTGCACCCCCCACTACACCTAGGGGGCCCGCAACGGGCCCCTGCAGTGCAGTTACACATGCTTTTCCACGGCGGAAAAGCCGCCGCGGAAAAGCATGTTCCCAAGCACATCCTAATCTGGCTGACGGTGTCTAATAGACACCTTCACCATTTTAGTGCTTTTCCGCCGCGGTTGTAAGCCAGCCGCGGCGGAAAAGCTGCGGACCTAAACCATGACCCACCAGCCATCCTAATGTGGCGGTGGGTCCTGGTGGGTCCGCGGAGGATTTTCCGCATCCTCCGGGCCGGCCCGGAGGATGCGGAAAATCCTCCATCCTAATGACCCCCAATGTGTGGAGTTACTCAGCCCTTTAAATATTTAAAGGGATGGTGCTTAAAAAAGCTGGAAAGTGATTGTCTTCTTTGCAAGGCAGTAAAGCCTCTTGATAGCATAAATAACTACTTGGACAAGGAAAAAGGGAATTTGAATTCTGAAGTTTACCACTGAGCAATCAAAATATTTTGCTGCGGATCTGAAATTGATCAAATACAAAAATAGAAAGGCAATGTCCCACAGTTAATCTTTTGAGTCAAAAAATAAGGATGTCTTGAGACAAATTTGCAATGATAATTCATTGTTCTTTATTGTTGCTCAAAATTTCTTCGTAGTATAAAGCTGTGCAGAAAATGGAGTTTGCTCATACACCATGAGCTTTCACAGGGCTGCAAATGACAACATTACAAACAATTAAAAAATAGAAATAAATACACATAAAATATATATTAGGACTCCTATTTTAACAATCAGTTGAAGACCCCAGCAACAAAGTGTAGGAAGAAAGCACATTGGTTAACAAACCAAAGATAATATGAAAAACTCAATTATATTGCAGAGAGAAGAAAGTTATTGGAATTAAATCACAACCAAATATTATGAATTACGATTTCCACAGATCTCAATTTCCAATTTGAAATGTTTATGACCTGTTTCAAATATTACAAAGAGAGAGAGCCTAACGTACAACAGGCCCAAACGTTTTTATTGGACCTCAGAAGATCTTTTAATCAAAACATAATTGTCTTACAATACTAAATCCTTCACATATTATTCTTTATTTTACTTGATCCAACTGTCTTTTGCGCTAGAGCTTTTGATATGAATTAAATTACAATTATCTTATATTCTCAACAAGGTGTCCAAAAAGCGTGTTTATTGTTCATAAAGCAGTAAAATCACCTTTATTGTTTTGCCTATAATTTTGGCACTGTTTGACGAATCTTCACAAAATTTTTCATAAAGTGTACTTTTTTGTCTAGAGCCTAATGTACAACAGCCCCAAACGTTTTTATTGGACCTCAGAAGGTCTTTAAATCAAAACATAATTGTCTTACATTACTAAATCCTTCACATATTATTCTTTATTTTACTTGATCCAACTGTCTTTTGCGCTAGAACTTTTGATATGAATTCAATTACAATTATCTTATATTCTCAATAAGGTGTCCAAAAAGCGTGTTTATTATTCATAAAACAGTAAAATCACCTTTATTGTTTTGCCTATAATTTTGGCACTGTTTAACGAATCTTCACAGAAAATTCATTAAAGTGCTCTTTTTTGTCAAGTTGGTGTATGGAAAGTTTCTAAGTGGGAGGCAACAAAAAGAGGGGTCTCAAAATGAAAAATCCTCGAGCATTGTCTATAGACTTTTGACAGAAGCATTTTCACAAAAACTACTGAACTGAATTACACACAATTTGGGAGGAAGCTAGATCGTGCATTTTGTGATTTAGAGTAAGTCCGTTCAGTAGCTTTTCAGATATTAAGGTTTAAGAGTATTTATATATCTAGAGGGTTGAGTTCAAAGAACGTTTTCAAGAGTCCCTCAAAAACAATTTTGAAAAATGAAATTTTATGATAGACCCAGGGAGCTTTTTTCTCTAGGGGCAACTTGCTCCCCAGGAGTCAGATTCCCGTGAGAGCAAGTGCTCTGATATGCTGAAGCAACATGAGAAAAATGTTGCTGCAGCTATGTTGCTGTCAGCCATTACCAGACATGGGAATTTAGGTTCTGATTTAGATTTAAGCGGATGGGTTACTCCGTCACAGCAGTGACTGATATTCCAGCCACCGAAATATAAATCCCATAGGATATTATGAGCTGTATATTTCACGGATGGGATATCCATCACCGTTGTGATTGAGTAACCTGTCTGCCGACATCTAAATTAGGTCCTCAGTCCCCTGTCCTAAAGTTGAAAAAAAAGTATATATGTGGCTAGGTAGGAATATCCTACCCTCCTAGGATCTGTGGAAGAAACCTAAAAGGTCCTCCCTGAGGCCAACATTTTAAAAAATAAACATTTTTTGCCATGTGAGCACAAAAAAAACTGCCTGTCTCCATTTTTGCAAAAATATATTGGGGGAAGGTGTAAGTAGTGCGATCCTCCCCAAACCCATTTTTGGCCTTGGGGACTGCATTCCCTTGGACCGGGTATATTTTTTCCTGAGCCTAAGGAAGCTCTGAGGACCTTATACACTGGGGCCATGCTCAGAAATAAAGGAGAACGGGTTGCGACGTACCCCTCCCTGAGCCAATGAGGGCACAAGGCCAATTCTTCTTTTTAAAGGGGGGGAGATGCGCTGCACTCCTCCCTGATCCTATTAAAGTCCAGGAGGTCCCATCCCTGGGGTGGAAATATATGAAAAAGCAAAGGGGGCCACATGGTCTTCCTCCAGGAGTCTCAAAACAGCCCTAGGGACCCTATCACCCAGGGCTGTAACGTTAATAAAAATTTAAGTGACCTCCCCTCCAGAAGAAACCCCCAGGATACATTAGTTTCTCTGACTGCACTACCATGTGCATGGAAACAAGCATTTACTTGCTTCTAGTGGGAGCTGTGAGAAGTTGGCCCGGCATATCCTGTCCACTATTCTAGTGGGCACCTTGCACCAGTCCAATTGACCCTTATTGGTGGTAGGTTAAAACAATCTTAATAAAAAGCTATCCTAGTGGAAGCTGAGTAGAGCAGCCTTCAGGCTAAATCTTGAAGGAATGCAAAGCAGCTTGTTTTACCAGTCTATAATCTCATGAATGACCCAATGAAAGGAGAACCACACCAGGTATATATATAAAATATATGTATTTATTATAAACACATCCCTCTGTGAGGCTGGAGGCAAAAGTGCATTTCAGTAAATTTAATAACACACAGTAAATTAGCATAATATATGTTGAGCCCTAGGGGGTACCAAACCATATATTAAGAAAGTGGTATAAGAACCACAACTTGCATAGACGCAAGGCCTAGAGCCTGTAGAACCGCTGGGACCACCAGGAACCACCCATGGTAGTAACACAGAGGACCCAACGGGGACGCTTGTGGTGTCTAAACACAGCCGTGAATCACCATTTACGTCTGCGGGGAAAGTCGCAGTTGGAATTTTAAAGATAAAGGACACTTAGAAGAGGACTTGGAGCAAACCCCTTTAGAACTAGGAGGTTCTAGAGTAAACAACCACAGGAGCACCGGAGTACTCAAAATACCTCACACAGCAAAGTCAGGTGCATAGGTGTCTTTTCTTGTCGGGTTTCGTCGTCGTTTTCAATGGCGATCTGCTGCAAAGTGTCACTGACGTCCAAGTGGAAAGTGCCCAGGGTGATCAAGCCTGGATCGAAGATGAGAGGTACCTGACAGCAGAGGGAAGAGAGTCTGGGTCACTTGCCAGTGACCAGGAAGACTATAGGCGGATGCCCACCGATGTCAGGTGATTTCAGTTGAAGAAGATGAAGCTTGACTCTTCAGCCACGAGGACCAGGAGGTGTCAACGACAACCAGGTTGTGGGTTCAAGCTGTCCCAGACGTGAGTCTCTTGCTCACTTTGTCACTGGATTCAAGCAAGCCGGGCTGAAGACGGCTGGAATGCCAGAAACCGGTCCTTGTAAGCTTGTTTCCGGTCCAGGGAAGACATGGCTTGGCAGTTCGGGCGGGTCTGTTCCCATGAGGCACAGGGTCAGACTTATTTGCATATAGCCATGTCTGAACTGGGGTGGCAGCGTGGGCTAAAGAACGGTGATGGATTAAACCCAGATCTTTTGACTAGGTGTGAGTGTTTGATTGATTCAGATGCTCCGTCCATCACCACCCCCTTTTGTACCGCTTTTGGCCGCCATAAGTGTGGCAGGGTATGCTCAGACGTGAGTCCCTTGCTCACTTTGTCACTGGATTCAAGCAAGCCGGGCTGAAGACGGCTGGAATGCCAGAAACCGGTCTTCGGAAGCTTGTTTCCGGTCCAGGGAAGACATGGCTTGGCAGTTCGGGCTGGACTGTTCCCATGAGGCACAGGGTCAGACTGATTTGCATATAGCCATGTCTGAACTGGGGTGGCAGCATGGGCTAAAGAACAGTGATGGATTAAACCCAGATCTTTTGACTGGGTGTGATTGTTTGATTGATTCAGATGCTCCGTCCATCACCACCCCCTTTTGTACCGCTTTTGGCCGCCATAAGTGTCCCAGGGAATGCTCAGACGTGAGTCCCTTGCTCACTTTGTCACTGGATTCAAGCAAGCCGGGCTGCAGAGGGCTGGAATGCCAGAAACCGGTCTTCGGAAGCTTGTCTCCGGTCCAGGGAAGACATGGCTTGGCAGTTCGGGCTGGACTGTTCCCATGAGGCACAGGGTCAGACTGATTTGCATATAACCATGTCTGAACTGGGGTGGCAGCGTGGGCTAAAGAACCGTGATGGATTAAACCCAGATCTTTTGACTAGGTGTGAGTGTTTGATTGATTCAGATGCTCCTTCCATCACCACCCCCTTTTGTACCGTCCCAAAAAGGATGGCGAGTGCTGCCATCTCTGTTTCCAGGTTGGACCCAGCAAGCCTTGGCAACAGCAACCCACGCAGAAAGCAGAGATAGGCTTCAGTGCAGACCAGCAAGGTTTGAGGGGCTCATCTCTTGGTAGGGACTCAGGGCATATCTGGAGCACCCTCTCACACAAAACCAAGCACTCTGCCTTCAGGATTGATAAGGCCTGCCATAGAAGTGACTGATAGGTTTATATGTGTCAGTGATTAAGGGTAGATATAGGTAACCTATATCTTAGTAAGGGGTGCATACAACACCTTACCCAGGCTGCAGTAGCAGTCCTGTGGTGTCATTTTGGAAGGCTTCTCAGGGGTGGCATAATACATGCTTCAAATAGCAGGGCCCCAGCCAGACTAAAGTAAAAAAAACAGTGAAACACCAGCAAAAAGTGGGAATAACAATAGTAAGCAGATCCTACTCTCCTACATAACCCCCCCCTCCCCCAGTCAGGGAAATTAAACTAAACTTGACCAGTGGAGTCATCATGTTCTAAGTGGAAATATCTGGAGAGTCCTTCTGCATTGGCATGGTTACTCCCAGGTCTATGTTCTAATATATAATCCATTCCCTGTAGGGAATTGGACCACCTCAAAAGTTTGAGGTTTTCACCCTTCATCTGTTTTAGCCATAAGAGGGGCTTATGGTCAGTATGAACTGTGAAGTGAGTGCCAAATAAGTATGGCCTCAGCTTCTTCAGAGCCCAAACCACAGCAAAGGCCTCCCACTCAATAGCTGACCAACGTTTCTCTCTAGGGGTCTGCCTTCTGCTAAAAAAAGCTACTGGCTGGTCCTGACCTTCATCATTCAATTGTGACAGCACAGCCCCAACCCTCAACTCAGATGCATCTGTTTGGACAATGACTTCTTTGGAGTAGTTAGGACTTTGCAGAATTGGTGCAGTGTATATGGTCTGCTTCACATCATCAAATGCCTTTTGACAGCTGACTGTCCACTGAACTGACTGAATCACCCAAAGTGACTTTGTGTTGCTTTGTAATTGGCAAGCAGGATTTTGCATCAGTGAAGCACCACAAAAATAATGTGATCCCAACTCAAAAGCATAGTAAATCTGGGTCCAGCTGCTTAGAAATAAAGTCTAACGTACACAAAGATATAACTACTGTTTTGTTGCTCTACTTACTGTAGAAAAAACTCCACAGAATAAATGTCAACTGAATTATTATGCATGCTGTATTTAGAGTGTTCTCTACTTATTAATCTCTTGATACAAAATAATGTCTGGTTTAATGGTTGCAAAATATTAATACTAAACAGTGTTAAAAGTCTTACCTCTCTAATACATGATATGCAACACTTTCTAGACAAAACAATGATTGGCTTTTATCTCTGAAGTTTTACACCACACCAACCTCCAAGAATATTTCTTGATTGTTGAACCACTCCGCCCTTTGAAATTCAAAGTATGAAGGCGAAGTTCTTGGAAATTTGGTGAAACCATGCCAGCCATGGTATGTGAGGCTGTATTTTATAAATCAGCAGCATTACAATAAAATGGAGCAAATATTTTGGAACTATTATTGTTTTTACTTCATTGTTAGGAATTAAAACAACTAAACTTTACTCAATGTTAACATTTCTGGTAAAAAAAAAAAAAAAACAGAATGTAAAAACAGGCGCTGCTTACGGTTCTTTATTCTTTATTTTAATCACTCTACTCAGATAGTGGAATTTTAGAGTAAAATAAAAAAACCTTTGCTGAAGTATTGCATCAAAATGTGGATTAAAATCACTTTGGAATGTTCACTTTAATTTTTAAATAGAAACTTAGGAAACTCACTTTGCTTCAAACTTAGTTTGATCATCTAAGGAATATGTTTCCTAAGAATTTGCACCATGTTTGCATAACAAAAAAGACACAAATCAGCGCACATTTTATTTTACCGGTGCAAATCATGCTGGAAAATTACCTAAATTATCACAAAGCAGTGCATAATGTTACAAAGAATTACTTAGTACCATGGGTTGCGGATGGGCATTCCCATGCAACAACACAAAGTTTTTGACACATAACCCTATTTACCAAAACATTTAGACATGTGTTTGGGCCAGAAATTAGCACCCATTTCGAATAGTTGCCACTCAAAAATATGCTTTTATTTCTCCTTTCTTCCAGTACAAATCCTATGATAAACTCACCCAGACACCCTTGCACTATGGTGGTAAGGTGTTTGTGTGTGTGTGTGTGTGTGTGGTGCACAGCTGCTGGATTGAGCACCGGCGCTAAAAGAGGGGAGGAAAGCTCCCTATTTCTGAAAATATGGCAGTCCTTCTGCGCTCTCCTTTTCACGCAATGCACCGCAGCATTTTTGGTTGCTGCGCGACAATTTTGTAAATCTGGGCCTAATTGTTTAAAATTCTTTTGCCTCATTCCATTTCATGTAAACATAGAGCAAATGAGGTTTTTCTCTATGATTGTCCAATTAAAAAATATTTACGCATTATCTGAGCATCTTGTTTCCTTTTGTCCCATACATAAATACTGCAAAAAAACATTGCAAAAGTCATGTAATCCAAGTATATCAATAATGCAAATTTTATGTAGAAATACGTTGCTGAGCTAAACTTGGCAGCTTTCGAATGCCTTCCTGTAAATCCAAGCATATTATATAGCATTTAACGCAGGTGTCTACAAAGCGGTCATGGAGGGCCGGACCCCTGATTTAACATAACCTGTTAAGTCTGAGTATTGTTTGGGACAGGAAAACCTGTTCCCGTAGCTTTCCCCTCCCCCTTCGCAATAACGGAATGTGTTTTGATATGCTCATTTTAACAATCCCCTCTAAGAAGAGGCGAAAGCACAGCTGTGAATGGTTTGTGAAAGCTCAGGATGCGATAATGCAAAGGACAGATATTCGATGGAAGTAATTTATCATATAATGCAATCACTTGAGTTGTACTGTGCTTTACCTCAGTGCAAACATGTGTGAAAAAGTATTCTTCTACTGAGGAAAATTAGGGAGCAGTTTTAACCATGTTTAAAATTACATGTGGCTTGAACCACCAATAAACAACAAAGGTACCAGAGGGTCTCAGATAAATGTGCCCACAAATAAAGAAAACCAACCGAGAACTCACCCTTACTCACAGGTTACGTCACAGAGAGCTCTCCATGGATGAGGAAAAATACCCATCAGTCACCATTCGGATCCGCCCTTCATCATTTGGGATTTTATCCGTACCACCCGTCAGAGGTTACTAGTACTCTTCTCAGAGGTCAACCCGGTGGTAGGGGGTATCCTCAATGAGTACAAGAGACGACAGTGTGGTATACCACTCGATGTAGGTGAGTGGCAGAAAAAGTGGGACTGGGGTGTGCAGTGCAAAAGAAGGTGTGAAAAAGAAGAAACCAAGAAAAGGTGTGTTTAAAATTGGTTTAGAAAAAGCACTAGACACAGATTTATTCCAGGTGTGCTTAACATACCAATGTTAAAAACAATGCACCCGCAAACTGTCTGTTTATGTAGACAGCCTCAGGTCAATATGGTCAACCACCAAGCCAGCAATTTTTATGCAATATTATTTTATTTTAGTATTTTAAGTTATGGTTAATAATATGAAACATGGATGCATTTGGAAAGGTAACCAATAAATGCTTAGGAGGAAGAAGTAAACACAAAAGTGACTGAAAAATGTATACAAATCTTGTGAAAAGCCTGAATCCTAAAGCATTTCTATTTACATTTATTATGAGTTAATTAGTTCCTTGTTTGACAATATTTTGCAACTTGAAAGAGCCATCATCTGAAGGGATATTTTGTCCTCATAAATTTATGATTTGAGCAATTTACATCATGTTCTTATTTGTGTTTTCTCTTGTTCATATTGGGTGATTTGCATACACCCAGCCAACTAAAATATTTTAATCTAGTTTTAAGTGCATGCATTCTAACTGCTTCCTACATAAGAAATCCATAATTTTTACAATCCGTACATCTACTTGGAAAGGCAGGAATTCAAACAGTCTGTTCAACTGGATATTCATAAAAAAGAAAAGTATTGAGGCCTACTGCAAAGGGATGCTGTAGCTTAAGGCAAAGAGCAACTTGCAATTGTGCAGTGATTTTGAGCTGAAAGTAGGGAATCTGTCATGCACTGATGTCAAACTGCATATTGTTCTGCTCCTTTAGTCACTCAAAATATATATTATGGCGATATTTAAATTCATCTTCTAAGAAGCATGACATTGGTTTAGTGGGGAAAGTAGGCTTTAGCACAATGCAAAGCTAGTCCCTGGCTCATCTACACATCATCTAAAAGGGCATATTCCATATTGTTCATTAATTATGATGTTATCAAAGGCAAAGCAACATAAAGACTATGGATTCCTGCTACGAGTATTAAATGTAACAATATGAGTTATTACCTGTACGTTATTTCCCAAAAATGGTCAGATCAGTATATATTGTATCACAGTGAAGTGCACCATATTTTTTTTGTATTGCCTATAGGGATCAAACAGCAATAGTGAAGTATTCTGTGATTCAAAACGGACCCTAACTCCTTTAAGCAATGTTTACAAATCAACTATCAATTTTCAGACAAAAAGTCTAAATCTAATAGCTTCATGAAAAGGCAGTTTTATTTGAATAAAAAAGAGAACATGTTAATTTGCATGAAAAATATGTGGATAAATATTTGATTATGCAACTTTCCTTTTGAAATGTCTGTCCTTTCTGCTGCTATCATGTGTTTGTTGTAAGCGATGTGTATTTAAATGCACAGTGTGTTTAAGACTGCCATGCCACTTTCGGACCCTGGGGGCAGAGCTGAGCAAAAATATAAACACACTTGATGAAATACAGGTCCCCACATGGCAACTTTTTAAAAAGGTTCTTAAAATTGACAGAGATGTTCCTGAATACATTATACATCATTTAGAAGACATTGCATTTGAGGAATTGGTTTGAGGTTCCCATAGTGTAATCAAGTCTCCACAGTGTGAGTGTGTTATCCCACCTAAGTCTCCACAAGGATAGTAAAACACACAAACATCAGCACAGAAAGAAAAGGCAGTTTATTCTTACGGATATTCTTATGTGAGCGCGTTTGGAAGAATGCCTTTTTTTATAACAATACAAACAGATGATGGATGGAATGCTGAACACTGTCAAACATTTACCCCCAGTACAGAGATCTGGTCTTTAATCCATCCTTTTTCAGCTCGCCATGTCATTCCGCTTTGGACCTAGCCATATGCAAATTAGTCTTGACCCTGCACCCCATGGTAACAGTCCAGCCCGAACTGCCAGGCCAGGTCCTCCCTGGACTGGAAATAAGCATCCTGGGGCTGGTTTTGAGGTATCACTCCTCATCAGCAAGGCTACCTTGAATCCACTGGAAAAGTGAGCACAGCACCCAAGTCTGATACAATGGATGTAATGCTGAAAACTGTTGAACTTTCAACACCAGAATAAAGATACGGGCCTAAGTCCATTGTTTTCTGCTCACCATGCCATTTCATGTTGCACCTAGTCATATGCAAATCAATTTTGATCCTGCCCCAGATGGGAATAGTGTCGCCTGAACTGCCAGGCCAGGTGCTCTCTGGACCAGAAACAAGGATCCTGGCACTGGTTTTGGAGTAGCAGCCCTAACCAGCGAGGTTAGCTTGAATGCAAAGGCATAGCGAGCACTGGACCCATGTCTGTGCATACTCTTCACACTTGGGGTGATTATAGCAACACAAAAAGATGATGACCTGAATGCTCAACATTATCAAACATCTTTATTCAAACACTAGCCCGCAGTAAAAATATCTGGGCCTAAAGCCATTGTTTCTTTGCTCACTATGCCATTCTACTTCTGACCTATCCATATACAAATAAGTCTTAACCCGGCTCCCCATGGAAACAGTCCAGCCTAAACTCCCAGGCCAGGTCCTCCCTGGACTAGAAACAAACATCCTGGGAATGCTTTCGAAGTATTACGCCTCATCAGCCGGGCTAGCTTGAATCCAATAGCATAGTGAGCATGGGACCCATGTATGTATATACGCTTACCTCTTGGGATGACCAAAGCAACACAAAACGATAATGGACAGAATGCTGAACATTATCAAACATCCTTTTTTATAGGGCACCAGCAGATCACTACTCCTCAAGGACCTTCACTTTCTTTTACTACATGTGCTTTGCCTGTACACAAGCCCCATTCCTTATTGGAGTTGCTTGTTCATATGCTTGGCAACAGCAGGAGTCATAATCCCACTACATCCTGGGCAATGTTTGCCGCTGCAGCTCTAATGTGGGGTTTGGAAATTTCATAGCCTCTTTGCAAGAAACGCATAGCTCTTCTAAATAAACTATGAAATAAACCTTCCAGCCCCACACCGTACAAAACAGGAGCCCCTTGAAAAAATGGTGCCCCTCCCTATCTGGCCTGGTATCTGTATTGGTCCCTGTACGGAGTGGGGTCACCAAAGGTTTTCATGAACACCTTGATGGCTTCTTAATGTTCACATTCACATCACATGCTCAAATAAAGCTTAATAATCATTTTCCCATATTTAGAGGACACCTGCTCAGACTGGTCACCAAACCTCATGTCCGACATAGTGTCAAAAATGTCTTTAGAAATTACTACATAGTTGGTATGATAGTTTGAATATTAACCACAGTGTTATTTTCCCCCTTCACTTGTACCCATCTTAACAGTGCTGAAAAACTATCACTGATCCTCTGTGGCCCTACAATGTTGGTTATATGTGCAGAGTGTATATAACCCCCTATTATTTTATGGCACATACGATCCTGCTTTACCTGGCTTCTTTTATCTTGTACTGTGCCGAAAACCCTGCTTAATTTACACAAAGAGCTGCCCTCTATATCACTATTTGGAGATGTAATAAAGACCTTCCTTCTAACACTATGTAATACTAGCTGAATGTTCAAATAAGTTCAGATCTTGGCTAGGGTTTTGATGATACCATCAACCAAAGCTGAGAGGCAAGGATTATAACTGTATACTATATATACTATATTTTTTTCCCTATTCTTTTTTTTTTTTTCTTCAGCTGTCCAGGACCATGCCAAAGGGAGCCAGGAAGAGTAAGGGGAAGGGTCCCGCACCTCGCAACCGGCTCCCATGCAGGCATTTGAGGAGGGTGCAAGTGGTGGCCAGGGAGATTTTCACCGCAGTGGAGGTGGCCGCCCTTATATTTTTTGTTATGCGCCACCTCCCTAAGACCGTGGAAGCAGGGGGCAGGCCCGGTCAAGGGTAAGGCCTCCGGGAGCGTCGCCAGCGGTGGGATAAGGTGTGCCGGTCCATGTAGAGGGAGTCGGGGGTCCGGAGCAGCTACGATCAAGCGACGCACCGGTGGGCCGACATCCTCGACATCCTCGACCGGGAGCAGGACCTGCTCCACCTGCTAGGCGTGGAGATCCCTAGCCTTGGTGAGTAGCTATTTAATAACTACTTTGTATTCTTCTGCTCTGTGGTATATTGCTAATATATGTTTTTCCCGAAGAGCAATAATGCTGCCTATTGGATTACATTGCAGGTAAAATAGTGTTTAAATACCGTCTATGATTGCAGGTGCTCGCCTTCTCAGCGGCGTTGCTACTATGCTTACTTGTTTGCAACTTTGTGCTCATTTGGCCTGAATATGTATGAGTGTAGTGCTTTACAGAACTGTGTAATGCTAGAGAGACTAGAGACTCAAGTCTAGTCCTTCCTTTGTACTCCTGCATCCACTAAGAAGAAGAGATAGTGATGGATTGATAGGTTGAGTATATTATGACTTGTTATTAGTAGTAGGACATTTTTTAGTGCTCTACAATCATGATGACGAACTGTGTCTGTCACGTCGCGTGCTGCTGAGTGCTGGCAGTCGTAGTAGAAACTTTGTGTTGTTGGTTTAGTTAGTGATTTACATAACTTTCAAAGTAGATGGTCTGCAAATCCAGGAATACTGTACTGGTATCCTCCTAGTTGACCAGATAAGATAGGTCAATACATGTAGTGCAATTGTTGCTAATTTGTTTCCGAGAGATAATTTTAGATTATGGTCAAAGAAATCAAATATTTCCAAAAAACAATCATCCATGTTTGTGTTTATTTAATGATCATCAGCACCTACCAGGGGCAAGGCAGCAACATCCCAGACTCCAGCGGAACAGATTGGGCAGGAACGGTCCTCTGCAGGCTCTTTTGCTGGCCCCAGTAAGTTGTTCTGTTGTTAATATAATTACACTTCCCTAACTTTTACAGCTCCTATTCATTCCGAACTGATTCCTAATTCTATTTTTTGCAAAATAGTCTTTGATCTTCTTGTAGACTGTGTCTACTTTCTTATCCTGCCTCTCTACCATCACTCTCTGTGCTACTATTATTTACTATTATATATGAGTCGGTCTGTGTAGGTAGCTAAGCTTGCCCAGTCGGCAAACAGTGTTAAACAAAACTCTGATCCAGCAATAGCTCTAGAGGCAGTCAGTGCAATCCTCTGGGTTGCGCTTGCTGTCTATTCTAGTCTTCTTAATGTTAGTGCTTTGACAATTTCCAACAACAAAATGTCAATGTCCACCAAGAATAAGCTAGTAGTTGGCTTTTTGATTTGATAGTAGCACATACCATACTGCTAGTGTTTCAGGGACTATTCTGCACATACAGAAGTATGGACAAGAGAAATAGGACATTGTTGATGATAGGTGCAGTTTGACTTGCCACATACCTCAGTCAGAAGTAACTGTGCGGGAATCGGGAGCCCTCACCTGGTGGTGATGAGGAGTAGTTGGTTCTGTCTGTAATTATAAAAATGTTGCACGGTAAAGAGCAAGCATTCATCAGTTGTGCCAAAAAGAGTTGCATGTTATGGCTAAGCATATAAGTTAACACCCTCCCCAAAACCGTGACTTCTTTACAGACCCAATAAATAAAAATTGTTTAACATTTTCTATTCCATTACGAGACGAAGTAGGGTGTGGTGTATGGCATCTAAAAATATGACATGTTTTTTCAAGGCGTCACAACATCGGATGCAGCACTTGCCACCACCAGTGCCGGGGCCAGCAGCGCGGATGGGTCCACTCAAGCGGCGGATGCGGCGGCGCCACCAGGAGGAGCTGAGGGGGCTGGCTCAGCAGCGGCAGACGGTGGTAAGTTTTTATTATACTCCTTACTTATTGACATTTTAGAGTAGGCTCAAAAATGAGTGTATGGTGCACTGTACAGTAGACAGTACACTACTACAAGTACACTGTACTGTTAAGAACAGTTACTGATTTAGAACTACATTTTTTTAGCCAATCACAGTGAAGACAGTCACCCTTGACTTAAAAATAGCATTAGCAGCGGTTGTTCTCGAGAAAGCAATGGCCCCCTCTATTTGACTTCAAATCAGCTGGGAAACTTTTATCGTGAAGCCAAGTCATATCAGATGAACTTGAGGGATGTGATGAACGAAAAGGGAAAGAACTTAGGGTCAATGGAAGGACGAGCGAGTCGTAACATTTATGACTAAAGAATTATACGTGTTTTTGAATGCAGGCAGAGGTGGCTCATTGGAAGGAATCAGATGCATGGCTGCTTGAAGCAAGGATGATTGGAGGAGAAAGAAAAAATGACTGCCTGTGTGGGTCAATCAGAAAATTCATGCATGGTGTCCATACCAATATATAATTTTGGTGGAACTCTAATGCAAGTCAAGACGGTGGTTTACCAAATAAAATGAAAAGGGTGTTATTTGGTTGTTGAGAAAAAGTAAAGTTGTTACAGTTGAGGCATTAAGAAGAATGATAGACGTGATAGAAGCCTGGATGGTATTGACTTCCTCATACATAGCAGAGGTGTATGTAGAGCAGACGCTCAGTCCATGAAGAGTGTTACTTTGTTCGAACAGCATGTCCGTGCTAGACTAGCAAAGCAGAGGAAATCCAAATACTACAAGTTGTAATTGTTCAGAAACTCTCCCTTGCCCAAAGTAACAGTACAGTAGTTTACTTTGCAAGCACAGCATATATTGTGTATGTATTGTTTAGTTGACAATTATATCAAGTCAAGTAAGTCCCTTCCTCCGGCAATTATGGTTACCACACTCACTCCCTATGTTCATAATTTTCTTGCTGCTGTGTTAATCTTAGGTGGACTATCACTGTTGTTCACTCAATCTATCACAACAAAGCACCTAAAGTCATCCTTCATATAAGCAAAGAGATCATGTGATCTGAATAATCTTCATTTTCCTTTTGTAGTACTGAAGGCCCAGGGGGGGCAGTGCGAAATATCAATTACATTGAGCAGTAGTCCTTGATGTAACCGAGTATGGCCAGTGCCACCCCTATACATCATAGCTTGTGTCTCTTTTTCTTGGGTGCAAGCTGACTGAGCTGAGAATACTGGTGTACTCTCTGACTCTCTGACTATGTATTGAGTCCATAGTGCTGCCTGGTAGTAAAATTCCTGAAACTCCCACTGTTACAGGCCTACAAAGACGGTGGAAAGATACATGCCAAAATGTTATACTGTGCTTGCAAATTTCTAGTGTTACTGTGAGACAACTTTCTGTTGAATTATTTTGTCTTATTGTTAAAGAGTATGGGTTACATTATTTTTCTTTCTTTCTTCATATGGATGCTCCCAAAAAGCTCACCAGAAGGGGGATGGCTGTCAGGGCCAAGGCCCGAAAGATGGAGGCCATTTGGGTGGAATATTCCCGCTGTGGGCTCGGGAACAGCAGGAGGGGGCGTCAACAACCTCCTCCAGCACTGCCCCCGTGTCCACCAGCCAGCAGAATCCATCATGGCGCCGTGCTCGGACAGCCCCCCGCCGCTCAGCTGCAAGAACATCAGCAGCTGCCCCCCCCAGAGCCTGGAAGGCCTGCATGCGCCGCCTAAGACTAAGAGTGGACTACCTGGAGCACAAGGTGGACAACCTTGAAAAACAGCTCTGGGACCTCCACAAGGAGCGGCGGGACCGCCTGTCCAGACACCGCCGGAAGTGACTGTGTCCCTTTCCCCTTTTTTAAAGACTGTTGGGAGGGTGGGAATCGGGAGTTGGGGATTATTTGGGACTACTGGACTATTTGAAATGGACAATTGTTTGGGTTAGGGAGGGGTGGGACTAGTTTATTTTTGTTAGGGGAACTATATAATTATTCATTTTACATACTTCAACATAGTGTAAGTGTTGATCTTATTTTGTGGGGTGGTGGGCGGGGGTTATGGCACATTTGGTTTCCTCAAACCTACCAGTATGAATTATGTAAAACGTCCCAAAAATTTCAAAAGTGCCACTAACAGAGTTAGTGAATTCAATTGGACTACTAGTACTTTACTAGTACTACTGTCAGTCTCTCCTCTGAGTCCTCGCCCATTATTCTACCTCCCCAAAATGCTTACCTTTCCTGTGATTCGTGTTTGAGAATAGAGGTAGGCACTGCGCTGGCTGCATGGCAAATGGTGATTACGCCATCCCGGACCGAAATTATTTTGTTGTGGTGTTAGTAGGAGTGGTACCACACTAGCAGTAGCAGCCTATGAAAAACAAAGTAAAACAAATAGACATTGAGTGGCCTGAAAGTAGTATTAGAAGGAACAGTAGCCTAAGCAATGCTGAAGATAAGTATGGGGTAAAAAATTTGCATAGATGATTATGGCTACAACAAGAACAATGACACAGCAGCGTAACAACAAGTCTTCTTGACATGTAGGAGGATGATGTTGACGATGGATCCAATCGATGGTGGGCATGAAATTCAGAATTTATTTTAAAATGCTCATTGTTGTTTTTTCACCTGAATTACAATATCCTAGGATTCATATAGCTGCCTTAAAATTGATTGGAGGAGGTTGCTTGCACCTCATCCTCCCCAGCAAGTGTGTGGAATTATTGTAATTTACTCAAACCTCAACGAAAACCACACAGCCCGGGGGAAGAGGGTTAGGGTTTGAAACTTGGATGGGAATGGGGTTTGTGGGGAAAGTTTTGTGAAGAAAAAAGAAACACAGCCTGGGCAAACAACATCAAAGCTATCCATAAATCTTTTAAGGGACATAAAGGAAGTGCATGCATACTGCATGCATGAAGTTGTTTGCTAAAGGGATAGGTTACTGAAAAGTAAGTAGTACTTTCTACAATGTATAACTGTGATGAAACAATGTGACAGTACAGGGCTGCAGTAATTACGCAATTTCACTTGCCTATCTGCCCTCAGAGAGAAGAACCACTTAGTACATTAAATTAGTTTAAAAAATAGCAAAGACAAAAGTATACAATGGCTGGAGGGATGAATTGAAGCAGGGAACAAACAAATGCACAGAGTCACACTCATAGAAGTTTAGAGCAATAACATTGCTTAAAAGATAAGTAGAAATTAAGATGGATACTGTAACTGTATGTTGTTGTAGTTGTCCTGTTGAATTTTGGAAGTTGCATGCATTCAGCCATTCCTCTTTTTCA
Source organism: Lissotriton vulgaris (assembly GCF_964263255.1). Taxonomy (NCBI): domain Eukaryota; kingdom Metazoa; phylum Chordata; class Amphibia; order Caudata; family Salamandridae; genus Lissotriton; species Lissotriton vulgaris. Next base: position 1,042,836,914 of record NC_141696.1, read on the forward strand.
CGGGACTCCTCCATTCCATCTGACGCTCCGTAGATCAATGTTGGGGACCAGAAGACACCTTGTCCACTGCCTGCCTGGCGGATGCTGAATTGCGGGTCGCTAATTATGAGCCTGAGTTCATCCTTTTTGCCATTGCACAGGCTAAAAGCCGGCCTGTAATTGTTGATGGAAAAACAGGAAGTGATATTAAAACACCATGGAGAAAAAAATATAAGGTACGCTGTGTAGTACAAAAATAACACATTCAGTTTTAGAGTCGACAGTATTACAAATTTATAATACATACAACCATCATTTCGAAAGTGCGTACTCTGAGTCTCCTTTTCAAGGATAAATAAGTGTGGGAGAAATTTGCAGATTTTTCCCCTCAAGCTAGGTGTAGAGTGTAAAGTGTGATTTTAGAACAACACTAGGCCTTCCCAGCAGTGCTCCCAGACCCCTCAACCCACCCCCAAACATCTAGAACTCCCCCCCAAGCAGCCCCCGAAAAACATGCGATACTACTAGGCCAAACTTTCAACCGTGCCAAAACTCTCTCTGCAACTAGGGCTAGACCCAAACCCCCCTTTTCCACCATGGATTTTCTTCAAACCACTTGCATCCGATATTAGACCCTCCCAGCAATGCCCCCAGACCCCTCAACCCACCCGCAAAAAAGTAGAACGCCCCCAAGCAGGCCAAAAGCAAAAATGGGAAATGTGACACTTAGAAAATTTGAGGCCTACTTGACAAATCACTCCAAACGCATTCTGCAGGTAGGCCCTAACTCCCCTTAGGGATAGAATAGAAGAAAGCAAGGCAAACTGGGTACAGGCCTGAGCACACTGCCTGGCTTCAAAATGGCTCCTTGACCCCCAGCCACATGGCCAGGCCCTGCCTGGACCAGGCCTCAAAATGGCCCCCACCCACATGGCCAGGCCCTAACACCACCCCAAAAAGTCAAAAAACACACAAAAATTACCATAATCCAATGTCATCCATGCCCTCAATGATGTTTAAATTCAGGACGCCCCACTGAAAGACTTGGTCCATGCACCACTCACTACCCCTGGGCCTACTGTGTAGTGAGGTTTTACAGGCACCTCAAAATTTAAAAAAGAAAACAACATATAACAGTGAGCTAAAATTCCATGACATAAATGAGAATTAAGTTAAAAAAAATCACAAAAACAGTTGTATCATGCACCCATGATTAACCCTGGGCCTACTGGATACTGTGGGTACCCACAATACATATTTTTTTAAAGTTGTGAAAAAAGTTTTAAAACTGTATTTGCAGCAACTGCAATGCCCCAAACAAAAAACACCAACTTACTTGTAAAATCTCAGGTCCAAAAGTGATCCAAACTCCAAAGTCCAAAAAGTCATCAAATCCAAACATCCAGCAGCAGCCACAAAAAGTAATCCTTCCAGCTCCATATCCAAATCAAAAGTGACCAGGAAATGGACAAAGCACTGGGAGGAGCCTGCTGGACAGGAACAGGAAGTTGGAGACTCTGGGGCACTAACTTCCTCCCCCCCAAAAAAATGGACTCCTTGCACCAAAAAGTGCAGCCAAATGTCAATCGGTTATTCTGATCAAAATCATCATTTTCCGAAGGTTTATGCTGCCTGTGGTGGATTTCTTGTGCAGAATAGCAATTTTTGCAATTTCGGGAAAGCAAGCTGTTCAAATCTTCCGCCGGAAGTCAGCTGCGCGCCGGATCTACGTGTTCAGCATTGTTTACACCCGCGATGCGTGATCGCGAGCCCTTATGACGTACTTGCGTTGTCAAACTCTCGCTGTGCAAGATTGCGAGCCGCGATGACGTAATCGCGGTCGAAAAACTCTCGTGCGATCACGCAGCAAGTTCCAAAATGGCGCAGCCCACGCAAACCGGGAGAAAAACAACTCGGCGGACTTAGAATCACGGTAAGTCAGCGCAGCGCGCGCGATATTGTATTTTTCAAGCGCAGCCAAGCAAAAAAATCTGCAGCTTGCGAATTTGCGAATTTTTGTCAAAATTTGTGCGATTCGCGGATCGCGAATTTGCCAAAAATCCGCAAATTTCTCAACCGAAATGGATTTTACGCCCACGCTTAATTGAGAGATATATTTGCTCATCACCACACCCATAAAGATATTCACTCACCCAAACAACTGTTATAACATGTAGTCTTAACCTCAAATACCTACTGAATTAACTATTCACACATCTTTGGCCAGTCACCCCCCCCCCACCAAACCACACACACATTCACTCTCCCATACAAATACTCAGTTAACTAATCAATAAGTAATATAAACTTTCACATAACTGGTAAACAACTGGTGCAGCAGTTTACACAACAACTGAAAAAGTGATACAGATATTCACACAGTTTAGTCACTATCTAATATATTTAGTGAGACACTATAAATTAGTCAAGTAAACAGTCAATCACACTGCTACTAAATCCTCCATTCAGATATTTATATTTATATATCCACTCATTCTTCAATGTAGATTGCTATATATATAATACATATTTAAATAACTAACCGAACCACATTCACTGGATGATGTCATCACTGATGTCATCAGTGATGTCATTTGAGATGTCATCAGTGATGTCATCAGTGATGTCACTGACCATGTCATGAGTGATGTAATATGCAGTGCATTGCGGCGCGCAAGTTATAGTTAGCTCAACTAACTATAACAGGCAAATTTCTCTGGATTTATATAAATCAAATGTTCAACTAACTATAATGTCCCTGAAACCTGTTTTTTAGTAAATATATATATATATATATATACGTTATTTGTATTTGCAAAGGCAGACCAACTCGACGCATTTCAGGAAGTGCTCCCTTGTTCACGAAAACAAGGGAGCACATCCCGAAACACCGCCTAGCCATGGTTAATAACATTTAGGTGTGATTGAAAGGGTCACTGATCTATATTGATCTATATGGGATAAGGACCTGCTATATTCATGACAATTAGCACGTAATCTTTCTCCATAGGAATGTTATATAGAAACCTCTGGAATTCCCCACAGTTTTTTATATATTGGTAAAGGTTTTCCATCATGCTGCCATTTTCTGAAATTATTTGGCACCCTGGTGGAGAACTTACATTTTTGTGGATTTTTGGAGTCAGATACAAGACTGGTATCCGCAGATTATCATTTTTCAGGAACAAATATTCATCAATCGATAGAAGTCCATAGTCCTTCATCACAGAACATAATCCAGGTCAGGCAGCCTTCTGCCAGAGATTTTAATGATTTGTACTTTGCACGTAGCTTTTAAAACTTGATTGTACTTACCTGCACTTCTGGTGTCCCCCTGGTCCGCCGTGGCTTGTGCCGATTGTGTGGAAGGGCCAAAACCATCTTTACCAGGATTCCTCCACTTCCTGGAACAATAGGGTTAGAGCTCTACACCCACTGCATCACTGCTGCGGTCCCGCCCACTTCCTCTTCATTAGTGAGTACGCTGAGCGAACGCACGCAGCGGCGCGCTAGTGGCCCGCCGAAGCGCGCCAAAGGCAAGCCCGCCTGCGCCCGTCCGTGCCTGGTCGACGCCAGACACCAGGAACCCTGTTCAATTTGCTCCTTTAACCCTTCTGGGACACCCCGACTACTAATGGCCATAATTCGATATACCAGCCAGGAGCTCTACTCCTTAAAAGTAGCCCCTTGCTCCACACAGGATAATCCCACACCCCAATAGCTCAACATCTGCACTCGGGGTAGTGTAAAAACTGCCAATAGCATAAAACACAACAAAAGCAAGCTTGGTCCCCAACCCCGGACAAATTTAGTCTGCTTGTACTGTAACGCACGGTCCCTCTCCAAACACGCCCTCGAAATATGGTTGTTACTTGACACTGAAAATCCAGATTTACTATTAGTTACTGAAACTTGGCTTCAAGAGTCCTCCACCCCGACATCTTTATAGCCTTACCCCACGATTATATAATTCATAGACTTGACCGATCCACATAAAAGGAGGGGGCACCGCAATTATCTATAAGTCATCTATCAAGCTCCATATCATCGACTCTTACTTAGAAAATTGGGGTGAAATGTGCATCTCTACCATAACCGTTGGGAATAAGGTGTCACGGAAGGTTGCCCTTATTTATAGACCCCAGGTGCAAAAACTCATTCTGTAAATAAACTTGTCGAAGTGATAGCTCCTCATGCTCTGGCCTCCGGTAACTTTCTCTTACTAGGGGATTCTAATTATCCTATGGAACAAACCCTTGACCCCCATACCAGTGATCTCATTACCAATATTAACTCCTTAGGACTAAGCATACTACCTACAGGCCCTGCTCATATTGCTGGACATTCATTAGATCTACTATGCACAAATTCCTGTAAAGTAGAGATTAGTCAAATACTTCCAGTCCTCTGGCAAATCACTATGTTATCAAATTTCACATTGCTGGCACCTACATAAAACCCCAAAGTAGTAACCAAGTAAAACTGAGCAGACCTTGGAATACGATCAATTTGGACTCCTTTACAGACCATTGCTCCTCCCCTCTCATCACTAAGACCACCAATCTTAATGAAGTAGCTATCGATCTTGAACTTGCGATCTCCTCGGCTTAGATCTAATTGCACCAGCAAGAGTATCTAGGCCTCCCACCAAAATCTCCCCATGGTTCACTCCGAACCTGGAAAAGATCAAACTTTCTTTCAGGACAGCAGAAAGGAAATGGCGGCAAACCAAAGCCCAAACTGACAGACAACACTATAAAACAACACATAAGTCCTACATGAAAGAAATTGCTATAGCAAAAAAGTATACTTAGGCAACAGGATAACCCAGGCAGCAAACTCGCAGAGAGAGCTATTTAAAATTGTTAAAGAATTTACAAACGCCCCTGCCTCTCGGCACTCTTCCAATGAATCACAAGATTGGGTTAACTCTGTATCATCGTATTTCCATGAAAAAATCAATGATATCCACAAACTCTTTCACCAACTAACTCCTTCCTTTCAGACCACACCCCAGCCTAATAAAATCAACAGTGACCCCAAACACCAAACCAATGTTCTCAAAGAATTTCTTCCTTTTTCTGAAATAGAAGTAGAATCAACTTTGCACAAAATCATGTCAGGATCTCCTGGGGACCCAGCCTCCTCTCAAATCTTAGTAAAAATCGCTCCCGCCGTTTCTCTGATGTAACTAAGACCCTCAATCTCTCTCTATCTCACGCTTCTGTTCCTCTGCACTGGAAGGAGGCCAAAATAAGGCCAATTTTAAAGAAACCTTTGGCCGACTCTAAACAACTCTCAAACTATCGGCCTATCTCTCCTTCCCCTATTTGGAAAGGTCATGAAATCTTTGATAAACAAACAACTTGTAACTTACTTGGAGACAAACAAACTTCTTGACTCCTCCAAATTGGGATTCAGGGCATTCCACAGCACGGAGACTGCCTTGCTTGAAATTGTTGATAAAGTTAGGATGACCCTCGATTCTGGACAGTCTGCCATATTGATCCCGCTTGACTTGTCCGCGGCCTTCGACACCATCTCGCATCTCATTCTCTTAGAACGTCTTGCAGTGATTGGTGTTGAGAGTTCTGCGCTACTCTGGATCAAAAGCTATCTAACTAACAGATGCTCAAAGGTCCAAGTAGGAACATATTCCTCCAGTTATCTGGAAAACAATAAGGGTGTACCCCAGGGGTCAATATTGAGCCCTACTCTCTTTAACCCATATGTATCCCCCTTGGCTAAAGTGATCAGAGCGCACGGTTTTGGGACCATATCCTACACCGACGATACGCAGTTACTGGTCACTGTCGACCAGGATCCAAACGAAACCAAACTGAGGTTCAAAAAATGTATGGTTGCAATTCAAGACTGGATGACCAACAACTTCCTGATGCTCAATGCTAGCAAAACTGAGATCCTGCTTTTCGGAAAGGCCAACAAGATTTGGACAAATGAATGGTGGCCAACAACACTAGGACTCTGTCCGTCTCCCAAATCCTCAGTTAGGAACCTTGGGCTTATAGTTGACAACAGGCTGTCCATGACTGAACATGTCAACAAAGTAGTGCACAGCAGCTTTGGACTAATGCGCAGTCTGAAGAAAATGTTCAAATGAATTCCGCTTACGTCGGGCATGCCCTTAGTACAAGGTCTCATTGTCAGCTGTATAGATTACGGGAAAGCCTTGCTATCCTCCATTAACGAAAATCTTTTGGCTCGATTACAGGTATTACAAAATACTGCAGCAAGGCTGGTGCTCAACCTCCCCCCCCCGCACCCCATCACTGCCCTGTCTCAAAACTTTGCACTGGCTCCCAATAAAGAAACGCATAAAATTCAAACTATGCTGCCTAGTCCATAAGACCATCCATGGACAAGGACCGATTTACCTGGAAAAAAGCTCAAATTCCGTAACTCGGCCAGAACACTTAGGTCCACTAGCAAACTACTTCTAACGGTTCCCATGGTTCACACTGTCAGGAATGGTGATAGGGCATTCAGTAAAACAGCTCCTGAAGCCTGGAACACCCTGCCCCTCCAGATCAGGACAGAACCCAACCATCTGAGATTCCGTAAGAACCTTAAGACCTGGCTCTTTTAGTCACCTGCTCACTGTTCCTGTCTTGTGGATCTGTGACGGAGGATCTGCTAGCGCTCTGAGACCTTCGGGTGATTTATGCGCTATTAAAATGCATCTTACATTAGATTGCATTACATTACATAGTCCATCCAAAGTTCCTGTATGTACTAGAAGTGGGCCTTGGCCTGTATTGATTGATCACATTTCATTTATTAGTCTCTCTGACTTAATTGAGTGAGAGCTTCTTGCATATACAGGTCCATTGGCCACAATGCAAAGTTACGACCTTTGTCCGAGTTTCTCACTACCACATTCTTATTCTTTTGCTATTTGGCTACTAGATTATCATATTTTCATTTTCCAGCAGGTTTTTTCTTGCTTCTCCGATTAGCTTCAATGTGCAGCTTTTTTAAACCTTCCATTACCAAATCATTGAAGGTATCAATTGAGTCCCTTGCGGTGGTAGGAATAGTTCTTGAGTGTGGCTGAAATGGCATAGTTGCAGCCTCTTCTACTTGCATATCATGTTCCAGTACAATAACTTGGTTTGTCAACTCAATACTGTAATATTAATTTTAATTTTCCAATTGTCTCAAAGTTTTCAACAGGGATAGATCTGCAATGGTTATACTGTCATGTGGTGTCCCCGGCACATCTGTCCCCATCTGAGTCTATTTTTGTATTTGGTGTTTAATATATGCACCTTTAAAAGCTTCATTTTTTTACATATTTAAAGCATCAAACATTAATACTTGCCTCTGGATAGTTCAAGGGACACTACAGACAGTAGGATTGTCCTTGTCCTTTTCAAGTATGTACCTCTGCCCTCCGGATTTTCAAGTATGTGCCTCTGCCCTCTGGAACAAGTTACCAATTCCCATCCGGATGATCCAGGAAGAACTCCCCTTTCAGAAAGCCTTAAAAACGTTCCTGTTCTGCTAAACCCCCTCTCTAAAATAACATCTAACTCTGCTTAAGATCGCACAGGAGTGCCGGGACACCCCGTTAGGGTAGCTGTGCGCTATACAAAACACACTAAATAAATAAATAATAAAAAATAAATTGTTTTCCACTAGGTTCATGATCGAGCCTCCCTCGTTGTTTCCAAACACGTTTATTTGTGCTTCCATGATCACAAAATAGAAAAGGGGCAAGGTATGAATACCTTAGCCCTCTAGCTTTGGCCCAGGGGTCCTCTTAGGACCCAGCCATGGCAAAAAATCATTTTTTTTTAATTACAGTGGTGTTCATGAATATTTGCAAATTCACTATGAATAAAGAAAAAACATGAAGAAAACCTGAACGGTGGGCATGCCGGGTTCCGTTTTTAAAGACGGAGGGGGTGTCAAGAGTCTTAATTGAAGTTTCCCGGGTACTTCACAGGAGCAGAATAATGAACGTTCCTAATGCCTCTCTGAGTCTTCCTACACGCACCCAACAATTAGTCTGGAAGTATGAAAGAATTCCTGGGGGTAAAGGGGTATGGGACGGAGAAGAGACAGCTTGGTATGATGTCTTCTACAACTGCCTCTAAATTGTTTCTGGTGCTGTATACACTGTAACACACAAGCAAAAATGACTAGAGTCTAACTTGTTTTTTAAACAACAACAATATTTAAATGCATGCTCTCTTTCTAAACTCTTATGCAACATACCCAAAGGAGACCGAGCTATTGCCCCACTTCCAATGGATATTTTGTAGACTTAATATTAAGTATACCACTGTAAGAACTGTGGAAATGTTGCAATATCCAGTAAAGATAACATCGACAACTAATTCCTTCTTGTCTAATTATTCTCTCTCTACTTATTTATTTATTGATCTATTGCCCTTTCTTCTTTTTCTTTTTCTTTTGCAGGTAATAATGGAAGCGAAGAATGACAGCAGGGAACGAATAATTCAGGTAAGGTACGGATTTTCTCAGTAATTTCTATGAGACTGCTTATATATTTTATAGAATAATAACTGCTACAAATAACTTTAACACTATGTACTGCACAAAAAATTGTCTTTTCTCATTCTTTTTTCCAGAAGGGTACTTGCGTGACGAGACTTTTTGTCAGAGATGAAGAGCTGATGAACCTGTGACCAGTAAGCTCTTTCATACTCTTGAACTGGCTCAAAATGTATTTTTAATGGTCTTATCTTGTGTGCCCCGCACGTACATAAACTAACTACCGTCGGAGATAAAAACAAGAGATTTATCGGCTGACTACACTTTCTCTGGCGCAAACGAATTTTCAAAACACTTCTGTCTGCCTTAACCGTCTCAGTGAAGTGGGCGGTGCCAAGTGCCAGCACAAGCCTCAGCTGTGCTCTAAGCCACGCGCAAACCATCCAAAGACTGCAGTGCTTACCTTAGCGCTAGACAGCCATCTTGGAGGACCGCCTTCTAACCAATGCGGTCCAAGAAAGATCTCCATCTTGTAAATATGCCTGGAGTGCCACTTCGACCTTTGAGTAAGGGAAAAGCGGTAGACCCCACAGACTGGCACACCTGCGCACCTAGGTTCCTGACAGGGGGCGTGTTGTGCCCCCTTCAATGGCTTAACAATGCCCTGAGGACCATGACATCCTAGGGGCTAGTGAAAGTATTAATGCAGGGGAGCTGCACAGACCACCCAGGTCCGAGGACTACCCCTTCCCAGAGGATATATGCAAAAATAATATGGGGGTTAGGTAAATCACCATCTTCCTAGGCTTAAATACACATTAAAGAGAGATTATTTGCAGAACCATGGCCCCAGGGACCACCACACCTATTAAAGATGGGGCAGCGTGGCCCCGTCCTGAAGTCATACATGGACCTGGGCACAGCTACTCTCCAGGGCTGGCTCCTCTTATCTTCTGAGTTGTCCATCTCTGGAGGTAGCTTTTTGCTTTTGTTTGGCAGGAGATTTGACAGCTCCCGCCAAGCAATAGCAAACACTCCACTTCTAGTAGGCGGGAGATGTCAAACTGTCCCACTTCCTGCAAGTGGAGTGTGCATCTCTTTGTCTGTGGGCAGGGAAAGAGATGAATATAATACACTCACACACAGGGAGCTGCATTTCCAGCAGCTATCTGTGTGCAAGAAGAAAGCCATCTCCAGCAGGAGACAGGAAATTGACTGGGACTATGGAGGACATCAGGCTCCACTTCAGTCCCCAAGAGTGGTCACTGGATGTTCTGGATGGACTCTAGGGCCCCTAGGTACTAATGGCTTGGTTCCAGGTGATGGGCTCCATGCAGCCAAAAATGCATCCCCTATTGAATTCCATATAGAAAGATGATCACACACTTATACACTCACATGCCCACTGACAGACCCACTCAGACACTGATGCACCCACTCACAGACCCACTCAGACACTGATGCACCCACTCACAGACTCACTCAGACACTCATACACCCACTTACAACCCTCCTCAGACATTCACACACTAACTTACAGAACCACTCAGACACTCTCACAGTCATTCAGAGACAATTTCAGACACTCAATCACCCACTCAAAGATCAACTGAGAGACTCTCACAGTCACTCACAAACCCATTCAGACTCTCATGAACCCACTGACAGGTGCACTGAAAGACTCATTCACCCACTCACATACCCACTCAGACACTCTTGCAATCCCTCTCAGTCTGACTAACAGTCTCATAGAGGCACTTGCAAACCCACCCTGACACTCACATAAAGACATACTCAGATAGTCACCCACCCAATCCACCACCCACCCGCCCACCGAAACACTCACACACCGACTCACTGATTCACCCAGGCACTCATATACCCACTCACAGACATAACGAGACATTCATGTACCCATTCCCAAACCCACTCACTCACCCACTGGGAGACTGACTCAGACACTCTCATACCCACTCACAGACCAATTGAGACACTTATGCACTCACTCACACACTCACTCTCAAAGATTGCAGGTTATAGTTAGGAAATGCATTTTTAAAAAAGAAAATTCACTCAAAAAACCAAAGGTTACAAGGATGTTATAGTTAGGAAATGTCATAAAAAAACTGAAAAAACAAAAGGTTGCTGGGATGCTATAGTTTTAAATTAAATTGAAAAACATCTTAGAAATTGACTGGAAAATGATGGATTGATGTCATAGTTAGGACATAATATAAAAACACATACAAATTCACTGAATAAAACAAAGGTTACAAGGATATTATAGATCGGCTCACATTTTATGTGTACAGTACCATAGAAATTCTGCAGTTATAGTTACCTCAACTAACTCTAACTTAGGCCCGCAGGGCCATAATGCACAGCTTATCGCCTCACATATTAGCGCACTCATGATATGATCAGTGACATCACTGATAAAATCTCAAATGACATCACTGATGACATAATCTGCAGAGATACTCACACACCAACTTATACCCCATACAACCTCTCAAATACCCACTCACACACCCACACAACCACTCACATATACATTGACAAACCCTTACAAATACTCATGCACCCACTGACCTATGCATAGAGCCTCTCACACACCCACTAACTCTCATAGCCACTCACATATCCACTCATGTACTCATACAGATACTAACACATGTACTGTCACCTAAACAGTCACTGATACAACCACATATTCTCCCTTATAGTCTCTCTGAAACTCAATCACTCACTCATACAGCCATTCACACACTCACTCACGTATCCATAAACTAATTTTTACACCCCTTCATGAGCCAATGCAGCCACTCATGTGCCCTCTCCCTTACCCATACAGATACTCATGCACCTGCTCACTTACCCACATAGCCACTCATGCACCTTCTCATTCACCATTTACAGCTACTCAAATACCTGCTTACACACACAGCCACTCATGCACCCTTTCAATCACCCTTTATAGCCAGTTACACACCCACTCACTCACCCATACAGCCACTCACACTGCCATTCACTTACTTATACAGCCACTGTGACAGATACTTTCTCACCCATAAAAAAACTCACATACCCACTCATTCATCCATATACCACTTATACACCAAGTTGCTCAATCAAACAGGTACTCACAGAGACACTTACTTACCCATACAGCTACCACATAGCCACTTATTCACAGATCCAGTCACACAAAGCCACTCACACACAGATATACATAGTTACACATATACTCACATAACCTATGTTTTAAAATAAAATCACTCATTAGTATTACACAAACCAAACTAATTTGACTTTTGAGGCACCTTAGTATATATGTTTAACAGTCAAAAACCTTTAGAAAACAGTCAAAATCACTGGATGATGTCATCAATGATGCCATTTTAGATGCCATCAGTGATGTCAACAGTTTTGTCACTGACCATGTAATCCGTGAGGAAATATGTGAGGTCATAAGCAGTGCATTGTGGGGGACTGGAGTTATACTTAGCTGAAGCAGGTAAAACTGCAGAATTTCTATGTTACTGTCCAAGTGAAATGTGAGCCTAACTATATTATCACTGGAACCTTACACACACACACACACTCTAGCTTTTCCCACATAGTGAGGTTACATCATGTTTTTTTACGTGTCAGGCTTTTCTTTCTCTTCAAATTGCAATAGAACAGCAGTTTCATACAACAGATCAAAAGCAAAGTGACGAAAAATAAATGTAATTTTTAAATAAACTCTTTATATCATCGATTTTCTTTTCGTCATCCAGACCTCTAATCTTGCCAACTATGCATCTGGTGGCATTTTGAAAATTCACACTGGGGATACAGATTTAATAGGCAGATGTCGGTCAATTCAAGCAGCAGATGAGAGAAATATTCCCAGCCACTCAGTTACTGAAGAACATAATTAGTAGGAGAGTTCTGCAGTGCCATCCCAACTCCCTTTTGTGCTCTGGATAGAAATCTAATGGTGCGGCCCCTGACATGAAGAATGATATTTTGTAATGTTTATGGCAAATTAATTCACTAGAGGGAGGTGAGTGACAGCATGCTGCTTATGGTCACAACTCCCTATTCCGGGATGCCATTTAACGTGCCATTTTATCTTTTAATAAAAAGACACAGTTTACTGGTGTGTGGTAATTTCACATGCATGGGGGACTAAAGTATACGTAACAAAAACACAGCACTGCAGCATTAGATTATTATGTGCGCAGACATCTTTCTATGCGATCAATTAACCGAGGTATTTGTTTCAGCTTTTTTACCTGGACTCTTGATTTCAGCAGCTCTCATTTCCCTTACTGTGTTCCTCCCTCACATGTTCGAAGTTTTAACTGAGGAGCTGCCTGTGACAAGAAGAAATGAAATTAAATGACATAGATTTATTCAGTGCACATTAGCTACAAGGCAGCAAAACAATAAAAGAAGGAGAACTCATAAGAAAACAAGATAGACTGAAACATTCTCCTACCCAAAAGGAAAACTGCTAGCCATTAGTTAAAAGATCAACAGGCAGGACTTCAATGGTTTCAGAAAGTTATTGCATCCATGCAAATCACTGATACCAGATGGCAAGGAATTCCACATATTGCTATGGCCACAGAAAAGGTCCTACCTCCTCACCTGGTCTTCCTCTATTTAGGAATGGCTACAAGATTGTAGGTGGCAGACCGAAGCTGACTAGTAGGGATAATTCTCTGGAACATCATTGTCAATCATTTGGGCCTGATATTTTGCACCTCCCTATGGACAATGCATAAAGCCTTAAAGACAATGTGATTTTTTTCACTGGTAGCTAATACAATTTGGAGATCCCTGCCGAGACTGAATGATGTAACTATCAGTCTCGCAGCAGCATTCTTTACTAGCTGTAACTTTGCAATTTCTGATTTATTGATCTCCAAATAAAGTGCATTCCAATAGTCTAGCCTAGAACAAATCCAGACAAGAACTACCTCCTGGCATGCTTTCAGAGGGATATAGGGGAACACCTTCCTCAGGGTCCTAATAATCTACAAGTGAACATGGCCACACTAGATGAAGAATATCAACGGTAGAAAAGGCCTGTGGAAAAATCCCATGCCTTTCTCCTTGCAGTTTTGCATATGCTCTAAAGCATTTACATAATTAAATATGTAATGTATATTTCCCATATGTTCCTCTAGCCATGGAACAGGGATGTTCGTGCAGAGGTGGATGGGATAGTGGTAAACGGAGGACAAAAAGCGACTCACAGTAGAACTAATGAAATATTTATCTGTCCTTTAACTAAGACAAGTGGCTCATTTCTATCTGCGATGTCTAAAGTGCATATATTTAAGTCAGCATTTCCAGCTGAAAGAAAATACATTTCGAAAAGACATCTCAGAAACAGCAAGCAGTTGTTGCTCTCTCTGTTTCCAAGCTTTGTCATCAGTAGATCAAGCATTAACATGGAAGAATTGCAAGTCAAGTATTTGCTTTTTAAACAAAGCAAACAAAAAACAAGATCCTGTCCCAATGGTGAGTCAATGCACCTGTTCATCATATGGACTAAGAGATTTTGCACACCAAACTACTCTATACTATGACACTAAAGTGAACAGCCTATCAGTATAAGGGGCCTGTTCACAAAGGTAAACATATGCATGCGTAAATATTCATTTGTAAGTTTACTTTGCTACTTTGGAGTCATTTTACTACTTTGGCTATCTACTATTCATGACTAGAAAGTTACTAAAAATGTAGACTTGCATGTCTCCTAACCCTAGAACGGGGTGGTCCAAAATCATGAGTATCTGTTATTATAGCCAAAAAGGAGCAGTAGGAAGTTCAACACCATACATGACCAACAAGCAATACAGTGAAATGGTGACACAACTTTGTGACTTGGAAGATTTAAGGCTGCACTCTACCAAATTCTAGAAATACTCAAAAAAGAATACTGGTACCGACAACTTGAAATAGATTAGAACAACCCCTAATACAATGTAAACAAAAATGAAAACTAAAGAAATGTACAAAATGCTATCAAGCAAAATCTATTACTTATTAAAAGCCAGTGCCTACCCAAAACTCAAACAATAGCCAGTAATGTAATAAAAAATCACCGGAAAATAAAAGAAAGTAAAACCTGATTAGAAAGTGTAAATGACCACAACCTACACACTTGTGTATAGAATAAACCCAATAAATGTATCAATTTGAATAAAAATAAAAAACAATTTAGGTAAACATTATTTCAAAGTGATAAAAAGGCATAATGATTATTATGTAGAAAACAAATTTCACCCAAAACAAATGAATATTCATCTTTAAAGTAATCATAAATCAAAAACAGTTCATAATATACCACAAACATATTACAGTCATAATTCCAAAATAGGAAAATTTGAACAAGCACAACACAGTAAATCCCATCCATTGCAATTTTGTAGCTGGATGCCTCTAAAAACCATATAATTCATTCCGAATATTTACAGAACTAAGCCCAACAAATAGAAAAAATCTGAAACAATATATAATCCACTCAATAGGACCATATGAACATCAGAGAAGTCATAAAAACCCCCAAAGATATTAACAAAATGCACCTACCATCCAAAAATATAGGCATCACTTAAAAAAAGACACGCAGATGAAAAAACTGAAAACCACACCTTCAAAACAAACATTCCCCACGTAAATACCAACATAAAGTCAACATATATAGAACTAGAAGAACATAAAACTTGCTTTCTTTCAATAAAAATACAGATACAATAAAACAGAATTAGGCCTACTGCACGTACCTCAAACAATTACAACAAAGTCCCAAGCTATTACCCTAAAAACAACTTAACAGACACATTCTAACCTTAACAACAAACTGCAACCTGCCAGGCATATTACATTAAAATTAAACTTACTTTTACCCCAGACTATGCAAGAAACAACTACCCTGCAAAGTCATGGGCATTGAAAGTACAAAAATAGACTCGAAGATACAGCTGATGGGAAATAAATCTGGCAGAAAAGTGGGAATGGAAAACAGACTTTCTCACTACATTAATAAATGTAATAAATAAATCCGAACAATAAATATATTTCTCTATATCATAAACAGTGTTAAATATGTAACTGTACATTAATGTGAAAAGGTTTAATACATGTTAAATGAAAATTAAATCATATATCACAAATTCTGTAAAATCCCTGAAAAACAATAAATTCACAGTATTTTAAAATGTAAAACAAAGCAATAAAAAGGTAAAATATAAAAAAAATTAACATTTTGGGGCCTAATACGATGTTGGTTGTAAGGCCTCTGACCTTAGGTTGGAGGCCTTATGACCGTCATTGTCGGTTTTATTTCTGACCGTGTGATTTTCAACCATCCGGTCGGAACTGAAAATGGCTGGTCATTCCAGCTGCCTTTTGACAGAACCGGCCTGTAATCCAAATGGACAGTGGTTTATTGCTTACGGATTACGATGCACGGTTTCTGACAGGGATTCCGTGTCGGCCTTTCTACCATGGAAGTCCTGTAACAGCGTGTTTGGGGGCCACTTGCGTGGCCACCTTTCCTTTACGGCCTCCTGTTAGTGGCAGAGGGGCTGTACCCCGTGGCAGGCACCCTCAGGCACCCTCAGGGGGGCAGGGATTAACACAACCTTGCATTTCTCTATTGGAGCATGTACTACAGCTGGGTAATGGCCATAATACATGCTCACATAGGGAAATGTCTGAATATGACCGCTCATCATAATGAAGGGGTTGGAACACTGACCAGATGACAGTGTCCAACATCTTAGTAGGCCCCTTTTGGTTCAAAATTGGGAGCAACAATATGCATTCAAACATGTATTAAAAAGATACATTTGGAGGTTAGATGTAATATTCTCACTCCAATCATACCCACGATGGGGAAAATATTGGATTCTGGGTGAGATTTATTTATTATTCCCACCTAAAATCATGACCGCATTGGGGAAAGTGTTGGATTTTTTGGGGCACTTTATGTTCTATTCTCTCCCAAAACATAACCACATAAGGAAGTTAGTGTTGGATTTAAAATAAAATACTAATAAAACACAAAACGATCCCGATTTTCTAGCATTCAGAGCATCTAGCATATATATATATATATTTAGACACTGAATTACATATAGATCAAAATAAATACAAAAATACTAATTAACCCGTTGGCTGCGTCGAACGTTCAGCTTCAGAGCTGAACGTTCGAAAAACGGGTGGGGCACCGTCGGCCAACGGATGTGCGCAGCACTACCAAGGTAGTGCACGTGACGACCGTTGGCCGACGGCAGCAGCCAACAGGTTAAATGTAATACATTTCAAATAAGTTTTTATAAATAAAATAACAAAAACAAAGCCAAGACATCGATGATTTCAATATTTAAAAACATGAGCTATATTATTTCATGATTTTTAATGAAAAGAAAAATTAAAGAACACATTGACAAAAAATATTACTCTTTGCAAAAAATAATAAATTACAATTAAAAGCATAACACAATACTGCAAAATAAACCACAATAAAAATACAATTGAATAAAGCATGTATTTTTGCCACTTACCGGCTCCAGGAGGGGTCGTTTTTCACCACCAGCACTGCTCAGCGCCACTCTGCCCCTGACGTTGTGGCCGCCCCCGCCGCTGTGCAGCGCCATCGCACGGCCACGGAGCGGAGCGGACCACAACTCCCAGAGTGCCTTGCTAAACCCACCGCCCACTTCCTGCACAAGCGCCAGGAGCCGCAACAAAAGGCGGCAGCACCCGGAGAGGAGCGGGGGTCATTTTTGCCACTTACCGGCTCCAGGAGGGGTCGTTTTTCACCACCAGCACTGCTCAGCGCCACTGGGCCCCTGACGTTGTGGCCACCCCTGCCGCTGTGCAGTGCCATCGCACGGCCGCGGAGCGGAGCGGACCACAACTCCCAGCGTGCCTTGCTAAACCCACCGCCCACTTCCTGCACAAGCGCCAGGAGGAGCAACAAAAGGCGACAGCCCCCTCCGCCTCGCGGACGCACGCGGGCGGAGCCGGGCGGAGCCCGGGCAGAGGGCGGGCCGTCTGTGGCCGTCAGGGGACTACAGGGGACGGGACGGGCACCCCCCTTCGATCTGCACGCCGGATAATGGGTAAGTGCAAACTTCAAACATCTGTCAATGGGGGCACAACTAAGGCTAAAATTGCGCGAAAAACTCCAGCATCATCTAACATAATGACTTTCCTGACCTCAGCTGTCGGCAAGCTAAACCAGGAAATTGCTGATAAAGAACGTGAACTAGGCTTGGACCCTATATTGGCGGATAGTCAAACTTTGCCCACACTGACCAGACAACCAATCCCTTTGGACCCGGTAATTTCGATTGAAAAAGCACCCATTACTAGGCAACCAGATACAGACAATGCACTGGTACAAGAGGGCCAAGAGGGACAAGTGATCAATAGCCAAGTTCTACAACACTCTTCACATGATTGCACCCAGGAGCCTGAGCCTGAACCCCAGATTAACAAGCGCACTAACAAACAAAAGACACATGGTGCACCGCGTCGTAAGCAACAAAATACCTCATTGAGTGCCCTGGAAATCTCTATCAAGGACATGGTGGAGAAGGTCCTTGTTGACAAGCTTGACGGGGTACTCATACAAATCTCCACAGACATTATAGACACTCTAAGGGAATGTGTTTCCGATATTCTAAAGAAATGTGATAGGATAAATAAATTTATAACATCCTTCGAGAAAGATCCTCGGTGCCCACTACCCAAAATCACCCCACAGTCTCTTTCTAACGCTCAGGGACAACCCCAATCCCCTATGGAGCAGGGGAATACTGTACTAACCTATCCCCAGATTCCACCTGCACCACCACAAGTGTCATATGGTCGTGGCTCTGGGCAAGGGGACAGCACACTTATCACTAAGCTACCTTTGGCACCTAAATCTTGTCCACCGCTGGCGGTGCCCATGGCACCTATGGTACCCACCCAAGATGGGCTTAACCCAGCAGGGCCCATAAGACATCGCCTGAGACCGCCAGTTCACCTTCCACCAGAAGCTACACCTTTTGTTGCGATTTTGGTGAATATACCAGTATTAAAACCGGGGGAAACTGAGTCTAATGACTCACAGTTGGCCAATATAAAAACATGGTGTGATGCTAACTGTACTGGCCCTAATAATATCTCTGAATATATCCAGACAGGTAGACGTGTGGATTGGGTGGGATATTCTAAGAAGAAATTCTCTGGGGATTGTCTGATTGTTAACTTTAATAGACCCCATGAGGCCTCCCGTCTATTCTGGGATGCAACAGAGATCAGAGAGGATAGGATAAGAGCAGTCCCCTTAGGTTTCTTCTACCCCCCACCAGCACCTCCAAAAAAGCTCCCTGAAAGGGCTACTCGCAATGTTTTACCAAATAAAACCCACTCTATTAGCCCTTGGGCGACCCAAACAACTGGTATGTTACCTAAAACCCATGTAATACAGGGAGGCGAAATAAGAAATGGTCTGGAGCTAACAAACAGGTTCTCGGCACTATCTAATTTAGAGGAAATTGATTGACTAGATACTTGTGATAGCATCAGTGACCCATTGCCCACAACTAACATTAGAAACGAAAGAGGTATTACTGCTAACCTAATGAGCTGGAATATCGCAGGACTCCGCTCGAAAAGGGATGATACAAAATGGTTGAATCTATTGAAAAAGTATGATGTAATAGCCCTGCAGGAGACATGGGATATGGATTGTGATTTTTGGTTAGATGGGTATACATCCTATTTCTTAGCAGCACAACCTTCAAACTCTGGTCGTAACAAAGGAGGGTTGCAGTTTTTATTATCAGTCAAAATCAATGGATCTGCGAAGGTATTAAATACGCTATCCCAAAACTTTCTAGTTTTGGAAGTCACATTGATTAATAAATCTAAATGTGTTTATATTAATTTCTATAATGCCACCCAAAGTACTGGTGATATCGAAAATCTCAATTCCCTGAATGAGTTCATGTATAATTTTAAAGAGAGTCAAACCACGCCGATATATTTTATACTGTTGGGAGATTTTGATGTACATTTATGTCAACAAAACTGTCAGTTAAAAGATACTCTGAATTTAGATATGTTTCAACCCCCACATTTTGAACATTCTGTTAAAGGGACAGCTTTAGAAGATCTTCTCCTTGAGAACGAACTTTATGAACCAGAGTTCTTTGATAGCAATGAAAGGGTCCCAACCTACAGAGCTAGGGATTGCAACACTATCATTGATTACATATTTATGTCACCGGTTATGTTGCAGAATGTTATTTTTTATAATGCTATACACAACAAACACAGTGATCACAACCCAGTTGTGTTGAACATGGAGGATAATATTTTATTTTTATTTAATAAAAACTCTGAAGTAGACATCGCCGTAGATATAATCACAAAGGATCAAGGGAGACGGGTGAAATGGAGTAAAATTATTCCTGAGGATTTCCTTTACTCCCTTAATGAGAAAGTGGGCAGCGACATTAATGTCTGCAGGGAGCCACTGAAGTTCAAAGGGAATATTATTGGGTCCTTTGAAGCCATCTGTCGCCAGGTGGCAGATGACCTAAAATATAAATCTACAAAGAGAGAGAAAAAGGTAGAGGGGTGGTTTAACAACGCATGCTCCAAATCACATCGAGAACTACATAAAGCACTGAAAAAGGTACCCCGTGATAGATTGGAGGTGGCTAGGCTTAGGAAACAGTATAATCTGGATATCCTAATGAGGAAAAGGGAAATTAAGAAACAGGCCTGGGAGGATCTGTATGAGAAAGCAACCCTGGGGATAGCGCAAAATTCTGGACCATTGTTAATACCCCTCTGTTCAATGGGAAAGAAAACGCGCCACTGGAGGTAAATATCCCTGAGAAGGAATGGCTGGACCATTTTAAAAAAATCTATGGCAGCAACCTCGACTTAGGACAATCAGACCTAACATCGATTGACACACAAGACCCCCTTCCAAGTTTTACCATTAAAGAAGTACAGAGTGCAATTGAGGATATGTCATCACAGAAGGCTCCCGGTCCAGATGGCGTACCCGCCGATATGTTTAAAACAAACTCAGCAATGTGGTCAGTTGTACTTACTAACGTTTTCAATGTAGTTGGGATAGACAAGATAAGACCTCCAACTACTTGGTCACAGTCAGTCATCATCCCCATATTTAAGAAGGGTCAAAGGGGGGACCCTAGATGCTACAGACCCATATCTCTGCAAGATTCCTCATTTAAAATTCTTGGTAAAATAATACTAGAAAGAATCTCAGCTTGGGCCACTGATAAAAACATCTTGTGTGAAGCTCAGTATGGCTTTAGATCTGCCAGAGGTACAGAAGATCAATGCCTTAATTTACACCTTATACTGAGCAAATATACTGTAGCATCAAGGGGGATGATGTATTTGGCCTTCATGGACTTGTCCACAGCTTTTGACCTAGTCAATAGGTCAAAGCTGTGGACAATACTCCTTGAAAAGGGACTGGACCGTGCACTTGTGGATTTTTTGGCGCGTCTCCACAGTGATTTAAGGGCAACTATCCGCATGTCTCAAGAAGGGAACTGCACCGCTTTTTTTAAATCGGGAAGGGGAGTGCGCCAAGGGTGCATTTTGGCACCTATGCTCTTCTCCCTTTATATTAACTCACTGGGTGAGTCCCTAAAAACTGCCTCTACAGATGTGCCTCGCATGGGTGGTTCCGTGATGCCGGTACTTTTATATGCCGACGACACGGTACTGATGTCAAGGACCCCTAGGGGTCTTCAACACCTATTAAATACATTTGGGGCTTTCATGCAAGATCTGGACTTAGTGATTAATGCAGGAAAATCACATGTTATGGCTGTGGGTAATTGCAAGAGTAATACCAGAACCCTGTCCTGTAATGGTTCCGCACTTACCAAAGTTAAAGCCTTTACTTACCTAGGAGTGGTGTTCGACGAGAAAGGGACATGGGCACCACAAATCGAGAACAAGACCGCTGCAGTAAAACGATCATCTGCTGCTATACTGGGGTTCGCAAAACGCCTTGGCGGTAAACCACCAGAGGCTATACTATCCATATATAAAGCTAAAACCCTGGCAATAGCCAGATATGGAGCCTCTATTTGGGGTTATAAGAACACAACCCACATTCAAAGAGCAGAGAATATATTCCTGCGATCCGTTCTGGGCTTACCAAAATCCACACCTGCTTTCTCAATCCATATGGAACTAGGGATGGGTTATATTGAAGATATGTTGTCCCTGGCACCATTAAGGGCATGGATTAAAACTTGGCTTAATCCCAACTTAACACTTAATCACAAGATTATCAAAGACTGCATGGGGCGGGATCGTGTGGCAGAGATTGAGTGGCTTTCATACATTAAAAAAATAGCAGGATATCTGGGCCGCCCTGATCTATATACTAACCCTGAAGGCCTAAAAAAAGATGACATTAGTTGGGTAAAATTGGAATATACAAAGAAAAGAGAAGCTGAAAGAGAATCATGCGAAATTACGAAGCCAACCGTGAGATCACATTTCCTGACAATTACATCTTTAGCTATCGAACCATATTTGGCGATAGTAAATAAACCTTTCCACCGGTGGCTTCTCACTAAATTTCGCTTCAATCAGGCTCACCTTTTGCTGGGTGAATATAGTAATTGGTGTAAGCCCCATGAGAACGCCCCCTGCAAGTGTGACGACTTCTCAGACCAGGATTCTTTGCATTTTTTCTTTTTTTGTCCATTATTCAGAAATGCTAGAGAGAAATATATTAAGCCTATACTAAAAGATCAAATGTTTACCCAAGTCAAACCGGCTTTTCTGTTCTTACAGCTAATGGAAACACCTTTAATTATGTATGGGGTAGCAAATTTTCTTACAACGTCTATTAGGTCCAGACGAAAAAGACTTCAATCACCGACTACCTGATTTAGTTTTTGTAAAAAACTGTACGCCCTGTCAGGGTAGCACTATAAAATGATTGTATTATAGGCTTGTAAATATTACTGTAAATAGATCATCCAGCAAACCCCTTAGTACAACCTGTGTAAATTAAGTGAAATTTTGTAGGAAACTATAGACAGTGTAAATATGATCTAAAATCTTTGTAAAATCTTTGTAAATATATCTTGGTACTATTGGAAATTTGTACATAATGTCTCTTGTTTTAACGTTGTTTATATAAAAATTCTTTTGTATATCCCAGTGATCAACTTTGAATGTATAGCATACTTTTATGATTTTAACTTAATCGAATAAAGTGTTTTTGACTCTGACTCTGACTTAAATACAAAGAAATTCAATAATGTAACAGAAAAATTATAAAACAAAAAAACACTACCCACCATACTCCAGCATTGACCCTACAGCCCTACTCCCAATTATTCTAGCAATTACATTATGTTAGAAAAGGGGGTCTTTAGTTGGCAGAGGTATGTACCTTTGTCAAAATAGGGACCCTTGCTTCTAGTTAGTGTAAGGGAGATACACACTTTAGATAACCCCTGCTCACCAACAAGGCAGCTTGGCACAAGCAGAAACATTTATCTCAGAGGCAATGTGTAAAGTATAGGCCTGGGCGTAGTTCGCTGAGTTTTGTTACGTGGAACTCGCAAAGTTACAAAAAACTTTGCGAGGTTTTGCGATTGACGGAGTGCTGTGCAAACTGCAGTTTGTGCTGGTATTTCTGCCATTCAGATATAAATTCTACCCGAGCAGCTGCTCACGCTCACAAACTCAGTGTTTTCGTGGAGTGCGAAGTGCAGAAATCTACGCGAACGGTGTGAACTTCACCACCCAGGCCTAGTAAAGTATTTGTACTCAAAACACACAGTAATAAAGTGATAACACCACAAATGGAGACCACATTAGTTTAGAAAAATTAACTATCCTTATTTAAACTCAACAAAACCAAAACAACAAAAATCCAACGTATATGTAATAAGAATATGACTTTAGAAATGTTTCAAACAACTTAGTCCATAGAAAACAATTGATGTGTGATTTCTAACAAAGTACATGTAGAATTCACAAGGACAATCAGCTACACGGAGGGAAAGTGTTAAAAAACAATGAGATGCATCAGTTCCTGAGACCAAGGGGAAGCAATGCAACAGTTCTGCTGCAGGCAGGAGTAGCAATGCATTGAATCCGGTCAGTAGGGAGAAGTGATGTGTCAATTCCGAGATGGTTCTGGTCCATGGGTGATATGTCGGGAAAACGTGCCTCACAGGTAAGATGCGTGGCAATCTGCGATGCGTTGGTGATTGATCTGATGGTGTTGAGCGGCTTTGCATCAGTTTCTTGAGCCGTGCTCCCTCGATGCATCGGTTCTTGTGGCAGCAACAAGTGCTGTTTACGTTTCGGCAGCGGCACGGCGATGTGTGGAGATTCATCTTGCACAGAAGTGCTGCATCGGAAAAACAGTGCAGCAAGCACAACCATCAGAGGCCCAGAACTGGAACAGGCACCTCCTGGCAGGACAAATATCTCAGCAGCAGAATTATGGGGAGCTGGGGGTGAAGTCTTTGTGTCCCTGAGACTTTAGAACAGGAGTCCAGCACACACGAGTCCAGCACACACAGGTCCTTGGAGATCTTCTTCCAGCAGGTTCACAGTACAGGTCCAGTCTTTGTCCGTTCCTTGGTAGGAACAGAAACTTCAGGCCAACCCCACACAGCACACAGCAAAGAGCCAGTACTCTTCCTCAAAACTCTTCAGCACTTTTCCTTGGCAAAGGTTCCTCCTGAGTCCTGAAGTGATCTAAAGTGCTGGGGTTTTAGGTCTAATACTTATACCCCAAACTTTCTTTGTTATCTTTGTGCAAGCTGTTCTGTCCTCACTGGTGCAGTATGACCACAGGGGGTGGAGACGGAATTGTGCAAGGGAGCCAAGCCCTAATTCAGGTGCAAGGAAATCCCATCCCACTACTCTAAATGCAGTCAAGCCGCATTCAGCTCAGCTCTGTTCTAATTCAGGAAGGGCCAGGGAAACCTCAAACCCCCCAGTAGCTTTCTACATTGAATGTACATCCCCAGTCACTCCAAAACCTGACCATCAATACACAAACAGGCAGAGGCACACAGAACTGTAAAACAAGAAAATGCCTTCTTTTAAAAGTGGAATTTTCAAACACACAATATAAAAATCATCTTTTCTAAAAGATGTGTTTTTAAGTTCAGAGTTCAGCGAGACTAAACTTTATTTCTCTATCTTATCCCAATGGAAAGTTATACTTGTAAGATGTTACAGAGCATTTGCCATTCTATCCTATGGAATAGAAACAATTGATGGACGGAATGCTGGTAATGCAAACTTTCACCCCCAGTCGCAAGGATCTGGGTTTAATCCATCATTCTTTTGCTCACCACACCACACCAGTTTAGACCCAGCAATATGCAAATCAGTATTGACCCTGTTACTTGTGGGAACAGTCCTGCCCGAACTGCCAAGCCACGTCCTCCCTGGACCGGAAACAAGCATCCTGGGAATTGTTTCAGTGCATCACCCTTCATCAGCCTTTTACATTTGTCACCCCGAGTGGGACGGATATGCCCTGAGGTGGGTCCTGTGCTCTCCATGCCACTGGAGTCAAGCTATCCTGGCTGATGAGGGCTGAAAGCCCGAAACCAGTCCTAGGATGCTTGATTCCAGTCCAGGGAGGATCTGGCCTGTAAGTTCAGGCCCCATTGGGTGCAGGGTCAAGACTGATTAGCATATGGCTGTGCCCAATTTGGAATCGCATGGTGAGCAAAACAACGATGGATTCAGCCCCAGATCTCTGTACTGGAGTAAATGTATGACACTGTTCTGCATTCTGTTCATCAATTGTTGTTTTTCTTTTTAAATATATATTTTTTTTCAATTCATGCACACTTTAAACATTATACATTTTTCATCATTAATTAAATTTCCATTAATTCATGTCAATCACAGATATACAGTATCCAATACATTTCGTTATCTTAGTCATAATTAAATAAAACAAAAAAAAAGAAAAAACCATAACCCTAACAATTGCAACTTCAATTTCAACCTATTCCCTCCTTCCATCTCCTTATAGGATCCCATATTCTCAAGCCCATCGTTTTCCCTCTCCTTGCTTTTCGGGCATATATATTCTTCTCCATATTGTATGACACTAATAAGTTAGCCAACCAGCACTGCATTGTCGGTGGATTCTTATCCAGCCAGGCCCTAGCTATTATTAATCTGTAAACCGCCATTGCCACAAAGATGAACTCCTGCTGTACACCATCATTATCCATGCCAACCCCTAATAAAATCCAAGACGGGGTAAGCTTCATTTGGATCCCTAATGCTCTACCCAGAAAGCCCTCAATGTCTCTGAGCAACGTATGGAGTTGCGGACAGGTGGCAAATATATGTATACTATCAGCTTCAGCGGCATTACACCTAGGACAGGTAGTTCCCGTGGTACCTCCCCATTGTGCTATCCTGGCTGGAGTGAAGTAGAGTGAATATATGATTTTGTAGTGCTGAGATTGAAGGGGGGATGCCTACAATATCGTTCAACCTAAATCTAATGATTCCTGGAAACACCCCATTTCATCACCTGTTTTCTCCGCCCATCTATTACTATATTTTTCTAAATCATCGCTTTTCTCCTTCACCAGGATTGCATAAAAAAGCGAATTGTTCAATCGCCTGCTATTCTTATTTTTTCCAAAATGTCATTCTTGTTAAATCCTGCTGGTCCTCCTTTTTTATTGACTAGAAAACTCCTGATCTGGAGATACTTAAAAAAGTCTCTGTTGCTCATATCATATTTGTTTCTAAGGTCCGTAAACTGTACCATCCCCTCCAAATTCAATACATCTCCAATTTGTACAATACCTCTTGCCGCCCAATCCAACATAATTGTTGTTTTTGCTTTATTCTATCCTATGGGGCAAGATAGCCTTTCAATAGTGAAAAATGAAATTGGCAGTATTTCACTATCAGGCATGTAACACACACCAGTACATGTCCCACCTTTCACATTCACTGCACCCTGCCCAGGGATGTACCTCAAGCTTACCATAGGGGTGTAAGAGTCAGTCAAGAAACTTTATTTGGTCCATTTGACCATCAAAGTATAATGGGCACAGAACAGTAGATTCACCAACACTTACAATGATTAATGATGTTACTATATACAACATTAGCTGACAATAAACACATCTTCATAGGAAGGTTAAAAATGGATAAAACATTGCGAATTGGAAAGAGAAAAAAGAAATTAAAACTTGTCGATAAAAAAATACATTACCAATAAACAATTATTAAAAGCATGCAACTAATGTCTAATAGGTGCATTTTCCTTGGATCAAATGAATTTCTCCTTTCGTTGAGTTGACTAAGCTTACAAATATCATAATAAAAAGAAGCTTCATATTGATAAAATTAAGCGCAAAAACGAACACGAACAGTGTTCTCAAACATAAAACATCAGAGTGGAAGACGGAGACGAAAAGTACTAGTGCTTGTAATACAGGAGTAGCACTGTACATACTTTATTTAGCTAGGACAAATGCAGTTTACAGTGTTCTACCTTAATAAAGGGGAAACAAATGCGCAATTAAATAGGGCACACATATATAATAGAAAAGTACTCTTCGTTTCCATAGCATCTAAAGCCTGTAGTACAATTTGTGAACATTTACTTTCGAAGCCACAGCCATGATGACAAAACTACAGATGCTAGGGCTAATGGTGTAACATGCTCTAACTATATCTTTAAACTAAAAGGGCTGGGAGAAGTTAGAGAGCTACAGTAGGTAGTTTAGGCATTCTTCAGTCTAAGTCTTCTAATAAGCCACATCTTCCCTAGATAACAGTGGCCTAGAGTTCGTTGCCAGGTCAACATGGCGCACAGAGAATGCAGTGGCAGGTCTGAGATACCTTTTGAGGGCTACGTATGCGGGTGACACAATCAGTGCTGCAGCCCCACTATTGGTATTTGATTTGCAGGTCCTGGCACACTTTACTAGGGGCTTACCAGTAAATCAAATATGCCAATTAGGGAGAACCAATTGTAAACACAATTTATACAGGGAGCACTTGCACTTTGACACTGATCAGCAGTGGCAAAGTTCCCAAAGCATCTAAGCCAGCAAAAATGAAATCCAGAACAGCTTAAAAAATGCAGGAGGAAGAGGCAAAAAGTCAGGGGAAATCATGCCAAAGAAGCCTAGTCTAATACTTTAATTGAAAAGAACAGGCCATATAACAATATTAAAAAGCGAAATATCTGGTGCAATATTAATAATTAAGGAAAGAATGCAACAAAAAATCAAATTCCTACCAGTGAAATAACATCCTGTAACATAAATGGCATCTTAATATTAGAGCAACAATATTAAAGAATGACAATAATGTTTACAAACTATTAAGGTAGAACACCTAAAAACAAACACCAGTTGTCTAAACTTCCGATGTAATGGGTGAAACTATACAAGGAACTATTTATGCCACTGGAGAAAAATTCTTAACATAGATAACTATTTAGACCATTGCTGTATCTGGGGTTATATCAACTGGGTATGTGAGGAGTGGATAGTGGAGCACCATTGGGGCAGAAGAGGTTAAGAATGGACATAGCTGATGGGTATGTGAATATGAGTTATCAGGGTTGCAATAAAGAGAGAGAAATAAATAGTACAGAGTAGGTAGGCATAGCCATGAAATGCAGAGAAAGGTAATTAAATGCTATTTCTGAAGTAAAAATACATAGAAAGGGAATATGTTTTGAATGCTTGTATGCACTCAGGGTTTGATCCATTCTAGGAAGCCTTTTTCAGTAAGTTAAGACAAGGCTACTGCGTAACTACCCTGAATGACCCTGCCCCCTTCTTCCTTTTTTATCTGCTTTCTACAACACAGGAACTGAGTCTCTGAGTCATAAAATAGTGGCTGCAAAATTCTCTGCAGGTTGTGGTCAGCTAATCAGATTGTGAGTTTTGAGCTTGCAGGAAAGTTATAGTTAGGTGAAAATGTCAGTAAAACGTAACTCATCAGTTATAAATGAAATAACTATGAAGTAACTATAATTGCCAACCTTGCCATACGTTGCTCACTCCGCGGTAGTTATAGTTAGCTCAGGAGTTCCATAGGAAAAGCATTTTTTGTGTTGTTAATAACTTTGGCCCCATTTGATGAATTTCCACAAAGCTTTCCAAAAAGGTACTACTTTTTCACCAGTTTATGCATCAACAGGTTTGGGTGATCCATCAACAGGCCCAATAAAAAATGGGGGCCTATAAATGCTAGATCCTCATGCAATGGAATAACACCAAATTTAAGAAAATGCTAGATGTTGGTACCCAGATTGTGTTTTTTGTGAAATGGTGTAAAGTTGTTTTGTGTTTTTTAAGAAATAAAGGTTAAAATCAAATTGAATATCTGGAAAGGTGGTGGGTTTGAGGGACTTTCGCGAGAGTCCCTCAGACCCAATAAAACAAATAGAGTGCTTTATTTGGCCCAGTGAGTTTCTAATCCCACCAAGCCACTTGCTCATGGCAGAGTCAGACTTCCACATGAGCGAGTGCTCTGCTAGCAAAATGAGAAATATGTTGCTGGCAGCCATTACAAAACTTGGGGACTGTCCTCAACTTGTTTAAAAACAAAAAAATTCCAGGGAAGTGTAGGGATACACCCCCCCCCCCCCAGTCTCCTTGGGGAGACCTCAAAATGTAAAAGCAATAGCAACATTTGCAGCAATCCAGTGGGACTCCTAAGGGATCAAGGAAAGAAATGGTGAGCGGAACTGCATTGCTTAATTAGCATGAGCGTGAAGCCCCCCTTCATAAGCCATATTTAGCCACAGGGGCCCCATCCCCTGGGTACCAATTTCATTAATATAGGAATTAAGGCAATGCTTCCTCTCTCCTCAAGTCTTTCAAACATCCTGGGAAAGCTATTCCCCAGAGCTAATACTTATTTTAAAAAGGAAGGGGTGGACATGTGGCCCTCCTCACTGAGCCACTAATGGCCCTGGAGACCCCAACCCCCGGCTTCGGCTCACTTGCTGTGTCTTGGGGAGTCAACCTACTGTGTTTGCTCCTACCTGATGGTAGCATTTTTTTAACTCCCACCAAACAGGAGCTAACACAAAGTCTGCTCCTAGCTGGTGGGAGCTTTGATATGCTTCCACCAGCTGAATCCATACTTGTGATCTGTATCCCTGCCCCCTTGTTCTCGGCCCCAACTTGTTGTATAACTCCAAAACTTTCCATGCACAAACAAGTCCAAAAGTAGTGTTTTTTGGAAAGTTTCAAGGAGATTTGGCAAACAGCACCAAAGTTATTAGCAATAAAAAAAGTTATTTCCTAGGAAACACGTTTCTCACTAAATGTAAATAAGTTTATAGTAAGGTGAATATAAGTGAAACCGTTAACGTTTTGAACTAAAAGAAAACACAGAGATTTACCAGTTATAGTTAGTAGATCACTGCTTGGGACCTCACATATGTGTTTTCCCATTGAAATCTATACTACTATAATAAAGGAAGAACTTTCAAACTTTGAGGCGGGTAAACTCGGGAACCACAGTGCCAATCCACACACCCGATACACCGTTGGAATTGTTAGGGTGTGTAGATAGTTATAGGCTATATACATTTTTAAAAAAAACGTTATTTAAAAAAATGTACAGAAAAAAAAGTAGTCCCTCCGAAGTAGCCCCGGCCGCGACGTGCATGCTCACATCAGGAGCGCGGGGAGGAGCGGTGTCAAGGAGCGCGACGAGGAGCGGCGGACAGGGCGCGGGGGAGGAGCGGTGACGTGAGGAGCAGCGGACAGGCCAGCGGCGGTGTGAGCAGTGTACAGGCTGGAGGAGCGGCGGCTGAGGTAAGGGAGCAGCGGACATGGCGCGGGGGCGGAGCGGTGATGTAAGGAGCAGCGGACAGGCCAGCAGCGGTTTGAGCAGCGGACAGGCGGGAGGAGCGGCGGCTAAGGTAAGGGGACTCATGTCAGGTCAGGCGGGGGACGGGCTGGGCGGGGGCCCGGGCGGCAGGAGAATAGAGAATGCAGGCAGGGGTCGGGGCAGGCGGGGGACGGGCCGGGCAGGGGCCCAGGCTGCTGGATGTCAGGGCGGGCGGGGGTCGGGGAAGCCTGTTGCTCCCGGACAAGGTCGGGACGGGCTGCTAGTTTTAGATACAGCTGCAGCACTGCCGATGTGCTGCCACCAGGGGGAGTAAGCTCTAAACTCTTAGCCTTTAGCTCCAATTCCCTCAAAGTCATCTGATACTCCATTTGGATTCTTCTCTCTTCCAGAGCCAGCTTTTTGCTTGCCAGCTCCAGTTGCCCATTCAATTAAAGTTTTGCCATCTCCATTTCATGTGTTCTGGTTTCCTTCCTGTCTGCCAACTCTTCTGGCGAGATGCCTCTGCCAAAGCCATTGTTGCCCACTGTTTGCTCAATTTCCACCAAGTCTCCAGGTGACCTCCTTGACTCAATCCAGGCCACCAAGGCCTTTTGGTACTCTGACTTGAGTCGACATCCAGTCTGGGAACTTTGAATCTTTTGCAGAAGACCTTCAACTGGTTATGGGTATTGCTCTCTAGCCTCTCTTCTTCCCATTCAATTTCACCTCTATCAGAGACTACAGATGCTGCCTTCTCCACATTGACTGAACCAGGCATGACTTTGTAAAAATGGAGATCTCTCAGCAACCAAAAATCTAAATGTACGTGGTTGCGTTATGGTCTGCACTCACTAAGTAGTGTTCACCAATCACTGTACATGAATCACAAATGCAAGTCCAGAATCCTCACCGCTGACCACCAATGTTAGAATTGGGGGTCTCTAGTTGGCACAGGTAGGTTCTTGTGGCAAAGAGGGACCCTCTCCTCAGGTCAGGATAAGAGGGTACTCTCCCAAAATAACCCCTGCTCACCCTCTAGGTAGCTTGGCGCGAGTAGTCAAAGCTTATTTCATAGGCGTTGTAGGTTAAGCATTTGTAAACCCATACAGTAATCAAGTGACAACACCACAAATGGACACCACACTGGTAGTATATCAAAAATAGTTAGCTTTTATATAAAGACTTAGCAAAAGACCAAATAACGTCAAAATATTCCACAATACTGTTAGCAATAAGGAGTTCTTGTAAAAATGCGTATTTTTAGGGTTCTGTGCGATTTGTACTCTTTGTCTGGCTCTCACGGCAATGAAAAATGACACAAAGAGTCTAACAAGTACAACGGACGCTTCGGTCCGTGGCGTTCATAATGGGGTTCGAGTCGTACACAGTACCTTTATGTGAGGCGTCCGGCATGGACAATGCGTTGCAAAAAGAAAACGATGCACGATGCGTTGGTCGGCCAGTCACGGTGTGAGCTCTGGCTCGTTGAGGTCGTCTATACAAGTCATAGAGCGTAGAGCCGCGTTGATTGAGGCGGATGGTGCTTTCAACTTACGTTGCAGTGTACGAGCCGTATTGCAGGAGTTGCGTTGTTTAGTCCTTGATGCGGTGCGAGGCAGTGCGACGCGGACGTGCGAAGCGAACCCCTCTCCAGGTGCGATCGGCAGACTCGAAATCAGCGGCAGTGTACGGGTCGTTCCAACCAGGATATCTCAGTGGGGCGAAGCGTTGTACGTTGTGTTGTCGGCCAGTCACGTGCGAGCTATGACTCGTCGATGTCGTGGTTACGAGTCGTTTTGGGCACAAAGCCGCTTTGATTGATGCGGACTGGTGGAGTACGGTGAATTGCAGAACACAGGTCAATTGTTCGTGGCGTACACAGCTCCCGGCCTCGTCAGCTACGGAAAACAGCGTTTCCCACAGCTTTTCTTCAAGAAAGGATAAGTCCACTGGTCCTGGGACTTCGTTCAGGGGACAAGCTCGCTTCCAAGCCCTTGGAGATCTTTTGGCACAAGTTGAAAATAAAGTCTTTCAGTCTCTCTCCTGTCCTGTAGCAGCAAGGCAACCACTGCAGGCCAGTCCCCCAGGTCAGGGACAGTATTCCTCCTTCAGCTTTCCCAGTTCCTTCTCTTCAGGTAGAGGTTTCTTCTTGTCAAATCTGGATCTAATTTCTTGGGAGCAGGGTCCCAATACTTATACCCCTAAATCCTTTGTTCCTCTGGGGTAGAGGGGCCTTTGCCCAGCCAAGACCAGTTCTTGAGCACTTTGTTGACATGACTCTGACTTTTCATTCAGGAAGCAGGCTAGAGACATAAGACACTCCACAGGAGGTGGAGCCAGCATTGTGGTGGAAAGGCACAGTCCTATTCAGAGCCCAGGTGCACTCCTCCCACCCATCTGGATGTAAATCTCTCTATTCACTACCAGGCTACCTAGCTGTACCCTCTGGAATTCCCCAGCCCTGTCACTCACAGAACTCAGACAGCAGATTCACATCCTAGCAGAGGTGGGCTGAAATGGTTAGGCAAGCAAATACCTACTTTCTAAAAGTGGTATTTGCAAACACAGAATATCAAAATAAACTTTACTAAAAGATGTATTTTATTATTCGGAGTTCATGCATACTAAACTCGAATTTCCACCATGTTCTCTGAGCCTGTTAGGATTATAGAATGTAATAATTCGGACAGCCCATTCTGGCCTATGAAGAACAGGTAGCCTTGCAATAGTGAAAAACGAAAATGGCTATAATCCACTATTAGTCCATGCCACACACATCAAGCTTGTCCTACCTTATACTAAACATGCACCCTGCCCTTGGGCCTACCATAGGGGTGACTAACATGAAGGTAAGGGAAGGATAAGGGACTGGCAAGTGGGCGCACTTGTCCAGTCAGCATGACAGTACCAGACTGCACACAGGTTCTGCAATGGCAGACCTTAGACACATTTTACAAGGCCGCTTCTGAGGGTGGAGCAACCAGTGCTGCAAGCCCTCTAGCAGCATTTGGAGTTACAAGCCCTGGGCACTCCTGGTGCACTGTACTAGGGTCTGACAGTAAACCAAATAAGGCAATCATGGAATCCAATCAATACATCAATTTACACAAGGAGCACTTGCACTGTGGCACTGGTTGGAAGTGGCACAGTGCTGTGAGCAGCTAACACCAGCGAAAACATATGAGGCACAGCAACAAAAAAGTGGAAGGGAGACCCGCGCCAAGGTGCCAGGTCTAACACTCAGGCACTACTCTTACACTCATGCAATCACCAGATATGAATCATGCACTCATCCAATCACCCATCACTACTTCTGAACTTATACAATCACCAAGACAGTTTTTCTATTTTAACCATAAAACGCGGTTCTAACTGTTTTAAAAAACAAAATGTTGTCTTTGTGGTGCAGAATAATCAGTGAAAACATGTTGGACATTTAGAAGATGCACTCAAGAAAAAGTACAGAAAGTAAATTTGAAAACAAAATTGACATTTGTGTTTTTTGGCTGCAGCACGCATAGCTGAGATTACCTGTTCACATGCACTTAGATTTATCTCACAGTCCATGCAGTACATGGTGTCATGAGAGAACTCTGGAGCCTGTTCTTCCCCTTGATTTTCCACCTACACAGGATTCTTCTGGCCAGGTGTAGATGTTCTGGGCACTGCTGTTGATGACACCACATGTTCTCTTTGTCGCATTGCCCTCTTAAGATTTTTGCTCTGATACGTTTTAAGGTGGTAAAGCATTGATGTTGTTCTACAGCTATATTTTGTATTTAGCCTCTAAATAATACTTTTTCACAAACAGAGTATTTTACCAAGTTTGCTACAGTCTTAGTCTCCTCAGAATGGATTGTAAAAAAGTCTCAGGCAATGCTGGGCTTCTTGGATTTCCTCAATGTCCTCCTGTGCCTCATGAAACATCTGCTCCTCTTCTGTATCTCCTCTAGCCATATACAACTTCCAATCTTCTGAAACTGCAACTTTCCTCTCTCACCAACTTCAACCACCTGTGTTCAATGCTGATGCAATGAAATGAAGGTTCCAGAAAAATATGGGTGGAGTCTTTCTGTTATTATAGATGAAAAGTGTGTTATCCGACGAGATTACTGTACTTTCTGTTTGCATGACATTTGCGATGACTGACATCTCGTCGTTATCGGAAATGGAAATAAAAATTAATTTACCATAAAATAAGTATAGAAACATAACTTTTTACAGTTTTTAAATATGTACCTATCCTCAAATATCCCATATACTATGTGCATTTATGCGATTTTCACTTTGAAAAAACACATACAATCTTCGCGAGTACTGATGTCATCTAGTATTAGTAAAGTTAGGACTCCTAACTCTAGGACTCCTAAATGCCTTCTGTGAATACCCAAAGTCCTTAAATTACGATTTTTCTCAATTTAGGAGTAGTAAAGTTAGGACTACTAACTTTAGGATGCCTAAATGCCTTCTGTGAATACCGAAAGTCTTAAAATTACGAATTTTCTCAATTTAGTAGTAGTAAAGTTAGGACTACTAACTTTACTGCTACTAAATTGAGAAAAATCCTAATTTTAAGACTTTTGGTATTCACAGAAGGCAATTAGGAGTCCTAAAGTTAGGAGTCCAAACTTTACTACTACTAAATTGAGAAAAATCGTAATTTTAAGACTTTCGGTATTCACAGAAGGCATTTAAGAGTCCTAAAGTTAGAAGTCCTAACTTCTGTGAATACCGAAATGAGTAAGTTCATTCTGTGAATACCAAAAGTAGTAAGTGCATTCTGTGAATGCCAAAAGTAGTAAGTTCATTCTGTGAATCGGGCCCATAGTCTTTAAAGATGATTTTCTGGAAACTCACTCAAAAATATGACTTTGAAAAGTTGACTAATAAAGCTCTACTCTTAAATGTACTGTAGAATATGTCTATATATGTTGTACCCTATAGGGGATATTTACAAAGTGGTGGAGTGAGGAGTTAGCCGTCATGGCTTAATGCCTCACTCCACCACTTCCGTAACTAAATACAAGGCTGCACCATATTTACAAGGATATGATGCTGCTTTGGGTTTCCCCCTGTGCTGGTACTACACATAGCAGTGTAGCACCAATGCAGGCACCCATGCACCATAGTGTGAGGGTGTCTGCATAAAGTGGAAGATTGTTTATGTGTAGGAAGGTGTCCCTTCCTGCAAATAAACAATCTTTAAATGCAGTTTTGTCAATTCTATGTGTGCTGCTTAATGCTGCACACATGGAAGTTACAAAATTTCATTTTTTTAAGGATTGTTTATGTGCAGGAAATGTCACCTTCCTACAGATGAACAATTCAAGGCATTTTGCTTTTTCCTTGTGTGCTACACGAGGTAGCACACATGGAAAAAGCAAAAATTAAGAGAAATAAAGCATTATTCCTCATTCAGCCAAGTTAGGAGCAGGTTTTCCCTAGTCTTAATTTTGGCGTTCCCTCCTGTTTACCCCGCTGTTGTAAATAGGGAGCAGCATCAAAATCCATGGGTGTTGCATTGGAACGCCTACCGCAACACCCACTGCCCACCCCTTTCACGCTAAGCATAGCGTAAAAGGAGGCCTTATTCACAAGGCATCGTTAAGCTACGTTAAGTGGTTTAACGCTGCCTTGTAAATAAGGCATAGCCCCTATCGTTACTGAAAAATCACAAAAATTGGTGCTCTAGTGGTAATAGGGGCTTGTACATATGCCCCAATGTGTGAAAATGCATGCACTCTTTGTACTATCGACGTCACCACGATGACGTTGGTAGTCACAAATATAATTTTTTTGTAAAGATGGTTTAAAAAGTTCAAGCAATATATTACTAAATATCTTGATGTAAACTTTATTTAAAACATTTCTTTATGTTGATTTTTATTATGTATATCAGATTTGCTGATCAATGATTCTCCACAGTAAATG
This sequence comes from Lissotriton vulgaris, assembly GCF_964263255.1. Classification (NCBI taxonomy): domain Eukaryota; kingdom Metazoa; phylum Chordata; class Amphibia; order Caudata; family Salamandridae; genus Lissotriton; species Lissotriton vulgaris. The sequence goes on from NC_141696.1 coordinate 1,042,873,202, forward strand.
TGACAATGTTGTGCTGACTCGAAAAATTCTTAAGATTCAAAACAATTATGTGTACTTTCTGATAAACACATACCAAATAATAAAATTAGTATATTTATATATTTATAGTGTACAGTATCCTATTATAGAAAGAAAATATGAAAATCATACAAGCTCACTTTAAAAAAAGTAGACGTTACAATTAAGATATAAAGTTTAAAAATAACCTTAGAAATTCTCTGAAAAAAAACTATATGTTTAGCATTTAAAAAAATGTAGAAACTCACTGAAAAAACAAAGGTTACAGGGACATTATAATTTGGAAATAGAATATAAAAAACCTTAGAAATTCACACAAAAAAATTATAGGTTACAGGAATGATATAGTTAGACTGACATTTCAGTCGTACAAAACTAGAGAAATTCAGCAGTTATAGTTAGCTGAGCTTGTGCCCATGCAATGCACTCAGGAAGGGTACTTAGAGACTCAGAGAGTGTTAGGCAGAGGCCACCAGCAGGGTCCATTTGCCTCAGGTCAGCTGGCTACTTACAGAATGAGGCCCTGTGCTTTGCAACTTGTTGTCTTCTTGCAGCCACAAAGATATGCCAGCTGACCCTTGGGGTCCTCTTTTTTGTCCTGGATACAAGAGGGGGCATGCTTCGTCCTTCACGTCTGCTCTCAGGTCACAAAAAGAAGATCCAGTCCCCCTCTTATCTTCTCCAGGTTCAGAAAGTGTCTGGCATTGCCATATTTCTGCCTGGTCCTCCTCTTCCTAACTAATGAGTAAATGTTTCCTGAGGTAGTCCTACCCAATTCTGCAGCAGTTACTGTTTGCTTACTGCAAACAGGCCCAAAATAGCATGTGTTGTGGTATTTTCAAAAAAGCTAAAGTCTTTGACCACACAAAACGTGGTCTCTCATATTTTGGGGGTATTCTTGGGGAGAATACTATGGTGCTAATAGTGTCTTCCCACACCTAACACTATCATTTAGTTTTACGTGGGTACTGCACACACAATTAACCCAGAGACAGAAGTCTGAAGTTGAAAAAAAGCATTCCCCTCCTGCAACCAGACCGGGAATATACAGGAATTGTTTTGACATCCTATTCCCTCCCTTTTAAGAGTGCCCCAAGTATTACATGCACCTCAACAGAGATGTCAAACAGGATTTAACACTCTGGTAGCACAAGATGCACACAGCTTCTGTTGTAAATATTCTGGTGAGTTCAGAAGAGGTATCTGCCTATTCTTTGCTCCTGGGAGGCCTTCCACAATGATTTCACACTTATTCAAGGCTGAGCATAGACAGGGAGTTTACAAAGGCTTAATCTAATTAGCCCTCTGACAGTTCAGACAGGTAAAGTGTAACTTTCTAATTGTTACTTTTTCTTTTATGTTTATTAAAATTACAACTTCACCATTGAATTATGTTTTATTAGCTATTAAAAATAGTTGTTCAAATTTGTTTCTAGCTGACCTCTCTACCAGGCGAGATTTGCAGCGGCTTTGTCACCTTGGTTTTTTGGGATCCCCCGGTCAGCTACTGGAAGTCTTAAGCTTCGGAATTTACAGTGGGACAAACCTGAAATCCGAGCGGAGTCACTGTGCGACATCGGCTTAATCCTCGATGTCGGTTCAATTACTTTATGGAGATTTTTCCAAATGTTGTTCCAAACATTTCCATACTTCAGGATCTTCTTTTAGAGGTTCCTCTCAGAGAAATCAGATTGTCTAAAACACAAATCTAAGGTTCTAGAATCTCTGAGTTGATCCTCAGAAGGCAAAACTACAGTTCCTACAATGCACCTGGCCAAATCCTTAAAAGTTCACTGGACGTAATCCAGACTGGGGACTTCTTGGGGGAGATGGTGCAGGTGAGCTATGTTAACCTATTGCTTTCAGGGACTCCATTCGTAAATCATTTTTGAAGCAAGGCAAAGTCCTCAGGGCTGAAAATCCAAGTATGCAGCAGGAGCAGTCCTTCTGAGTGACATCCTTTGGGGTGCAGACCAGGGTTCCAAAAGGGCACTCCCAAATATCCTTGTAGTTTTAGGCAGTGAATCTGATTTGCTATGCATCTCTCAGATATGTATTCCATTTTCTGGGGAAACTAGCAGGGGGGGCCTGACCAATGGGTAATAGGGTACCCCCAAAAGCATTACAGCGCCCTCCAAAGTGTGGCATTTTCTGTATCACAAAGCACTACACTTTAAAATTCAAGATGGAGAATACCTCTCTGTGGGATTAAGACCTGGCTTAGCCAACACAGTGGTGTGGCTCATTTCCCGGAACACTCCTCTTCCAGTCCTCCCACAAATTCCATTCCTGGGAATACTACCTGGCTGTGGGGTACAGGAAGAGGGGGTAGGCCTGGTTGCCATTTATTACTGCCCTGCTCTATTTGAAGACCAGTTTGATTCACCCAACTCCTGCCATCGCCTGGTCATTGCAGCTGCAGAGCTCCACTCATCAGATAACCTCTGTTTCTGTGTTGGCCACTTATAAACTCATTGATTAAAGCAGTTCGGCTAAGTTCATTATGGAATGGCCAATCAGGAGAGGTTGGTAGAAGGCTGTATTGTGGCTTGCATTCAAGAAAATTCTATAAATTCTTTGCTGTTTAGTTATGATGCATTCAACAGTGGCAAGTTGTTGGATTTATCAATTACAATCTTTAAGTCCTTTAAATATTAATTTAGCTCACTCCTCTGTATTACAGTATTCCCAAGTTAGCCTATGGAGCTTAAATGCTACAATGGGGGTAACACTAAATGGGTGGGTTTTCACTCACCAGGAAATATAAAACATCTTTTAAAATGCCCCTGCTTATTTCTATATGGCACCCTACCCTTGAGGTCCCTAGGGCAGACTTTAGGGGTGACTTATAGGTAAAAATAAGGTAGCTTAGTACTTTGGAAGTACCTATACATCCAAAATCGAATTTTCATATAATTTCAATTTAAATCAGCTTACAAAGCAGGGCTGACTTTTAAAGTGACAGCAGGCAACACAGTAGTGCACACGTGAGTGCCACAAAGATGCTAGGCTTCTAAACCTAGACTGAGTTCTGCACACAGGTGAGGAGTAGGAGTCACGTCACGTCACGAGTCATGAGTCACGTTATGAGCAGCGGCGAGCGGAGAGAGGGGGAGAGGAGAGAGGGGCGGAGCGACGAGGAGCGGAGCTGCGAGGAGCAAGGAGCGGAGAAACGGTTAGTGTGTGTATGGCAAGCGGTGTGCCTAAGCCCACAAGCAGACCGTAAGGCCAGAACCCCACACCCGCATCCGCAGTCTGCAGCCCCCGCAGTCTCCCGTTTTTCAACCACTCCTGCTCCTGCTCCAACGAATAATTATAGAGCTACCAACACAAACTTTCAGGAACGCAAGCTGCGAGTTGTAGCAGCCAACCACAGAGCTCATATCCGTGCAAAACTGAAACAGCTGAAAGACATCCCCGCCGAGGAGGCTGAGGCGAGAGGAGCCCGAGAGGAGAGGAGAGGAGCTCGCCCCGCTCAGCCTGTTCAGCCTCGAGGAACCAGAGGTCTGATCACTTTGCCTTGGTCGTGCCCGCTTTGGGTGGCGGTCCAAGAGCAGGGGGTCATCCCAGCTCCACCGAGGCGCTACAGCACTCAAGGCGCTCGTGTAGGGAGTTGAAGCCTCTCTCACAGTGGAAAGAGCGGGATCCGCAGGCTTGCGCTGGGTTGCACACTTGCACTGACGCCTACACTGATGCAGAGAGATACTGAAGCGGTGGCTGAGGTGGAGCAAGAGGGGGAAGCGGCGAGCAGAGGCGGCTCCCATGAGGTTGAGGTTTCATCACAGAGGAAAGGACTGCACCGCCAATTGCAGGCGGAGTCAGGTAAGTGACCAGCAAACATAGTAAAGGTAAAAAAAAAGCCACTACCTTTAATTGTAACGGATTTCCATACGCATTACCACTGCCAAATGCAAGCCCTGACACGCCCGATCCCGCAGCACGCAGCACGCAGCCCGCAGCCCGCAGCTCTCCGACCATAGCAAGCAGTGGCATTGGGTGGAACACAATTTTCCTGAGGCGGTAAGGTGAAAAGGTGAAGCCAGAGGGGGTGCAGGCACTCTAATCCTGCGATCCCCAGCACGAATACCAATCTTGCACTAGTTTGCAATAACTCCACATCATGAGATTGGGCAGAGTTAGCACAGAGCCAATAAAACACAAAAGACGCCAACAGCAACGCAGAAACATGAGTGAAGGATCAAGCAATCCATTCAACGAAGAACTAACAGACGGGTTTAACACGAGTGTCAGTTCCCTCCTAATAAGACTCAAAAGACAACCAGGATGACAGACTTCTTAATCCCTTCTACACCTTCCTCACTGTCTTCTTCTAGCCCATCTCCGATGTTCATGACCCCGTCGCTGCACTAAGCACAGACACTTAAGTCCATCACCAGTAAGAAAAGAAAGTCCCAGTCAGTTGGCACCACAACGATAGCCCCGCAGCCACAGATCAACTCTACAAAAGACATCAACCAAAGCTCATGGCCAATCCCCAAAATAATGGCTTACAAAGTAACAGTCAAAGTGCAAATAAAATCAAGAGAAGCGCTAAACAATCCTAATGCCCAAAAGGAAACGTACATAGAAACATCGGTCCCACCAGAGAAAATAACTCCAAACATGTCAGCAAAGCCGGGCACAACAAATCAGGGTTCTATCTTTTGCACCGTGGGGCCTGATCTAGGGGCCGCCCACCCAACATTCACAGGAACAACATCCACAGGAACGGCCATCAGTGACATGTGGAACAGGGGCATCATAGCTACAGAACTTAAAGAAAGGTCACAGGGAGAACAGCTGACTGGCAATGCACATACAAACTTGGAAAGCCGTAGGGCACAGGAAAGCTAAACAATTTTCAAGGAGCCATCTATGAATGAGAAAACATCAAACGTTCCTGCAGGTTTGGGACCACAACTAACACCCGACTGCTCCAGTAAGACCTGCTCAATAACTAGCAGTGAGGATTCAGCAAAAGCATCAATCAGTCCATTAGGAGATGCTCACCCCCTTCTCACTGTCTTTTCATCAAACATAGTAATTTCATCAAAAGTTCCAGAGCCCCAGAACTCAGTGTACAATCAATCATCAACTCCGGGATCAGGCCCGGAAAGTTCTTCACAAGATTTCTTCCAGAACAAACCAGAGGAAACAGCTTGGCACAGTCCCCAAACCAGTGGTAATCAATCAGGGTTGTTTCCACCAGAACAGGCTCCATTATGGACCCCATTTATAGGCATCATGGAAACTATCTCGACAGCGCTACTCCAACACTCAGTAAAATTTGAATTACAGATAGACCTTTTGCAAATCCTGGCTTCTCACGTTGTAGGAATAGAAAGAAAAATAACTGAGTTTAACTCCCTCATCGAACGGGTGCAAAAAGACCCGCACATAAAGTTCCATGAACGCCAGTGCCTTGAAACAACGAACCATCTGGTAGAGCTGCCAAACATATTAACAGACATTCTGTCAGAGGTAAGAAAAAACACAAGCAAGTCCCACACAACCGCTGAAGATTCGTGCGCAGGAAATGCCTATAATCCCCCGACATGCAATACCAGCGGGGACACCCCAACCAGCAAGGACATAATTGAGGAACTAACGGGAGGAAGCCCCCAAAATTCCGCCACCAACATCGGCGGGGTCCCTTCATCTAGTGAGGACACAATTGAGGATCCAACGGGAGAAAGCATCCCACTTACTATCGCAAACATCGAGACAGTAACCTCCAAAAACACCCAAACTCAACCAATTGGCATTGACGACTCAGTCAACCAAGGTAGTCAAGACCTAGGGCCACAAACAATGAGCAACCAAAACAAACTAACTTCTTAACAAAATGTGAATGCGAACGCCTGAGGAGAGCCAGACAAAACAAGAAACAAGGAAAAAAAGGAACAACACTGCTCAAAATGCACCTGCACCAAGAGACCTCATTGGTCAGCCTTTCCAAACAAAACCAAATAACAGAATTGAAAGAGAATGGAAAAAAGGTTAAAGAATCAACCACTAATGCACGGGAGGATGAAGGGGAAATCTGTCAGTACCCTTCCCCACCAACCCCTCCACAGTTAGTAACTCAAAATGAATTCAAAACCACCGATAAAGTTTCCCATCAAGTGCATGAAAAGAAAAAAACGAAATCGGTGGTTGGTCTTCCTCCGCAAAAGCCTCAAATAGAACAAAAAACCATCACACATTACTATACAAAGCCGGTGACGTCACAAAAAGTAAACTCGTTGGCCAAAGGGTCGCAACAAAGTTCTCCTACAGAAGGATCAGAGTGTTTAAGTCTCTCACAACCAGTATTTGAGAAAGAGCTCGCACCTCAGACAAATATTCTATACCAGGGTCACCGAGAAAATAACCCAAAAACCACCCAAATCAGGCAGGTGGGGTCAAAATAAGAGTTAGAGGCACCTCATCTAGCCGAGGTACTTGCTCGTGAACTTATCCCTCATTATAGCTCCAGGGGGAACCACAACATTCTTAAACGGAGCGCCATTTTAAAACTTACAAACTCAATCGAAACATTGAAACACCTGAAGACCATACACATTGAAAGTATTGAATTCAAAACAATTCCAAATGCAAATGGACGAGAGATGACAGTGGTAACATGGAAGGATCCCTCGAAGGCTAAAGAATTTTGGCAACATAGGGAAGAGTTCGCAAAATGGGGAATCGAGACAAGACCGGTCGAAACCGAAAGATACCCGGGCCTGTTATCCACGCTGGCAGATGCAAACTCAAAGTCCGACAGTGGAATACTCCGGGGAGCAGTCGGCTGCTCGGATAGTAGCAAGGGAGGATGGTCCAACCTACGGATCATCCATCAAGCCTGGTCAGGAGTTACCAGCCAGATGCGGAAAGTCTTACCCCCAACGGTAAGCTCAGCGGACAACAAGAGGGACGAAGCACGAAAACCGAACCTGAAGGTATGCTCTTGGAAAATAAATGGACTGGGAGGAAAAACAAATGATCTTGAACTAATAGCTTTCCTCAAACTATTTGACATTATACTATTCCAAGAGACTTGGTCAATCTCACCAGATCACATAAATGACTTCAAAGAAATTCAACAATATGTCATCAAAAGAGGTCCAACGGGCAGGGCAGCGGGAGGTGTATTGATTTATTTGAACACCAATATCCCATGGTCACTTAAGTCAATTGAGTCAGGTCAAACATGGATCCAATGTATTAAAATCACTCTCCCTCCTGACCCCAGTTCAGGACAACAGGATACGCAAGAGTGTCGGTCACTGGTCATATGCAATATCTATATACATCTGGCATCAAAGAGCAAATTAGAAAAAATTCTGACCCTTAAAGCACTTCTCAAATCCTTGAAAGCCACTTACCCACAGGCTGGTTTGGTGGTTTCTGGTGACCTGAACATGTTCCTACTACAAACAGATCCCGCCTATGAAAGCCAACGAACCAAGCTGTACGGTAAATCAATCCCCCCATTCAATAACAGACCATCGTAAAAAAGACAAATATGGCAAGATGTGCGCCCAAATGTTAGCGGAAATCGGACTGATTACTTTGAAGGGCCGATTTTCGCAGGACAAGCTGGCATCCTCAGCCAGAATTGCCAAAAAGGCTCAATCAATTCTGGATTATACCATGGTGGACTTTGAGGTATTACAAATAGTAGTCACATATAGAATAATCCATAAACTGGAGCGTGATCACAGTCCACAAGTAATAGAGATCAGATTACAACATTCAAGGGCCCCAGCAATCAAAGATCTGACCTTAACCCCGACCCTTTAAAATCTTAACCGGTTAGCTTGGAACGGAAAGAATGTAGGTGAAATCATGGTTCACGTGAAACCCACGTCGGCAGAAGACGACGAAAAAAACCCTCTAGCATACCAGGACAACAGGGAAAAAATGATCGCAACCCTGACTGACAAATTTGGTCAACAAAATCAGACTAACAAAAGAAAACCGCCTAAGGTACATCAAGCGCACCTGGGAGCAATAGGGAGTAAAAAAAGAATTTTCAATCAGGAAATCAGAAAACTTAAAGGGAAAGACACAAAGAGGGGTGACGACATTAAGAGGCTGTAACGACCGGATTCTCAGACCAGATAGAATCAGCTCCTCAGAGCACCACCAACCCAGCCGGAACGTAATCACCTCCCTCCTCAGGACCTATTTACAACAGGTATCTATGCCTTATACCTAAGGATGGGGAAATTAGCAATATACATGCATAAGTTTTCTACAATATCACACTCACACCAGTTAGTCTCGCGGCAACTTAGGCCCAGACTAGTCTACCCTAGGGCAGTTCTGATTAGCTACCATTACACACCGACCACAATCAGTGCCCACCCAAGCCACGATCCTGTGGGTATAACAAGCCGCAATCCTGCGGGTATATGCACCAGTTTCCTCCCTGGTCTTCTCTTACTTACATCCCAAGCCGCAATCCTGCGGGTATAAGCACAAATTTCCTCCCTGGTGTTCTCTTACTTACATCCCAAGCCGCAATCCTGCGGGTATAAGCACCAGTTTCCCTCCGGGTGTTCTCATTAACGCCGCTTACCAACGACGACCACTTTCCTATGAATACCATTGGAAGGAATCTTTCATTAGCTACTAGGGATATAATACTACAATATTATAGATCACACAACCGTTTACCGAATTACATGATGTACAACCTATTCTCCACTTCAGGGGCCCCTTTCTCCCTCATTGCTCAGTCACTCCTTACCTGACCGGGAATCACGTCCGTTCATGAAAACAATGCCTGACTAGAAGAACAGGTTACCCTGATTGCACAAGAATCAAAGGCACATGCTGGTTCACTAAGAACTGGGGTACTTTATTACAATAATCATAATAACACAATACTGTACTATAACATATAGCCTGCAAAGGAAAGTGAAAGGTTCGAATGTGCACACTAGGGGAAAAAGACCGACGTCACCTGATTAATGTGAAGTCTGGATTCAGCAGTCATCTAGGTTCCCTTCTCGTCTGTGCCTTGGCTCGTCTTAAGGTAACACTTCTGCAGTCACGGATACACGTCTGCACCGCTATGCTCTGTCTTCTCTGCTTCTCTCCAAGTCACTGGAACCTTCCTTTCGTTAGCTGCTTTCTCTCTGGCTGTTCTGCACTACTCCCCTCTCCTCTCAATCATGGACCATCTTCACTTCTCGGCTTCGATCTTATAACTCAGTTTCGGCCACTCTGGTATTCGTTCTCTTGACTAACTGCTTCACTCGGAATGCTCTGATCTTATAGGTCAAAGCTCGCCAGCTGCTCCAGCTAAAATAACTTCAATCTGTCTAAGAGAGTATCAGCTTCTTGGTCTTTTTCGGATTTCAAAATGGTGACTGTCTGCCTGGAAATAATTAATGGCATTGATGCTAACGGCTAGCTGCCGCCTACAGACTGACTGACTAACTGCTTAATCCTTTCAATAATATGGAAGCTCGTTCCTTCATGGAAAGTTACGGCCAGTAACCTGCCGCCCACCAAATTCTTGTATCTCCCCGTACCAAGGACACGTTCCCAGCCGGCCGGCCTGATGTTGTGTCTTTGGAGTGGAGAAAAATACAGTCTTTCGATAAGGGCCAGCCTGAGCCGGTTCTCTCCAAGCGAACAACACCTCGTAACTAAAACATTACATTTGACCTAAAAGCATCTCAAGCTGCCGGGGCAGAAAGAAAGATGGAGTCTCTCCCGTTTGAGGCCTACAAGGCTCGAAATAAGCATAACTCCATAGAAGGTATACTAACACTCTTGCAAAAGGACGGATAATCACTAATACTAATGAATCTATCCCCTAACATAAGTTTATAAACCCTGATCTAAGGAAAAAGGTACGGAACTATATTACTATGCCTTGTGAATAGGCCCTGTTTATGGTTCTAATCCTTGCACTAGAATGATAATAGACTGGAGTCACCTCCAATCATCTTCCCTCAAAGGAGGGCCGAAAAAGTCGGTCAGAACAGAGGCAAATTCATATTCTAAGACAAACATACAAAAAGAAGTATGGACCACAAAGAAAAAACACCAAACAGAAATCTAGCTACAATTATTAGAAGCCAGCAAATCCAATAACAACAGGAAATTTTGGGCAGAAATTAACAAAGTAGCCAATGGAGCAAGCCTCAATTTTAATGTAAATATACTACAGGAAGACTGGATCCACAATCTAGAGCAGACTCAAATGACCTATGCGCATGAAAGGAACCAACATCTCCTCACCCACCCGCTGAATGAAAAGCATGAAGAAGATCAAATCTTTGGTGCAAACTGGATTGCGCAATGCCAAGTCCAAATGGTCTTGAAAAAAACTGAGGTCAAAAGGTGCGCCGGGTCCGAACGGCTTGCCTAATGGGCTTTTCAAACACGACCAATCGTTTTGGGCAGAATACCTCACCCCATTGTACAATCACGCATTTAAATCAGGAAGTATTCCCCCTTCATGGAGAGGGAGCATTTTGCACCCAATCTTCAAAGCTGGGGCGTGCACAGATCCAGCAAATTACAGACTGATTGCGCTCATTGACGTAGAGGCCAAGGCATACGCATCAAATCTCTTGAAAGCATTGGAAGATTGGGTTAGCCGTAACAACATCCTTCCAATCACCCAGACAGGGTTCAGGCCTGGAACCAACACGTCAAGTAACCTGACTGCGCTGAATCTTCTTGTCGACAAAGCAATGGCCAAATCTACAAAACTGTACACCTGTTTTGTCGATCTAAAAGCGGCAGTCGACACAGTACCAAAGGAGATCCTATGGGAAAAGATGGCCAGCTGGGGGCACACCTCCGAAGTTGCTACGGGCCATTATAAATCTGTACTCATCTACCTGGGTTAAGATCAAATTTGGCACCGGGGACAGAACAACACCAAAAATCCCCACCCAGATCGGCCTCAAGCAGGGATGTGTATTGGCCCCCACCCTCTTTAACATCTTCACTGCGGACCTCGACAAGAGCATCTCAGAGATCCAAACAGACCCTCCAAATTTAGCCCAACACAAAATAAGGTGTATGTAGTACACAGACGACATAGTCCTTTGCAGCCGGACCCCGCAGGCTCTCCATCGCGCCATAGTAAGGCTGCACAAATACATCTGTACTCATGGGCTGCAATTCAACTAGAAACAAAACGAAAGGGGTCTGCTTTGCGTCTCAGCCAGGGCAGCAAACATTCAGATGGTATATCGCTGGAAACAACATAGAGCAAAATACCACCTATAAGTATCTGGGAGTACTGGTTGACTCAAGATGGTCATTAAGAGAACACACCCTGCACAGAAAAGCCCAGGCAAACAAATTGCGGTTCGCCTTAAACATACTAAAAACAAAATTAAAATGTCAATCCAATGAATACCTGCTGAAAGTGATTCCTGCCAAATTCTTACCCTCCCTCACGTATGGCTCCGACCTATATGGAGGCAAAGACACTAATTTCCTGAACCTCCAACAGTCAGTGTTGTTTAAACATCTTTACCAAATCCCGCAGTTTGCATCTTGGGCGCAGGTACGTCTTGAATTCGGGTTACTAAACAAGCACCAAGCCAGACAAGCCGCCATAATAAAAACGTGCTGGAAACTAAGAGCAGCTGAAGAAGACACACTGATGGGTCACTGTTGGTCTGAAGTTAACAATCAAACAAAAAGAAAAAAGGCATGGAAAACAACACTGGAAAAAGCATTGAAAAACTTTGATATGCAAGAGACGTGGAAAACCAAACATACCTTCGCGGCCTTCAAAAAAGTAGCCAATGGTACGGTAAAACACAAATCCTGGACTGCGGACAAAGCAGCATTGGCTAAGAAAAAACACGGCTGGATGGTACTGGCCACGTATGAGAGATGCGACCCGCAACCATATCTAGTTAACTACACAACACCATCCACGCAACGACTATGGCTGGGAACCTACACCTCAAAAGATCAGATCCCGGCATGGCGGCAAACATGGCCAACAGTACTGTGCAGACTTTGTGGTCTCTCCGAAGAAACTTTCATTTACGTCCTGTGCATCTGTCCCTCTCTGAGTAACTTGAGACGGTATTATCTCCTTCAAATATTCCGCCTTTTCCAAATTAGAACATGTCGGTCGGCAGCTATGTTAGTACTGAATAGCCAACAGCAGCAGAAAGCCTACAGGGCCACCAGATGTTTTTCAGAAAGCGAGCCCCCTACTGCTGAAAAATGAAAAAGAGGTGACCAATGGGACAAAACCTAAAGCCTCATTGAAATAAATGACTTTGAAGATAGACAATGAAAGTTACACTTCATTTCTCCAGAAAGGACATCAGTCCGCAAACGCATTTTTAACTATTTATTTAATGGAATAAACTTTTTTGAAATGTACTCTTTCTAAAGGTTTTAACTAACCATACACAATAACATTTTACTTACTTACTTACTTACTAGGCTTCTAAACCTACATAACCTGCCATGTATACAGGTATGGTGTCAGTGCCAATTGTAATTACACCTAATTACCATATACATTTTTAATAGGATCATGTGTCCCTAGGCTTGTTTATCAGAGCCCGGGGTGTAGTCACTGTCAGTTATCACCCGCATCAGTCAAAAACTAGAGGAGATAAGGGCAAAAAGGATTACTTTATCACACCTTGGTACTGGAGGGACATGCACCCTTCCTTGTGGGCTACAGAGCCTGCATAGGGGTCACTTACTAATATTTAAAAGGGTGGTTTTTACTCTGTCAAAAAGGGGTATTTTGACAGATCATACTGTATTAGTCAGGCTACACCGGCTAGGCCTGTAGTCATGTGCGCACTGCCACTGTAGAGGATGGCAGCACCAGAATACCCTCATGGGCTTTAGTGTGCCTACAAGTACACATAACATAACACAAGACAATAGGTGCTGCAGTTCACAAGTGGCATTTACCTTCCAGGCCCTGAATGCTATGTATAAACCATATACTAGGGACTTATGCGCATGTTTAATGTGCCTATCAGCAGTAAGCAAATATAACCATGGAGAAAGGGGAGCACAGGCACTTTAAAACTGGTTAGTAAGCTTAAAGTGCACAGTATATGGATTTCTAAAGCCAACAGAAACATTGGGTCCAGCAGATAGAGAAAAATCTGCGCAGACCATGCAGAAAAGGTGAATTTCTTACAATAATCATCACATTGGTGTGAGCTATAAAATTGTGACATGTTGTGAGGTGCTACCCATCATCCCAGTGTAAAGGTGATGCCCACCACATAGTTCGATGATGTCCCATTGATATGTGAGCTGTCATTAAGATGTGAATTTGTGTTGAGATATGAGAATGCCATCATGATGTGGGATGGATACCTGTCCAATGTTAGAGGTAACCCATTACAATGTGAGATGATGTTCCTCAAGTTAGGAAGTAAGTTCACATCGAGATGTGACATAATGTCATCACAATCTGGAATGATGCAGTCATGTGCAAAGCGTATCTTCATAATGCCCTGGATTTTTTAGAAGTGAGGGCCTTTTCCACTTCCGCATCATCTTGGATTGTCGCATCATGGCGCCAGGTCTGTCACATCATTGGGGATGCAGTTAGAATCTGATGCGTCACCTCCCCACGCAGTAAGAAACCGACGCATCACCTCATCTCCAGTAAGAAACGAACGCATCACCAGCGCAGCAGTAAGGAACCGACTCATCACCTCCCCTGGAGCAAGAAATCAACAACTCACACCTTCCCTGGGCATAAGGAACCAACACATCATGTTCCCTGCGGCCCTTTTTGTTTATGTTTGCGACGCATCCAAAGTACAAGTGTCATATCTGCAATTTGCTTTGAACTGAACTGTTGTTATCATTTAAAAGTCTTCTTTTTATTACTGTATGGTAGATTTTTGTTGTGTTGGTCTTGTTTGGTTTAGATAAAGATTACAAATATTTCTAGACTCGAGTGGTGTCCATTTGTAGTGTTTTCACTGTACTACTGTATGTGTTCACTAATGCTTTACACACTGTCACTGAGATAAGCCTGTGTGTTCCTGTCGAGCTCCCAAGGGGGTGAATTGGGGTTATTTTAGAAGTATATCCCCTTACCCTAACTTGAAGCAAGGGTCCCTATTTGGACAACGTTACCTACCTCTGCCACTAGAGATCCGCATTTATAACATCGGTGGTCAGCGGTGAGTATCTGGACTTGCATTTGTGACTCACATACATTGATTAGTGAACACTACTGGTAGAGAGAAGACCATCACACTAGTAATCCAACATCACTTGCATCTGTGGATATTGAAGTTGAAGAGGATAGGGTTGAAACCTACACTGTGCCTCAATTGAAAGCTGTCTGCAAAAAATGTAAAATCTCAGTAAGATGCTTCACCAGAAATAAGGAATACCAAAAGGTGCTAAGGGCCTGGTTGGAATCAAGGAATGCCAGTGAGCATACCGAGGAGCCTATGGTGGAGGAAGAAAATTTAGATTTGCAGCAGGATGGGCTATTGGACCTGCCTGGAGGGAAGTTACCATCCGGGTAGGCAGTAGTGTATCTTCAAAGGGGCTGTCTCCAGAGGAGTTGGTGGACAGGGAGAAAAGCAGAGTGCATGAGTTGGAGTCTACAAAGCTCGGGCTGGGGAAGGAGTGTGACATGGAGAGTAAGAAATTGGAGTAAGAGAAGCAGAAACTGGCCATAGAAGAGAAAAAAGATGTTCTAAGAGCATAAAAGAGGATTGAGGGAATGGTTCTGAAAGCAATAGTATAGAGTCCAATCCCCATGGTGGCAGCACACATCAGTGCCTGGAGAAGGAAAGGTATACATCCCCAAGGAAGTGATTAAAGATTTTGTAAGAAATGAGGATATCGGGCAATGGTTTAAGGAATAATGGGTAGCAATGAGGTCCCACAGAGTCCCTGAGAGAGACTGGGTAGCAGGGTTGTGGAACTGCCTCCTGACAGAGGGGGGGAAACGCTGTTAGCCTTACCAAGCGAGGAATAAATGTCTTGTACCCACCTGAAGGAAGCCTTGATCAGGAGGTATGGTTTGATGGCACAGCTGGAAAGACAGAAGTTTAGAAACTGGAGTCAAGCATTTGGGTGGAGTATGTGTACTATTTTTACAGAGCACTGGATGATTGGGTGAAGGGTAGCCAGGTGAATGACTTAAATGGGTTCCATAATTTGGCTGCATGGGAGCACTTGTCTAAGGGAAAGGTTCCAGGCCTCCCACTGAAAAGAAGCCATGGGTCCGTACAGGTATCAAGAGGGTCCCAGGGCATGTTATAGTTGTGGTCAGGTTGGTCACTTCCAGAGGGACCTGAGGTGTCCCAAAAGGATTACCACTGCACTCATTGGTGCACCACCTTATGAAATGGCTAGTGTAGCCTTGTGGGAGGATTTGGGTGTCCAAGAAAGGTGGTGTCCGCAGAAAAGTCCCTGGTCTCTTTAGGGGACAGTGAGATGGTCATAAGAGCCCATCTGCCTGATAACACTAAGAAGTACAGGCAGTGGGTGACCATCAATGGTCAGAGTGTGGAAGCTCTGAGAAACACTGGAGCCAGTGTGACAGCTGTCAATTGTCAGCTAGTGTATGAGGAGCAGGTGGTCCCAAGTATATTCTACCCAGTAGTTGAAGCTGACAACTTTGAGTGTCTCTGCAAAGTGACACATGTTCCCTTTGAGGGGGGGTCTCAGGTACCTTCAGAATAGCTGTGAGGCTAGCCATGCCTGTTGACTATCTGCTAGGCAATGATTTGTTATGTTCTCCTTGGGAAAGGTGGAGTGGAAGTCTCATTTTGAGATGTTGGTCTGCTTGAATGTGCGTGTGTGACCACTCGGTCTATGGCAGCCAGTAAGGGCATTCAAAAGGATCTGAAGCCTGAAATGGTGGCCCAGGTGCATGCCAGAAAAAGAAGAAGCAGGGTGCACGGGAAACCAGCCCCCGAAGTTCCCACGGTCCAGGAGGAGGCAAACCTTGAGGGGGATGCCCTGGAGCCTACAGGGGAGCAAGTGGTACAATGAAGGGACCTGCCTTAGCTGACCTATTGGCAGCAGGAAGGAGGTCCCTTTAGGGACGAATTCTGCCAGGAGCAGCATCAATGCCCTTCTCTTGTGGGTTTGTGGCAGCAGAATGCACACAAGGCAGCAGGTGATCAGTCTGGATCACATTGGATTTACTGAGAGAATGGTCTCCTGTATAGTGAGCCTAAGGTTGCTGAGCATGGGTCCGCCCATGTCCTGGTGGTACCCCAGCACTTACGGGGGCTGGCTTGTGATGTGACTTTTTGAGGGCATTAGGGGCAAGACCAGACCTTTGAAATGCTTGTCAGTCACTTTTACTGGGCCGAATGTGGAAGAACTCTGACATGCATTGTAGGTTGTGCCAGACTTACCCCCCCCCCCCCCCCTTTGAGAGGGTGGGTATTGACATTGTAGGGCCCCTGGATCCCAAGACAGCCATGGGCAACAGGTTTATACTGGTATTGGTGGACCATGCCCCCCGGTACCAGAATCCACCCCTCTCCAGACTGTGATGGGCCCTGTGGTGGGTTGTGCATTGATGGGGATTTTTCTTTTGTGGGGTTCCCCAGAGAAGTCCTGTCTGCCTGTAGTACCAACTTCATATCTAAGTAGATGAAGTCCCTGTGGCAGGAGTGCGGTGTTACCTACAAGTTCACCACTCCTTACCACCCCCAAGATGATGAGCTGGTTAAGAGAACAATGGACCCTGAAGGGTATGATTATGGGTCTTGGTAAACCCATGAGGTGTAAGTGGGACATCCTCTTACCATGCCTGTTGTTTGCATACGAGAGGTACTGCATAAGTCCTTAGTGTTCAATCCCTTGGAGCTCCTGTATGGACATTCTGTAAGAGGACCTTTAAGTCTGGACGGAGAAGGCTAGGAGAAGGCTCCCAGTAAACCTCCCCAGGATGTATATAGCTACATGCTGTCCTTCAGTAACCAGGCTAAGTGCTTCAGGCAACTCGCTGAGGTGAATCTGGAAGCCAGTCAGGAAGAGATGAAATGGTGGTATGATCAGAATGCCTCTGTGATCGAGTTTCAGCCTGGTCAACAAGTGTGGGTCATGATCCCTTTGGAACCTTGCGCACTCCAAGATAAATGGAATGGGCCTTTTGAGGTGGCGCACAAGAGTAAAGTCATCTACCTGATTGGCTTGCAGTCTCCAAAGAAGCCTTTGTGGGTCCTACATTTGCACCACCTTAAGCCCCACTTGGAGAGGTCCAAAGTGGGCATGCTCCTAGAAACAGATGCTGGAATGGAGGAGGAGACCGAGCCTCTTCCTGACCTCCTGTCTGCTAAGCAACGTGATGGGTAAGTGGACCCTGTAACACTCTCCCCCACCCTGACTCCTAAACAGCAGAGTGACTACTGCCCATGTTTGGGAGAGTTTGCTGCTCTGTTCTCTCTGACCCCTGTTGACACTTAGTGGTGTGTCCATGATGTTGACACTGGGTCCAGTCTTCCTGTAAAGCACAACATTTACTGGGTGACTGGCAGGGTCAAGGCTTGCATCAAGGAGTAGATCTCCGAGATGTTAGTGCTAGGGATGAGTGAGCCCTCAAACAGCTCTTGGGCCAGCCCAGTGGTCTTGGTCCCAAAGGCTGCCACACCCGGTGCCACAGAAGAACTCGGGTTCTGTATGGATTGTCAAAGGATCAATTCAGTCACTAGGACTGATGCACACCCCATCCCCAGAGCTGATGAGCTCATCGATCGGTTGGGAGCTGCCCAGTAGCTAAGTATGTTTGACTTAACATCTGGGTACTGGCAGATTGCCTTAACAGTTGGGGCAAAGGAGAGGTGAGCATTTTTAATGCCAGAGGGGACCTACTGATTCTGAGTGATGCCCTTTGGGTTGAAGAATGCCCCTGCCACCTTTCAGAGGTTGGTTAACCAGGTGTTGGCTGGCCTGGAGGATTTCAGTGCTGCCTACCTGGATGACATTGCAGTGTTCAGTGCCACTTAGGAGGAACAGCTGCACCACCTCTGGGAAGTGTTGAAGGCGCTGCAGAGGGCAGGCCTCACGATCAAGGCAAGCAAGTGCCAGATCTGGCAGGGTTCGGTGGTGTATTTGAGACACCAGGTAGGGAGTGGCCAGGATGTGCGGCTGCAGCCCAAGATTGATACCATTCTGGCATGGGAACCTCCATAGACCCAGACAGAGGTGAGAGCCTTCTTAGGACTCACCGGGTATTACAGGAGATTCGTCAAGTGTTAGGGCTCCATTGTTACCCCTTAAACAGAGCTGACTTCCAGGAAGCAGCCCAGGAAGGTGACTGGACTGACGCCTGCCAAAAATCTTTTGATGCCCTGAAATCTGCCATGTGCACAGCGCCCATGCTCAAGGCACCCAACTACTCACAGGAATTTGTGGTGGAGATAGATGCTTCAGACCTTGTTGTGTGGCCTTTGCCTTCATAGGTAAATAAGGAGGGCCTAGACCAACCCTTAGCCTTCATTAGTAGGAGGTTACTTCCAGGGGAACAGAGGTGGAGTACGATTGAGCAGGAGACTTTTGCTGTGATCTGCATGCTTAAGAAGCAGAGGCCATACTTGCTTGGTACTCACTTCCTGGTTCAGACCACCCACAGCTCCCTCAGATGGTTGATGCAGATGAGGGGTGAGGATCCAAAGTTGTTGAGGTGTTCCATTTCCCTACAGGGGACTGACTTCACGGTGGAACAACGCCCTGGTAAAGAACATGCAAATGCTGATGGTCAGTCCAGATTCCGCCAGGGTGGGTAGTTATCCCTACATTTCAGATGGAGTGGACACATGTTAGACCTGGCTTCATTGGCATGGGAGTCCCCTGTATTTGTGCCTTGCCTCCTGTTATTTTTCTGTGGGTTTAATGTAGTGTTTGCTGGTCTAGATGCTTTGGGCACTTTTCCACTGCTGTTTAGTGCCAAAGTGCAAGTGCTCCCTTGATAAATTGTTGCTATGGATTAGTGATTACATGATTAGCATATATTATTTACTAGTCAGCGCCTAGTTAAGTGTGCTGTATGTGCCCAGGGCCTGTACATCAAATACTGCCAGTAGGCTTGCAGAACTGATTGTGCCACCTACACAAGCAGCCTTGCATCAAGGTCTCAGGGCTGCCATTGCAGAGCCTGGGTGCAGTCTAGTACTGCCATGTCCACCTGGCATTTGCATCCACTTACCAGGCCCTATCCTTCTCATTTCTTACCTGCTAGTCCCAAGGTAGCCCTGTGGGCGGGGTGCAGTGTATGTGAAAGGTAGGGCATGTCCCAGTGTGTGTGACACATCCTGATAGTGAAATATTGCAATATTGTGTTACCCTATTGCAAGGCTACCTGGTCCCATAGGATAGAATGGGAAGTTTACTTATAATACACTATAAACAAGACTACCCCTGCGAACTGAGGTTCTGAAAATTATGAATTTGTTTGTGCTCAGCCTCCATTTTGTGATCGCCGTCATTTTATGTTGCCCTCACTCAGGAAGCTCAGCGAATGCGATGTTTTTGTTGTTTCTGCCTTTGCGTGTCAGGTGGCTTACTCGCCTATGGTTGCTAACGAGTGTCAGGGTTTGGCCGAGTACACTACTTCCTGTATGAGCTGATTAATCCCCGTCTCTGTTTTTGACAAGGCAGGTGAATCCCGGGGATTTCAGGCGTACCCTGCGCCGCCGGGCCTTAAGGCCGTGGTTCTCCAACTGGCGCCCAACGTGGGGCGACTTCAGCGGTAGCGGTTGAGCCCGAGGGTTGTGAGGAGCCCTGCAAGAAAACTCCAGAGGAAGCGCACCACGTGATCGACCCCTGTATGTCAGAAGTGGACCGAAGGTCTTTGATAGCGCGGCTACTCCTCTCCGACGGCTGCTGTCGACTGCTGCCCTGACTGTCGCCCTGCCTTGGACCCTTCTGATAATGTTTGGTAGAGCGAGAGGATGGACGGACCTTCGCTGGTGTAGAACGATTTTTAGTTAAGTATTTGGTGGGTCGCTCCCACAGACCTTTGTTTTGTTTTGTTTTGTGATTTTTATTCAGGTATTGCAATAGCTGAAGCCAAGGGGTAAGTACGTTTGTACTGTTTCATTGATCTACACCCCTTGTTGTTTGTGATCAGCCTAGAGAAGTGACGATGCCTGGGTTGAGTAAGTTCAAAAGATTTTGTTGTTTGGGTTGTACAAGGGATTCCCAGTTGGAAGAATCATGTCTGATTCCTCCAGTTGGAACTCCCACTTATGAGCTCTATTCGAAACATGGTATTGGTGCCATTACCTTTAACGAGACATGGGTCCGATATACGAGAAATAATGGAGTTTTGAGATGGCCCCAGAATGGTAGTTTTGACCCCGCTATACTAGATAATTTGGAAACAATTCTGTTTAGAAGAAAAGCCCGGCCGGCCATGTTTGACTCCTTTCACCTTTGGCATTAAGAAGCCAAACAGAAAGAAATCAAACAAGCAAAAAAGGATAAGAAAGCGCAAGACATGTTGATTTTGCAGGCTGCCCAACAGTTTAAAGATAATGAAGTAGAAGGTGCGAATGAGGTAGTAGAGAGACATTATTGCATGGCGATAGATAGATACTATCCGATGCTACCTACTTCCTCTTCAGATAAAAATAAGGAATTAGAAGAAGATTCTTTCATGTCTTGTTTATTGAATTCACCTCCGCCCTATGTCCAGAATGCTAACGCACCTCCGTTACCCCCTCCTGCCGCCCAACAAGTGATTGCTCAATTGCCGATTGTCCAGGAACCGGTTCAGCCTCTTAATGCATCTTTGCCTGCTTCTGCTCCGTCCTTACAGTCTGTAATTCAGCCCCCACCTTCTCCTGCTCCTACTCTTCAGTCACCTACGTTTCAGTCCCTGTTGCCTTCTGCGCCTGAAATGCCTTCTATTCTCTTGAGGAATTCTCCTACTTCACAGAGGAGGATAGCAGATGCTGTTTCAAGTTTCTTTTCTCCTCTTTTTGGGTCTTTAAATCTGTCTCCAGCTTTTGCTAAACGACAATCTCTTTGTCAACTTCCTCTTACGGACAAGAAAGTAGTTTTGGGTTCTCTCGCTCGTAAATGGATTGAGCATGGACTAGAATATAGTACCGAAGATATCATGAGTTGCTTCTATCAATGGGGGGAGCCCACGCAGAGATATGTTTTCAATGTCATGTGTCAAACTTATTAGAGGTTGGGAAGATATGGAGTCAGATACAGTTCCTTCGGAACTACTGAAATTACAAGCTGATTTTGATAAGGGTTTCATTGTAGGATCTCGAGTTGAAGAAGCAGTGAACAGACTCATTACGTTTCGAACAATGTTCTTGTCCCTGTCCTCTTCCGAAGCTGATCTCGTCAATAAACAAGGTAGTAAGAATTATCCAATGTGCAAAGTCCCTCCCTTATGGAGAGAAGCAGTGATTGGTCCACCTCCTGTCCCTGCCCATTTCCAGCATATTTAGGTCCACGAACCCTGGAAGAGGTCTGAAGTATTGGCGCTTAAACAAACTCTTCCAGATCCCCGTAAAAATCCTGCTGGATATTACAAAGAATTGTCCCAAACAGTTGACGTCTGTATTATGAATTTGTCCGACATTGATATGTTATTTGGAAATGTTGTTCCGCAAGGCATATGGGCAAGGACTCGTAAGAAAAATCATGTGGCTGAATTAGGTGGTGATTGGGCTGCTATTAGAGCTGCGGATGCGAATCAGGTGGGTGGTGCGAAACCCGAGGATTTGATTACGGCTCTTCCAGGTAGAATAATTGAATTAATGAAGACAATGATGCCTGCGGTGCGAGTAAATTGGGATAAGCTGGCTGCATGCAAGCAAAAGAAAGATGAAAGCGTCTCAGATTTCTTCACTCGCTTTGAAGAAACGTTTATTGACCACAGTGGTCAGGATTTGAGTGTAGAGGGTGGCCAGCGGTTGTTTGTGGACAAGTTTGTATATAATTTGCTTCGCGAGTTATCAAACAAATTAAAGAGTTCTGAAAGTGCATGGGCTGTCTCTTCCCCTGCTAAGATATTGGCTATGGCACAGTATTAGGAGAATAGGGATAGGAGGAGAAGGAGAAACAAGAGAAGAAAAACAATGATTTGAAAACAAAGGTTCTTTTACAGCAGGCGTATCCGCCTCGCTCAAATCAGCATCAGCAACATTCCCAGTTTCAGCAGCCTCCACAGTTTCAGAGATTGTTGCAGAAGCCCGAGTATTTTACGCCACAATCTTCGTTAGGTCCTAATCAATGTCCATATTGTAGGGAAGAGGGACATTTCAAGAATAGTTGCCAGGTTTTATTACAGCGTAATAATGGGACGTCTGCTCCCCGAGGTCGTGGTAAATTTCAGACAGGATCTAGAGGTAGAGGACGAGGTGCGTCCTCTCAGGAACAGCGTTCTTTTCCTCCATCTACTTCGAATTACTTTGATCAGCAGAGATTTCCGTCCACACACTATTATAATGATGATTATCACGTTGAAGATAGGGCTGACGATTTTCAGATTGAAAAGGACAGCCATGGGCGAAGTAAGGGAGTTGTGTCGATTGCAGTAGATCAAAATGGGCCCTTTGTCACTGTAAATACTATGGGTGTTTCAGAGCTGTTCCTTTTGGATACTGGTGCGATGAGAAGATCTAGTATTCATTCTAAACTCCATGGGGCACCTTTGTCTGGCTTAATGAATGCCTCTGTGGGATTTTCTGGCACCCCAGTCCGTTATCTGGTTTCTTGCCATTTGCCTGTTTCAATTGGACCTTATGAATTGGATGCTTCACTTATTTTGACGACTGGTTGTGGTGAGAACCTGCTGGGTCAGGATTTGTTGAAAAGACTGCATGCAACATTGAATTGTTCTCCTTCTGGTGTACATCTTACGTTGGGAAAGAAATTGGTGTCCTCTATGTATTTATCCCAAGACCAGTTCCCACCCGAGTTGCTTTCTCTTCCGGAAAATCTTTGGGCTACAGGCCCGAATGACGTGGGACGTCTTGCGATCCCACCGTATGTTGTCACACTTAAAGCTAATGTTAGAATGCCACGCATTCCTCAATATCGTATTTCTAGTGACGTAGAGAGAGCATTGTTGGCTATTGTTGATGATTTCATTCAGAAAGGTGTGGTCGAGGAGACCAGAGGCAATGTTTGTAACAGTCCTGTTCTTCCGATCCTTAAGAGAACGGATCCTTCACAGCCTCCTGTCTAACGATTTGTTATTGACCTAAGAGAGGTCAATAAAATAGTTGTACAACAGTTTCCTGTTGTTCCGGACATTACAGCTTTATTGACGATGATCCCTGCTTCGGCGGCTTGGTTTTCCGTGATAGACCTCAAGAACGATTTCTTTAGTATTCCCATTGCTGAAGAAAGTAGGGATATCTTTGGTTTCTCTCTGGGTGGCCGAAGTTTTCAATTTAACAGACCTCCTCAAGGCCACTGTGAGAGTCCCTCCATCTATAGTAAAGCTCTTAAGTCTCAACTTGATGCTTTCTCTTTGCCTCCAGGTGCAACGTTTATTCAGTATGTGGATGATTTGTTGGTGGCTGCTAATACGGAAGATGTGTGTAAGAGTGTGACTGTTGCGTTGTTGCATCATTTATCTGCTTTAAATCATAAGTTGTCACCCTCCAAGCTGTAATATGCCCGCGAAGACGTGACTTGTTTAGGTCATCTCTTGTCGATGGAGTGGAGGCGATTGACCCCGGAACGTATTCATGCTATTTCACAGATGTCTGTACCTACCACACAGAGAGAAGTGCGCACCTTTTTGGGCATCACTTCCTACTTAGACAATGGATTCCCAATTTTTCACTTTTGGCAAAACCATTGGTGGCATTAACATTGAAAGATACACCCCATCCACTCCCTTGGACGGATGAATGTCGGAAAAGCTTTGCTGACTTACGTACTACTCTGTGTTCCGCTCCAGTGTTGGGTACCCCGGATTACAGTAAGTCCTTTATACTGTACGTGCACGAGAGAGAAGGTTGCGCGTTGTCAGTTCTGACACAGCAATTCGGAGGTAAGCAGAGGCCATGTGCCTATTTCTCCGCTACAGTAGACCCAGTAGCTAAAGCTTTGCCCAGTTGTCTCAGAGCTACGGCAGCTGCGGAAATTTCTATTAGACAGCCTGCTGGATTAGTGTTGGATAACACACTCATTGTTATGGTTCCACATGCAGTGGATACTTTGCTGAATAGAACCAAGACGCAGCATCTCACAAGTGCTCGTTTGTCTGGTTACGAGCTGACACTTTTAGCGAGCCATGTACACATTAAAAGATGCAACACGTTAAGTCCAGCTACATTGTTGCCACTCCCAGATGAGAAAGACGATCAAGAAAAACATGATTGTTTTCTTCGAACAGAAAAAGAAACGAAGGGTAGGATTGATTTAAAGGACACTCCACTCAAGGACCCGGACGGGATCCTATGGGTGGAAGGTTCTTGTTTCAAGCTCCCAAATGGGGAAACTATTTCTGCCTATGCCGTTACCACTTTATGCACAATTGTTGAAATGGTACGTATTGAACAAAATTCAGCCCAAGCAGCTGAATTGATAGCCTTGACTAGAGCGTGTATTGTCGAAGGGAAAGAGAGTGAATGTGTACTCAGATAGTCAGTATGCCTTTGGTGTTGCACATAGTTTTGGCAAATTGTGGAGGGAGAGAGGATTCTTTACCTCCCACGGGACCAAGATTCAGCATGGTCAGTTAGTAACTGATCTCCTCTAGTCACTTACCTTACCCGCACAGATAGCGATCATAAAGTGCAGCGCACATAAGAAAGTCACAGATGATGTGGGTCCTGGAAATGCGTTTGTAGATGAGGTAGCGAAGACTACAGCTAGAAACACTACTAGTCGAATGTATGTGGCAGGTCCTGCAAACTGGGTTAGGGAAATTGGAATGTGTGAAGACACGATTGAGAGTGTGAAAACGATTCAGGGAGAGGCTACTGAGAAGGAATTGAGTACGTGGAAAGAAAGTACGGGAATGTTAGATTCAATGGATTGTTGGACGGAGTTGTCGGAACATCAGCGATGGTTGTTACCGGACGCCTATGTGTTACCGGTCGTGACTATGGCTCATGGTCCGGCTCACATTAGTGCAAAAGGCATATGTAAGCTTTTGGCTCCTGTGTGGCAGAATGAAGGAATTCCGAAATGTGCAGAAAATGTGGTTAAGCATTGTATTGTTTGTCTAATGCATAACCCAGGAAAGGGTACCCCAACCCTGGCAGGTCATTTTGCTCCCACGTCATATAGTTTTGAAGTGTTGCAGATCGATTACATTCATATGGATCGCTGCAACAACCTTAAGTATGTTCTGGTGGTGGTATGTGCCTTTTCCCGCTGGATAGAGGCCTACCCCTTGAAAGATAACACTGCTCTGTCGACTGCTAAAGTATTGATTAAGGAGTTCTTCCCTAGATTTGGTTTGCCGTGCATTGTCTGGAGTGACAATGGGAGTGAATGTGTGGCCAGATTATGCAGAAAGTATGTTCTGGTCTTGGTATTAGGCAGAAATTCCTTGCGGCAAACCATCCACAGTCAGCGGTTTGGTTGAGTGTTATAATGGTACACTCAAGCTTAAACTATCCAAGATTCAAGCTAGCACAGGTCTTGCCTGGCCTGATACTTTTCCACTAGCTCTTTTGTCTACCAGAACTACTGTGCACTCTCGTATGGGACTTAGCCGATATGAAGTGGTATTTAGACGTCCGGCTAACTTTTGGGGCGTCCCCTGTCCCAAAAGATATTCAGAAATACCATACCCTCTGTTAATTGACTATTTGCATGATTTGACTACTAAATTAAGTATTATTCGTCAACAGGTACAAAGTGTTTTGCCGGAGGCCTCCACAGACCCAGGTCACACCATCTTGCCCGGTGACTGGGTCTGTATCAAGAATTTTCAAGGGACTAAAAATTTGGAGCCTCTCTACGCCTACGCAAGTTCTGCTCGTCACTCGCACGGCTGTGAAAGTGGTTGGCAAGCGTAAGTGGGTACATGGCGTGCACTGAAAAAGGTGCCTCTGCCATTACCCTTCGGCCAGTGGATTCTTAGTGGTGTAAGGGAATCGGATACTGCAGCGGTTCCTTGTTTTGTTCCTTTCAGTGATGCTCAAATTTATGGGACTCAGTCTGAGAAAGCAGATGATGATATTCTTCAAGCCGCTGTGCCTTTGCATCATCGAATAGACACTACCAATCCAGAAACACTATTCAAGAACCAGACCGTGCCAAGCAAAACACGTTACAACTTATGACCTAGAGCTAGCAAGGAGAACTGAATATTTTGAACATTTCTTTTTATCACTTAAAGACATTCCCTTTTTGGTCCCTTTTTGCTTCCTTGTTCTTGATGTGATACTAGTATTAGATGTGCCATCTGTCTCCGTTGGAGAGTCACGGTAGGAGACTCAGACTGTAACCTGATTTTTGTTCTTTTAGTAAGTGGGTAGTGCCTCAGGATATACAGAAGTGAGTAGCTGAGTGATTAAGGAAGATTGCCGTGAGCGACATTTTTTTAGATAAAGATGGATGGTACAACAATTGTAGGTAGGGAAAATAGGAAGCAGGAAATGAGATCAAAATATTGTAAATTATTATGTAGTCGATTTGGCGTACCTTTGTGTGTTCTTATGTTTTTGTGTATTTTATTAGCTTGTACAGGATGGATCTTACATATTTTGCAATCAAGAAATGTTGCTAATTCTACAACTTCTTTGCCCTCTCGTCTTTCTGTCTTTTCACACAAAATGCATACTCTACCCCCTCATGAGCAGATAAGGAGAGCCGAATATATGAATAATACGTTTATTCAGTTGTTGCACCAACATCAGTTGGCTATTAATATGACTGATTGTTGGGTGTGCGGACTTATGCCACACAATACACAAAAGGGAATGCCATATCTGGTTCTTCCTTTCTCATACGAAGGTTCAGCTTGGGCCTATTTGACTATGTTTTCAGCCGCATACCAAAATAGACTCAGAAGCCCTGTAAGAACTTCTGGGAATGGATTACACTTCAGTCATAGCTCCTTGATTAAAGGTATAGTGGTGATGGCTAAAATTATAGAGAAGAATAAGATTCCATTAGATGAGAAGAGAGCTTATGACGGATGGAATGTTACCCACTATGTTTCTATCCTTGGAGACAAAACTAAGAAGGGTGAGTCTTCTCCAGTATGGACTGTGCCCCATCAAGGTCATTTTTGTCTCCAAGTCAACAGCAAGAAAACTGACATCAAGTAGAGATGTTGATATACGTACATTTTCTTGTCTCCTGATTTCCCTCCGTTAGTTCCGTCTCAAGGAACATATTTTGTCTGTTATGACCGAGGGTATACTTGGCTCCCTTCTAACTTTTCTGGAACTTGCTACATAGCTTTTCTCCTCCCCCCTCCCACATATACGGCTCCGTCAGACCACCAGAGAGCTAGACATAGTAGAGGCGTATTCAATGCCTAAGACACGGCAGAACAAGAAGGAGGAGATTTCCTTAAAGGATTCCTTCCCTTTTGGGGGCCGATGGTCAACAGCAGACACCTCAGGCAACTAGTTCAAGTAGTTGAGACCACTATTAATGTTACTGCAGGTGCGATAGGTTACATTACAGCAGAGCTTCAGGCTGATCGTCTTATGACGTTGCAAAATCGGATTGCGCTAGATGTGATCGTAGCAGAACGAGGAGGTGTCTGTAGATTGATCGCATCTAGTTGCTGCATTTATATTCCAGATGACGCTCCGGCAGCATACCAAGCCATTTCCAAGTTGCACACGGTCTCCGAGTCGATTCATCAGGACGAAGGAGATTGGTCTTTTATGGGATGGTTTTGGGGAACATTGTCAACCTTTTTTTTGTTGTTTCTTCCTTTGCGTGTCAGGTGGCTTCCTCGCCTATGTTTGCTAAGGAGTGTCAGGGTTTGGCAGAGTACACTAATTCCTGTGTGAGCTGATTAATCCCCGTCCGGACTACATGTCATTTCACACCATTGTTTCCTTTAAGTTATCTTATCTGCTGTCCTTCGCTACATGTCTAATGCATTCTCCTGTTTCACGACTGTCCTTCTATAAAACGCAGCTGTGTTTTCTCTACTTGTAAATCGAATCGTAATTTACTTAAGGGGTCGAGTGACAAACAGAACCGGGAACTTGAGTTGCTTTGGTCTTAAAACATTGTCTATAACGTTTGCTTATAGCTCATGTTTCTGTGTGATTGCATTTTACATTGTATTGTATCGTATATAAGCCTGTGCGCCACAGAGTTAAGTGGCAGTCTCTTTTGAACCTCGTTATACTGACGACTTCTAAGACCACTGTACTAGCTGCAGCTAATAAATACCATCTTCTACGCCAGACGAAGAGTCTGTGTCTCTGTTTTTGACAAGGCAGGTGAATCCCGGGGATTTCAGGCGTACCCTGCGCCGCCGGGCCTTAAGGCTGCGGTTCTCCGGAACAAGGTAGAAAAATAAAGTTTAGTATGCCTGCACTCAGAATGGTAAAATGCATCTTTTAGTGAGGGTGATTTTTACATTCTGTGTTTAAAAATACCACTTATATAAAGTAGGCATTTTCATGTTTAGCTATCCAGTGTGCCTCATCCTGGATGTGTATTGACTGTGTGACTTTGGAGTGACGAGCTGGGGAGGTGCAGTGGCTCCAGAGAGTCTGGATGAGTCAGGGCTGGGCTGAATAGAACTGGCCTGCATTTATTGTAGGGGCATGATATTTCCTTTCACCTGAATGGGCCTAGTCTGCCTTCCACAATGCGGTCTCCCCCTCCTGCCAGGAAGCTGCACCAAAGAGGACAGAACTGGTTTTGGTTGGGCAAAGAGTGTCTCTTCCACAGAGAACAAATGATTTTACTGTATAAAAAGAGGGGCCCAGACACCAGACTTTTAGATCACTTCTGAGAATTAAGAGGAACCTTTGCCAAGGGGAAGAGCTGGAGTAACTGAGGAGGAATGCTGCCCCTGTGCTGTTTGTTGTTTGGGGTTGGCCTGCAGTGTCTACTTTCTGCCAAGGAAAGGGGGAAAGACTGACCTGTCCCCTGCTTGAGGAAGATCTCCAAGGGCTTGAAACTGAGCTTGCCTCCTGTTCTGAAGTCTCAGGGACACAAAGACTTCACTACCAGCACCCCTGAACTTCCTTGTTGGGTGTTCTGGCCTCCTAAGAGGATCCTGCTGTTGCTTTGGACCTCTTGAGGCTGTTTGCTGCTGGAAGGTGGAAAAGTAATGCAACTTCAAGAAGTGCCACACATCCGCACCTGTTTCCTATGCAACACAGAAGAAATCGTTTCATCGCCTGCCCCCGACTCTAGAAATTGCTGCATGCCGCATCAAGTGCATCGATATCTGTAGTCTGAGATCACTGCTCCGATTCCGACTCAAGCCCTGCTGTGCAGCTGCAAGAACCCACGCATCATCCCTGATCATCGCATTGAGACACCAGGTCTGTTGCATTGTTGGGGACGCAGTAAGAAACTAATGCATCACCTCCTCTCGGTAAGAAACCAAAGCATCTACTCCGCTGCGCAGCAGTAAGGAACAATGGCATCACCTCCCCCAGAGCAAGGAGCCAACGCAACACCTTCCTTGAGTGTAAGGACCAGACGAATCACCTTCCCTGTGGCCCTTTTTGGTTGTGTTAGAGGTCTTGCAAAGTCCAAAAAAGACACCACATTTCATTGTGTTGTAGTATTTGGAAAGACATACAAGAGCTTTCTGATCTTTAAACATTTTTGTTTCAGAAAATGTTTCTCTACTATCGCGTAATTTAGCATTTTCAGGTCTGGCAATGTATGCTTGAGCTCATGCCAGCAACACAAAAAATATACACAAAGGACTTCGAGACAGCCACCTTCAGCCAACATATTTATTTTTATCAGCCACCTTCATCAATTACTTTTTTGAGGTGTTTGGTTTGATGGATGGAGTTTTAATATGGTTTAGAGACAGTGTTGGTTAAATGCAAGCTCTCTTGCTGGCAATTTCAAAGACCTAGTGGTAAAACTGACACATTTTACACTTCTGTTGTTTATTATACACATCATCCCCAGTGCATGTATTAATGGGCTTAATAGGGAGCAGCAGCACCACCACCCTTCACACAACTCAAGCATCAATGTTCCTAATAACAAGCATTAGTGGTCCCACCGAGTGCATGGGCCTACAAAAGGGATACACAAAATGCACGGAACAGCGGGTCTTGTGTCAATAGTCAGTGGTTACCCAGTCAGAATAGACAAATGTGTCTTGTAAATGCATTAGTCGCCCAAAGTTTACAAAGCCTGCTTGATGATCTGAGAATGAAATGCATTATGTTTTATTGATTGTAGTCTATAGTAATATGAAACTAGCTAAAGCAAGCTTCATGTTATCAGGGCACTTTAGTTTCAGTCCTATTCTTTCAATTATCAAAGCAACTCAGTCTTTGTGCATTACTTTTTATGCAATTCAAGATTTCAAGATTTCTTTATTTCCTGCATAGTTACTTAAAACCACTGCAATACATTACATAAAATCCTAAAAATAAGTTTAACAAATCCATCAATGTTTGTGTCCTCTTAAAACAAAATTTTAAAAACCCCTTGGCGGGAACTTCTTTACCGATATAAGGTCCAAATTAATTGTAGGTATTATGTGGAACTTTGAGTGTCTTCTGCTATGAATACAGATGCATGTTTTAATCCCGCCATGGAATTCTTTGCAGATCCTCATAGTTGTTTTGGGCCATTTCTCTTCGCTTGTTATGAGGGTTGACCTTCAGCTTCAGGTAGTGTATTCATATTTTTGTCTGATTATCGGCGTGTCCTTTTTGGCATTGTCGGCCCGAGCCTTATTCAGTTTCCGCTATCTTGGGCATTCTTTGTTCGGCCAGCATAAGGAATTTGACCAGTTAGCAATTTAGTTGTGTATGTCCTGGATTAAAACATGCTAACACCACTTGTCTCATTGTCCTAATGCCCTCCTGTCTGAAGGGTTCTTTGAGAAGCTTTTTATGCAATCCAAATGAACTGATTGTACTAACACACTTGAAAAAAAGGTTTGTACTTTTGAAGTCATGGCCTGGAAAAAGTGTGGCCCTGCAACATGGAGAGAAACAAAAACGTGAAGGGCTTGAAATAGTCTTATCAAATATTTCTGTCTGTTCACTGTCTGAGGTGACATGGTGGAAAAAAGATTGCATGGGATGCAGCCCAGACAAATTTCCAGTGGCTGAGATTATTTCAAACGTTACACTTATCACTTTCTGCTTTCTTCAGCGCATCACCATACGTGCATCTGTGCTCACTGTACCACAGTCCTTAAGCTATAAATCCCTGATGAGGCTTACGCAGCAGTAACTGGTCTGAGGTTGCTTGTGTCACTGACCAGAGAGAGCCTTGAGAGATTTTGAGCTTGTCTGTTCTTATTGGAGTAGAGCTAAAACTGATTTGCATGTGCAAGGAAATGCCTCTTTTTGCATGATCAACCCCAACATTTGGGCTGATGCTGCTGAGTCTGAGTCCTGTAATCAGAGCTCAGTGACAGTGTACTAACTCTTTACAAAACATATGTAATATTGGCTCCCCCCAATTGCATCAGTTGACTTACTTCAAAGCTGCTAGTTTATGGTACCAGAGGTACCCAGGAATTGTCATTTGAAGAATCCATCTAGGGCTGCAGCACTGATTGTGCCACTAAGAAAGTGACAAAGGGCAACATGGCTAGCAGCCTGTTACTGCAGCCTGGAAGGTCAGTTTTGAAACTGCTAGTTCAACTTTGGCATTTAAACCAATGACAAAGCCTACACTTCCATTAATGATAAATGCAAGCCTCCCCTAAGGAAAGCCTATTATGCCCTGAGTCAGGGAGTTGTATAATATATTAGTATAACATGTAGTTTTCCATCTCATAATAGTAAAATCCCCCAAATTGTTGTTTTTAATGTGGAAAAGGTAGTAGCCCTATTGGCAAGTACAGAGTTACTGGGGACAACTCAGCCCTGCTAGCTTCTGAATGGGATTAATAAAATTAATAAAACTGGTACATCAAGGTAAAACATTGGTCATGGCATTAAAACTGATGCCCAGGTGTAATTTAATCTCTTTTTTAAGGAAACACAACTTTGAGAAAGTTTCCACTCTGTTGCCCATCTTTCTTTCCTCCTTGGGAGAAGTGTAAATGACTCCCACATACAGGTACACTAGAGGCCTGATGCATAGAGAGGTGTTACCTCTCTGTCTAAGAAATCCACACAGAGTGGTAGCCCAAACGGTGAGCTTCAAAGGAGAAGTGACTTTTGATGGGCAAATGGCAATCACACTTGAGAGGAGATGCTCCTTTGTTCAGATAAATGGTCTGGAGGTGGGAACAAAGAGGGGAAACCAATTGCCATACTTGTTTTCCATGGGTGTGTAGCCCACAGGTAACCACACCTCTAGGGTAGGCTACAAATCTCCCCATACCAAGAAGGGTTCAAACATCTTCAGAGTGAGCAGAATAGTGCACTCTGAGAGAGCTAAGATGCCACACATAGCCACACGTCACCATAAGAAGACAGGGAACCTGCTAACTCTTTGGTTAGTGTCCACTTGATCCCCAAGGGCAACTTTCTGGGCATTTGTATGGCACCTCTGGCACCCATATTTTCAGATTGCATCTGGGCTGGAGAGAGCACAGAAGAAGAACTGCCCAGACAGAGATGCTGCACAAACTATTGTACTGCTCCTACTGCAATTGTCCAAGCAAAGACAGGACTGTGCCTGTGGTGCCTAGCTCATGGAAAAGTCACTCTAGAGCCCCAGACAAAAAGGTGAACTGCAAGAACAAGTCCACTGACTCCTTGTTCCAGCATCAGAGAGATAAAAGCTGAAGTTGTCCATCAAATTGCAGCTGACTGCCAATGTGCAGCAAGCAAGACCACCCCTTGGCACTCAAAAGTTGATCCTGAGTCTAGTGGGAGAGGATAGTCACCAGAACGCCAACTGGTTGTGAAAGACGGACACTAGCCCTCGCCAAATAAAACCTCTGGACCTGCTGTGGCCGGCAAGCAGAATCCCAGTGATAGCTAGACTTCTCCTGGTTCCAAGAGGACTTTGAGGGAAATCGACTCCTGTGGCCTATGCTGCCCCACCTCAGCTGAGAACTGAGAAATAACCCCAGCAAGGCTCCTCCTAACTGCAAAGCACCAAGAGCATCTTTCAGAATTCAGAGTTCTATCTCCTCAGCATCAGTTACACTCCACTTCACTGACGTCTATATTGTTCCTTGAATAAGTTGTAGAACTGGACTAAAGTCTGCTTTGATCACCAGGTGACTGTGCAAATACTCCTTATTGGCCTTCCTGACAATCTCCCTGTTGGAACTGGTGGCCCAATCCAGGCCAGAATTGTCCATCACAACTCTTTAAGTCTCACACCTATTTATTTTACAAGACTTAACCAAAAAATGAATTTCCTCAAGATCCAAGCATCTAAGTATGGTCTGATGTTGTTGTATTCCCATCTGGAGGGTACCTGACATGGCAGCTTGGGATAGACTGTTCAAATTGAACTAGACCCAAGATTAATTTGCATTTTGCTGCTCTACGTCTGCAATGGCATAGTGGATATCAAAGGGAGGACTGTGATCCACTCAACCCCACCCCAAGTACGGGTGTGCCAGTGAGTAGGATTAATTTAAGCATTCTTTCCATTACCCTGTTGTTTGTTACTATGGCATGGAGGCATCTTGTGACACTACGCAAGCAAACATTAAAAGTAAAACAAGTAAAGAAAAAGAAACCTATTTGATTTCATTTCATATGTATTCTAGTGGATACTTTGACCAAGCCAAACAATACACTAGACACTGTTCTTCATTAAATCAAGGAAACAAGTATTGTTCATTAAATAAATTAAAGAAACAAGTAATGCAGAATGTGGGGGTTAGCAAACACTGTATCGAGAATACACAATGTTTAGTCAAGAAGGATCCTAGGAAAATCACAGAAGGATGGCGTGGTTCACGAAACAATATAACTCACAGTGACAGCACATAACACACTATACAAATATACCATTCCACAGTTAGTCCGATTTAAATGCATACTGTGGAACTCAACACGACCCCCTACTCTCCATTAATCCACACACATATTTAAGGCCAGACAATGCACATACCAGTCCCCCAGGATGGTAAAGCCCTCCAGATAGACATTACAAACAACACTAGCCCTTTCCTCAGTTTACAAGCAAACACACACATGAAAGCACCATTCTACTCATGATCCAACTCAATCAGAAAACCGACTCTGTTTGGTGAAAACATCTTTGGAACTAGATTGGTAAATTGCACACTATGCATATTTGCAAAGTCAGACTAATGCCAATTCTGCACTGTTAAAAATCTCTATAACATAACACACGACGAATGTAATGCATGCTCTATAGCATTGCATAGTAGTCTTGTAATCCAGCACATCATGAGTTGAATCCTTGTGAGATGTATGTTTGTATAACACATTTTGTGCACTGGAATTCAATACGTGTTTAATCCCAGTAAGGTCTATTCATCGTTTGTCTTATGTATTTGTGAACAACCTGTAAATGAGCTGTAAAGTACGTATATATAGCTTGCCGGCATATTTCTTTACAAAAATGAAGTCCAATCAACCCATTCAGTCACCTTTTCATCAAATTATTGACCCATCCCTCTACCCACCCCTCAACCTAATTATTATTCTTGCCCTAAGACCCGAATTAATTCATACTTCCATCCATGCACTCACACATTCATTCAAACATTGTCTCACGTTTATGTTCATGCACTGAAACCAAACACACAATGTCACAAATAAAAACCCAGACCCATAGTCTTTCCCTGAACTTGCTTCATTCAGTTTTCGCTTCCATTGCTCATGAATGCCAGAACTTGCCATTTCTAAGGTAACGTCTCCAATGCAGCAATTTTCAGAGCAATTTGCTATGCTGATAAAGTTTTGGTAATATTTATATGACTAACAGCACTAAAAAAAATCAGAGCACACACACATTGATCCAGTTGGCAGTTGGTAAAATGACCTGCTACTGGTATGGTAGGGATGCTGTTGCTATCCTAAGGATGCTGTTGCTATCCTTACAGAGATGTCCTTTTTGAACATTACAATTGCGCTGGGGACATTTTTGAAGGGGACAAGAGAATCTGTAATGGAGGCAACTAAGGAGGATGGGAACGTTTAAGATTTTAAAAATAGAAGTATCTCAATATAGTGTTTTTATGGTTTTAAACGTGTACAGAGTGTAAAATGAATTATGGTTTAATATTCTTATTGCGATGTGGATCCATTGTTCTATGTATTGTTTATATACTTTTGTCTAAATAAACTTTGTTATATCTCTCTCTACTGGTATGTCAACGTATCACCATTGGGGAAGTGGTGGCATTGGGACTGTTGCAGGGAACACGGGAAGAAACACGTCTTTAGTAAAAGGTTGTACCTGTTCCTCACTGTGTCGTGCCTACCAGAGTTTATAATGGTAGTACCTACAAAACAGATAACCATCTACAAAAGGATAAAGGTGTTTCCAATCCTGTGGCTGCACGGTTAAGCTTCCCTGTCCCAAGACGCTTGCAGAGGGCACATGAATTTACACCTCTCCCATATTCACCCTTAACTGTCAAGTCACCCACGTGTGGCATCACGCTGAGGACAGTCTACAAAACAGTGCAAGGCGGGGTTATTACATGGGCATAGCTGAATAACACCACCCCTCTAGTTATGCCTCATTCAAAAGTGTTATAATAAGCATCTATTCCTGACACTCAGACACACCTCCATGGTAGTACTGCCCTCTGCCACATAGAATGTCGCATCAGTGTCAAGATCGGCTTGGAGATGAACTTACATAACTTAGTAAAATATCGGGCAGTTTCAAACTTGAAAAATTGACTCTCGACTCCATTTTGAGTGTTTTTACTGTATCACATCAGCGTGTCTGATCTTTTGTGGTTGAATTTAAAACATTGTTTATTCAAATTAATTTTACCTAAAATCATTACTTAATTTATTCGTGAGGAAGCTTATCACCCTTCGAGCACACGACAGCGCTGAAATGTTAGTTATCGGGAGCCGTTGACAGAGGAAACACTCCCTAGTCATTCTTCAGCCATCGGGGTCTCATGAGTGGGTGTTGTGTTCCAGCCCATAATTGGAGGGAAAGTCAGCGACCGATATTATCAAATGATAGACCTGCAAAGTATGTTAGATTGTACTGCACGTGTCGTAACTTTTTGGTTAACTCCTCTGCACATTCCATTGTGTCGTAATTAGATTTCAAATTAAAGCTTTCTTTCAGCTGAGTTAAATTTAAAACATGGGAATCACAAGTAATTTTCCAAATGTCTGTCTGACATGAATTGCTTCCGTAGATCAAGGCTGGTTTCAGACCTCCACACATTCGCTATACGGTGGGTGACCAATGACATCTTAATTTGTTAAGGTCCTGGGTCAATCAATTCTTTTCCTCTGCCTGACAGCTCATCAGCATTTGACATGATCGATCTGTTGCTGCTCATTCATTCTCTTCGAATCTATCTCCTGGAAGATAGCTTGATCCTTTTTTCTTTGTTTACAGTTTCTGTCTAATCACATCCAAGAACTAAATTGTTGCAGATTCTCATCTTTTCTAATTGCTCTCTGTCTTGTCATTCTTCTGGGATTAGTCCTAAAATTTCTATTATTTCTATTTGCATTTGTCCAAGAGTGATGCTTGCTCATTGATTTCTCTAGGTAACAGCATTGGAATGCTGCTTTGCATGTTTATTAGTGTCTGTGATGGTTCTACCGGCTACAAATGTCTCCATAAGCAATAATGAGAAATGCATTAGAGTTCAATTACAAGCAAAATAATCCTGAATGTCCCATGGATTAGAAGTACTTTATTTTTCTTGTTTATTGCAGAAGGTAAAGTTAGAGACACCTTAACATTTCATTCTTTGTCTTTCTTTTGTACATGATTGCTAGTACATTCCAAAGAAAAAATATGTAATGCGTGAGATTTTCGATTGTGGTCAGTATCAAATTAAAACTTAGGGGCATATTATCAAGGGGGTTTATCTCTGCTTTTCTCGCTTTAAAAGCCAAGAAAGCAGAGATAAAATTATCTCCCTATTACCTAGGTGTCGCTAACACCAGTTAGCGACAGCTAGTAGGAGATAGCGACCATCTTGGGCCCCACTTTGCATGTCAGTGATATTTATCACTAATGACATGCAAAGTGGGCGTGCCAAGATGTTAGCGACTGGAAACAGTCGCTAACATCGCTATCTCCTATTACCAACTTTTGGAGATATTCGCGCTAAGCGAGAAAATCTCCAAAAGCTAACACCTGCCCCTGAGCAGTTCTTAGCCATGTTATCCAATGGTAGGTGGATAACATGGCTAAGAGCATTTGCTCTGTAATGCATGAATATCGCTGACTTTACAGCGATATTCATGCATTTGGGCCAATTTTTATCGCTTAGGAGATAAACCTTGATAATAGCAAGGCTCCTAAGCGATAAAAATCGCCGCAGCTTGGCGATAAAAATATTGCCGCTAAACCAACATATCGATAATTATCGCTAGTTGTTGGTAATATGCCCCATAGTTGTCTCTGCTCCATGCCCATACTATCATATGTAAAACTAACTAGTCCAGGCCTGAAATTGACGATCATTAGTAATCAAGGCTATATGAAGACAATGCAATTCATCACTACTAAGAAAGGAACATTCTAATACCATATTTTGTTTCATACCTTGCTGCTCAGCCGTCAAGGTGTGCAACTGATTCTGATAAATTACGGGTTGTTGGTTGAGCTGCTGCTTTTAAATCCAAGGTCAGGCAACAGCAATTGTGTAAAGAAAACCAACTCATTCATCTTTATAAAGGGAAAGTTATACGTATTTCATGGCGAGAGTAAAACAAAATACTTGGAGGTTTCATTAGATATCAAGCATATTATTTTCTTTTTTTTCTTCACTGCTGTCAATGCACACCCACCGTTAGGATTGTTTAGCCTATATGCCTCTAAAAAAACTGGTTCAACAGTTCTGGGTCAAAAACTCCAAGATTATTTATATTGTTCTCCGCTCAGCATGTTCGACTAGTTTGAATAGATTCACCCATATTTGCCTTTGTTTGGAAATTTTAAAAGGTTCCACCCCATTATTGAAATTGGAGAGCTGTGGAGATTAAAAAAAAACTTTTTGCAGTAGGGCCTAGTCGGGCAAAGATCAGTAATTAGAGTAAGGAAGGGATTTGCTTGTGGTGAATATATATATTGCTGTAGTTCTACTATTTTGCTCAGTACAGAATGTTTTTGAGCACGTATGGTCAACATTGTGATCAGCCGCGGCCGGCAATGGGAGTACCTGCAGGGCGGTGACGTGGGGAAGGGGAGGGGCAGGGTGGGGGATAGTAATGTATGGATTACGGAGCTTCCCAGGTAAGTAAACATTTAAATAAATAAAACGAATTTCGTTGAGTGCACTGCATCCCCAAATGCGATTCAGTGCGTGCATTGAAGTTCGTTTTATTTATGTAAATGGTTACTTACCTGTAAAACTCCGTAATCCATACATTACTACACCCCACCCTGCCCCTCCACCTCCCCACATCACTGCCCTGCAGGTACTCCCACTGCCGGCCATGGCTGATTGTGATGATCGGGGGTCCTCCCTCCTGATCCTGTGATTGCGCAGGGCCTTATTCAGCGCGCCAGTTGTAAACACTGGTGCGCTGACCGTCACACCACTTCTCAACTTGGTCCTTGACTAAATCTCAAAAGTCTCATGGTCCACTTACTTGGCAGGCGAAGTCTCTCAGGCGAGTGCTTGGAGGTGGATTTCCCCGGAGGGCATACCTGACAGGGGGCCCTGCTGGTAGTGGGGCCAGGAGCTGGTTTGATACATCCCGGAGGCAGGCTGGGTTTTCACCAGGGGCTTCCAGACTCGTCGGCACTGGTGTTGTTTCAGGCTGGTGGCCGTCGGCTACTTGGGACTCACCTGTCATGGTCTCTGGCCCTTAGGGCGGTTCTGTGACCGCAGGGGTGGGGTGGGGCTTGTACACTCGTTTGAACCACAAGACATTACGGGTCACTGATTCTCCTGACTTCTCGACCATCACCATGGTCCCGTGGTTGGTGGTTACTGTCCAGTACCCTTGCTCATACCTGGTCCGGAATTTTCCTTCTGGTCTCCTGTCCTTCATAATGTCCTCTTGTTATAGCTGACAAGATGCAGCTCTCCGAGCTCGGTTGGCAGCGTTGTTGTGCTGCTCCCTCCTTCGAAAAGCACCTTGTTCGTCAAATGGAGGAGGAGACCAACTGGGTGCCGTGAGGAAGCTGTCTCGGCGGGTGCCGTGAAACATTAGCGCCCAGGGTGCTTGTTGTGTCAAGCAGTGTGGCGTGCTCCGGTATTCCCGCAGAAACTTTGCAGTTCATGGTCCGGGTTGCGTTGCTCTGCCAGAGCGATGCAGAGGGTTTTGTTTATTGTCCTCATGAGGCGTTCCACCTTCATATTGGCTAGGGGCCATTGTCGGGTGAGGCTACTGTGCCAGATACTGTGGTGGTGCATGAACTCACAAAACTTGTTCCTTGAAATGGAAGTCCGTTGTCACTGTGGAGTTTATCTGGACACCCAAATAGGCTGAATATATTTTCGAGAGCTGGGCCGACATGCACGAAGGTGGTTGACGGTACGACTTCTATCACTGGGTACTTTGAGTAGCTGTCAATGAGAGCTAGCTTGACTCCTCCATCAGGGAAACTCCCAAAGTCCACACTTACTTTCTCCCAGGGTCGCTGCCTGTATTCCTCAGTGAGTATGGGTGCTGGTCACTCCAGTCTTCTCGTGAGTTGGCAGGATGGGCATCTCTAGACTGTTTCTTCCACTAGCGTGTCCATCCATGGAACCAGACCTTTTCTCTCATTTGGGCTTTCATTTTTTCTACTCCTTTATGTCCCCTATTGGTGAGTTGCGTCGGGCGTGCTTGTAGGGAAGCCGGGATCACGATGCGAGGTCCTCTAAGGAGGATACCGCCTTGGGTGAGGCTTAGTTCATTTCTGACCCTCCACATGTTCATCAGACTTTCCTTTTCTGGGTCCCACCAAGTGTTTGCATTTTGTAGGAATTGACACCACAGACCTCCTTGGATGGTTTCTCTGACTTTAAACATACCAGGGTTTTGCTCTGCAGAAGTAGCAACCTCTTCGAGCGTGCCTGCCCGGGGACACGTCAAAGCCGCGACCATGTTCAGGTTGTGCCTCCGTGTCATGGATGCTAGGTTCATCTTCGTTCTCCCCCATCGTGTCTGGATGTCGAGACAGGAAGTCGGATGGGCTTTTGGCTCCGGGCCGATACACAATGTCGATGTCGTAGTGCTGGAGCCCAATGGTCCACCTTTCGATGCGTGGCGGCAAGTGAGGCACTGAAGCTTTGAAGAGCTGTACTAGTGGCTGGTGATCTGTGACCACTGTGAAGAGGTGCCTGCAGATGTAGAGGTAGACATCTCTGCATCCTCATCAGATAGCCAGGGCTTCTCTCTCGAATTGAGAGTATCGCTTTTTAGTCTGGGATAGCGCCTTGCTGGCGTACGCTAAGGCAGCCCAACGTCCTGGCTCTTGCTACTGGATGAGGAAGGCTCCTAGGCCTATTGGGCTGGCGTCCACTAGTAAGTAAGTAAATTCTTTATTGCTTGGTTAGTTAAAACCGTTACAATATATAACATTCTACGACGTTTAAAACAACTTTTAAGAAATAGGGAAGGAATAGTAAGTAGCAACAGGGAAGGGGAGGAGAATTTTAAAAAAACGAGGATAAAACAATGTTACAAAAAGGCCGCCACTGATTTCAGTGGGCTTTGCTAGAGCACGAGTTGTTATTCAAACAGTGTTCTTAGCTCTCGACGAAGGTCGGTTCGATGGCTGTGGGCCTCGTTTTTTTTCACAAAGCTGTCCAGAAATTTTACTGATCGGCAGATCAGTTGTGGGTCCGCTGAACATAGAATCTGGACAATCGCAGATCGACAGGTGCGGACTCCTTGCTCGTTGAGTTTGTCTTTCAGCCAGTGCCTTCGATCTTGATACATTGCAGGACAGATACAGACTATGTGCATAATGTCTTGTTTACCTGCGCCACAAAGATCACATTCCGTTGTTTCTTGCGTTCTCCATTTAGGTTGATCTAGTTTTGTGGGCAGAATGCCCATCCGTAAAAGGAGAAATTTACGTTTAAGTGTCAGTGAGAATGCGGTGTCTAGGTAAACTGCTGGAGCGAGTCTTGTGTAAGATTTAATAGTCATCCAAGCGTGGGTTCGGGTGCTAAAAGTTATTTTGTCAGTAAGAAACGAATGTTTCTTAGCGATCCTTTTAATCACCTGGTTAAACGAAGGAACTGGCAGTTTTGTTTCCCACAAGGTTCCCAGCTCGGTTGCTTCTAGTGAAAGTTTTAGATACTTTGAGTAGTCAGAGTTCGGACTAGTCTGGATTTCTTCCCAGAGTGCGCCGTACATTACGTTCTCCTTATTCATCCAGACATTGTACCAGAATTTGATGGCTTCATATTTTTTCAGCAAAACCTGAGATTGTAGTCCGAACTCAAGTCTAACTTGAGCTGGAGAAGAACTACTTGGTAACACAAAAACCCGTTTGAAGACTTTAGTTTGTATTTTGTCCAGGAGGGTGGCACTTTTTCCGTGGTGCAAGATGCTGCCGTATGCTATTGTGGGCAGTAATTTTGCTTTCATTGCAATTAGTAGAGGGGATACGAGAGGACCCTTTAGCTCGGTTGCCAGTCTGGCAAAGGCGTGCAATAGAGTTGCCCCCTTATTTTCTACGGCTTTAAAATGCTCTTGGAAGTTTAGGCGCTTATCTAGGTATATAGTACTTCTGTCTTCTTTGCCGGGTCAAAGTATACCAGCGTGGTGTGGTCGAGGAGGGTTCTCTTGATGGCTTAGAAAGGTTCTCTTCTGCCGGACCCCACTGCCACATGGTGTCTGCCTTAGTGAGGTTTCGGAGTGGTTCCGCAAGAGTTGCGAGGTCTGGAATGAAGCATCCGCAGTACGTGGCCATTCTCAGGAAGCTGAGTACTTCTGCCACGGAGAGGGGGGCGGCTGCATTCTTGATCGCTTGGGACTTCCGTGGGTCGACCTGTATGCCATCTTGGGTGAAGGTGTATCAAAAGATTTCAATCTTTTTTTGGAATAGCAGGAACTTCTCTCTGTGGAGGGTGACAGCGTGATCTAGAAGTCTCTTCAGGGTAGCTCTCACGTGACGATAGTGCTCTTCCACTGTCTTGAAGTGGATGAGTATGTAGTCACTCACATTGAGTACGCCAGGTAGGCCTACTAGGATCTCTTTGACAACGTTCTGGAATATCTCAGTGGCAGAGGATATTTCGAAATTCAGTTGTTTGTACCTCGGGAGGACTAGGTACGTGCTGAAGGTGGTGATGTACCGGCTGTCTTTGGCCAGGGCTAGTTGGTGATAGCCCGCATTCAGGTCCAGCTTCTAAAACCACCTGGATCCATTCAGGTCGGCAACTATGTCATCCATCATCGGCGTGATGTGGCGTACCCTCCGAATGGCCTTGTTGGGAAGGAGCATATCAATGCAGAGCCTGATCTTCCCAGGTTGGCGAGGCTTTTTGGCAATCACCATGGGTGACACCCATGGTGTGGGCCCTGATACTTTCTCTATGACCCCTTGATCTTCGAGTTTCTGCAGTTCCTCCTCTACCAGCGGTCGTAGGTGGAATGGAATCCTTCGGTGTTGCAAAGCAATTGGCTGGATGGTAAGGTCTATGTGCTGGCAGATGGAGGCTCTCTTTATCTTCCCTAGTCCTTCGAAAAGGTCTCCGAACTGGGTAAGTAGTTCTTCTGTTGGGTCTGTTTGTATCCGCTTGGCAAACATCACCAGGTCTAGGTCTTCAGCGGCTTGGCTGCTGAGGATGGGTCCACCTCCTGGTTGATGACGTGAATGTCAATGGTGATCTCGACGTCTTCTGAACGCACTCGTACAGTCATTTTGCAGCAGAGGGGTGGTGGTGAGTCGCTTTGATATGCAAAGATCT
Organism: Lissotriton vulgaris; assembly: GCF_964263255.1. NCBI lineage: Eukaryota > Metazoa > Chordata > Amphibia > Caudata > Salamandridae > Lissotriton > Lissotriton vulgaris. The sequence continues at coordinate 1,042,916,262 of NC_141696.1, forward strand.
GTGCTTTTGACGGACTCAGTTCCGGCTTGGGTCTTAGCTTGTTGTACTGCAGGATCCCCATTACTGTCACTGAGGCACCGGTGCCGATCACTGCATCCGACTGTGCAGTGGGGTTGTGGTCGCCTCCGGCTCATTAGGGCTTGGGTGAATGACTCATCTGGTTGGTAGGTTGACTGTTCCTCCCTCCAGGGTGCGATACGAGCGACACTTGCGATAGCTGCCTGACCATCTTCTTCATGTGATTCGGTCTGTTCCCTTCCCTGCGCTGCATTTTCTTTCTGAATATGGACGCAAAGTAGATTGTGATGCCACAGTTGGTGCAGGTCTTCCCTTGTGCTGGGCACGTTTGTGCAGGGTGGTCTTCGTACCCGCATTGATTCTTCGGGGTTTGCGGTTAGCGATCACCAGGTCTGTAGGTCCTGTCTCGTGTCTTGACTGCGTCGGCCTTCTCCGCTTTGACTGCAATGCCTTCTCCACCCCTCACAGTAATGCCATGTCCATTACCTCTGCTCGTGCTGGCAACAAATTGTGGGTCCGCGCCAGTATTAGGATGTCATTCATCAGGATGTTTAGTTGCCTGAGTATGACATGACGTAGAACTTTGCTGCAAATTCCGAGGATCAGCTGGGCCCTGATTTCCCCTGAGACCCTGTGTCCCGCAAGGTGGGTGGCGGCTAGTTCCCAGAGTTGTGCGTGAAAAGCGTCTACTGACTCACCCTGCCTTTGCTTAGTTTGTCTGAGCTTAAAGTGTTCGAAGTCCGGGTTCATTTGCGGCTCAAAGTGGGCATTTAGGGCCGTAACAGCTGCTGCGTATTCGGGCTGAGTTTCCAGTGTTCGGTAGGTGTTTGAACAAGAGGTAAATTTCCTCCCCCGCGTAGTGGAGTAGCAACAACCATTTCACTGCGTCATCCTTTTCACTTGTGGTGATGAAGTAGTTCTCCAGGCGACCTAGCCAGGTCTGCCATCGCGGCGCAGCCTGGAGGGGTCTGCTGACTCACTGAATGGAGGTAGGACTCCTGACGGTGGGTGGTGGGGCAATGACGGCGCAGGGACCTCGGTGGGGTTATCCTGATCTCCCAATATTCCGGGCGTAGGTGCAGGGACGTGTCTCGTCGAGGGAGCAGATGCCTTGGTGTAGTAGCAAGCCCCAGCCAGGCCTACTAGGGCAAGGGTTTCGCCCTTCTCTGCTTAGAGTCCAATGGTTAGAAGTTGGCACAGAAACTGGAAAAGAAAAGACAGAATTTATTAAACCTCTTGAGGTGGAACTACAATCACACAACACCCTTCGGTATAGTATGAGGTAGCACACTGACTGGAAGGAGCTTGGTCCTTTTATACCCACACAGGTTCTGAAATGGAGGCAGTAGAAGGCACAGAGTATTGTTTTCAAATACATATAAGGTCATACAGAGAGTGTGCTAGCAAGTGGGAAGGGTTGACAGTAACCTAATTCTGGTGGACATCTCTTGACAGTTACAAGTTAGGGACAGCTGTAAGCTTTACTGGGCATGTGCAAAGCAAAGTAGACTAAACATATCTTGTCTCTAGGCAGATTTCACGAGCAGTTGACAGGAAGGTAGGACAGAGCACATGGCATACAAAATGGCGACAGAAATACAAAATGGATTCCGTAAAACAGGCAAGATAGTCTCAAAATACCGAATGTCTTCTTCTAATGCTTAATCTAATCACTGGTAATTTACTACATTGGGGTGAGCTTAGGCATGTAAGTGCTGGTGCACAATGCAGGAATTGTGATGGCTTGCGTGCTTCCGGTGATGTGTCACTCATCGGTCTGGGTGGGCCAGTGCTGTCTCTTAGCTCCTCCTGTGCATAGTACATTTTCCTTCTTGATGCTGTACTGGAGATGTCTGGGGTCCCTGTGGCAAGTAATTGATGGCGGGGGGGCAGCCATGTTGAAACTGTGGCCAGGGAGGACTGCTTGTGAGGACCTGAGGCAAGGCAGGATGTAGGTCAGTTGCTGGTCTGACTCCAGTGAGGAAACAGCTTGTGTACTCCTCTGGGGGCTGGGCAGAAGCAGCGTGGGGTGCTCCCCGCCCTCGTTGCCAATGTGATGATCAGGGGGGGGCCTCCCTCCTGACCCTGTAATCGCGCTGGGCCTAATTAGCGCGCAGCCGGCAAATACTTACCAAAACACAGTCTGTGGCTGTGTGTGATGTGGACTGCCATTTTGGCTCCGCCCCTCTTTAATATATATATATATGCACGCACTCACGCCAACCGGCGTGAGCGCAAGGGCGGACCAGGTTCAGTGCGCCATCGGTAATCACTGGTGCACTGACCGTCACAAACATGTTGACCAGGTGTAAAATGCATGAGGTAAAGTTTGGCGAATGTGGGTTATTTGCCAGGAAACCAGTCCATAAATTGTCCAGGTCCCTAGACCATTTAGACGTGGGAGAACAGCATGGATTCCAAAGGCAGAGTCAGAGGTAGATCTATAATGGGAAGCCCCAGACCTAAGAGAGCATCCGCTGCTGCTCTGTCATCTCACCGTGATGGGCAGCCCGCCAAATAAATGGCAGAGGCAGTGAGAACTCGATTTACGAAACCAGGACTGTCACCTAAGGAGAGGACTCAATTCATTCCTCCTGAACACAGTATGTAAACTCATTGCCCATCTGCCTATGGCTAGTTTGCTAACCGCTTACAAATTCTGGCTTTGACATTTTGATTTTGTTTAAAAAATGCATTTCAAGCAGGGTGCAAGAAATGTGATCATTATTTGTGATCATTATTTGGGGTGAGCAGTCTCCAACCACAGGAACTAATAGTATAAGCTTGTCAGAGTGAACTCTAAACTCGCTACATTAACTTAAGCTCAACCCACTGGTAACTATGACACAGAGCTGTGCTCGTCATGACCACACCCATTTCTATTATGGCCCAGCACAGCAGAGGGATCGTCTGAGCACCCAAGGTGTTAACTTATGCAAAGTTTACATTTTGTATGTAGTGGCAAAACACTAATAAAGTAAAAACACCAAATAATGAAAAATCCAAATTATAAAAATAGAGGACATTTTAATGCACCAATGGTATATTATTGATAAACCTGGCTTCCTTGGCGTGGTTTCTGTCTAACGTTTTGCCTTCGGACATCCTATTTTTGCTAGCTTGCTGGCCTTAGGACTCTGCAGACTTTACCACAGCTAGCTTGTGTAAAAGTGCTTGTGCTCTTTCCCTAAAACCTGGTAACATTGTCTACACCCAATTGGTGTATATATTTTATTTATAAGTCCTATGTAAAGTGCACTACATGTGTCTCAGGGCCGGTGAATTCAATGCTACTAGTGGGCCTGGACTGGAGCACTGTTTGTGCTGCCCACTTAAGTAGACGTTTAAACATGGCTTAGGCCTGCCATTTTAAAGCCTGTGTGTGCAGTAATAGCCTGCCATGTCGACCTGAAAAAAAACATTGAAGGTGGTGAGATGCACACCGGCGTAATCCGATTTATCAATGTTTAAACCAATTCAGAAATGTTCAGGCGTGCATGCTTGTCCGCGCTCCGCCCCATTGCGCTGCAATATTAACAAAAGACGAGGGAACCTCCTTTGATTCCACCATCCGCACAGCCACATGACTGAATTAATCAAATGAATTAAATTCAAATAGTTTAATCCTCTGTTTATCTATATTTTCCTCCTTTACTTTTAATACTTCTTTATTTCAATGTTTATTCATTCGTTTTACTCATTCCAGTGATTAGCGATGATATTCATTAGGCACCTAGGGGAATGTTGGACCTGGCCCTTTTTTCAGGATTATCCCCAAACATTTTGCCTTCTTCCCCCTATTTTTCTGACCGTTTTTTTGTTGGCTTTAGGACTCTAGGCACTTTACCACTGCTAATCAGTGCTAAAGTTCATGTGCTCTCTCCTCTAAAAACAAGGTATGATTGGTAACGCTTGTTATCACCTAGACATGCCCTCATACAAGGGAACCCTGGAATTCAACACAGGGTACCCACTAGCATTCCTGGGATGCCGTAGGATCTGCTGTGGGAAAAGACTTCCTGAGTCATATTTGCTGCATCTGGGTACTATAGGGGCAGAGTGTGTGGTTCTTCAATTCTAAGGCCGTATTGCGCTCTTTCCTGGGTGACTCAACTCAACCTGGAGATCGGCAGTACCAAGACCTATGAGGTTTCTACCACATACCTGTACTCACAGGTGGTTCACCTGGGAAAATGATTCCAGCCTCATGTACACAACCATAAAGTATCCAACCCAACCAGAGGTAATAAAGTATAATGAATAGGCTTGGTTCTCAATATGAGGAATGATGACTGGCTAGTACAGCTATTGGGAGAAAAACCTCTTTTTTAAATTACCCTCACACACTCTAGTGTCATGCTTCATCATCGGTTCACCCTGGCTCCTAAAGGCCAGGGTAAGCTCAACCATTTTCCAGGAAGCTCTTGTGAGAAAAGGCCAGGGGGTTAAAGATTAAACAAAGACCATCTAGTCCAGGTATCCCTTTAATATGGATATAGTAGTTATTAAAAAGAGAGAAGATAGGGTATTCCCACGATCCAATGGTCCTATGACCCTATATATGCCAACATGTTTCAGCCACGGTACAGCCTTATGAGATGCTATATTTCCTGCCAAGGAACAAGCCATAAATGAGTTGGATTGTAGATACCAGTAATTTAAAGAGCGTGTTAATTATAACGCGCTGGCCCAAACTGATAGATGATATCTCAGTCATATTTTACTGCATCATAGGACTGTTCCATACTCAATGTGAAAACGCTCATAGAGCATCCGCACGGACATGTGCCATTCTCTGGTGTACAATGTAGAAAAGGTACCTTGAGGAATTGTTTCCACTATTAATTAATATTTTTCTCAAGTCATAAATATGTACATTCAATCAAATAGACATCGGAACCATGGTATCGATAGTTTTTCAACTTTATATCATATATTATATACGAAACAATGAATAATTTGCAACAAATAGAAAAAGGCAACACAAACCACACTATTACAATCAATATACTTCCGGTAGTGTGTTATACTGTTGGTATTGTATGTATTATATACATATATACATAACGTGCTCGTGAAGCCTCAGTCAGCTCATTCAACAATTTTTAACATGAATGTTGTAGTTCATATTTGTAACCAAACAGTATATAGGTGTCGACGTTTCGGTCTTTAACATGCGATTTTCACCAAGACCATTCTCAGGACTGAAAGTTGCTCAAAATATCTACAAAAATATACAATATGGACAATATATTAGATCCCGCTCCTAGTGTCCAATATAATTGATTGTCTGCTAACACTAACCGTCACCACACCCAGTGTGACTATACATCAAATATACATTACTCACTATGTTACAAGTTGGGAAACATCAATCTTCATAGACCAATAGGGAAGTCTCAACCATAGACCATCCAATTTCCACGTGCTCCTGTACAAACAAGTATATACACTAAGCATATGCCTTCATGTTCAAACAACATCTGTTCAACCTATACACCTCACCACTTTAAACACCGGTTCAGCTTACCTCCTCAAAGAGATAGAAACACTTCAAAAGTGACTCGGTAATTTTCGTATTTCTTCGTATTTTACTAGTGTGGTTCCAATCTAAAGTACAAAAACGGAGGATAACTTCCATAAGTCCAAGGGAATTACTAGCATGACTGTAACTATCACCAGTACCCCTCCAATGGCACTTACTTCCACACTGTGTATAGAACGGGACTCTAATTCACTCCGTCTCCATTCGAAACCGGCTCACACTGTTACCGGAGGAGACTACATTAAAGTCGCGGACTCCGCGCATGCGCAGATGGGGGAATCGCTTTAGTCTGTGAAGCGGCCATTTGTAAATGGTTCTCATATCTACTCTATCCTATGAACCACAATGTATTACCATCGCCACTGCACACAAGACTCTTAACCAATCATTGTCAGCCCGGTTTTTTAAGTGAAAATATTTAAATATTAAAAGATGTTTTACAAATCGACTGCAAATAATGCACCTAAATCCAAGGATGAATCAGGTCATAAATTCGAGTGTCAGCCTCACAGTCGGGACCAGTCTAAGAAAACCACCACAGACATAACAAACATAAGTATACTGCTAATTCACGAATGAGGAATGATTATAGGGTTGCTAAATTATGCCATTCCACATATTGGTTAAGTCCCTGAACCATCGTCCTACACATCCATATTCATCTGTTTTCTTTTATAGTTAGCAGACGATCTACATTGGTCCTTCTTTTTGACCCCTTAATCACCTCCAGTACAAACCATTTCATGTCCTGTGGACCATGTGACTTTGCGATGTAATGTTCCACCATGGGTGCTGTCAACACTTTACACCTAATTCTTGATTGGTGCTGGGTTATTCTTTTTTTCACCTCTTGGGTCGTCTTACCAATGTAAGCTAAGCTACATGGACATAGTATACAATAAATGACGTTTTTAGTCAAGCAGTTCGAATGATGTCTCATAACAATTTCTTTACCGTTCAGTGTACATGATTTTGTAACCGTGGTTGTGTCACAAGCTACACATTGTCCACAGGGATAATGGCCCACTCTAGGTGTCATACCCCACTGACTGTGTATGGTATTAATCCTTGGTTCTCTGTATGTTTTAACCAGGAAATCACGCAAATTCCTAGCCCTCTTGAACGCAAAGTATGGACATTTAAGCTGCAATTCACTTTTCTGTATAAGGTGCCAGTTTCTTGACACAATCTTTTTTATCTCATTCGATTCAGTCCCAAAAGTGGTAATACAAGCAATGGTATTGTCTGATACTTCTTTTAGTTCCTCTCTCTCCCCTTTGCTTTTCAATCTCTATATCTTTCCTCTCATTTTCGCACTCCAGCAGCTGGAGGTCACCGTTTATAACTACGCGGACGACCTCCAGCTCATCTTTGATCTGTCCCCCTCTCCTCTTTCTGTTTCTAATTTCCAGTCAACTATGACATTCATCAGGGACTGGATGAACCACAACCACCTTAAACTGAACCCGGATAAAACCGAGCTGGTTCTCACTGGTGGTTCATCCAGCCCCTGGAACTCCTTCCTTTGGCCCCCTTCTCTTGGTCCCGCACCTACCCCTTCCACCACGGTCAAAACACTCGGTGTTAAAATAAACAACCAGCTCACACTCCATTCACAAATTGGTTCTGTGGTATCCTCCTGTTTCCTCACTCTCCGCACTATCCGCACTGTTTCCCGTTTCTTTTCCCCCCAGGCACTTCATCATGGCCGCACTGGTGATATCGCGACTGGACTACGCAAACGCTCTCTACCATGGTATCCCCGCGTACAGCCTGCGTAGACTCCAGATTATTCAGAACCAGGCAGCCCGGCTGGTGTTCGGCCTTCCTCGCTATCACCATTCCACCCCCCTTCTCAAGGAGCTTCACTGGCTCCCTGTAAAAGAACGTTCTCTTTTCAAGATCGGCTGCATGGCCTTCCAGGCCCGCCAGGGCATTGCCCCCGCTTTCATCTCTTCATTAATCAACCTTTATGTACCTGCAAGAGAACTCCGGTCTTCCTCCAAGTCCCTTCTCCAGATCCCCCGCTTCACACGCAAAAAGTGGGGCGGGGCCAACTTTTCTACCCTGGCTCCAACATTCTGGAACTCTCTCCCCGATCATCTCCGCTCTGCCACCCAGTACCTCCCCTTTCGTAGAGATCTGAAAACGTTCCTCTTCAGCCAGGCCTTCCCCTCTTAAAACTCTCTCAACGTCTCCTCTCATCCTTTCTTCCGGTCTCTCTCCCTCAGTTGCTGATCTCCCTAGCGCCAAGAAACCGCAAGGTGTACGCTGCGCTTTAGAAATATTTTAAATTAGAATTAGAAATTTTGTTTATTTTGGTCCAGAAGTGATGCCCGGTCATAGTACCATGCTCGTTTGAGAGCTCTTTTTACCAGTCTATTTGGATATTGTCTGGCCACCAGTTTTTGTTGTAAAATCTTGGCCTCCCTGAAATAATCCTCCCTTTTGGTACAGTTACGTTTGATTCTTAAAAACTGACCAAAAGAGAGGTTATCCCGTATCTATATATGATGTCTGTCTAGTTTGGGAAGGAAGTGAGGATCATCTATTATCATTTCACAGATGGTTAAATGAACAAAATGATAGCCTAAAATTCACTACAGAACATAGTAATCAGTGTATTAATTTTTTAGACTTGAACATCTTACATGATAATGGCAACTTGGTGGTCAACTTGTATACGAAACCTACGTCACGTAACACTCTTTTAAAATATTCCATCCACCACCCTAGGAATCTACGGGATAACCTCCCTTTTGGTCAGTTTTTAAGAATCAAACGTAACTGTACCAAAAGGGAGGATTATTTCAGGGAGGCCAAGATTTTACAACAAAAACTGGTGGCCAGACAATATCCAAATAGATTAATAAAAAGAGCTCTCAAACGAGCATGGTACTATGACCGGGCATCACTTCTGGACCAAAATAAACAAAAAGAAGTATCAGACAATACCATTGCTTGTATTACCACTTTTGGGACTGAATCGAATGAGATAAAAAAGATTGTGTCAAGAAACTGGCACCTTATACAGAAAAGTGAATTGCAGCTTAAATGTCCATACTTTGCGTTCAAGCGGGCTAGGAATTTGCGTGATTTCCTGGTTAAAACATACAGAGAACCAAGGATTAATACCATACACAGTCAGTGGGGTATGACACCTAGAGTGGGCCATTATCCCTGTGGACAATGTGTAGCTTGTGACACAACCACGGTTACAAAATCATGTACACTGAACGGTAAAGAAATTGTTATGAGACATCATTCGAACTGCTTGACTAAAAACGTCATTTATTGTATACTATGTCCATGTAGCTTAGCTTACATTGGTAAGACGACCCAAGAGGTGAAAAAAAGAATAACCCAGCACCAATCAAGAATTAGGTGTAAAGTGTTGACAGCACCCATGGTGGAACATTACATCGCAAAGTCACATGGTCCACAGGACATGAAATGGTTTGTACTGGAGGTGATTAAGGGGTCAAAAAGAAGGACCAATGTAGATCGTCTGCTAACTATAAAAGAAAACAGATGGATATGGATGTGCAGGACGATGGTTCAGGGACTTAACCAATATGTGGAATGGCATAATTTAGCAACCCTATAATCATTCCTCATTCGTGAATTAGCAGTATACTTATGTTTGTTATGTCTGTGGTGGTTTTCTTAGACTGGTCCCGACTGTGAGGCTGACACTCGAATTTATGACCTGATTCATCCTTGGATTTAGGTGCATTATTTGCAGTCGATTTGTAAAACATCTTTTAATATTTAAATATTTTCACTTAAAAAACCGGGCTGACAATGGTTGGTTAAGAGTCTTGTGTGCAGTGGCGATGGTAATACATTGTGGTTCATAGGATAGAGTAGATATGAGAACCATTTACAAATGGCCGCTTCACAGACTAAAGCGATTCCCCCATCTGCGCATGCGCGGAGTCCGCGACTTTGAAGTAGTCTCCTCCGGTAACAGTGTGAGCCGGTTTCGAATGGAGACGGAGTGAATTAAAGTCCCGTTCTATACACAGTGTGGAAGTAAGTGCCATTGGAGGGGTACTGGTGATAGTTATGGTCATGCTAGTAATTCCCTTGGACTTATGGAAGTTATCCTCCGTTTTTGTACTTTAGATTGGAACCACACTAGTAAAATACGAAGAAATACGAAAATTACCGAGTCACTTTTGAAGTGTTTCTATCTCTTTGAGGAGGTAAGCTGAACCGGTGTTTAAAGTGGTGAGGTGTATAGGTTGAACAGATGTTGTTTGAACATGAAGGCATATGCTTAGTGTATATACTTGTTTGTACAGGAGCACGTGAAAATTGGATGGTCTATGGTTGAGACTTCCCTATTGGTCTATGAAGATTGATGTTTCCCAACTTGTAACATAGTGAGTAATGTATATTTGATGTATAGTCACACTGGGTGTGGTGACGGTTAGTGTTAGCAGACAATCAATTATATTGGACACTTGGAGTGGGATCTAATATATTGTACATATTGTATATTTTTGTAGATATTTTGAGCAACTTTCAGTCCTGAGGATGGTCTTGGTGAAAATCGCATGTTAAAGACCGAAACGTCGACGCCTATATACTGTTTGGTTACAAATATGAACTACAACATTCATGTTAAAAATTGTTGAATGAGCTGACTGAGGCTTCAGGAGCACGTTATGTATATATGTATATAGTACATACAATACCAACAGTATAACACACTACCGGAAGTATATTGATTGTAATAGTGTGGTTTGTGTTGCCTTTTTCTATTTGTTGCAAATTATTCATTGTTTCGTATATAATATATGATATAAAGTTGAAAAACGATCGATACCATGGTTCCGATGTCTATTTGATTGAATGTACATATTTATGACTTGAGAAAAATATTAATTAATAGTGGAAACAATTCCTCAAGGTACCTTTTCTACATTGTATATTTACCCAGTTCCTTGGGGATTATTGGGTTGCCCTGTCTTTATTCTCTGGTGTATACAGACCAAGGCCTGTGCTCATATCCAATTAGATATGCATGTGTATGTATTTCAAGGGATTGATGTTAGATATGAGGCGTGAATGTGTCCCACATATCAAAATCCAAGCCACATTAGAAGATACATAATTTGTTTACAGCACAAAAATAAAGAAGGAATGCATTAATCATAGTTGTCACCATGGCAGTACTCAAAGGGAACTCATGTTCTACCCAATTGGCCCCACGGAATGAAGTTATTCAGCCCATGTTCATGGGTACACACATCTCTGCTCCTTCAATAGTAATCTTCTGGATAGGTCAAAGCCCCCCTTCACTCTTTCAATAACTGTCCACCTCAGGTCTCAGTCTGTGTGTTGATGTTCAACATAGTGTGAAGTGAGTTTTGTAGCACTGATCTTTCTGCGTATAGTACTCTGGTGTTCGCTAATCCGAACCTTAACGTTCCTTGTGGTCATCCTATATATTTCAGTGACAGGTGATCATATATATACAGTTGTCTGTATTACAGTTCATATGTACCCATTGCTCTTACATCCGTGGGATAACCAGATCTATGTGGTATATGTGAGCAGTTAATTGGCAAGCAACACATGTCCCGCATGGGAAATGGCCTTTCACCTGGGGGGTATTCCAGAAGCCAACGAACCAGCACTACTAGGCAAGTGTACTCACTTTTCGCCGATTAACATCCACTTCACACATGATAAAGTAATGGTGGTCATAAATGAGAGTGAAGGTGGAAATGCCCGGGGCCCGATGGGACCCCAATTGACTTATATAAATGCACGGCTGAGCTTTGGTCCCCACTGTTAACTCGAGTCCTCAAAGCCAGCTGTGCAAAGGGTTTTATTAAATCCTGGTCAGAGTCCATAATAATACCCATATTCAAAAAAGGGGACCGGTAAAACCCCGCTTGTTATCAACCCATATCCCTCCTAGATTCTTTCATGAAAATCGCAGGAAGGGTCATCTTGAATAGACTGCAACAGTGGGCTGAAGATAATAATATCTTAAGCCCCATTCAATATGGGTTTAGGGAGGGGAGGGGTACTGTCGAGCAGGTTTTAAACTTTTCCATCTTACATGGGAAATACACCCAGGCCAAGTCAGGAAAATGATTTCCGGGGTTCCTAGATCTCACGGCCGCCTTTGACTGCGTCGACCATAGTCGGTTATGGCAGATTTTAGAGGGATCCAAGGTCGAGCAGTCTTTGGTAATATTTCTGAGACAACAAATATATTAGGGAGCCTCACACAAGATGAGGTATGGTTTACAGGAGGAGTGCACCAGGCCTTTCCTCGTGGAGAATGGAGTGATAGAAGGCTGTGTACTGGCCCTGTTCCTCTTTTCATTATACACCAACGCTGGTGGACAGTGCGAGTGATTCTCTGCAAGTTAACAACAAGCAGATCGTCTCCCTCCTCTACGAGGACGACACGATTTTAATGGCCAGAACCCTGCTTGGCCTTCAGAAGGCCCTCACCACTTACATTGACTTCATGGGTAATAGGGGACTGAGGCTCGATGTAAAGAAAACATTTGTTGTGTCTTGTGGTAAGGGCAGGAATAAACGTTGCACTCTTGTAGCTGGGAATGGTAAAATTGAACCAACTAATACTTTCTCCTACCTTAGCATTTGTTGGAGGACAAAGGCACTTGGAGTTCTGCTGTTAAGTGTAGGGCCCTTTTATTTGAAAGGTCGACAGCGGCTGTGATGATATTTTCAAAAAAGATGGGCAGAAGGCCGCCGGAGATCTTATTGAAAATCTACCAGGCTAAGTGTTTAAGTATTGCCACATATGGGGCAGGGGTCTGTGGGTTCTATGATGTTAGACCAATACAGGTGGTAGAAAATGCTTTTTTAAGATTTATTTTAGCTGTACCTCAGAGTGCATCTGTTTTTAACTGTCTGAGTGAACTGGGGATCCATCACATCACTGACGTGAATAAAATGCAATCTATGCTACTTTGGCATAGAGCCTGGACCGCACCCAACCTTGGGTTAAACCGAGATATCATTAGAGATTCTGTGGGTTCGGAACAGGCTAGAAAAAGTCCCTGGTTGAATTACATCCGTAAACTATCTAACAATCTGGGAGACCTGAGTTTTATGCTAACCCTGATTCCTTACATTCAATATCTAGAATCCAGCATTAACTTAACCTGGTCTGTACCGCCATTCAACCCTATTTAGTATGGTATATAGTATGGTATTTAGTGGGTTACGATAGATATATTTTGACTAGGTTTAGGTTTGATTGTTATCATCTTCTGGTTTCATTTCCAACAACTAACGACAGGTCCAGACAGCTTCGTCTCTGTCCGTGCGATAATTTATCAATCCAAACAACCTTGCACGTGATTCTCTTTTGCAAATTTTATGTAAATGAACGGGCCAGATGGATTATTCCCTTCTTAAAGCAGGGTAAATGGCGGCAATACCGTACGGCCTTTTTATTTCTTCAATTATTCAGTAATGTGTATTGTGTTGGAATCATGTTTTTTTTTTTAAAAGCATACTGAGGAAAAGAAAAAGTATAAACTGTTAGCTTCTCTCTTAGTTTAATGTTTTTTAAAGTGTATATATACAATGAACTGCTATTTTGTATTCCTCTGCTTTTATGGTTTAATCAATTTCTAAAATCGGATAAAGCATTTTCTGAATCTGAATCTTAATTCCATAATGTCATCTGCCATTCGGGTCTCTGTAGGTACGTCTCTGTATGAACCAAAGAGTTTCTAAGGTTTTTGTTCTTCCTGAATGAGAACATAGGTTTATTAAAATCCAATTTATTAAAGGTCAAAATATTCCATTTATGATCATTTTTATGTAGTTGAGGAAGAATTGTACATCGGAATGCAGATCAGAGCATCTATCTCCTTCTTCAAGTTTTCCTCCAGCAGGGCTGCTTGGGAGTTGTTACGTGATCTTTTCACAAAGAGGTTTTGCTCTCAATAGTGGTAGTAGCAAGTCATCATTTCTCATATTAAGAACCAAGCCTATTCATTATACTTTATCAGCTCTGGTTGGGTTGAATACTTTTTGATTGTGGATATTTCTTGGGAGGACGTATCCTTTTCCTCTTCCCTGGTGTGAAAGCACTTCTCTGCCTTTGAGGCCTCAGGGCCAGTTTCACATCCAGCCTCATGTAGCAAGGTAGGATAGGTTGTCCTTAGCTGACACTTCTACTTTATTTCCTCAGGAATCAGAGCTGCCAGTCCCCAGCAGGACTGTAAACTTCAGTGCAGAAGCACACAGTCACTTCCGGTGTTCCTTGGTCTGCATACCTGTCTTTAAATCACCCACATCTTGACTTGGATTCCTGTTGTTGGGTTCTTGTGTTCAGGATTACCAGTGCTGCCTGTGTCCGACAATTTCTTTATGAAACAGGGGTTATTGCCATGTTGGCACTTGTAGGTATTTGTTCACATGTTTTCATTCATAGCCTGGCCTGCATTGTACAGTTCATTAGGTACCCTAAGTGGTTACTAATCTGGATTGTTTTCTTCCATGCAGTGCCAACGATCATGAGTGAGACCACTGTATTTGGCTCACTTGTATGGTATCTTTAGTTCATATCGTTTTATTTCTCCTAAAATCCCAGACATGGGTACTACTTCAAAATGGTCATGTTATGTGCAGTACTTATGGTTTAAGTTGCTTATGGCCTAATAATATATTTGCAATCTAAAAACTCTATTCTAATATAATCCTGTGTGCAGTCTCTTTTATGATGTATTTATTGTGTCACTGGTGTGAGTGTTGTTAGAATTGGGGGTCTCTAGTTGGCACAGGTAGGTACTTGTGACAATTAAGGAGCCTCTCCTCTAGTCAGGATAAGGGAATTAAACTCATAAAAAAACCTGCTCACACCCTTGGTAGCTTGGCACGAGCAGCAAGGCTTTATTTCAGAGGCATTGTAAGTTAAGCATTTGTGACCACATAAGTAACCCAGTGACAACACTACAAATGGACACCACACAAGGTTTTATAGTAAAAATAAGTATATTTTATATAGATTGACTACAAGACCAATAAACGACAAAAAGAATCCACAGTACTATAAGATTTCAAGACTTCTTGTAAAAAGGCTTAAATCAAGGTTCTGTGTTGTTGAGAATAACACAGAGTCTAGCAAATCAAGCGGACCGCTCAAATGTTGACAGACTCAGTCACAGTACCTTTTACTTGAGGCGGCCGACACGGAAGTCCGAGCTGGTTTCGGTGTTCGTCGCGGTGCAGAAAGGAAGCGTTGCAGGATGCATTGCCCCTCGATGCGGTGCAGTCAGCAGCCCGTTGACAGAGGCGGTGGATCCAAGGCTTGCGTAGCAGGATGAGACGGTGCTTCAATGCGGTGCGGCGACAGAGCCGGAGTTCGGGAGCTTGCGTCGATCAGTCCGGACAGCGGTGTGAGTCAGGTGGTACTCAACTCCGGTGCGGTCACAGGACTCGGAGTCAGAAGAAGGGACCTCTTCAGTCAGACCAGTACAAGTCGGTGTAGCAAGGTGTTGTACGTTGCGGTGTCCACCAGTCGCGGTGCAGGCTACGGCTCAATGAAGGCGTCAGGACGGAGTCGGTGAGCACAGTGCTTGCGTTGTTCGAGGCGGACGTTGCTTGATGCATTGACTAAAGGACACCGGGCCGGTCGTGAGAGTCCGTCACAGCTCCCTGCCTCTGTAGCCACTAAAACAGTGTTTCCGTCAGCAATTCACAAAGGCTGGTGAAGTCCACTGGTCCTGGGACTTCGGTCAGGGGGCAAGCTCTCTTCCAAGCCCTTGGAGATCTTTTGCACAAGTTGAAAGTAAAGTCCACAAAGTTCTTTCTCCTCTCTTTGGCAGGCAGGCAACCACTGCAGGCCAATCCCCAAGCAGCACTTCAGCTTGGGAATAGTCTCTCCTCAGATTCTCTAGGTTCCTTTTCCTCAGCAGAGGTTTAGTCTTGTAAATCCAGTAGTGATCTAATTTCATCAGATCAGGGTCCCAATATTTATTTTCCAAATTTCTTTGTTCTCTGAGGGCAGAGGGGCCTGTGCCCAGTTCAAGACAGTTCTGAAGCACTCTGTTTACCAGACTTCCCCTTTCCTTTCACAGCGCAGGGCAGGCACATCAGACGCCACACAGGAGGTGGAGTCAGCATTGTGGAAGGCAAGTACAGTCCTGGAGCACTTTGTTGACAGTCTTCATTTTCTTCTTTCATCGTGCAGGGAAGGGACATCAGATGCACCACAGGAGGTTGAGCTAGCATTGTAGAGGGAAAGCCCAGCCCTATTCAGGTCCCAGGTGCAACTCCTCCCTCCCATCTAGATGTAGATCTCCCTATTCACCACCGGGCTACCCCAGCCTGTCTCTTGGAATCCCCAGGCCCTGTCACTCACAAAACCAGACAAAGGAATGCACAATCTCGCAGAGGCAGGCTCAAATGGTTAGGCAAACCAATATCGACTTTCTAAAAATGGTATTTGCAAACACAGAATATTAAAATAAACTTCACTAAAAGATGTATTTTATTATTCTGAGTCCAGGCATACTAAACTCGAATTTCTACCATGTTCTCTGAGTCTGCTCGGATTATAAACATGTAACAATCCAGCATCCCATTCTGGCCTATGGAGAACAGGCAGCCTTGCAATAGTGAAAAACAAAAATGGCTGTAATTCACTATGAGGACCTGCCACACACATCAGGGCTTGTCCTACCTTATACTTGCAATGCACCCTGCCCGTGGGCCTACAATAGGGGTGTCTAATATGAAGTCAAGGGAAGGTTGAGGAACTGGCAAGTGGGCACACTTGCCCAGTCAGCATGACAGTACCAGACTGCACGCAGGCTCTGCAATGGCGGACCTTAGGCACGTTTTACAAGGCCGCTTTTGTGGGTGGCACAACCAGTGCTGCAAGCCCACTAGCAGCATTTGGATTTACACGCCCTGGGCACACTCTGTGCACTGTACTAGGGTCTGACAAGTAAACCAAATATCCAGTCATGGAACCACTAATCAATACATCAATTTACAGTAGGGAGCACTCACACTGTGGCACTGGACAGCAGTGGCACAGTGCCCAAAGCATCTATCACCAGCAAAAAAAAAACATGAGGCAACAGCAACAATGGAATGGAGGCCCATGCCAATGGTGCCAATTCTAACACGTGTCCCATCCAGCTAAAATGTGGGGAGAAGTACCCTACCTCCTGGGAGTTTTCATCACTAAGCGTAAAAATCTGGACAGACCGTCAATGTTGGCGTGTTCTGTACCAGGGCGGTGTTCCACTGTAAAGTCCATACCCTGTAGGGAAATAGACCACCTCAACAGCTTTGGATTCTCACCCCTCATCTACATCAACCATCTGAGGGGCCTGTAGTCTGTCTGAACCCGGAAGTGAGTCAAAAACAGGTATGGTCTTAGCTTCTTCAGTGCCCAGACCACAGAAAATGCTTCACTCTCAATAGCACTCCACCTCAGTTCCTGTGGAAGTAACCTCCTACTGATTAAGGCTACAGGTTGATCTAGGCCCTCCTCATTAATCTGTGACAAAACAGCCCCCACACCATGCTCTGGAGCGTCTGTTTGAATGATGAACTCTTTGGAGAAGTTGGGCGCCGGAGCACCGGCGCCGTGCACATGGCAGCTTTCAGGGCCTCAAAAGCTTTCTGACAGGTGTCAGTCCAAATCACTTTCTTAGGATGCTTCCTGGAAGTCAGCTCTGTTAAGGGTGCAACAATGCTGTCATACCCCTTGACAAACCTCCTGTAGTACCCTGTGAGTCCTAAAAAGGCCCTCACCTCTGTCCGGGTTTTGGGGGGTTCCAAGCCAGGATGGTTTTAATCTTGGGTTGTAGGGGCGCCACCTGGCCGCTCCCAACTTGGTATCCCAAGTACACCACAAAACCCTGCGCGATCTGGCACTTACTTGCCTTGATCGTGAGGCCTGCTTTCCGCAGTGCCAACAATACTTCCCAGAGGTGGCACAGATGGTGCTCCCACGTGACACTGAACACTGCGATGTCATCCAGGTAGGTGGCACTGAACTCATCCAGCCCAACCAACACCTGGTTGACCAACCTCTGAAAGGTGGCAGGGGCATTCTTCATCCCAAAGGGCATAACACGGAACTCGAAATGTCCATCTGTTGTTGAGAATGCTGCCCTCTCCTTGGCCCCATCAGTCAATGCGATCTGCCAATACCCTGACGTCAAGTCAGACGTGCTGAGGTAAAGGGCAGCCCCTAACCGATCAATGAGCTCATCAGCTCTGGGGATGGGGTGCGCGTCGGTCTTCGTGACCGAATTGAGCCCTCGGTAGTCCACATAGAACCGGAGTTTGGGTGTAGCACTCGGCGCCGCTGCCTTCGGGACCAAGACCACTGGGCTGGCCCAAGGACTGCTGGAGGACTCAATCACCCCTAGTGCAAGCATCTTTGAGACCTCCACTTTGATGCAAGCCCTTACCCTGTCAGTTACCCTGTAAGACTTGTGCTTCACAGGTAAGCTGTGTCTTGTATCCACATCATGGACGCACCAATCTGTGATACTAGGAACCAGGGAGAACAGATCATAAAACTGTCCCATCAACTGGCTGCAGTCATTCTGTTGCTCAGGGGTCAGGGTGGAAGAGACATTAACACCATTCACTTACCCATCTTGCTCTGTGGCCGCCAGGAGGTCAGGAGGAGGCTCAGTCTCCTCTACCAGTACAGCATCTGTCGCCAAGAGCATGCCCACTTCAGACCTCTCTAAGTGGGGCTTAAGGCCGTTGACATGCAGGACCCTCAATGGGATCCTGGGGGACCGCAAGTCCACCAAGTAGGTAACTGGACTCTTGCGCTCCACAACCTCAAATGGTCCGGTTCACTTATCTTGGAGTGCATAGGGCTCCACTGGGGCCATGACTCACACTTTCAGACCAGGTTGAAGCTCTACCAGAGTGGCATTCTGGTCGTACCACCACTTCATCTCCTCCTGGCTGGCTTCGAGATTCGCCTCAGCGAGTTGCCTGAAATGCCCAGTCTGGTTTCTGAAGACAAGCATGTAGCTATATACATCCTGGGGAGGTTTCCTTGGGGATTGCTCCCAGCCTTCCTTGACCAGACTCAGAGGGCCTCTGACCGGGTGCCCATAGAGAAGCTCAAAGGGACTGAACCCTAGAGATTTCTGTGGTACCTCCCGGTATGCGAACAGCAGGCATGGTAAGAGGACATCCCACTTACGCCTCATGGGTTCCTCAAGACCCATAATCATGCCCTTCAGGGTTCGGTTGAACCTTTCAACCAACACATTTCCTTGGGGGTGGTAAGGAGTGGTGAACTTGTAAGTTACCCTGCACTCCTGCCAATGGGACTTCATATACTTGGAAATTAAGTTGGTGCCCC
Source organism: Lissotriton vulgaris (assembly GCF_964263255.1). Lineage (NCBI taxonomy): Eukaryota > Metazoa > Chordata > Amphibia > Caudata > Salamandridae > Lissotriton > Lissotriton vulgaris. The sequence goes on from NC_141696.1 coordinate 1,042,935,188, forward strand.
GGTCAGACACAACCTCTTGAGGGAATCCTACTCGTGAGAAAATTCCCATCAGTGCTCATCCCACCACACGGGCCGTCGCTGTTCTCAGAGGTATGGCTTCCAGGTACCGGGTGGCATGGTCCACCAAAACCAAGATGTACCTGTTGCCAATGGCTGTCTTGGGGTTCAGTGGCCCCACAATGTCAATCCCCACCCGCTCAAAGGGGGTACTGACCACTGGGAATGGCTGTAGAGGAGCCCTCTGCTTCCTCCCACTCTTTTTCACTTGCCTGGCAAGTCTGACAGGTCCTGCAATGAGTGTCTGAACTTTTGCGCATTTGGGGCAAAAATAAAGTGGGTGACAAGCCTCTCAAAGATCTTGTCATGCCCCAAATGTCCTGCCGATGGCACGTCATGAGCCAGCCCCAGTAGGAAGGCTCTGAAGCTCTGGAGTACCACCAGCACATGGCTGACCCAGGCTCAGCAACCTTAGGCTCACTATACAGGAGACCATTCTCCCGTAGATCCAATGTGACCCAGACTGATCACCTGCTGCCTGGCTTGCAGCCTGCTGCTGCAAGCCCTCAAGAGAAGAGCATTCTCACTGCTCCCTACAGATTTCTTCCCTGGAGGGGCCTCCTTCTTGATGCCAATGGATCAGCTCAGGCAGGTCCCCCAGTTCAGCTACTTGTTTCCCAGTAGGCTCCAGGGCATCTCCCTCAGGGTCTACCTCCTCCTGGGCCGTGGGAACTTCGGGGGCCGGTTTCCCACACCCACTGCCTCTTCTCACTAAGGCAGGTTCCTGGGCCTCCCTCTCAGGCTCCAGATCCTCTTGAGCACTCATACTGGCTGCCAATGAATGGGTGGTCACGCACGCCCAGTCAGGCAGACCCACCATCCTCAGGTGAGAACTCTTCTCCATCTTTTCCCAAGGTGTGCTCTCCAAACCGTTCCCTAACAAACAGTCAACAGGCATGGCGGGCCTCACAGCTACCTGAAGAGTACCAGAGACCGCCCCACTCAAAGACAACCTGAGCCATTGGACAATGGCTCTCTGATTTTTTGTCGGCATTAACAACTCAGCAGAATGCATGTGGGACAACCTGCTCTTGAGACACCAGGTGACACCTGACAGCTGTCACACTGGTTCCTGTGTCTCTAAGAGCCTCCACTTTTTTGGCCACTGATGGTCACCCACTGCCCATATTTCTTAGTGTTTCTGGGTAGCTGGTTCTCTTGGACCACCTCTCAGTCTCCTAAGGAGACAAGGGACATTTCTGCGGGACTCCACCCATCTTGGACTTCCACCTCCTCCCCAAAGGCTACACTAGCCGTCGGCCAGAGCGGAGCAACAGTGGGTGCTGGTTTACCAAACAGGCGGCACCTGGTATCATTCACCCTATGACCCAGGTCTCCACATTTGTAACATCTCAGGGGTCATTGTGGAACAGGATTACCTGTCGGGACCACTGGCTTTCTCTCAGGGGGAGGCTGGGAATCCTTCCCTTGGTTCCCTTGAGAATTACTTTGGGGCCCTCAGCGGAACTCCCTCTGTTTACCCTTGTCCCCCCCACTCTTAGGCTGGGGACCCTGCCCACTTTTGGCTGAGTCTCCCACGTGAGCTCGGGAACACAATTATCAGACAAGTGCTCCCATAAGATAAACTCCAAGAGACCTTGAAAATCATTAACTTTGCTGCCCTTCACCCAACCATCCAATGCTCTGCAAAAGAAAGTGACAGACTCTACCCAGGTACTATTTTCTATCTTCTTGCACTTCCTGAACCTCTGCCTATAGAGTTCAAGGGTGAAACCATACCTAGTTGTGAGTGCCTCTTTCATGTGGCTATAGGAATTATGGACTTCAGAAGGCAAGTCCAACAGTGTGTACCGCCCCTCACTAAGGAACCTTCCCCACAACCCCGCTCCCCAATCAGTCAGTCAGTCAATCACTTTTATTCGATTTATAAAAATCACAAAAAGACACAGGATACAGTTCATCGAAAGGGCGATAAAATAGAACGGTAAAATACATACAAAAAGAATGCAGATAAAATTTTCATGTTTAAAATGAGCACATTTAATGGGTTCAATAAAAACAGTATTTGTAATTATTTCTTTCATCGTTAAAAATGTCATGATGACGATTTGTTACATGATCTTAAAAATCTTAAGAATAGTGCACCGGCACTTACTAAGATAATTCAGTTATAATGTGTCCGTGCAGTGCATTGTTACGCTTCTTGTTTATACGAACTCCTGCCACTAAAAAGCTTGCTACATGAAAAGTTACGCGTGCTCTGGACAAAAGTTGTAAAAACAAGAACGCTGGCCTAACCTGTAAGAAGCCAGCCTCCCGAAGAATTGGTAATAAATATTTTTTTCTGATTAGTGCGTAATGTTCGCAAAACATGGTAAAATGTAATGTGTCCTGTAGTGAAAAGTGATCGCAATCACAAGGACTTGCGTTAACAGGAGTATCCCACGTAGCATAGGAGCCCAACAAAAAGTGTATCAAATTTAAACAAAATCTAGTTAAAAGAAAACGGTGAAAGGATTTGGATACACAAACTAGGTAGGGTTCAAGGCCTAAGGCGGTGATAAGGGCATAGTTTCTTCTACAAGCGTTTTTTTCATCTCTATCTCCTCCCGCTCTGCCATAAATACGTTTATCAATGTAGATTTAATCACCGTGACATCCTCTTTTTTGATAAGATCCGGAGAGTAGAAAAGCTCTTTGCGCCCCACATATGATAACATAGATTTTACATAGGCCAGCCATGGGATTCTTTGAGCTCCATCCAGGGCTAGACAGTCTTTCAGGATCAGATGGTTTAAAGACATTTCTTTGTTAAGCCAGGTTTTTAGCCAACAGATAACAGGGGCAGATTTTATTTGGTCTGTGACAAACCCAATGCCTAACTCTGAGTGTGTGGTGAAAGTGGAAGTAGACTGGGGAACTGAAAGCAGCGATCTAAGAAATTTGTTTTCCGCCTTCTGTATGGTATTAGGTTTTGTGTATCCCCAGATAGCTACCTCATCGGCTCTGAAACCCTGCCCAATATCATTCTTTTAAAGAACTTCTTTTCCACACAACTAGAGACCATCTCCTCTAGTCAGGATAAAGGGATTACACTCCTAAAATAACCCCTACTCATCCCCTTGGTAGCTTGGAATGAGCAGCAAGGCTTTATTTCAGAGGCGTTGTAAGTTATACATTTGTGATCACATACAGTAACCCAGTGACAACACTACAAATGGACACCACACAAGGTTTTATAGAAAAAATAAGTATATTTTATATAGAGTTACCACAAGACCAGTAAACGAAAAAAAGAATCCACAGTACTATAAGATTTCAAGAGTTCTTGTAAAAAGGCTTAAATCAAGGTTCTGTGCGAGTCGGTAGCCGGACGGGCTACAGTGTTGTTGAGAATAACACAGAGTCTAGCAAATCCAGCGGACCGCGTTGATACGGGTCCACTCAAATGTCGAAAGACTCGGTCACTGTACCTTTTACTTGAAGCGGCCGGCACGGATGTGCGAGCTGGTTCCGGTGTTCGTCGTGGTGCAGAAAGGAAGCATTGCAGGACGCGTTGTCCCTCGATGCGGTGCAGGCAGTGGCCCGTTGACAGAGTTGGTAGATCCAAGTCTTGCTTTGTAGTGTAGTTCCTATATTCCCATTCGCATTGGAATAATATATCCTATAGATTTGACATAGGACTTAAGTCGACTAGGTCTCTATAGAATATATTAGACTTAATTGTGAGTGCCAGCTAGCTCAGAGGTCACTAGAAACTTTCTCGAATACACAAGAAGGGATTCGTTTCTAACAACCGCATAAACATGACAACTTTGTTTCCCCAAGATAAAACTGATCTTCAGAGTCGTGGAAACAATAGATAGATATTACACTCAGTCAATCGTGCATGCTTTGTTTCACCAGAGGTGCAGAGAAATAGAGATTGAACAGTCTTCTTTCTCGTGCAAACAAAATGAACTGCTACAATCGTAATACTGGCTGTAAAGTATAATGTGTACAGCAAGAGGAATATTATAAAATAATACTTTAAAAGCATGGTATGGTTTCTAAGCCATGAAATACATACATAAATAACAAATACTAAAAGTACTTAACTGGTGCTTCTAAAATACGCCTACCCCGATGTACCTAACCAAAGTCTAGTACGAGGGAAGAAGTAAGTATGGATTTAGTTTCTTTGCCAAGAATCTATCCAAGATTTCTCCTAGTGTCTAATCAGCTCTGTACCTTTAGAATGAAGGAAGTCTGGTATCTCTGTTTCAGGACTTCATTTTCCCAACACTCCGCAAGGGGAGGTGGAAACACTGGAGCTGGATTGGCAGCGAGAGAAAGGCAGCCTCTCTGTCAGTGCATTAGCTGGAGGGTCGGCTTCCTTCGACACTTGCTGTAACGAGATGCGTCAGGCAAATAGATAGTCGAACTGCTCCAAACCACTGTTTATTTGCTAGGGCAAGTGTAGGCATATTTATACCTTGAAGGTGCCTAGTTTGAGGTGAAGTCGGACATAATACCGTCACCAAAGAACCCCAAGGGAATGGTAGTTCTTTGAAAACGCCATGATTTCTAGTACTAATCAATAGTCAAGAAAGGGGATGTCCTTGACTGCTGAAGCCAAGTTTTCCAAGAAATAGTTGTAGCTTTTTGGAACTAGTTGAAGTAGCCATGTCTGTATTAGGATTGCATGGGCTATGTCTAAATATGGGTATGATTTATATGCCTATATAAGGGTAATGTGAATTATACCTATATATGGGCATGAATCAGGAAAATTAAACTAGGGTCCTAAAACGCTATACAACGCCCACTCCACTTTATTATGTTTGACATTACTAAATATAAGCAAAAATATATCTAAAGCATGTGTTTACAATCCCACCCAAAATACATATATCGAAATAGTTGTACATGAAAATGAGCATTTGTGCTGTACGCATTTTTTTTTTAAAGCAATATTTTCATTCAAAGCATGTAGTGTGACATTGGAAAAATGTTTATCAGAATGAGTCATTAAATAACATTTATGAAATGGCTCTGAAATACAGAAGAATGGCCGAGACCATTCCATGACACAATATATAAAATTGTTAGGTTGTCGACAAGGTCAAATATTGTCTTTTGGAAGAGTTCAAAGAATTCTTGTTCTCTAAGAATAGTTCTACTTTAAGCAGATTACTTTGTGCCCCCAAAAAAATCAATTTGGAAAAAAGTTATTTTGAAGAAAAATAGAGTTCTAAAGTTAGAAGTTTTGTTTTGAAAAGTGAAGGTCAAATTCAGAGTTCTTCAGAACTCTGTGTGCTAACTTTAAAAGTCACTCTCGCTGTTGGGAGAAAGCATCAAGAGCCATATGTAGGAGAGGCAATACCGGTCGGTAACGGTGAAATTCGTTAAATTTTACCGTTACTAACCAGTATTTAGGGATGTGAGATGTAGGAGGCAGGTTTCAGTATTCAGTAATTTACCGAATCAGTAATTTAAGGAATCGGTAAATTACCAAATTCATAAAATACCGATTTGGTAAATTACCAAATCCTGAAACCTATGTAGGAGGCCCTCAAGTGAGTGCATTTTTGCATTCAGGATTCGTTATTTACCATCAACTAGTTGGTGGTAATTAACGAATACCTTAGGGCATGTATGTGTGCCACATGTGCACACAAGCACGATTCAGGGGTGCAACAGGGTGTCAATGTTACACCCTGCCACCCTTGGATATGTTCCCCCTATTACCGATTCAGTATTTACCGAATCGGTAATAGTGAATGGCTTCCCATCTATTCCTATGGGCCTCAAGACCCATAGGAATGAATGGGAATTATCGAATCGGTATTTACGGAATTGGTAATAACGAATATAACCGATTCAGTAAATTTTACCGAAATATTACCTACATACTATTTACCGATTTTCTAATACTGAATCGCTAAAATTCGGTATTTAAAAATCGGTAAATAGTAATTACCTACATATGGCCCCAAATCTTCTAAGTTTGAAAATAATTTGTCTACTACTGTAGATGAAAGTTGGACTACCTTGTTAAGCCGATCAATTGTACACAGATGAGAAACATCGCCGTCAGCGTCAGTCGCATTAGCAATGTTCTCAGTAGTTGGTACCTGTGTGCCTGTCGGTCCCCGTATCTCACCATCAGTTGGTTGTGCTGGTGAGACCTCCATGAATGCCGTCATCAGGATTGGTAGCCGTTGGGGACAACACAATGCATGAGCTGTTACCGAACCAAGCAAAGCGTCATCATCCGTTGGCAGTGCTGATGGAAGTGTTAGACAGAGGTCTAGCACGCATTCTTCTTCACGTAGCAGGCATCGTAGAACAGGTTAGTTGCAATCTTGCCAGATTGGTCTGAATGAAAGAAACCATGTGGCATTCAGATCTCTTAAACAAGCCAATCCCAAAATTTGGATTATGCGCTCACGACACTTCATTGCAAGGAGAGTGTTCTTGATGATAATCTGGGTGTCATTGGTGGATTGGCTTGCCATATAGAAGCAGAAGTAGCAAAAATAAAATTCCTGCTGCGAGTCCCAAAAGAAGAAGCAGTCCGCCAAATACTGAGTGCACAAAGTTTGGAAATATGCTCAGGACTGCTTCAAAGGGTGCTAACAGTCCAGAAAAAATCGTCTTAAATACAAGTACAATACCACTGGTATCAGACATGTTCAAGATACAACCTAACATTTCTGAGAAATATATGGGGCAGTTTGTTGATAATAAGGCATGTATCTCCGCAGAAGATCTTGCAACTTGCAGATCATACGTCTCTTTGGACAAGGTCAGTGGCACAGTTTATTGTAAAAGAATGGCTTTCATTCTGCTTAAAGTATCAATATTGAATAGAAGAGATGTTCAATGAAGGCCATAACGGGGACTCCCCGTCTGTACTGATTTTAGGAAACAATACTTGCAAACAACAAGTGACCCTTGCTGACACACTTACGAGATAGGCAATTCCTGGCATCATTCCACAACAGCTGTGATCATTCAACATTTTGTAGCTCCCATTGGAAAGCTGCCTAAAAATTGGATCTATCACTGCTGCCGAAGAACCTTGCAGGTGGCAGCATCAGTTGGTCGAAGAACCATCAAAGGCTCTGCGTAAATTATTACCCTGATATAAAAGTGTACCGCTTAGTGCGCTGTTACATTGTGTACTGCTAAGAAATACTTCTTTTCCCCCACTCCAACATTTGTGTTTTTATGGTAAATCCCAGGTTGAATTACTGTATTCTTTACCCAACCTTTCATACTGTTGTAAATTGACAGCAATGGGTTAGCATTAGCAGAAGCCATCCTGTATTTAGAAGTTATGTATCCGTTTTGTGAAAGCCATTTTGTATTTCTGGCAGCCCTTTTAGTTTGCCATGTGCTGCCACATGCTCGCCATGTGCTCTGTCCTCCCTCAGTGTTGACTACTCTTGTAATCTGCCTAGAAACGAACTATATTTAGCATCTTCCACCTTCGCACATGCCCAGAAGGGCCTAGCTAGTAGAATGCACCTGCTTCTCTAGTATATTTGTCAGGCTATTTTTGCTGCTGTATGGAGAAGTAACTCTCCTCCCACTTTGTTGAGCAAGCAGACCTTGTATGCCCATCTTAGTCATTTTAGCATGTTTACATGAGCCAGGACTGCCCCTTGGTCTTATGATGACTATGTAACCCTAAGCATATATTAGGCCCCAGTTTTCTGTACTCCTCAGACTGCCTCATTCAGTTGCTAAGGCTTCTGTGTGACGTAGTCTCACTCATTTGAGGTTAATAAAGAAGTTCTTTTATACTTCAGCTTCTGTGCCAATTTCTTCTTTGTTGGTTTAAAAGGACCAAATAATAGTGGGACCCCAAGGAACCTTTCTTGATTTCTTCAATACAGGCCTGCTAGTATGTGTTTCAAGCAATACTGAAACTTGAAAACCGTCAGTGGCAGCGTAATAGTGCCATGTATTATCCATTCTATGGCTGGTTTCTCAGAAATAGTCAATGGTAATGTTTCCAGTTTTTCTATGCTCAGGGCCATATAGTCTGCTCCCCTTTGTGCCAAAGAGATTTGTTTATCTGTAAGGTTAAATCCAGTAACCAATGACATGGTGTTGATTAGACCCCAAGGCACATAGCCTGAACGAAGATTTTGTAACGTCCAGCCTAGCAGCATTATGGAACGCAATTGAGACTGTCCATGTGCAAGTCCTGTTCCATTATGTCTATGGCAGAGGATACAATGCTGTCCAAAGAATAAATTCTGGATGACAGTGTTGTTAACCCACTATCAACTACAGAGAGAGCTTTCTCTAAATTAATACGATCAATTTCTCATATTTGTTCTGCAGTTTCCATTTGCGTGACTTTCCATGCTTCATTATAAGCTGCATGAATACTGGCTTATATGAAACGTTTATGACGTGGTTTATGAGCCCCTAATAAGAAGTCTCTCAAATCAACGCCATCTTTAAGAAAAGTTAAGTGTTGTTTTACCTCTTTAACTGTAGATTTGTGTAGCCACTCAAGGCACAGTTTTTCTACACTGTAAGTTGTTACTATCCCTGGATGTTGTCTCTGGACATATCTTGGGTCTGGCCTAGTTACTATAAACTCTTGTGCCTTGTTCAGGAATCTATCTTGACAGTTATTCGTGTCTGTGGGCCCGATTAACCATTTTTTCCAATCAGGATCAGTTCTATTTTTTAGTAAAATAGTTTTTATGTCGACCCCTACCTCTGAAGTGTTTTTACTAGCAGCTGTAGGTACAGGTATAGACGGTTTGTTTAAATCTTTTATCTTGGCTACTCCAAGACAGGATGTTTGTTGAACAGTGTCATTTAAAAACATTATTTATTCAGGAATAATATAGGATCAGAATAAGGCTTCTATTCGCTGTACTTGCCAGTCTTTTGAACCCTGGACAGTTTTTGTTTCTATTGTGTCACTACAATAGTCAAAGCCTAATGAGGACAGCTGCGCATAAAAGGCTGCTGAATAAATTTGCTGTGTGTTGGTAAACATACTTTTCATTCCTGTCTTATTAACATTTTTAAAGTAAAATTCTTCCGGATTTGAAACATTTAAACCTGAGAAGTATGGAAATTTGTTATAGAATGTTTTTGAGCTACCGTTTGGTGGCGTTGGACAATGTTCCCATTGATTATAAGTATATACATTTCTAGGGTTTGCAGATTTGTGCAACTAATGATGACCATAGTGATTATAACAATACATTTGTTCATAATCTGATGAACCTTCTAAATATTCATGGTTTGTAAATTTTGCAGACATCTCGAAATCTGACATCATATTATTAACAGTCTCAAAGTTCCAATCATCAGAAAATATGCTGGGTGAAACAAAATCACTCAAGGAAACCTTGATTTGATGTGGAATCTTCAGCAGCTCAGCAGGACCATAAATGTCATAATCAGTCCTGTCACATGCTATACCACCAGGTATAGGAATGGCTGTGATGTTTACTGATTACAGGTCTCTTTGTTCACATTGAGATGATTTGTGTGGCTTCAGGAGCAAGTTGATTTTCTTACTTACTGTGTCCATTTTACTATATTTTCCATCTATCAGCTTTCTCAAACTTAATACAAGAATTAGTCAAAGTAGGAGAAAAAGTACACCTAGCACAATCCAAAATTCAACCCATGGTGAAACCCGATAAGTCTTTTCTAGTTGCTGAAAAAGTGCTGTTATTTTGTCTTTAAAAATGTTGTCTGCAGGCGTTGTTTCTGGCTCACTGGGATCCTCAGAAAACGTATCAAAATTTATGAAATAGCCAGAGGCAGTTCTGTCATTTGTTGGTATTGCATCCGGATTACTAGAAATCGCTGGAGCAGCTTGGTCCCTTGTCATATTAGTCAGAGGCTATATCATTGTAGACAGGAGTGTCTTGATGAACTGGTATTTGGGTTTCAAGAGGCACAAGTTCCATTGCTTTGTTGCATAGTCCTTCCTTTCTTACTGCAGATTCTTCAAAGGTGATGAGTCTCTCAGTCTGAACCTCTTGGTTAGTAGCCAGATTTGGTCTTCTGCTACATCTTTGGAGTCCACTGGGCCTACTACTTATTATGGGCCACATGGTGCAGTTTTACCAGGTCAATTGATACAAACCGGTTCTCCTTTCTTCCAGCAAGGGGCGGCAGTAACACTGTTCTTGATCCGTGGATTGCTATCAGAGGTACTGGTTTTCTGTAAGAAGGCCCAAATTCCTTCTTATCTGGGATCTTTTCTCTGACTAGATCCCCAATCTTTGGAATCCAGACAGGCCTTGCTGGAACAGGAGGTTTTTTCAGTGGTCGTTGGCTTCTGTAATGTGTTGCTTAGACTTCTTCTTGTTTCATTTAAGTCCTGCAAAACAGCTAAACGGTCTTTGATATCAAAGGGTTTTTGTTCTACCACTAAAGTATGACGATCGAGGCCTTCGACAATCATTCTGGCACCAATAAGGACTTCATATGGAGTGATTCCACCCAGAGAATTTCTTGGCAAGTTTGAACCTCGTCACTGATATGTACAGCGTTTCCATAACACACCCAGTGCCAACCGATTTCAGATACACATTTATTGTTTGATTCTCATTTGCAATGTATCCGTATATCTTTTAACCAGACACCATGAGGGCTATAAGGTTTTACCAGTGATGTAAGACATTAATCATGATGCATAAAGATTAGATATCACTATGAGTGACGAATATGTGATTGTTCATTAAGATTGATGTATACTTCCTTTGTTTGTACAGAATTTCGAGCCCCTGAAGAAGTGCCTAGTGCCCGAAATGCATTGGGCATATAATTAGAAAATGCATATAATTGTTTGGATGTGACTGCAACATCACAAAGAAAAGTTTGGCAACATGAAAATATAATAAAAAATGAACTTTGAATAAAACTTTATTCGTGCAAATCAAATCACAACAGTCTTACAATCTTCTTTATTGTGTGCGTTTGGGGACGTTACCCTCAATCAGGATAATGCTACAGTGAGTTTACAGGACCCCAATACTCAGTGGGGTATACCAGACAGCACCTACCTACTTGTATTAAAACATTACCTTCCTTTTTGTACAAGGAGTGCGATCGTTCTTTCATTTTCGAAGTTCTTTGAAAACACCATGATTACTAGGACAAATCAATATTCAAAAAAGGGGATGTCCCTGACTGCTGAAGCCAAGTTTTCCAAGAAATCTTTGTGGCTTTTTGGAACTAGTGGAAGTAGCCAGGCCTGTATTAGGACTGCATGGGCTCTGTCTAAATATGGGTATGATTTCTATGCCTATATAAGGGTAATGGGAATTATACCTATATAAGAGCATGAATCGGGAAAATTACACTAGGGTCCTAAAACGCTATACAACAGGGCAAGACGGTGCTTCGATGCTGTGCTTGCAGCTTGCGGTGCGGCATCAGAGCCGGAGTTTGGGAGCTGGCATCGATCAGTCCGGACAGTGGTGCGAGTCAGGCGGTGCATCGTAAAGTGTGCGAGGCGGCGATCAACTACGGTGCAGTCACAGTACTTGGAGTCAGCAGCAGGGACCTCTTCGGTCAGACCAGTAGGAGTCGCTGTAGGGAGGCGTTGCACGTTGCGGTGTACACCAGTCATGGTGCAGCCTATGACTCGGTGACCGCGTCAGGAAGGAGTCGGTGAGCACAGACATTGCTTGATGCGGTGCCTACAGGACACCGGGCCGGTCCTGAGAGTCGGTCACAGCTCCCTGCCTCTGTTGCCACTGAAACAGCGTTTCCAGCAGCAATTCACAAAGGCTGATGAATTCCACTGGTCCAGAGACTTTGGTCAGGGGGCAAGCTCTCTTCCATGCCCTTGGAGATCTTTTGCACAAGTTCAAAGTAAAGTCCACAAAGTTCTTTCTCCTCTCTTTGGCAATCAGACAACCACTGCAGGCCAATCCCTCAAGCAGCACTTCAGCTTGGGAATAGTCTCTCCTCAGTTTCTTCTGGTTACTTCTCCTCAGCAGAGGTTTCGTCTTGTAAGTCCAGAAGTGATCTAATTTCATGGGATCAGGGTCCCAATATTTATATCCCAAAATCTTTTGTTCTCTGAGGGGAGAGCCAGTTCTGAAGGACTCTTTTTACCAGACTTCTCCTTTCCTTTCACAGCGCAGGGCAGGCACATCAGACGCCCCACAGGAGGTGGAGCCTGCATTGTGGAAGGCAAGTACAGTTCTGGAGCACTTTGTTGACAGTTTTCCTTCTCTTCTTTCAGTGTGCAGGGCTGGAACATCAGACGCACCACAGGAGGTGGAGCCAGCCTTGTAGAGGGGAGGCCCAGTCCTTTTAAGGTACCAGGTGCAACTCCTCCGTCCCATCTAGATGCAGATCTCCCTATTTACCACAGGGCTGCCCCAGTCTGTCTCATGGAATCCCCCAGCCCTGTCACTCAAAAAACCAGACGAAGGAATATACAACCTCGCAGAGGCAGGCTCAAATGGTTAGGCAAGCAAATACCCACTTTCTAAAAGTGGTATTTGCAAAAACAGAATATTAAAATAAATTTCCATAAAAGATGTATTTTTTTAGTCTGAGTCCAGGCATACTAAACTCGAGTTTCTACCATGTTCTCTGAGTCTGCTAGGATTATAAACATGTAATATTCCATCAGCCTATTCTGGCATATGGAGAACAGGTTGCCTTGCAATAGTGAAAAACGAAAATGGCTGTAATTCACTCTGAGGACATGCCACACACATCAGGGCTTGTCCTACCTTATACTTACAATGCACCCTGCCCGTGGGCCTACCATAGAGGTGACTAATATGAAGTCAAGGGAAGGTTGACGGACTGGCAAGTGGTTGTACTTGCCCAGTCAGGATGACTGTACCAGACTGCATGCAGGCTCTGCAATGGCAGACATTAGACACATTTTACAAGGCCGCTTCTGTGGGTGGCATAACCAGTGCTGCAAGCGCACTAGCAGCCTTTGGATTTACATGCCCTGGGCACAGTCAGTGCCCTGTACTAGGGTCTGACAAGTAAACCAAATATCCAATCATGGAACACTAATCAATACAGCAATTTACAGTGGGGAGCACTCACACTGTGGCACTGGACAGCAGTGGCACAGTGCCCAAAATATCTAACACCATTAAAAAAACACATGAGGCAACAGCAAAAATGGAAGGGAGACCCACCCCAATGGTGCCAGGTCTAACTAGTGTGTTGCACAAACTCTTTACCCACTGCCTCTGGAGTTAAGCCTGACTGCTCTATGCCAAGATACCAAGGGGGTGTGCACAGGCTATCGTTGGTGTGTAACTTACTTGCCCTAACTAGAGTTATGGGTTCTGCCTGGCTTAGGTGCATACCCTACCCAACCTGAAACCCCATTTCTAAAAGGAAACCTAGCAAACCTGTACATTTTGAAAACTAGACACACAGGGGAATCCAGGGTGGGGCGACTTGTGTGGCTCCATCAAGGCTTTCTTACCCAGAAACCTTTGCACACTTCAGAAATTGACTAAAACACAAACAATGTTCCTCACATTTCTTTGAGGACAACTTCTGGAATCTGTGGGGAGCCAGACATTTCCTACCACTCAGTATCCCCCAAGAGTCTCAATAAAAATGGTACCCACTTGTATTGGTAGGGCAAGAGCCCGAATAATGAATGTTCTCAAAACACAAAATGGACACATCACATTTTCAACTGAAAAATTGCCCTTTTTTGCAATGCTGTGGATTTTGGGGCCTAGCTCAGCTGGTACCTAAGGAAAAAACCTAGCAAATCTGTACATTTTCGAAAGGTAGACACCCAGGTAATCCAGGGTAGGGTGACTTGCATGGCTCTCAAAAGACTTTCTTACCCAGAAGTCCTTGCAAATCTCAAACTTTGATGAAAAAACTAGTTTTCCTCACATTTCTGTGATGAAAAGTTCTGGAATTGGCAGGGAGCCACGCATTTTCCACCCCTACCATTCCACCAAGTCTCTTGATAAAAATATATCTCATTGTGTGGCTGGTCCAAGTACACGAGACAGGCAAGCAGCAAACCAAGGTCAATGGAAGTTATGTTATGGTATTGTATGTTATGTTATCTTATGTTATGTGTTATGTTGGCAGGAACTTCTACATGGTCACCAAGACGTTTCATGGCGCTAAACTTGGATTGTTTAACAGCGCAACGGACTATGCGTAGGCTTGCTCAAACAACCTGGTCTTAAGCGCCCTTATGAACCCAAGCAGGTTGTTGCACATACAAATTGCTAGTGGTAAGGAGTTCCAGAAGTTAGGGGCAAGGCAAGAGAACCTACTCCCTCCCTGACGTTTGAGTTTAATGACAGGGGTAGTCAGTAGTTGAAGATGAGCTGATCTTAGGTTGCAAAGTGGGGCGTGCTTTACAATTAAGCAGCTGATGAATTTGGGGCTCCTGCAGTGCAAGGCCTTAAAGAATAAGCACCCTGTCTTTAAAGCTGCACATTGTGCAATAGGTAGCCAGTGAAGTTTGGATTACCAGGGTCTAGCAGATTGCCATTCAGGTTGTTTATAAATTAATCTCGCAGCCTGGTTCTGTACTATTTGTAGGCATTTGAGTAAGAACAGAGGCAGGCCGAGGTAAATAGAATTAGAAAAGTCAAGACGCGAGAGAACCAGAGCTATCACAACCTGTATGAGGGCTGAATGGGTCAGCATTTGGGCCATCTTCCTGATTTTAGGCAATTGGAGGCAACAGGTGGAGACCACTGCCCCCACTTGTCCTCTAAGCGAGAGATCTGCGTTTATAGTGACCCCGAGGCTTTTCATGAAGGGAGAGGGAGTGGGAGGGATCCTAGTTCTATCGGCCATTAGTTTATGCCCTAGGAGATCTCACTCTTCCCAAGCGACACTAGTTCCGTCTTGCCCGGGTTGAGTTTAAAGTGGTTAGGGTCCATCCAGCGCTGAATGTGAAGCATAGTGGCTTGGAATTAAAGGACAGAGTCAGGGAAATGCAAGGTGAAGACGAGCTGGAGATCGTCAGCGTAATTGAAGTTATCTTTCTGTTTTTTAATGAGTGAATCAGGGGCATGAGGTAGAGATTGAATAAGTGTGGGGATAAGGACGAACCCTGTGGTTCCCCGCTATTACCCAAAAGTGTGCCACATTGTGCTGACCCTCTAGTGGCTGGTTCTGTGCATATGAGTATGGTAAATGTAGTTCAATTTCTAGTCGAGAGGTATGGGCAAATGAAGCTAGTTCACATGAATTGTCCAAGCTCTCATAACCTTTCCATGCCCCCAAATAATGCAATTGACCACAGCACCAACAGGAGTCGAACGTGGGGAACTTATTTATGAGAGCACTGCATAGGTTTTGCGCCACATAAAGTGGTACATGTGTGATGCAGGGCTCTTAATTCAATTTATGAAGCCACTCAAAGCTGCCCTGCATGACTTTGAGTGGCCTCAAATCTTAAGTAAGGCAACTCAGCACAAATTACTGCATCACCTTACTCTGTGTTTGGGAGGCATTCCATGGGTGTTGCAGTGGGCTTTCCCATGAAAGACCCATGGGTTTTGATGCTGCCTCAGATTTACAAACTCATGTAAACCATAACGAGGACAAATAATGTTTATTTATCCTTATTTTTGCTTCTTTCTAAGTGTGCCGCATTCTCCAGCACACATAGAAAGAGGAAAGGCCTCTTAGGAATGTTTTTGTGCAGTAAGGTGTCCCTTCCGGCATTATAAACAACCATGCATGTAACGGAGGCAACCTTGGATCATGGTGCAAGGGTGCCTACATTGTTGCTTGGCTTCAGAAAAGGTGACAGCACTGGAAGAAAGGAGAGGAATACACTGTATTGCTTAAATATGGTGCATTCCGATTCTTTCACTTTGGCGTAGGGCAGTGCAGCACAAGCCTTGCTGCGATGCCCTAAGCCAAAATAATTGCTTTGGTGTCTACTCATATTCAGGTGTGCCGTCAATCAAAATGGGAGGTGGAGTAACAGATGTAGGTGAATGCAGGGAGGAGATAATGCAATCTAGTCTGAGTTTTGATTACTTTATGATTATGTTTTGTACACAGTCTGTTTTGATAAGGTTGGGCTGGGCCACCCCCTCTCATCCTGATCCTAGATAGGCAAGGGAAAAGAAGTGGATACTGCAGTTAAAACTATTTCATCCACATCTAAAGGTTCTTACATGGACAGCTTTTTAAAACAGGCAGCTGGGGTGCTGTCTAAAGAGACTGAGGTTTTGGAAATCTGCATTTCGCTCTGATATTTCTGCTGGGTTTCCTCCTGCCACACTGGGAGATAGTGGTCCCAGTTCTCAAGCGTAGGTTCTTCCAGCTCATCAAGTGATGGATACTTGCTTGCAAACTAACTGTTATTTTTCAGTTAACAGCCTGCCCAGTATTAGAGAATTAACGGGCAAGTGGAAAAGAAAAGCTATGCAACTTAAAGAAAAAAACGATAAAAGCATACATATCTTTCTGGATATAGGTCCCATGATAATAATACAGCAGTTGAATTGTGAGACTCAGGGCCAGATGTAGGTAATCCAAATTTACTGATTCTAAAATACAGAATTTTACCAATTCGGTATTTTAGAATCGGTAAATGGAATATAGATAAAAAATCGGTAAACAATACCGATTTGGTAAAATTTTGAATCTGACATAGGGATGAATGGGAAATACCGATTCGGTAAATGGAAAGCAAACAAAAGTGAAACTTAAGAAGGCAGCCAATCAGGTGCTACCACACTCCCCCTCCCTACCAGGAAGTGGCTAAGCAGACAGCTGAAACTAATTAGAAGGTTCTGGAGAGGAAGTTGTAGCAGAGAGTCCCTGAGCAGCAGAAAGAGTTTTGTGCACATTTAAAACTGAATAATGGCAAGCAGCAAAGACAAAGAGCAGCCAGAGCGGAGGAGGAAACTGAAATTCAGCAGCATGGAGCTGCAGGTCCTTGTTGAGAAGGTGTTGAAGGTGCACCAAAAACTGTTTGGCAGGCAGTCCCTCACTGTGGCAGAATCTGCCAAAAGGAAACTCTGGCTGGACATACTTGACAAAGTGAATGCAGTTGGAGTGACTACCAGAATCACAGAGGACCTGAAAAATAGATTCTACGACCTCAGGAGCCAAACAATGAACACCACAAGAAGGCAAACAAAACTGGTGAAGGCAAGAACCCAGCAGCCCCCGCTTACTGACCTGGAGGAGATGGTGGCGTCAACCATAGAACCTGACAGCGTCTGCGGACTGGGAGAAGTAGACAGCTCAGCCAGATCTGCAAGCAGAAAACGTAAGACACATGCACAGCATTCCCCCCCATACCATCATCCTTACCTTTACCCTTTGTGGACAAGTGAACCCCAGTCCAGTACTGCTAGCACTATACAGGAGCAATGCACCATGGGACATGTAGTGTTGAAATGTAAGACCATGACATACAGCACAGCTACCAGCAAGTTAGGGAAATGATTGCAGACAGAATAAAGCTACAGTGAAAAATATTTAATTGTAGTGACTGTGAGACAGTAGCGCTTAGCTAATGTACGCTCATATGTCCACAGGTGTGACATCTCGCAGGCGTTCCCGAGAGACGGAAGGCATGGCACCAGAGAGGGATGAGAGTGAGGAGCCAGGTCCAAGTGCACAGAACGTATCACAGGACACAGGTGCACCAAAGTGCATTCTCCTTCACAACTATATAACAAAACAAGAACCACCTTTGGCCAATAAAAGATTTGTACAAGTGGTTGTTTTGAATCAAGCACAAACAACCAACACTGAAAAGTCTATTTGGACTACCCCCCACCAAAGGACATCACAAATGCGGGACGTGTACCTGCTGTAATGAAACCATTGAGGACTCTGTGTTCACTTTTGAAAACATTCACTGGAAGCATGATACATTCACGAACTGCAAAACCAAAAATGTGGTTTATGCCATTGTTTGTCCGTGTCCTTTGGTCTACATCGGTAAAACCACGCAAGAGGTCAGGAATCGGATTACGCAACATAAATCTCGTATTCGGAGAGGGGTCGAAAATGCCCCGTTAGTAAATCATTGGACTAATTTGAAACATGAGCAAACTGACCTAAGATGGACAGTCCTTTCCAAAATTGAAAGAGACCCACGGGGAGGCGATTTGGACGCAAAATTACCCAGTGTGAAGCGCTGTTGATAATGAAATTCAATACAGCACTACGGGGCTTAAATGAAATTTCTGAAATTTACAAACCCAGCATCTGATCCCTTCAGGTCTCTGCCCTTTAACATTACGGTTACAGCAATTAACAGTGGAGACATCTCCAGGCATTCCACCCCACCTTTCTCTTTTTGCCAACAACCGTCCAACTTGTACATTAAACTACAAGTCCCTGAACCGCTCGGGAGGTTTTTAACCAGGAAGTCCCAGCCACGACAGCAAGCAAAGGTGATTCATCCCGTGCGCCTGAGTGAAGTACGGAAGCCTTTTTCTCCACCGGTACGTGTTTTGTTAACTCCTTACCAGCCATGGTTCTGAGGATCAGTCCCATGGTACCGTTAGACTCACGATTCTTGTCCGTTACATTTCAGCGGCGGATCAGCCCCCCTCCAGGAATAAGGAGAGACATGGAACCCTTGGCGAGTTAGAAGCCATCGCTCCAGCAGGTAAGTTAAAAAAAAAAAAACCATACCTGGTCAGTTAGAGTGATTGACTGAGAGTGTTTGTGACTAAATGCAGCGCACCTTTCTGTTTGTCTCTTCTGCAGCCCCCGCGTGTACTTCATTGTTGGAAATACCTTGGTTCTTCGTACCTGGAATTCTATCCTTTCACGTTTGGATCATTTACCAAATGGTTTAAGGTAGGGTGCGGCTGTTGTCTTATTCAGGGGCTACGTCTCTTCCTCCTACTAGAACACCTCCCTAAGTAGTGTTTTTTGTTATTGTTACAGAACCCTTTTTGGTCCTGAGGAGAACCCCGCCACTAATAGGGGTTCGAAATGCGTCGACCACCCTAGTCCCGTATCTGGCTTATATTGATTGTGTTACAACGGTCCCTTCACCATCAGCAAGAGATGTGGACACTCTTTCTGAATTGCGATCTGCAAAGACTCTAAAAAATTGTGAGATCACAAGAGAATTGTTTTCATTCATTCACGACCGATACGCGGACCCATTGTCTTTTTAGTTTAGACCATTTTGTATGAATGTGTTTTGTATGACTGAACGGCCAAGTATGTTTGAAGTGTGCAAATGTCTTTATTGTTATTCACGTTATTAATGTATATATTGTATATAAAATTGTTTGTATTTCCATGCACTAAAACATAGTGTCATAAACAAGTGAAAACATCAAAAAGATTAAATTTTGTATGTTGCTATACGTTAAGCAGGTTGTTTGTGCTTGATTCAAAACAACCACTTGTACAAATCTTTTATTGGCCAAAGGAACTTCTCAGCAGTGGTTCTTGTTTTGTTCTATAGTTCTGATTTGACTCAGCCGCGCTGAGTTAGGAGTCAAGGCCCTTGTGTGTTTTTTGATTCTCCTTCACAAGACACAGAAATTGCTCAAGAGTTGCAGGCGTCCTCAGAAAGATCACAATCCCCTCTGTTGCTGTCATCCCCAGAAATGCCAGCATCCCAGCAAGAGACAACACCTGCATCACAAACAAGCAGGAGGCATGTTGTGGCCCCACTATTAGAAATGGAGTCATCAGCAGGTGGCATGTAGGGGGAAGACACACACACCTTGCCTGTGGATGGTAGCTCTGCAACACTGCAGTCCAGTGCAGAGGTGGGCCATACTGGTGCAAGACGCTGCAGAGTCAAAGAAAGTAGTGCAGCTGCACGTGTGGAGGATTCAAGTGTGTTCCGTGGCCTGGAGAGGAGCATGGTAAAAATCCAGAGGATGCAGGGAAAAGCCAGCATATCTTGCCAAAGCCAAATGAGGAACTTGAACAACAACATGGGAGACATAGGAAAGGGCATCAGGGAACTAGTAGATGTAATCAAAGTGAAGGCTGCAGGGATGCGTGAAATGTCACAACGGGTGCAGCTACTGTGCACCAAACTAGACAACAAATTTGCATCAAGGCGCAAGGAAAGGCAGCGTGCGCATGAACAAAATAAAGCCATCACCCGGCTGGCCACAGCCACATCCCATCTATGCAGGAGAAGCATAAACATGCAGGAGGGACTAACCCAAAACAGTAATGAAGTCACTGGGGGCATGGCCAGGATGACCAGTGCTCTTGAGGTGGTGTTAAATGCACAAACAGCACAAACTGCTTCTCTGGATGTGCCAGAGAGTGAAGAGAGCACAAGTAGGAGCAGCATGGCAAGCTTCCTTGTCGTAGAGACAAGGAGGAGCAGCAGAGGCCACGCTGAGGCTACAGGCCAAATGCAGAGTGAGCACAGCGAGCAACAAACAACTGGCACTGGTAAACGTGGACGCAAATGAGTATTTCAGTTCATGGGGAAGTGACCCAGGACTCACATCATCGCATGTAAATAATTTGTGTTGCACATTTGTGCTTTTGAAACCTACGTAGTGACACAATTCAATTACGTCGGGTACATACTCCACCTGACTGTGTCTCTTTACTTACTTAAAAGAAGTTGCGTGTGATCTCCTCCCGTCTGTGTCTGCCATCAGTAGGTGTCGCAACTCCAGCTGTGTGTGGTTCAGGCACTACATGCTCATCATCATGGTCCTCATAATCCGAGAGATCCACTTCGGTGCCCTTTTTAACCGCAAGTTTGTGCAACATTGCACAGGCTGCAATCATTTTGCAGCAGGTGATCGGTGTGTACTGGTGGGCCCCTCCACTTTTATGTAGGCAGTGAAACCTACTCTTCCACATACCAAAGGTGCGTTCCACAATGTTTCTGGTCGATTTGTGTGCCCTGTTGTATCTCCTCTGGCTGGGTGTTGAAGGTTTGAGGTAGGGTGTGAGGATGAAGGACCAGAGGGCATATGCACTGTCCTCTATTCGTAACAAAAAAAAAGACATTACTCACACGCACACAAACACATCCATCTGCAATTTGTATCAAGGGAGTTTCACACAGTGTGTTACCTAGCAAGTATCCTTCGCCAAATTCGCCCGCTGTAAGGCGTGCGTAGATCCCACTGTTTTGGAAGATGTAAGAGTCATAGGTACTCACAGGAAATTTGGCTACTATATCCGTGATGATGTATTTGGAATCACAGATCACCTGTACATTTATGGTGTGGGTAGACTTCCTGTTCCTATAAATGTACTCTGTGGCAGCAGGTGGACATATAGGTATGTGGGTGCCATCAATACAGCCAATGATGTTGGGGAAATGCGCCATCTGATAAAAGTCTGTCTTGGTCCGGAGCAGTTCTGCATGCGTTGCAGGGAAGCTGATGTAGTGATGCATTATCTGCAACATGGCGTCTAGGAATCTCTTAAAGAAACGGGACAGACAGCTCTGGGACACCCCACCTACCACAGCAACAACACTCTGGTAACTCCCAGATGCAAGCAGGTGTAGGCTGCACAGCACCGGCACATGGGGTGGGATGGCGTGCGCCCTTGGGGTTGGGTGGTCCAACAGTGGGTGGAGGTCCCTGATAAGGTCCAGGATGGTTTGGGGGTCTTGTCATATAGCTAATTCTTTTCTATATACTGTGTTAAGTTAGCATGAGCCTATTAAATGTTTAAACGCCATTTTTCCTGTCTGCTTCATTTTGCACACGACACATAATTGTTGTTTTAGCTTTCAACCCAGAAGAGCTTTGTGATTTACTTGAGAAATAATATGTTATTGCTCTAATATCAGTTTTGCTCGGATAATTCGACATGATGTTGTTGTGAGGTCTGATCTTCGCACTTCCATAGACATAACACACATGCTGCTGCCAAAATCTGGCTCTAGGCAGGTTTTATATTGTTGTGCTGAACACACACGTAACATACTTGATGGTGCTTCGCATGCAGAGAGCTGGTGGAAGATGATGTTATCCTCTGCCAATGAGATTTTGAGGTATGGGCCCGCCCTGCTAAAACCCAAATGAGACCTTCATAGATATAAAATACTATGCTAAATAGGGAGCGTGAGAATTAGGTGTTGTTAATTCCTATTCATTTCAGCATCTTAGTATGCTGTCACCATTCGCCTTTTATGGACTAATAACTATGCTGATAACTTTGTTGCTTATAATATGTTTGCTAGTATTGTACAAGATACTGCGTTTGAGAACCCTGCATTAGTAAATAAATATTTCAAATATGCACGTGTCCTCATTTACTCCACGTTCTGGTTTGCAATGATTATATAACGAAAGAGTGTTCATGTGTTCAACGATACCTGAGGTAATCTAAGTTCATGTTCTGGTCTGTCTAAGCATTGGGAGTTTGTTATGACCAATGAGACACTGTAGCTAGCTCGGTATTGGGATTTTAGGTACTGAGGTGAGCTTTGGGCCATCCTAATTCACCGAGGTTCCAGGTCTCTATGCACAGTTGTGTAGGAGAACGGAATTCTCGCTACAGTCTAGCCTGTACCTTTGCAGGATCTCTGGCTCAGTTAGCTAGAATAGGGTGATTCTCTGCCTGTCCACCTGCTCCTCCCTTCTCCAGACCCGCTCTCCTTCTGCCTGTAGCCGTAGCTGCCTCGCAATCACATAGAATGCCGCCATTCTGGTGAAAATGTTGCATTTTGGGGCCTTTTTTGTAGCCTGCACCTGGTTACCACCTGATTTCAATCCATGGTAAATACCGACTCTTAAATACGGAATTTCATGCAAATTCAGTATTTAAGAGGTTACTTACATCCCAATGGTCATTTTTACCATTTCTTAATTTCCAAATCGGTAAGTTTACTAATTCGGAAAGTTTACAGAATCGGTAAATTTACCGATTCGGTACATTTACCGATTCGGTGAGGTTTCGATTCGGTAAATTTACCGATTCGGTGAGGTTTCCGATCCGGTAAATTGACTGATTCGATAAATTTACCGATTCGGATGTTTTTGTGTCCCCTACATCTCAAATGCCAAATACAGGTCGGTAAAGGACGAAAATCTGTATTTTCGGGCTTTACCGACCGGTATTTGGTTACCTACATCTGGCCCTCAATGCTTAAAACTGGGTGCCATTTTTGAAAGTCTGTTGCAGCTGCTTGTTAAACAGATTGGGCATATCAATGGGGACAATAGAGTGTTCCTCTGACAATGTAACTTCTTTAGTATCCCCTCTAGAACTGAAGTGTCTTCTCCTTAATGTACGCTCTTTCCCCAAACACCAACTTCAGATCTGGGACCTGATTTCTTCCCAACAACCGGATATATGTTTTTTAACCGAAACTTGGATGAAACCACATACTATAACTGCTATTACACTGGGGGTCCCAGTAGGTTATAGAATCATACATGCGGATAGGCCAATTAAGATAGGAGGGGGGCTTGCTATCATATTTAAAGATTCCTTTAAGAAAGCAACGTTAGAACAAAGTTTTACTCCTTTTTTGGAAATCATGGTATTTAAAATCAACCTAGCAAGCAACATCTCATGGAAAGGAGCATTAATATATCGTCCACCGGGACACAATTCAGATTTTGCTCTTTCTCTCCTGGAATTACTGGCCCCCCATGTTAGAGCTAAGGAGGATTTTTTCCTCCTCGGTGATTTTAATGTACATATGGATAACCCTGAAGACCCTGAATCAATACAATTAACAGCAGACTTGTCCAATCTTGGACTTGAGATAAAAAATAGTGGGGCTACCCATAGAGCGGGTCACACTCTTGACTCTATATTTTCCAATTGCTCTAAAATTAGGTGCCTCCCTGCCATTGAAATCCACTGGACAGATCATTTTCTGGTGGAGTTCTATCTGGCAGGACCTACTAAAAAACAACCTAGAACACCATCTCCTCCTATCTACCGCCGCCAGTGGCATAAAATATCAGCTGAAAATCTGCGTGAATATTGGCAACAACCTCAGTTCTCTGAAACAGACTCTGTTGAAGTGGCATTGGAAAAGTATAATAAATCTCTTAAACAAGCTATAGATACTCTTGCCCCGCTTAAACTTCATAAGCAGTATTCCCCTACCAAACAAGAAAAGTGGTATACCCTTGACCTTAGGAAAGAAAAACAGAAATGTAGGAGGCTTGAAAAAGCGTGGAGGAAATCAAAAAAAGAGCAGGAAAGGGAAGTATTTCTACTTGCTCAGTCTAACTATTACAAGAATATAAAACTTGCTAGGAAAAACAACTTATCTTTACAATTAGAGGAGGCGGGTAACTGTCCGAGGGAATTATTCAAAATTCTGCTCAGCTTTGTAAAACCGTCTGCTACTGAGAGCCCTGACGATGCCTCACAGACTCTATGTGATGAGATTTCCATCTTCTTTGAAGATAAAATAAATTTGATTTATAAAAAAATCATTGCTTCTCAAGGCACAGGAACTAGGTCCCCCTCTTCATGTGTATCTTCGACACCTATAAAAAGCACCTTTCTTACCATTCCACCTGTCAGTGATTTAGACCTCCCACTCCTCATTACCCACATGAAAACCGGCTCCCCAAATGATCACCTTCCTGCTAAAATGGTGGCCTCTCTGATCCCCATCCTAGGACCCTCCATTCAGTCAGTTATGAATACCTCGCTGGCGAAAGGACAAGTCCCGAGGGAATGGAAAATAGCTGTGGTAAACCCCATAAGGAAGAAGGCGACCTCCCCCTGGACAGACCTTTCCAACCTTCGGCCCATCTCCCTCCTACCCTACATCGGTAAAATGACAGAGAAGCACGTAAACACCCACCTATCGAATCACCTGGAAGCAGCAGAAGGCCTGGACCCCTCACAATCTGGGTTCAGGCCTAACCACAGCACCGAATCAGCCCTACTTGAAGTGACCAATAACATCAGGTTGACACTGGATAGTGGGGGATCTATGAATCTGGTGCTGTTGGATCTGTCTGCTGCTTTCGATACGGTGTCCCACAAAGTGCTTCTCGGTCGTCTGAGGGATGTAGGGGTGGGAGGTACAGCCCTGTCCTGGGTGGAAAGTTTTCTCTCCTGCCGCTCTCAAGAGGTCAGGTTGGGCTCCCATAAATCCACCTCTAGGGAGCTCACCAGGGGTGTGCCACAGGGCTCATGCCTCAGCCCCACATTATTTAATGTGTACGAGGCCCCCCTGGCCGACTTAGTGAGGCCTTATGGGTTTACCCCGATATCCTACGCTGACGACACCCAGCTGATGTTCCCCTTTAAAACTTTCACCCCTGCCCTGCAAAAATCTTTTGCTGAAGGTATGAGAGCCGTCGCAAATTGGATGGCCGAGAATTGCCTTCAATGCAACGTGGGCAAAACGGAAGTCTTATTGTTTGGGGAGGCGGCAACATCATGGCCTGGGGAGTGGTGGCCCACAGAATTAGGACCAGTCCCTGTCCCAAAGCAGACGGTCAAAAACTTGGGGGTGTTATTCGATCAGGCCCTGACTTTTAAACATCATGTCAACCAAGTTGCGGGCACATGCTTCAGGGCCATCGGACTATTAAAAAGGGTGTTCCCTTATATACCTGATGGTCACAGGAAAACCCTAGTCCAGGCACTAGTGATTAGTAGACTGGACTACTGTAATGGCCTTCTATTGTCAACTAATGAAGGCCAACTAAATAAATTACAAGTGGTCCAGAATACGGCGGCAAGGTTGGTTCTCAATGTTCCATCTAGAACTCCCTCCCGCCCTCTACTAGCCAAGCTTCATTGGTTGCCAGTGCGGCAACGTACAAAGTTCAAGATCCTTTGTACTATTCATAGATGCCTGACAGGAAAGGGCCCTAAATATTTGACCAGAGCCTTTCAACCCTATGTGCCAGGCCGATCACTTCGATCGAGTAATCTTCATTTACTTCAGGTCCCCAAAATAAAAAAATCCCGTCAAGGAGGTCGTGCTCTGGCACATACAGGCCCTGCTCTCTGGAATTCCCTTCCCCTTGAACTTAAATTAATCACCAATCACTTATCCTTTCGTAAAACTCTCAAGACCCATCTTTTCAGCACTAATTAATCTAGTTTATGATTTCTCACCTCTGTAATGATCAGACACAGGTCCAATCCCCCTTTCCAACATGAGCGCGGAGATACCCCTTCGGGGATTTATTCAGGCGCTATAGAAGCATATAATAATAATAATAATAATATAGAACTGCGGTTAGAATTTGCATTGCATTTATCTGTACCATAGCAAGCTTTGGCTAACAATACTCCTTACCCAGTGCATTATGAACTCTGTATTGTATTTATTGAATGAGTTGCGTAAGTAGTCCTTTCATGCAAATCGTTACCAGTTGACTATATCGCGATCAATTTTAATAAGGCTGTCATTCAAGAAACCTATTAATTTTAATTGAGAACTTTAGTATCAACAGGAGTGTTATTAATGTACTCCCCTTGGGGTTTTTTATCAACCACCATAGGAATATTGCAGGAATTAATTTATTTTAAGCTAAAACCGGCTAACGTTTGTTTTCAATTTGATATATTTGTATTCAAGGAGATATGGGCTGTCACAGAGCTGTTATTGATGGATACATTTGTGTTTCAGAACTTACAACACATTCCAATGCTGGCAGAGCAAAGAAGGGGATGACTATGTGGTGTAAATTTTCACTAAACTGTAAAATAACTCCTGTTGATGTCAATCGTAGTGGCACTCAAGCCTTTCATATTCAGCTTTACCATGTTTTTAGCTGTTATTTTATCTTTTTTTCCTCAACCTGGATATCTTTAATTATCTATACTTGAATGGTGACCCATGTAACTAAGGCAAACCAGACCAAAAACCAATAACGTGATTTTATGTGGGAATTTCAATGACAAGTTTTGCACCAGCACTTTATTTTGATAACTCCCATGTTTTCAAAAACATTGACTGGGGTGGTTAGGGGTGGGACATTCTTGGACAGCTAATGTGAGATTCAGTCAATGCTCTTGAAACAGATATCCACCCTGATATCTTTTTTATTAAAGCTTTTTTTGTTAAAGTTGTTTATTGAATTTTAACATTGTAGATACACTTTGACAAATTTCTTATTCAGATTAAAAGCTTGAATGTATTTCCATATTTTGGCCATCATGATTGTATTGGTAGTTTGTATTATACATAATCGACAATTATCTTTGTAACATTCCAGTTACTACATCCTTATTAATTCAGTTTGTGTTGTCAGTATACTTTCCGTAAAATGACTGGGCTGATATTGTTAATCCCACATTCTTTGGGAGAGGTTGTAACTCAAAATAAAGTAGGTTTATTTCAGTTAACAAAAAACATAATATATTGCATAGAGAGGCCAATAAAATGTTAAAATCGCAAAGTGACTGGATACTAAAACACTTCATAATTACTGATTGAAAATGGTATTGTTTTGGGCAAATTTCTATAAAACAATGCGTAATACAAAGACAATAAATTGTATACTAGTGAAGATAACAACTTATTTCCTTTAAAACATAAATTAGTATAGAAAAATGGCATCACAGAAAAGTTGATACGGATTTTGTTGGAGAATGAAGTAAAAAATTGAAATGCAAACTAATATCGCCAAAGTCACCCTATATTCAATTAGGACTGGTTAAAGTGCAAATGTCAATATGTAACATATAGGTTATCTCCATAAATATAAATTAATTTACATAAATGGCAACAGTGGAGATAAGATATTAGACAATATTTCATTTGGGAGAACAAAGATGATAATTTATAGTCTATTATCAGTGTTTAATATAGAGCCTCCCAATGTCTTGTTTAGTGCAGTCTTAATCGAATGTAAAGTGGAGTGGTGCATGTGCATCCTTGCTGAATGTGCAGAAGAGGTTTGTACAAGAGTCCTCAAAACAACAGAATAATGGAATAATGAAATAGACTAGATACACATTATGTCTCCATGATCATGTGTTGTGATTCCCTTGAACAGAAAACAGTTTACTAAAGTCAGTGGAATTTCAAATTTGTTCAAAGTGACACTGTGTCCTTCCGTTCCCACCTTATTTTGAGGGTAAAGTGCAAACGTATCTGTGCAAAATCACCATAAGTGTATGAGGGGCTTGAACACTACATGCCAAGAGAATGATGCAATATAATTGACTTGGCCTAGTATTGTCTCAGCATCCGTATGTTATAATTCCCCTGACCGGGGTCCAGATGCAGTCAATGTTGTGACAAGTTTATTCAAAGTGTCACTGTGCCTTTCCATTCTTGAAGAAGGACCAAAACTGCAAACTTATATCAATTCAGGTTAATTGTTCATGGTAGTATGGGGCGGTCATCGGGCATTAGCTGTCAGTAGCTGGTCAGCTTTGAGAATTAATTTTATAAAGGCGTTTAATATTGGAGGAGGTGGTAACTCAGTAAGAGACTATATACTTGCTTCAAGGTTTATGGCTGCATATATACTCGATAGGGAGGTGGTTGAAAAATAGTTTGGCAATCACAGTCCCTTAGCAGTTGACCTTTCAGGACCCATACCAATGAGAAATTGCACTCACTCTGACAATGATTGTTATCAGGTTAAAGGTAAGGGGCTTAGACTAGTTTGGATACTTCGGAGTCTTGACCATTTCATCGCCAGCCTATTAAGTGAACAATTAGAATGCTTGTCCTTTGCAGCCACATATGAAGAAGTCACCAATTCCTTCAAAAAAAGGATTTAGAGTTTCCCTAATGAAAGCAAGTAGATGTATTAACAACAGTACCACTAGATGGCTACATCATCAGGCTTTTATTAACTGTACAATTAATTAAAATCTTTACAGTAAAAAGAGAAGGTACAGAGAACAGTAATTCTAAAAAAAAAGAAAAAGACTTCTTTACTTGTTTAAAAAAAAAAAAAAGTGTACCCTGTGGTAATTAAAAGAATGGTATAAAAAAAACAAAATGAGAAAGAAGGATACAGCTCCCACAGTCTTAGTCCCATTGATTGGCGTTTCCCGGGATCGTATGCGTTGGGACAAGTCCTTACTTTCTTCCATATGGGGGCATGCAAGTGGCATTGTCAATTAAACTGCGTGACAATTGCACTTCAACTCTGATCAGTTGCTTTTGAGGTGAGCCTCCTGAATGATGAAATAATCTCATTATGGGTTTTTAGTGCTAAACTAATTTGGTGAACGAATTTCGCTAATCTCGCTAGGAACATAGTGTTGGTGGTGGAGAAACACAGGGCTGATGCTTCCGAGCATGTTGTTATGCTCCGATTGAGGGATAGGGAGGTGGTTGAAAAATAGTTTGGCAATCACAGTCCCTTAGCAGTTGACCTTTCAGGACCCATACCAATGAGAAATTGCACTCACTCTGACAATGATTGTTATCAGGTTAAAGGTAAGGGGCTTAGACTAGTTTGGATACTTCGGAGTCTTGACCATTTCATCGCCAGCCTATTAAGTGAACAATTAGAATGCTTGTCCTTTGCAGCCACATATGAAGAAGTCACCAATTCCTTCAAAAAAAGGATTTAGAGTTTCCCTAATGAAAGCAAGTAGATGTATTAACAACAGTACCACTAGATGGCTAAATAAAGCATGTAACAATGCTGTTGGGTCCGTCCGAGTAGTATTGGCCCAGAAACCTAGAGATAGGGAAAGGATCGATCTCCTTCCACACAATACAAATTGGTTATACAAAAAATAAATATTGACTTAAAAAAAGAGACGTGGGAATCCCTACCTGCAGCATTTAAAGGCAAAGACTTTAAGTCCTTCTGGAATATGTTTAATAATATTAAAATGAGTAGGGGTGAAATAGTATGTCAGAAAACCCATATTAGGAGGCAGTAAAATGCACATCCAAAGATGACCTCTGTGAGCTAAACTCCGTCACTTCACCTGCTTAATCATGACATTCAGATGATGTGAGGGGAGTCCTGATCTGTTCTTTTACAGTGAATCTGTAGTAGAAACTCTCATTCTCTTAAATACTTAGACCTTTCTTTTTCAAACTCATTCAAACATACCACTGAACTTAATTGTACTACTCTAATCCCTTGGGGCCAGATTAGGGTGGCCAAATACCGAGAATTTCTGCGTTACCGACCGGTATTTGGCTGAGAGCAATGTTGGTGAGTTTAAACCTACTTCCAAAATAAGGAATCGCAAAATTGCAATTCCTTATTTTACTCTTGCATTTAAGGAATCGGAAATACTGATTCCTTAAATGCAATAAAGGTAGCACTAATAAAAGTGCACTTCAACCTTAACGAATCGCTAATTACCACCAGCTTCAAGTTGGTGGTAAGTAGCAATTTCCTTTAAAAAAACACTTTTTTGCTTATTAAAAGTGTCATGTGGCACACATCCATGCCCTTAGGGCATGGATGTGCACCACATGTGCACACATGCACATTTCAGGGGTTCCACATTGTGCTCTTTGGACACCCTGGAACACTTGAAACAGCTCCCGCTATTTGCGATTCTGTAATACCAAACCGAAAATAGTAAATATCTTCCTATTCATTCCTATGGGCTTCCTAGCCAATAGGAATGAATGGCTAGGTATTCCTTAAAAAAGAATCTCAATTACAGATTGGTGAGGGGGGCTGCTATGTGATGTAGTATTTACAACAAGGGGTGGTGAGGGACAGAGTCTCTGAATTAAACAGAATACTCTCACCCAGTCAAGAGATCAGGGCTAGATCCAACACCGTTTTTTAGCTCACTGCACCATCCCAGTTTCAGACATGCTATGTGATGTAGATCTCGTCAAATTAGCATCATCACACAGGAGAGATGTTTTTGACTAGATTTAAGCTTGGCACTGTGAGAAGTATGTTAGCTTTTTGCATGGGACCACAAAATACTGATTCAGTTTGTGCCCACCTTCATCTGAACAGACACTGCTGCATTCGATGTTTTTTTTTTTAAATGGTATCTGCTTTGTTCTAAAACGTTTTTATCCCCAGTTTGCCATACCTGTTATCCTTCCCATAGATGATGTTGAGTGACAATGTTTGTTCTGCTGTAGGATCCTTTTTAAAATCTACTATGCATCATCATAATTCTGTTAGATTTTAACATTCTAAATGATTGTAGTTGTCTTATATTTTTAATTACTGTAACTTTTTCTGTTGTTTTGTAACTTTATGATTATATTGCTATATTTAAAGAAAGTTATTTTTGATTTTAAGTTCCAAATAACTTGGTTGTGGGAAAGTGACCCACAAACTTGGGACAAAACTTTGACTGTATGCCTGGAATTGATGGGTGACCTGTGGATAGGCAAGCCCTTTCCCAATCTTGTATTCGGGACAAGTGGATAGATCTGTACCAGCAAAACATTTATATCTTTTCTCAGCTATTTGTAGATGTTGCAGAACAGCCATTTGTACCCTACTTATCTCTTGTAGGAAAGCATGTACTGACAGAAATAGGGTTCACCCTTCACAGTGGAGTTCTAGAGTTACTCGTCAAATTAGGGAATTTTTTTTTTAGTGTCCTTTCTTTCTTCAATAAATGAAAAGTCCTACTTGGCTTCTTCTGTCTTTCTCTTCAAACGATAATATTTTGTAAATGTTTACAAACTGCACGGCTTAGGCTTTAGTGTCAACGGAGGCAGATACTGATATCTAGGGGTGTGTGAAATCAACCTCAAGCATGCATATTTATATCATGAAAAAACAAAAAAAAGAATACTAATACTAGATAATGAATTTAAAGAGTAGAAGACTGAAACACACACTGGATGAATAATTGGTGGTAGTTAGCTCATCCACCAGATGGCCAGCAAAGGAAAAGTAATTGAAAATAAAGACGAAATGGCATCACACACACAAACACTCACTGGGTCCACAAAATGGGTGGTCACCACATGATTAGCAAAAGAGGAAGCATAGTGAACAAGACAAAATAGCCACCGCGCATAGACATAGGCTAAACAAAATGGCCACTACTGCATGGCCAGCAAAGAAAAAACATGGGACTAAAAGACATGGTCACACTATCCTGCCTAGAGCTTCTCCCTGCAAAGAAAATCATGTAACAGTGCAAGAAAAGGATTGCACACATCTATCTATTACTTGGAGCTGGGTTACCGAGTAAGAACACACATCTGAAGAATGGTTTTGGCATGCACATACTCAATTATCAAGCTCATAATACATATACTTAATTAACGAGCTGTTTCAAAAAGCAAGTAAAGAATAGACTGGTTCACTCACCCAGACTTGTTTATTGAGCTAGTGAAATTTTCTTCCTAAAAAGAGCATCCCGGATGCCATCCAGAGAATGCTCAGAAATAAGCCAAAGAAAAATAGCAATGCTATAAATGTGAAACATTTGAAAAATTACTGTGTCCCTTACCGCCTTGCAGACGCCGTTGCTTTTCTGCCCTGGGACTAGGACAGTGCCTTGGACGCAGCATGCCCGCCTCCCGCCGCCTGACTCCTCCAGCCATCTCGGGGTCTGGCCGCCGAGCGGAGTGTGGGCGTGGCACAGGACCACAACTCCCAGCAGTCTTTGCGGTATACACCGTGAGCTTTGCGCGCCAGGAGGCGCATAAATTCTGCATCACCCCCGTCTCGCGGGACGCCGGGCGAAGCCCGGGCAAAGGGCGGGCCCTCTGTGGCCCTCAGTGACTGAGGTAGGCTGGGCTGGGCCACGTTATTAACATTATCTTCTTAATTATTTGTTAAGATTGGATGTGAAGCGGCACCCCGTGTGGTATAAAAATGGACGAACTACTGTTTTGACTTTGACTGGAATGTAACTCCGGATTCTCCTCCATTGTTTCATTTATTTTATGGACTAATTACGTTCTTAATTTTACTCTTTGTGGAGCTTAAGTTTTAAACTGCTTAATTTGTATACTTGCTGGGGACGATGACAAAGAAACTTCGTTCAGGAAGAATATTGGGGGGAAGGTCTTGCATCAAAACAAAATTCAACCCCTTAAGAAATAAATCAGTCAATAATCCCCTACTGAAGGGTCAATGTCAGCTTTTTAAACTGTGGGAAAAACCCATGGATAAGATTTTGCCAGTTGATGAAATTGAAGGCTCTGATACAGTTCCGCATGCGGGACCTGCAAGAATGGTAGACAATACGGATTCCTATTTGATTGCGAGAGACTCCTCCCAAGTAGGGTCCGCTGTGAGGACCTGTCTTGTGCATTCTGAATTTGATAGTGATATTAAGCACCATGTTCAAATTGTTGAGGGAGAGCAATACAATAATTTACCAGCTCTACAAGTCTCTGTACCTAATGCTCAGTCAGGAGGTGATTCCTCATTGTCAACCATTGACCTAGAGCTTTGTGGTCGTTACTTGGATGGGGGTAGCCTGAAATCTCCAGAAGCTATCAAGTCTCCGGTGGGTGCTACTCCTTCTGGATTATTGTTGTATAGTAGTACTCCATCTATAAATGCGCAAGACATGTCCGCATTGCTAAATGTCTCCAGGAGCCCTGTGCTTAATCTATCAGGCATTTGTCCTTCTGTTGCTTTAGGCGAAAAACCTATATCTGAATCCTTGATTGCCCTGGAACATTTATTGGCCTCTATATTATTACTTTTGGGCAAATTTGTGGGAAGCTCTGATTGTATTCTGGATTCTGTTACACAAATATTGAATAC
The DNA here is from genome assembly GCF_964263255.1 of Lissotriton vulgaris. Lineage (NCBI taxonomy): Eukaryota > Metazoa > Chordata > Amphibia > Caudata > Salamandridae > Lissotriton > Lissotriton vulgaris. The sequence goes on from NC_141696.1 coordinate 1,042,968,745, forward strand.
GTTGTTGCTAAAAGTTCCTGAAAAGATTCCTGACCCTCCTTCTGAGGCGGGTTCTCAGAAGGCAACGGTGTGTGTCAATGTTCCTGCAGGAAACTTGGGTATAAATACTCCAGTGGTAGTCCAAGAAAAGGATGCCACTGAAATTCCGATCACTGCCGCAGCTAATTGTGTAAAGATCTCAGAACTTGAAATAGAGGAAGAAAACCTGACTGTTTCAGACTCAAAAGCTGTAAAAGACTTATTTCCAATCTTTGTCCCTGACAAAAACGGGCATCATGATGACGAGAAAGAAAAAGAGAAAGAGGAAAACAATGGTAAACATAGAAATAACAAAGGAAAAAAAAGGAAACCTGTGCGCAAATACAGGAAGAAAAGACAGAGGCGAATAATTTTTCAAGATCCTATTGCTTTAACTGGTAACAATGATAATGTTAGTGAGACTAATTCTGTGTCCGCGAGTCCGGTTGTTGATACCCTCCCCCCTGATTGTGGAGTAAAGGTTATATTTAACAAACATCTTACTTCTGGGGAGGTCCTGCCCCCGAACGGTGGAGATCGGTTGATTTCCCCCCCAGTGGCAGAGGTGATAAGACCTATCCCGGTTGAATCTGGGGTTCTCAACCCCCTGGCTTCTTCTTATTCATTTCCAGAAGAGGTTGTTGTACGTCCCCACCTCCCCTCTCTGACAAAAGTATCAATGACTTATGTGGACACTTTGGTTTTGGACTTTTTGCCACTATTTGATGCTGACCTGCCCTTAAATAGGTCATGGTTACTCAATTGTTTCAAATACTTGGATAGTCTTCACCTTATACAATCGAGTGATATTGAGTTAGTTACCCTGTTAGGTGGAGATAGTGTGTCGCGCATAAGGGTCAAATTCCTTTCTAAAATTATTGTAAATCTTATATTACAACAAGCTGAGAACTTTCAATGTAGAGGAAATGACGTCTTGCCTATCTTCTCTCTAGGAAAAGCTTATCCATCCCATGGGTTGGCTCAAAGGGGTGATGGACAAGATGGGGTCCCTCCCTCTTTTAATGATTTAAAGATTTGGGTTTCAAAGGGCAAACGTTCGGTTTCTCAGGTATTGACTCCCCGCTAATTCAGAATTCTTTTCCTTTAGAGGATAATCAACGGTGGAATTGGCTGCCTAGTGCCTTATCTAACAAAATCACAGACAATCCCAAATTATTTCAACATCTTTAACAATAATTTGAAAATTATTTCCTGGAATGCAGCCGGGATTTATAGTAGCCCAGAGAAACTAGAGTTCTTACTCTCTCTGGAGGCAAACGTGATCTGCATCCAGGAAACATGGTGTGTTAATAACATTTGTGCAGGGAAGGACTACTATGTGCTGGAGGCGCCGGCCTCCCCCTCCAAGAAAGGGCACGCTAAAGGGGGAATTGCTTGTTTTTTGTCTAATAAATTGCAGTGGAGATTTTCTCATTATACTGACTCAAGTAATCTCTTCCAAGCCATAACAATAGCTAATCTCTCTAGCTCTGCAAATAAGTTTTCTGTTGTAATTATTAATGCTTATATTCCTCCCGAAGAGTGTTTTAATACTTTATTGAAGCAAGTGTTTTGCTATATTAGACAGATTAAAGAGGCATATCCCCCACCCGAAGTAATACTTGTCGGGGATTTGAACTGTAAAATTTCTAATTCTAGTTTAAATGTATTTAGAAATAGATCTAAAGAAGAGGCTTATCTCATCCCACAATCTCTCTTCCCAGATAAAATAAAAACAAATAAAAGAGGGAAGATTCTGTTGGAAGAACTGTCGGTAGTCGAGGGGCCTATTTTAAATGGGAGATTCCCCTCTGATATTCCCGCAAAATTTACCCATAGGTCCCCTTTTAGCGACTCAATACTTGACTATGTGATCTCTGATTATGGTATTTTTCCGCTTGTCCAGGATCTAATGGTATCCCCAACAGCTTTGAGTGACCACAGTATGATGAGTATAAGTATTTTTTTTAAAACCTCCTCCCACTGATACCTGGTCCTTTAATAACAAAGGTGTTAATTTCCATAAACTCTCGGGTAGATGTTTTTGGAATCCAACTGCCATGAAGGGTGTGCAGGATATTCTTTGCAAAATCATATTAGAATTAAGTGATTGGCGGGGTTCCGAAATCATGCACTTTGAAAAATTTATGAGGAAGATTACCTTGGTTGCAAAAGAGTCTAGTTTCTCTAGGAAAAAGTTGTTATACCCTAGTGTAATGCTCCCCCTAAATAAGGAAATAAATAAATTAGTGCGGGAGCAATTTCTACGTAGATCTGATGAACTAGCAAATAAAATATCAATGCTAAAAAGAAGGAGAACTAGATTGAAAATGAAACTTAAAAAAGAGAAGGAAGACTCTGTGTGGATAAGCTTAAGGGAAGCCGTTGTGCATGGTAAGGCTAGAGAATTTTGGTCTATAGTTGGCAAGGGATGTGGTGTCAGAACTAGCCCTCTTCACATCCCCATCTCTGAAGAGGTATGGACCTCTTTTATTTTGAAGCTATATGTTGGGAATGGCACATTAGTTGAGGATAGTGGGCTTGTTCAAACAGCTGATCGTCCTATTGACTTACCATCAGAGAAAACTATAGAAATGGCCATAAAGAACATGCGCTCCTCCGGAGCAATGGGACCTGATGAGTTACCTATGTCGGTTCTGAAGCAGGAGCCTTCTTTATGGAGTAAGATACTTTATCCATTGTTTAGATCTTGTTTTGTCTCTAAAATGGTGCCTGCTTCTTGGAGGGGAAGTATACTGGTCCCAATTTTTAAGAAGGGAGCTAGGGACAACCCTATGAATTACCGCTTGATAGCTCTCCTTGACTCAATCGGAAAAGTCTTTGCAAAGTGTATTTTAACATTACTTAACGAATGGGTCGAAGATAATAATATCTTACCACTGGAACAAACTGGCTTCCGCAGGGGGCACGGTACATTAGATAATCTCACCACCCTACAGGTGATTTCGGACAAATACACACACGTTCGAGGGGGGGTGGTGTTTGCTGCGTTTATTGATTTCTCCACAGCGTTCGACAAAGTAGATCGTCGTACGCTGTGGAGAAAATTAGCAGCACTAGGTTTACCAACTTACTTATTGGATCTTATACGTGCTCTTCACACGGACACCTGGTGTCGTGTGCTCCAAGGTGGAGAAAGGGGTCTTTCGCAATTAATCCCATCTTTGAACGGACTTAAACAAGGTTGCCTCCTGGCCCCATTATTGTTCTCCCTGTATACTGCAGATCTCCCCGCTTCCCTGTCTGCTTGCGTGGGCATTGCCCCGGTTGTGGGGGGGTTTCCTATCTCTTGTTTGATGTATGCAGACGATATCCTCGTCCTAGATTTAACACCTAAGGGTTTGGCTAATCGTCTGCAGGCTTTACACGCATTTGCTGAGTCCCATTTTATGAAGATTAATACATCCAAAAGTAAAATTATGTGCATTTCAGGGAAAAAGAAGTGCAGATCTGAAAATTTTGGATGGTCTATAGGTGGCCAGAAACTAGAGGTAGTCTGGTCCTAAACTTTTTTGGGTAAAATAATTGCGGCCAATCTGAGTGAGAAGCCTCATATTGAACATAGTTCGCGTAAAGCCCTTGCACACGGCAAAGGTTTGAGTTCCCTCTACCTTGCCACTGGTAAAAGACATTTTTCCTGTCTACTTGAGGTGTTTAGGGCAAAAATTCCTGCTGCGCTCTTATATGGAATAGAACTTGTAGAGCTGAAGCATTGGGGTTTCTGCCACACAGTTGAAGGAAAACTATTAAGATCCTTATCCACCCTCAACACCGCTTGCTCCCTGACCGCTTGTAGGCTCGATTTCGGACTTAGGAGTAGCTGGGTTCAGGGACTATGCGCTTTGGTAAGATGGGTGGCATGTTTGGCCAGAGCAGAACCGGGATCGCTGGGAGCTCTTCTTAAAGGAGAATTGTTGGGCAACTTTAAAGAGTTCTCTCAAATAGTAAGGAATTTTAGAAGAGCTGTGACACTTCTAGAGTTGGACGAAAGTGCTTTATTCACACATTCCCCGACTCAGCTAAAAACCTTGCTGAAACAGGCATCGTGGGAACTCTGCTTTAAATTGGATAAGAATGTATTACAAGAAAAGGGGGGTTGTGATCTCCTTCTTAATTTTTACGCTATGAAGCTTGCCCAACCATATGTCACAAGGAATATTCCACATGGAGTCCGAAGACTATGGTTTCTCCTAAGATATGATTTATTACCTTTAAATCTACTTTTATCTAAATGGTATGGATCTTCTCCGATGTGTAACCTTTGTAATATGAGCGTTCAGGATCGAACTCATGTTCTGTTGTTATGCCCTGCACTGCGCTCATTGCGGTTGAAATGGTTAAAGCCAATATGTCTCCAACTCGGCATTTCTAATGTAAATATTTTCCGGCAGGCTCTGTATTTTCCCCCAAATGAAATGTTTTGCTTCTATATTTTAAATTTTTTTAAAGGTTTTTTAGCTATTTATTAATGAGATATGGAGGTGTCTGGTGTTGATTATTCTTGTCTGTTGTTAATCGATGCAAACTGTCTTTTGATATTCTATTGTATTTCATTTCTTGTCTGTAATTGTACTATGTATCTTATGTGGCCCTCTTTGAGAGCCAAAACATAATAAATAAAAAACAAAAAAATTGAAAAAAAATATAAATGTTTCTACTGTCCAGAGAGCAAACCTCCATTGCCTACACTTCTCCAGCAAGTGGATGCTTTATCCAACTTTAGCATTGCCTGAGCTTGTTCCAAACAAAGTGAATATTGACGTAATGTTTTCCAGCACTTAGGCCTACTAGATCATAAAGATCTGTCTCAGGACACATTATTAAATCACTGTGCTTTTCAGAACATATAGGAGATTAGTCAAAAAATAAAGGTAATTATTTATAGCAATGCCAGTTGTTAGGTCAATGATTATCATGCATTAGAAGTCTCCTTATCCCCCAGCTTGTGAAGAATGAAAGAAGAAAATTAATAAGGGTTGTTTTACGGAGAGTGTCTCCGGAGAATATGTTGGGGAATAAGATACGTTTAAAACCATTTAGGATTTCTTTGAATCTGTTTAATCAGTATTGACATCTTTTAAGTAGGGGTATGCAACATTTGTTTAATTAGCTTGTGGATAATTTTACAAAATCTCTGGAAAACTAACTAAAACCATATACAACAAATTCAACATTTATCAACATATTTTAGTGTGAAATAAGTCCAGGCATCAATTTTTGACACAAGGACGGATTTCGCTGTAAATCAATAATGTCAAAAACACAAGTGGCACTCATGTTCTGGTCGTAACATTTCACTGTGAACGCCATGTAAATAAGTTATATAGTTTAATGTTCACATAAAAAGCATAACATGAAATGCTCGAAAATTTGCAAATTACTTCAGTGTAATTTAAATTTCGCTCACACCCACTTGTAAACTATGGGGCATATTACAAACAACTAGCGATGATTATCGCTATGTTGGTTTAGCGGCAATATTAATATCGCCGATCTTCGCAGATTTTTATCGCTTAGGAGCGATAAAAATCAGCCGAAATGCATGAATATCGCTGTAAAGTCAGCGATATTCATGCATTACCGAGCAAATGCTCTTAGCCATGTTATCCACCTACCATTGGATAACATGGCTAAGAACAGCTCTGGGCAGGCGTTAGCTTTTGGAGATAATCTCGCTTAGCGCAATTATTTCCAAAAGTTGGTACTAGGAGATAGAGATGTTAGCGACTGTTTCCAGTCGCTAACATCTTGGCACGCCCACTTTGCATGTCATTAGCGATAATTATCGCTGACATGCAAAGTGGGCACCTAAATGCCCGCTATCTCCTACAAGCTGTCGCTAACTGGTGTTAGCGACAGCTAGGTATTAGGGCGATACAATTATCGCCGCTTTAGCGGGAAAAATTCCCGCTAAAGCGGCGATAATGCCCTTGGTAATATGTCCCTATGTGTTTTAGATTAATTTCCTTTTGTCCATCTTGTAGCAAGAGCTTCTAGTCAGAATTTATCTTGAATTATTTGTTATGGCTTTTATGATCTTTTAATTGACTCAGGAATTGCATGTGTCAAATAATCTTTGATTTTTGTATGTTTATATTTCCTAAATGAAAATGTTATCTTTCAAAAATAAAAAAGAGTGAAATAATGTTGGCTTTATCATTTGCACATACATCGGTACCAATAAAAATATAAGTGAACAGAATGATGGAAATATGTCCTTATATTAAAGTTTGAAAAAAATAATGTTTATGCTTTTTTTTATCATAGTGCTTTATGCCCATGTGCTCTATTCTGTAACATGGAACATGTATCTAGGCAAAGTTTTCCACTTAAATGCAAGAATCCACGCCCTCATGAACATTTGAATCCCCCCTTCAACTTGTGTAGGCAGAAAAGGGGCAATTATGCTATGGGCATTACAAAAGAGGCGGCAAAAGTAAAAAATTAGCCCCTTATTGTAATATAGAAAGTCCACAAAAGACAAGAATTCTACCAGTCTATGGATTTCAGAATGGCTATCACCTTTTTAATAATATCCACGTCCTGACTGTGAAACAAACGTATTAAAAAAGTAATATATATTTCTTAAAGAAATGTAGCTGTATCAATCGAGAGGCAAAATGTTACAATTCTATCTTTTCAGTACTGGAAAATTCATCTTGGATACATAACATTGCAGAAAAAGAAACTCTAAGTGGAAAAACCCGAATATTGATCTACCCACATACATGCAGGTGTCCAAGACCTATAGGCAAATAATCACTATTGCTTTTGAACTAATGTGAAAAGATAGCACAGGAATTAGAGTAAAAGATCTAAGGGTATCGATAAATGGTTGGCCGCCGTGAATTTCAGTCTTTTGCTTTTGTTCAACAGAACAAACATACCGCACATTTATACACTTTCCACGTCGCCAATGCCATTTTCCGGGTGAAATGATCGAAGATGTCCTGAGGCAAGTTATTCAAAAGGCATGTCACTTTATTTGAAAAAGTATTGCAGCAACTCTTCAAAACTAAGGTTCAACTTTTTACAAGAGAAATCCCACTATTTCTGAGTTATAATTAGTGCATGCTGTGACTAAATAAAAGCGGATAATACTTAGAAGTTTTAAAATATAATAGGAATATGTGATACAATAAAAAAATATTTCTATTCGCCTGTTTTTGCTGGTCGAGCTATGGAAAATATGGTTTGATAGCTTCAAATCATCTTAAAAAATATTGCACTGGATTGTCCACAATTTGATTCAAACGCCCTTCATTGTTTAGATTTGAATTTGGAATACAGTGTCTGCCTCATAGGATGACTTGATGCCAAATGTCGCATCTTTACTTGAAGTGGCCTTTATTTGCGGAGTCCGTCTAAATACACTCTTTAAGAACAATTTGAGTAAAAAGTTGATTTTTCCTTTTTGAACAAAATGTTTTTTTTCTCAGAAAAACACTTATGGAACTTTGTAAACTTTGAGGTGAGGGAGGTAGGTGGCAGTAAAAATGGTGAATTCATAAAATAAAGCCTGCTCTTCCAGGTTCTCCCAATTGACTTGCTGTGTCCTCTCCTCATAGACATTTAGGGTCTGATTTATATACTGGTATAAATTGGCACGCCTGCCAAATGTAATTGTTGTAGACCTTCAGTTTGGCCACGGCAGAGTTAACTTAAACTTCCTGCGAAGTGTAGAAAGGTGACACATTACTGCCATGCTCTTATTAAAGACCTCGTGTTCCTCCACTTAACTAGGCCAGTTTACAAAGAAAATCTATCTATGCAAAATAGTTGGTTGAATGATGATAGTTGATCACTCAACTTCATTCAAATTATATCGAATTGTTTGCGGACAAATATCCATGCTTCCAATCACAATGAGGCACAGAAAGGGGTGGTGATTGACGGAGCATCTGAATCAATCCAACACTCACACCCAGTCAATAGATCTGGGCTTAATCCATCACCCTTCTTTAGCCCACTCTGCCACCCCAGTTCAGACATGGCTATATGCAAATCCGTCTGATCTTGTGCCTCATGGGAACAGTCCAGCCCGAACTGCCAAGCCATGTCTTCCCTGGACGGGAAACAAGCTTCCGAGGACCGGTTTCTGGCATTACAGCCGTCTTCAGCCCGGCTTGCTTAAATCCAGTGGCAAAGTGAGCAAGGAACTCACATCTGAGCATACCCTGCCAAACCCATGGCGGCCAAAAGCGGCACAAAAGGGGGTGGTGATGGACGGAGCATCTGAATCAATCCGGTCCTCGGAAGCTTGTTTCCGGTCCAGGGAAGACATGGCTTGGCAGTTCGGGCTGGACTGTTCCCATGAGGCACAGGGTCAGACTGATTTGCATATAGCCATTTCTGAACTGGGGTGGCCGAGTGGGCTAAACAATGATGATGGATTAAACCCAGATCTTTTGACTGGGTGTGAGTGTTTGATTGATTCAGATGCTCAGTCCATCACCACCCCCTTTTGTTCCAATCACAATGACACATTCTTTTGGGCTACTCTATCTCACAAATAAGCCCTACTGCCACAGATACCAGTACAGTCAAATAATCAGTAAATGCACCCAACTATGGGTTCACGCACAGTAGGGTAACAAAATATTTTACCTTAGTAAGGTGGGAAAATCCTTAGCAACTTCCCTTAAATTTAGATACATTTCTTCATTAATTTCTAATATTAAAGACCATCAAGATACAATTAAAACTAAACTGCTGATGTCCACCAAGTCTTCCACAAATTCTACACTCTGTTATACATTTTTTCAGTCTATACTCCAAAGGAAATTTGTCTAAATTTAATCCAGTCTTTTCCACTGACAATTTCAACTTTGGACTCTCTGAAGCTAAAAAAGCCAATTTATCGTAGGGATTTTTTAAATGCCACTAATATTATGCCAGGTAGTGAAGCCACAAGCCTGAATGGCATATCTGTTAACTTTTATAAAACATTAAGGGCCAGATGTAGGTGAGTCTGTGTTACCGATTCATAAATACCGAATTTTACTGATTCGGTATTTATGAATCGGTAAAATAGAAGGGGGGAGATTTAGGTAGAATCGGTAATTGAATTACCGATTCTGTAAGAATCTGTATTTACTGAATCGGTAAATACCGATTCGGTAATGCCCATTGATTCCTATGGGCTTTGAAGCTCATAGGAATCAATGGGCATTACCGAATCGGTATTTACCGAATCTGTGAATACCGATTGTTGCAAGGGTGCAGGGGGTGTCACTTTGACACCCTCTAACACCCCAAATTCAGGCACGTGTGACATGTGGCACACAGACATGCCCTAAGGGCATGTCTGTCTGTCACATGGCATAGGTGTGCATGCACACCTGGATTCGGTATTTTACCACCCAATTGGATTGGGTGGTAAAATACTGATTATGTAAGGCCTGTGAGACTCAGAAGAGTCCTACCTACATCTGCAAGTTACCGAATCGGAAAAAATACCGATTCGGTATTTTACCGATCCGGAAATTTACCGATTCGGTAAATTTACTGAATCTGTAAAATAGGGCCCCTACATCACAAATGACCATTTACCGGTCGGTAACGGCCGAAATCAGCCGTTACTGGTCGGTAAATGGCCACCTACATCTGACCCTAAGGGACTTATTTATGAAAACGGATGCATCGCTGAGTGAAAATAGCGATGCAGCAGTTTTCACTGCGCCCTCCATGTGACATGATGGATGCGTCATATTAACTGTATGACACATCATGTTGCAAGGGGTTAGAGATACGTCAGATAATCTTCCCAATGAACAACTCCCCTACCGCTGCTCATGAATTCCAGATGACAATGCTGTTCATCCGTGACTGGATGAACAGCAACCACCTCAAACTTAATCCGGACAAAACGGAAGTCATTCTCACAGGTGGCTCCTTGAACCCCTGGAGCTTCCACTTCTGGCCTAAAGAACTGGAACAATCCCCTGCTCGCTCTACATCTGCCAAAACATTGGAGGTCGTAATCAACAACGATCTGACCATGAAAAACCAAATCTGATCAGCAGGGCCGGCTCTAGGCTCATGGTGGCCCTGGGCAGGGAGCGTAGGTAGGGGGCCCGGAAGAGGGGGTCCGGGCGGGGCGGAGCGCGCTGACCAGTAAAGAGGGGAGGGGGTCAGGGAGTTTAGAAGTGGAACAGAGCTGGAGGCCGCCAAATCCCTGCCAGGGGCCACCATGCAAATATGTATCTATCCTCAGAGGATTAATATATTAAGGATATATATTGGCGTGGTGGCCCCTGGGGTTTGGTGGCCCTGTGCAGGTGCACAGCTTGCACATGCCTAGAGACGGCCCTGTGATCAGTAATCTCAACCAGCTGTTTCCAGTTAAGGAAAATAAGGAAAATTAACAGGTTCCTTAATCAAGAAGCAAAAACACAGACAGTCTTCGCGATGGTAATATCCCACATCGACTATGCCAACTCTCTTTATTTTGGCATTCCGCCCTACCTCACCAACCGCCTTCAAATGGTTCAAAACCAGGCGGCAAGACTGATCCTCCAGGGTAACAGGCGCCAACACATCAACCCTCTGTTGAAAAAACTGCACTGGCTCCCAATAACCTAGAGATGTGCCTTTAATATAGGATGTATCATCTTTAAATCCCTAAATATTAAAAACCCTTAATTCATCAACAGCCTGATTAGTAGATACATCCCTGCCCACAACCTGCGATCGGCTCATCTGCATCTCCTGTTCATACCTCCGTTCAAGCTTAAACGTGCCAGAGGGATGAGGTTTGCCACCATAGGCCCCAAATTCTGGAACTCTCTGCCTCTGGAAATCAGATCCAGCACTGACCTCATGAGCTTCCGCAGACTCCTGAAGACTTGGCTTTTCAAACAGGCATACTAATAACAGCTTAGTACAATTCCCTTAGAGTAGTGCCAAGAAACCAACCTGGTGTATGTGCGCTCTACAAATAAATTTTAACATAACATAACATAACATAACGTCAGTTTTTCTGAGGTATTTGTAGGAGCAAAAGTGACTCATTGCTGGGGTATGTTTGAAAACAGACGCAACTCCAGAAATGTGACCTTTCACATTGGGCAAGCCTCATGTGAAGGGGCCTGCATCAGTCTTACACCTGCTGTGAGTAAGACATTGACGCAATATTGTCCTAGTAGTGACACACTGAAATCTCATACATTTCAATGCGCCACTTCTACTAGGCTTTTTACGGGGGAATGCCCACCCTTCATATAATATACCAGATGAAGGTCTAATGTAGCGCAGGGCTTTACAAAGTGACACATCTGCCTAGATGCATATCTTTGTAAATAGGGCGCAACATGGCACATTTTTTAAACTGCCGGTGCATCACAAAAAGTGGCAGTGTAAAAGAGACGGAAGGGCTCATAAATAAGCCCCTCAATGCCATGCTAATGGGCCCCTCAGAAGTGGTTGTAAACCATTTCCCATCCACTGGTGAGGTTTTGGTACAGCAATAAAGCCACAACTTTGGCCATCCTGAAAAAGGTGAAGGATTGCTCCATTCCTAAGAACTTCAGACCGATCTTCGCAACCAGCATGGAAACAAAAATCTATGCTAAAATTCTTGCCATTCACCTGACCCCAATGATTACCAAGTTAGTCCACCTTACCCGGTGGGGTTTCATCAGGGACAGGCTAGCATGTGATGAAGGTTGTTTGTTCTGCAAAACCATCATCATCAAATACTTTATTTGTTTTTTTACAACCACTAAAGTACACAAATCGTGCTCAATAAAAAACTTGTCACACTTGTTTAGATTCATAAACATCCCATTCACAATAATAAATTAAAGGTATGAAAGAATAAAATGAAGAAATATTTTAAGATACAAATAAGCACCATGCAATAACGCTAAGAAGAGTAAAGGAATTGTTAGGACATCACCAACAACCTAAAAAGTGCATGTAATTCTCACTAAATCAATAGATGGAGTCAGAGTGTCTTTGTCCCAAAAGTGCCCTCTTGGGTGAACTAAGATTTTCAGATCTTTATCACTAAACCCCGACCATAATAGGACAAAAGATACAACCTTGGGTCTCACCCCTGTGTCTATTGGCAAACAGACGAGAAAACACATAGCCTTGCTGGTAAGTATAATGTTTAATATGCCAAAACACTATGTGGCATATCATCAAAAAAGCACGCCCCCCTCATTCCCTCACCTCAGAAGCCATAGCTTTGGTTGCAGAAAAGCCTTTGACAAAGTTTATTGGCCATATTTGGTGACTGCATAATGTAGATACAATCTGGGTGAGCTTTATATTAAAATGGTCATGTCACTGTATGCTAATCCTTTGGCGTGAATCAGAATGAACAGGACTACTTGGCTTTGGTTGCACTATGACAAGTAACCCGTCAAGGTTATCTGCTCTCACAGGTACTATTTCTTCTGGTCATCAACCCTTTATTACTATTGATGAAGGAATTTAATGACAGTGTTGGCCTGAAATTTGGTCATTTGATTTTTTTAAACAGCAGCTTACAAGGATGATATCCGAATATCTATGGAAGCCCTTGAAGTAGGCATACCTGCAATTGTAAACATCATTAATACATTCTCATCCTTTTCTGGCTACTCTATGAAAGGGGATTACACAGAAGTCTTATCTCTAAATGTACAATTGCAATCTAAATTGATTGAATACTCAGGAATTTAGTTTTGTAATAATTTGGCATAATCTATCTCACAGAATGAACTTAAAACAATTAATAAAATGAAAGACTGATATCCCAAATATTTTTCGTCGGAAGGTAAACTAGAAACTCTAAAGAATATGGTGATCCCCTTGGTCAATTACCTGTCAAGTATGCTCCCTACCCACCTGTGTTTGTATGGCATCAGATTTCCTCTAGATTAATAAGAAACCCAGAATGAGTTCTAAAAAGTTTAAGTCACCAATGTTATGTTATGTTATATGCTGTTTTGTAATGCGCACAACTACTACCGGAGTATCCTGGCGTGGTATACCGCTGGGGAACCCGTCCTGGCTTTCTCTGTGGGATGGTCCCTAAGGTGGAGCCAGGCATCCCTAGCATTGATGGGGCCGTTGTAGAGATTAGGCAAGCTAATGCCCAGAGTTGCCGAGTGGGACATCTGGTTAGAGTAGGCACCGAGGCGAGAATGATCAAGTCCGCTGACCCTGGTCCACGACCCCGCCACGTCGGGAATTAAACCCTGGTCCCGGGTCAACTCCTGCTTCCGGGTCTGCCGCCTCTAACCAATGAGCCACACCACTCCACTGGGAGAGGCAGTTGTATCCTGCCAAACTGGTTTAACTACCAGATGGTATTCTTGGTTCCACAAGGTTCCCGATGCTTAGTGCCGAGCCCCGATGATAGGCTGGTGTGGCCTGAGATTGAATAGGAATGTCAAATTGCCAACTCATTCCCTCTAGTGATGAGCCTAACTATGTCTCAATATACTTTTCCCACTCTACCACCATTTTCAGAGATACCATTACAGCTCTACTTTTAGTGGACAAATCACTAGCCTTCAACATTAATAAATCATACTCCCTCTCTTTATGGAACAATAAGAAACTTCAATCGCCTATCACCCCTACAATGGGGCCAAACTGGGCCTCCAGAGGAATCGCACTAGCAACAGACCTGTATGCAGGTAATGAACCCTAATATTTTAAGTCACTCCAAGAAGGTACCCCTTTTTCAACTTAGAGTTCTATGACTTCTTGAAAATTAAAATGAGGTTATCTAAACTACTATCTCTGGAAAATACATATTTTTTTGCTTCCCTCAAATGTAACCAGTCATGTGGCCATGTAGCATTGAATATCTACAAACTAATGTACAGTACATCTAAGCAGCCCACCTCCAGTTTTAGTAATATATGGGGTCTTTCTTTTTCTCATGAATATAAACCACTGCCATTGGAGGATTTCTGAGTTAAAATCTGCTCCAATTTGTTCCAATGTAAAATTGTCCCATCATAGGTACAAACAAAGGGGCCCATTAGGATGGCAGTAGCCACCGTCAGCCTAGCGGGGGGAATCCGCCTCCCATCTGCTCTATTTGTATCTTTAGATACTGAGGCATAGTCGTAGTAATACAGTATGGTTCTACTAATATTGAATTATGCAAATAAGGTCATGCTGAAATAAAGTATTTAATTGTTTGATATATGGTTGTCTGCTCTTTTTTCTTCTTACTGTTCCAAGGTTTAAATTGTCTCTACTGTGAAGCTGTAGTCATATATTTTGTCCTGTGCTTTTTTCCCTTATACTTCTTATGTTTTGTGAAATATTAAGTGCCGAATATTACCATGCTTTGTATAACTTTAAAATGCTATAAATCTTTTGGGACAAAAGAACCACTAATACAACTGAGTCAAGGAACATAATATAGTATGTTGTGACATAGCAGCAGTTCACTTCAAAAGGAAGTTTCAACAACATTGGAAGGAGACATGGACTGATAAAGGTGAAATGTGACCTGTGATGACTTCAAAGGCGTCCTATTATCATTTCAAGAAACATTGACACTAATGAGAATGCCTTTTGCGGGGATGTGCACTTCATGAAAGAGAAAAAGGCAGCCACTCAAAGTGATGTCCATGGGGGCATAGTCCAGTTGGTGCCCCATTGGAACCTCTTTAGGTGAGCTCCATTTTGGGATTACAGTGTATCCTGCCAGAACTGCATTATCCGGCCTGCCGATGCACACTATCTCCTGCGCTGTCTTCCCTGGGAGTTGATGTAGTGCAGAGCCCTCACTGGCTAATGGTTTCCCGTGAGGTAGGGGCATTATTTGTACCCCACGTGTGTGCCGGAGGTAGAGCCCTCTCTGAAACTGCTGTAGAAAAGTACAGTAATGGGAATCTGTAACTGGGAAAGGGAGCACACACCCATGTGCATGTGTTGCCTGCAGCCTATGACCTTTATGGGGCCTAAAGATATCCCTGACCTGTGGGCCTTCCTAGGTTGCTGATGCTGCTCCTACTTCCAGGGCCCCAGGGACAAGAGCTGCAAAGCGGCCTGTGGCTCCACAGGGCTCGGCTCCTGCACTTTGTGAGAGGCACAGGTGCTCCCAGGTGTCTTGGTGGTCTCCTCCCATGTAGCAGGGCCCTGCTGTGTGCTGCAGGCTCCCTAGTGTCATGGCCTGCCATGGGAATAGGCAATGTTACAACGCATGCGTTTCAAATGCATGCCATTACAACACAGCCATTACAACGCGCTTTGTTACATCGTATATCATTATAATGCAAGTCATTACAACGAATTCCTGTAGGGGGGCACTGGATGTAGGATTAGTATAATTTACTATTCCAACTCCAGTCTGTGCAACAGTAGGGAAGGTGTTGGATTTAGAATCAAACACCTTCTTCCCCTACAGCAAGTCGTTGTAAAGGCTTGCTTTGTAATGGCATTCGATGAAACAACATTGTGATGATCGCGTTGTAATGGCTTGTGATGTGTAAACATCGTTGTAAACAATGTTTACCCTGCCATGGGGATGCCTAGAACAGGAGCATGAGCCGGCGTGGTTTTAGAGTGCATATCCGGCTGACAGTGGCTATATTGATGGGCCCTCACCTGGTGGGCCTCATCGCTGCTGTAACTTTGAAGCTGGGCTACTGAACGGAGGGGATGCCTTGCCCACTAGCAGCACCACACTCCCCCAAGGCATGGTGTTCTGCTGCACAGCAGGGGTTGGCCTCCAGCACATGTGTGCCGAGTTGGACTGTGTGCCAGTTAATCTGGTGTCCTATTGAGGCTTCCTGAATGACTAGAAGTGTGAGGCTCCCTCCCTAACTCACACTGCATTCTGGTAGGGGGCTGGGACATGCTGCAAGGCTTCACCATGCAAACATTGTACTGGACCTAGTTGCTGTCCTCCAACCTCATAGTACTGTGATTGGGAAACCTATAACAGTCAGAACCTTGATCTCTCCACAATATGTCAGCATCGTCCTCAACCTCCGCTGACCACACCGTTGGTGCCTAGCAACACCTGCAATCATCCCCTAACAGGTCCTTGGCCCAATTTAAGAAGGTTCTCCATGCCACACTGGACACTAATAAGTTGTACACGCTTAGAGTGCGGATGCATCCCTGTAATAGAGGCACTCCTTGGGGTTCATAAAAGACTCCAAAGTTGATAATGAATTAATTTTTTTATTCATAAAGTTGTTATTGGTTCATGATATTAATAGCATATCAAAAATGGATGATTTCAAGTTCAAATCATAATAGGTTCCATTCAATTAAGACTCCAATGCATTTCGGGCGAATCCAGCCCTTTATCAAGGAGTTCTGAAAACGAAGAAGATATGGCAAACTGTCAAGTTTGTTTAGATAAATGGGATGGTAGAAGATGTGTAAATGTAAATGTAAATGTAATGGACATTTCTACCGTGCTACTTCCACTCCAAGGAGTATCTTGGCGCATTACACAACTCAGATGGAGAGTTGGAAAGGAAAAAGATGTCCTAATCTCTTCACACACATTACACCAGGGTCCGGCACACGGCATCAGGCAGAGAGAAGATCCAGGTTTTCAATGCCTTCCTGAAGGGGGCTTCTTGAGAGAAAGACCGCAGGGAGAGGGGGAGTTTATTCCAGGCCTTAGTTCCCAAAACGAAGATGGATTTGCCACCTTTAGTGGTCAGTTTGAAATGGGGTGTAGAGAGTAGGTTCTGGTTTGTGGATCTCAAGCAACGCGCTGGGTGGTATCTTTTGAACCCCTTTTGTAGGTAGGTTGGTCCACGTTGGTGGAAAGCCCTGAAAGTGATTAGGAGAAGTTTGAATAAAATTCTCTTCCCAATTGGCAGCCAATGCAAAATATTCAGGGCTGTTGAGGCTGACGATCTACGGGGCAGACGCAGTACAAGACGGGCTGCCGCATTTTGGACCATCTGCAATTTGTGGAGAACGATCTTATTTGCTCCAGCATAGAGTCCATTGCAATAGTCCAGCCTAGAGTTAATTAAGGCCACTGCAACTGTTTTCCTGGCCGAGAGGGGCAGAAGGTCAAAGAACTTCCTGAGTGCTTTAATAATTTGGAAGCACATGCCTGCTACTCCTATAGCCTGGGGTTTAAAGGATAATTTGTTATCAAATTTTATACCCAGGTTCCGGGCGGATACAATTGTATTAGGTGGCACTTCAGCATCTAATGGCCAGCATGCTATAGGGGAAAAAGGGTTGTTTGTCCCTACAGGTAGAATTTCCGTTTTACCGGCGTTGCACTTTAAATGGTTGTTGTTCATCCATTTAAATGTTGCTGCAAGACAGTCCCTAAGGTCTTCCTCGGCACCTGGCCATTCTTTGTCCAGCACCAAAATCAGTTGGGTGTCGTCAGCGTATGAAATAGAACTGATCCTAAATGACTCGATCAAGTTCATCAGGGGTGTCATATATAGATTAAAAAGGGCAGGGCTCAAACTGGAGCCCTGTGGCACCCCTGAGCTGACGTTTTTAGCCTCAGATTGATATGGGCCTAGCACTGTTATTTGGCGTCTGTCAGTGAGGAAATTCCTACACCAGGCCAACACCTGTCCTCCTACCCCTGCGGCAGCCAACCGGTCCAATAAGATGTTGTGGGACACGGTATCAAAGGCTGCCGACAGGTCAAGTAGGATCAGGACAGCCTGTTTTCCTTGGTCCATTGCTGCTCTTAAAGTTTCAGCAGTGTATAATAGAGCTGATTCGGTAGAGTGTTCTGACCGAAATCCTGACTGATTGGGATGGAGAACGTATTCTTCTCCAAAAAGTTAGTCAGTTGACTATTGACAAACTTTTCAGTCAGCTTAAATAAGAAGGGCAACAAGGAAATAGGGCGTAGGTTGGAAAGGGTGGTGGGATCGGCAAGGGCCTTTTTTTGGAGTGGCTTAACAGCTGCCAATTTCCAGTCATTGGGGATATTTGCTGTTGCTAGAGAGGAATTGATGATTTTGTTGATGATAGGATTGACCATCTCTATTAAGTAATGCAACACCGGAGGGGGACAGGGGTCGAAGGGGGAACCCGATTTGCTGGCCAAAATAGCTTTGGCAGTTTCTTCTAGAGACACTGGGATAAACTCATCAAGACGGAAGGGGGAAGTTGTCTTCACTATCTCTTGATCATCCATTATCGTAGTGTTTTCCAAAGGAAAAGTCTTGGTAATAGTCAGGATTTTATTGTCGAAGTAATCAGATATCGCATTACAGAGTTCTTGGGATGGAGGGATCTCTTGCGACAGAGCTGAAGGATTCATAAAATTCTTAACAATCCCAAAGATTGCTTTTTGTTCTTGACCTGCTAAGGAAATGGCTTGTAGATAGTGAGATTTTTTTGCTAGTTTTATTTCTGCGTGATACTTCCGTCTTGCTGCAATGTAGACGTGACGAGCAGCGGTGTCGTAGTTACGGCGCCACGTTCGTTCTAGTGTCTTTACTTCACCTAGTTCAGACTTAAGAGCTGGTGAGAACCAGGGGGCATTTTTCTTATTTTTCTTATTTCTAGGTTTAGAGTTCTCCTTATTAGATGGTTTAAGCAACATGCCCACGTCAGCAATCCAATCACAAAAGATCTGATAGTCTGAAGAGGTGCAGTCTTCAGTCTTCAGAGAGGTGCAGTCAACAGGGACAGGTAGCCTATCTTTAAGTTTTTCGGCATCATCAGCTCTCGTGGCTAACGATTTCCAGTCCGGGGTGGATTTCGTGTGGGATTTATCCTTACAATTTGAGGAGTTTATTGTGGGTTTCCGGGTCCCAGCTATAGAAAAGGGAATAAAAAAGTGATCTGTCCAAACCTGAGGACAAGGGGATTTAGTTGTCAACGTGGGGAGATTAGAACAGATACAGTCCAGTAGATGTCCTGCCTGGTGAGTGGGTTCACAATTCACAAGCGTAAGGCCCAACACTTCAAGTGTGTCCAAGAAACAACTAACTCCAGGATCATTTAGAGTTTCGAGGTGCAGGTTAAGATCACCTAACACCGTAAAGTTAGAGGACCTGAGAGCTAGATCACTGAGCACGTC
This sequence comes from Lissotriton vulgaris, assembly GCF_964263255.1. NCBI lineage: Eukaryota > Metazoa > Chordata > Amphibia > Caudata > Salamandridae > Lissotriton > Lissotriton vulgaris. The sequence continues at coordinate 1,042,987,778 of NC_141696.1, forward strand.
ACCGACAGAGTCCGGAAATTTAGAAGAAGGGCCGGGAGGACGATAGATAAGGGCTCCAGAGAATACAAGGGAATCATGGATTGCTAAAGAGAAAGCCAGTGCTTCTGAATCTTTTATGTCAGTCAATTGTTCTATAGAGCATTTAAAAGTATTTCGATAAATGATTTCAAGTCCCCCTCCTCGTTGATCACGTCTGTCCAGACGTTGGATGTGGAAGTCAGTAGGTAGTGCTATAGCTAAGGAGGGGTTGCACCACGGCTTCAACCAAGTTTCTGTGATGAAAAGACAGTCCAGTTGAGATTCAGTAATTAGATCATAAACGTTCTGGGCGTTTTTTACTAAGGAGCGTGCGTTAATTAGCCCGCCTCGAAGTAGAATAGAGTTTGTGGGTGTCACAGTGGGTAAGTCGTGAATTAGGGTCTGATGACAGTGGGCACAGCAAAACGGACCATGCCAGAGTGCCCGTGTTTAGAGGTTAAATTACAGGGATGCATCCGCACTCTAAGCGTGCACAACTTATTACTATTCCATAGGCGCCACCTGGACGGAGACGCCACCTGCGAGAGCACCCAACCATCTGAACATCTCACAACCTTCATCGTAAAAACGTTAACACAACGATCAGCAGTGCACCCTCTACCACCAATTTATGACACTGGACACTAAAACTTCACTAGAAGGTAAAACAGACACTTTTTCTCTGGGCGTGAATTTGTTATGGGCGAATGACAACAAACTGGCGGACCGTGTTGACAATGAGTAATCCACATTGACCTCAATGGATCCTATGGTGCATGAGTTACAGGCAAGGAAGAGTTGGCCTAATCGCTCCGCAGGGTGGAAGATTCTGAGGGGCACTCACAAAACAGCAACATCCACTTCCTGGTGTTCCCTGAGTGATCAGAAAACCCCAGCACCAAACTCTTCCTCGAGGAATGGCTGATGACCACAAACTGAAGGACAAGGTCCCCAAGCTGTTCTCTATTGGGCGGGTGCACTGCATCCCAGGAAGGCTGCCCCCATCCATGGCGCAGCCACAGTCACTTATGCTTGATTCCTCATTACCATGACAAGGACCTCATACTGCAATGGTTCCTGTTAGAACCGGCTGTCTCTAGTTGGCAGAGGTATACACTTCTGACAAATAGGGACACTCCTTTTCTAGTCAGGGCAAGGGGATCACACCCTTTGATAACCCCTGCTCACCCCCTTGGTAGCTTGGCAGAGCAGAACAGGCTTATCTCAGAGGCTGTGCGTTAAGCAATTATGACCACATACAGTAACACAGTGAATACACTACAAATGGACACGACACCGTAGTATTATAAAAATAAGTATTTTTATATAAGGCTTAGCACAAGACCAAATAACGGCAAAACTGTACACAATCGGAATAAATACGTTTAGGAAGGAAAAAGGATAGTTCAAAGGTAGTTTCGTCTTTAGCACAAAAAGTCTTTTAGTAACAAGCAAATCTTCTTCTTGGAAACACAGTTCTTAGCAACAGGGTAACTCACACGGGAGCTACACAACGTCGAGGCAAGGATAATCCACAGGTTCGGCGTCGACCGCGAGGAGCGCTGCGTCGGGCCTGGAGTCACACGAACCCCCAACAACACAGTACCTTTAGGAAAATGAAGCACACGATGATCAGCGGCGTCGAGCACTCCGGCGTCGCGTCTTCGGTGTCGATCAGGCCTCAGCAGGCGTTGTCGATGATGTAGTTGCACAGAGTGAGCAGCGCTCACGGCGTCGAAGGGCACACGGTTGATGCGATCAGCAGCGGGGCAGACACGAGGTCCTCTGGAGTTAGAGCCGTACTCCTACTCACTGGCGTTGCTGCTGGCGTCGGTTGGGCCCAGCGTCCGGTCGTCGTGATTGCTGTTCCTTTCAGAGGTGCTGGATTCACACTTCCAGCAAGATAGCACTTTTAGCAGATGAAGTCCTTTAGCCCTGTGACTTCAGCAGGAGACTGGCACTCTTCCAGTCCTTGGAGATTTTCTTAGCAAGCGTGAGAGTACACACACAGTTCCTCTCTCCTGGTTCCTTGGCAAAAATAAAGAAGCACAGCAGGATTCCCCCAACAACAGCACACTGGCAGAAGGGGTAAGCAGTCCTTTAGATCAGCAGGCTTCTTGCCCTTGGTTACAGGGTTCCTTGTCAGAAGTGATCTGATTTCCTAGTTCAGGGGTCCTTCTCTTATACCCCTTTTCGTCTTTGATCCCTTTGTCTTTGCCGGGGGTTTCCCAACATCCCGGGTCTGCGGTGGGTGGAGCTAGGCAGTCGCACCTGGCCTAATCATTGAGCCGGGCCGGGTCCTCAGACGCCCCGCAGGAGGTGGAGCCAGCATTGACACCGGCAGGAGCAGAGCTATCGTCCTCCTGGCAGGAGGTGGGGCTAGGATCGTCCATGGCAGGCACAGAGCCATCAGTCGCTTGGCAGGAGGTGGAGCCAGCATTGTATCAGGCAAGGCAGGCTATCAGCAACTACTCTCCCCCTACTCTCAACTTAATGTCCCACTCATCCCACACTGACTCATCGAGACCTCTTGGAGCCACCCAGCTCCTGTCACACACACGCAAGACCAGCAGAGACCAGATATGGTTAGACAAGAAAATAGATACTTTCTAAAAGTACTATTTTCGAACCCAGAGTCCAAAAACCATCCACACCACCGGATGCGTAATTAAACCCCGAGTTCAGAGATACCAAACTCGACATTGCACCGTACTCTCCGAGACAGCTAGGATCATAGCATTAATAATCCCGGCGGCCCATTCTATCCAACGGAGAGCAGGCTACCTCGCAATAGTGAAGCACGAAGATGGCGGCACTTCACTATCAGGACATGCCAACTTGGTCAGGCTTGTCCTACCTTACACTTACAACGCACCCTGCCCACGGCCTACCATAGGGGTGACTAACATGAAGGTAAGGGAAGGTTGGGGCTGGCAAGTAGGTATACCTGCGCAGCCTGCGTGACAGTACAAGACTGCACGTGGGTCTCGCAATGACCGACCCGTAGACATTCTTTTACAAGGCCGCTCCTGTGGGTGGCACAACACGTGCTGCAAGCCCACGAGCGGCATTTGTATTTACAAGCCCCGGCACTCCTGGTGCACTAGACTAGGGACTGACAGTAAACCAAATAAGCCAAACATGGATACAATAGATACATCAATTTAACATCAGGAGCACTTGCGCTATGGCACTGATCAGCAGTGACACGGCGCCCAAAGCATATACCAGCAAAACATCGTAACACCGTAGAGGCAAACAGAAAAAATGGAGGAGAGACTCAAGCCAATGATGTCAGGTCTAACACGTGTCCCCTCCAGCTGAAATGTGGGGAGAACTACCCTTAACCTAGGGAGTCCTCATCACTAAGGCGGAAAAATCTGGACAGACCATCAGCATTGGCGTGCTCTGTACCAGGGCGGTGTTCCACCGTAAAGTCCATCCCCTGTAGAGAAATGGACCACCTCAACAGTTTCGGATTTTCACCCCTCATTTGCATCAACCATCTGAGGGGCCTGTGGTCTGTCTGAACCCGGAAGTGAGTCCCAAACAGGTAGGGTCTTAGCTTCTTCAGCGCCCAGACCACAGCAAATGCTTCTCTCTCTATCGCACTCCACCTCGTTTCCTTGGGAAGTAACCTCCTACTGATGAAGGCTACAGGCAAGTCTCGGCCCTCTTCATTCACCTGAGCTAGAACAGCCCCCACGCCATGCTCTGAAGCGTCCGTCTGAACAATGAATTCTCTCGAAAAGTCGGGTGCCTGGAGTATAGGTGCTGTGCACATTGCAGCTTTCAGGGTGTCAAAGGCCGTTTGACAGGCATCAGTCCAGATCACGTTTCGTGGCTGCTTCCTGGAAGTCAGCGAAGTCAAGGGGTGCACAATGTTACCGTAATCCTTGACAAACCTCCTGTAATAACCCGTGAGTCCTAAGAAGGCTCTCACCTGCGTTTGGGTTTTGGGCGGTGCCCAAGACAGGATGGTATCAATCTTGGGTTGCAGGGGGGCAACCTTGCCGCTCCCTACTTGGTGCCCCAAGTACACCACAGAACCCTGCCCAATCTGGCACTTGCTGGCTTTGATTGTGAGGCCTGCTCCGCGCAGGGCCAACAACACTTCCTGGAGGTGGCGCAAGTGTTCCTCCCAGCTGGCGCTGAACACTGCGATGTCATCCAGGTAGGCGGCACTGAAGTCCTCCAGTCCAGCCAAGACCTGGTTGACCAACCTCTGGAAGGTGGCAGGGGCATTCTTCATCCCAAAGGGCATCACCCGGAACTGGTATAGCCCATCTGGTGTGGAGAATGCTGACCTCTCTTTTGCCCCATCGGTCAAGGCGATCTGCCAGTACCCAGACGTTAAATCAAACGAACTAAGGTACCGGGCAGCCCCCAACCGATCGATGAGCTCATCAGCTCTGGGGATGGGGTGCGCGTCAGTCTTCGTGACCGAATTGAGTCCTCGGTAATCCACGCAGAACCGGAGTTCTGGTGAAGCACCAGGCGCCGCAGCCTTCGGGACCAAGACCACTGGGCTGGCCCAAGGACTGCTAGAGGACTCAATCACCCCCAATGCGAACATTTTGGAGACCTCCTCCTTAATGTACGCTCGGACCTTGTCAGTCACCCTGTAAGCCTTGTGCTTCACAGGAGGGCTGTCTCCGGTGTCAACGTCATGGACACACCAATGCGTGACACCCGGAACCAAGGAAAACAGATCCGGGAATTGTCCCAACAGTTGGGGACAATCCTGTTTCTGTTCAAGGGTCAGTGTGTCAGAGAGGACCACACCATCCACCGACCCGTCTTGCTCTTTAGCACACAGGAGGTCAGGAAGAGGCTCACTCTCCTCCGTTCCATCATCTGTAGCTAGGAGCATGCCCACTTCGGACTTTTCTAAGTGGGGCTTCAAACGGTTGACATGCAGGACCCGCAAGGGGTTCCTGGGAGATTTCAAGTCCACCAAGTAGGTGACATCGCTCTTCTTCTCCACAACCTTAAACGGTCCAGTCCACCTGTCCTTGAGCGCACAAGGTTCCACAGGGGACATGACCCACACTTCCTGACCAGGCTGAAGCTCTACCAGAGTGGCATTCCGGTCGTACCAACGCTTCATCTCCTCCTGGCTGGCCTCCAGATTTGCCTGAGCAAGTTCTCTGAAGCGCCGAGTCTGGTTCCGAAAGGCCAGCATGTAGCTGTATACATCCTGGGGAGGTTTCCTGGGAGATTGCTCCCAGCCTTCCTTGACCAGACTCAGAGGTCCTCTTACCGGGTGACCGTATAAGAGCTCAAAGGGGCTGAACCCTAGAGACTTCTGCGGCACCTCACGGTAAGCAAACAACAGGCATGGCAAGAGGACGTCCCATTTCCGCCTCATTGGTTCTTCAAGACCCATAATCATGCCTTTCAGGGTCCGGTTGAATCTCTCAAAGAGCCCATTTCCTTGAGGGTGGTAAGGAGTGGTGAACCTGTAGGTTATCCCACACTCCTTCCACAGAGACTTCATATAGTTCGAAATGAAGTTGGTGCCTCGGTCGGACACCACCTCTCTGGGGAACCCCATTCGGGAGAAAACACCCATTAGTGCCCGTCCCACCACGGGGGCCGTCACTGTTCTGAGAGGGATGGCTTCCGGGTACCTTGTGGCATGGTCCACCAAGACCAGGATGAACCTGTTGCCCAGGGCTGTCTTGGGGTCCAGGGGCCCAACAATGTCAATACCCACCCGGTCAAAGGGGGTGCTGACCACTGGAAAAGGTTGGAGGGGAGCCTTCTGCTTCCTTCCGCTTTTCCCACTCGCCTGGCAAGTGCGACAAGTCTTGCAATGGATGTCTACATCCCTACGCATCTGAGGCCAATAAAAATGGGTGACAAGCCTGTCATAGGTCTTGTCCTGCCCCAGATGTCCAGCTAACGGTACGTCATGAGCCAAACCCAGTAGGAAGGCTCTGAAGCGCTGGGGGACCACCAGCACACGGGCTGACCCAGGTTCAGCAGCCTTAGGCTCGCTATACAGGAGGTCGTTCTCCCAGTACACAAAATGTGATCCTGACTGATCACCTGAGGATTGGGCTGAGGCCTGCTGCCTCATGCCCACAAGAGAAGGGCACACTTTCTGTTCCGCACAGAATTCCTCCCTGGAGGGACCACCGTCCTGCTGCCAATGGGTCAGCTCGGGCAGATCTCCCAGTTCGGCAATTTGTTCCCCTGTGGGCTCCAGGGCATCCCCCTCAGGGTCTACCTCCTCCTGGACCACGGGAACTACGGGGGCCGGTTTCCCGCGCCTCCTGTCTCTTCTCTTTACAGCTGGGTCCTGGGCCGTACTTTCAGGCTCCGGGACCCCATCAACACCCTTACTTGCTGTCATGGAACGAGTGGTTGCACACACCCACTCTGGCACACCCAACATCTTCAAGTGCGCTGCTCTCTCCACCTTAGCCCAAGGTGAGTCTTCTAAATCATTGCCCAGGAGACAGTCGACAGGCATGGCGGGCCTCACAGCAACCTGAAGAGTACCTGAAACTCCCCCCCATTCAAAGGAAACCTGAGCCACCTCACACTCTTTCTGGGAGTTGTCGGCAGCTATCACGGGGTAGAATGCGTGGGGAACCACCTGCTCTCGGGACACCAAGTGACACTTGACAGCTGTCACACTCGCTCCGGTGTCTCTGAGGGCTTCCACTCTATGGCCATTAATGGTCACCCACTGCCTATATTTACTAGTGTTACTAGGCAGAGGGGGTGGAGGGACCATTTGCATGTCTCCTAGCGAGACCAGGGACATTTCTGCGGGACCCCTCCCACCATGGACAACCATCTCTTCCCCTCCCAAGGCTACACTTGCCAACTGACGAGGGGGTGCACGCGGCGGTGCATTCGAATCCTTTTTGGGACACTGGGGGTCATAAAACCGGTGTCCCACCTGCCCACAACCGTAGCAGGTTAGGGGGCCCCTATGAACAGGTTTACCCGTCGGGCCCCTGACTTCTTTTCAGGGGGAGACTGGGAACCCTTCCCTTGGTTCCCTTGGGGATTACTTTGGGGCCCTTTCTGAGACTCCTTCTGTTTACCCTTGTCCCCCCCACTCTTCTGCTGGGGACCCTGCCCACCTTTGGCTGAGTCTCCCACTGGACCCTTGTGGACCCTGGTACTGACCCAGCGGTCCGCCTCCTCAGCAAGTTTTCTAGGGTTAGATATCTTGCTATCAATCAGGTGCTGGCGCAGCTCTGGAAAACAGTTATTAGACAAGTGCTCCCAAGCAAACAAATCATAAAGAGCTTCATAACTTTCCACGTTGCTGCCCTTTACCCAACCATCCATGGCTCTGCAAAAATAAGACACATATTCAACCCACGTCGTACCAGGCAACTTCTTACATTCTCTAAAAGCTTGTCTGTACTGCTCGGGGGTTAAGCCATATCGCAACATTAAAGCATCTTTCATATGAGCATACGACATCCTATCCGCTACAGGCATGTCTAACAGGGTATCTCTTCCCTCCTTCACAAAGCGACCCCACAACCCCGCTCCCCAATTCTTCTCAGGGACCTGGTGGGCCAACAATGCTAACTCATATGCTTTAAACCATTGACCAATATCTTCATTCTTGTTGTAATCTTTGATCACATCTTTCGGGAAGTAAAACTTACTTTCTGCAGGCTCGGATGGAATGCTGCCACCAGAGGGGTTCAACTCTAACTTTTTAGCTTGGATATCCAGTTCCCTCAACCTGGCTTCACGCTCCAAAGCTAACTTCTCTCGTTCAAACTCCAACTTTTTGATCTCTAAATCAGCTTCCCTTCTACCTCTTGCATTTTCTAACTCCAACTGCCCATTTATCTTTAGCCTTGCCATCTCCATGTTGTAAGCTCGTTCTTTCGCCCTTTCTTCTCTTTCTTCAGGGGAAAGACCTTTGGAGGAAACACTGCTTCCGGGAGAGGCCACAGGTCCATTCACTGGCACCTCCTCATCCCCTTCCTCTGTGGGTACCACCACCACACCAGAGGGATTTCTGGATTCCCACCAGGCCTGCAATGCTTTATAAAAATCATCTTTTCTCGAGAGGCCGGTGGTAGGAACTTGAAACTGGTCGCAAAAGTGTTTCAGCTCATCTTTCTTGTATTTCTTTAGCTTACTCCTCTCGAACTCTTCAACGACAACGATAGCAGGGGCAGTGACTCCGTTGTCACACATGGTTAAACTGGCAGTGTTCAGAAAATCAAGTTTCAGGAAAGCGGAGAACAAAAATAGAATCCTTCCAAATCAGATTGTGACTGCGTTATGGTCTGCTTTCACTATGTAGCGCTCACCAATCACTGTACATGGGTCATAAATGCAAAGTCCAAATCCTCACCGCTGACCCACCAATGCTAGAACCGGCTGTCTCTAGTTGGCAGAGGTATACACTTCTGACAAATAGGGACACTCCTTTTCTAGTCAGGGCAAGGGGATCACACCCTTCGATAACCCCTGCTCACCCCCTTGGTAGCTTGGCAGAGCAGAACAGGCTTATCTCAGAGGCTGTGCGTTAAGCAATTATGACCACATACAGTAACACAGTGAATACACTACAAATGGACACAACACCGTAGTATTATAAAAATAAGTATTTTTATATAAGGCTTAGCACAAGACCAAATAACGGCAAAACTGTACACAATCGGAATAAATACGTTTAGGAAGGAAAAAGGATAGTTCAAAGGTAGTTTCGTCTTTAGCACAAAAATTCTTTTAGTAACAAGCAAATCTTCTTCTTGGAAACACAGTTCTTAGCAACAGGGTAACTCACACGGGAGCTACACAACGTCGAGGCAAGGATAATCCACAGGTTCGGCGTCGACCGCGAGGAGCGCTGCGTCGGGCCTGGAGTCACACGGACCCCCAACAACACAGTACCTTTAGGAAAATGAAGCACACGATGATCAGCGGCGTCGAGCACTCCGGCGTCGCGTCTTCGGTGTCGATCAGGCCTCAGCAGGCGTTGTCGATGATGTAGTTGCACAGAGTGAGCAGCGCTCACGGCGTCGAAGGGCACACGGTTGATGCGATCAGCAGCGGGGCAGACACGAGGTCCTCTGGAGTTAGAGCCGTACTCCTACTCACTGGCGTTGCTGCTGGCGTCGGTTGGGCCCAGCGTCCGGTCGTCGTGATTTCTGTTCCTTTCAGAGGTGCTGGATTCACACTTCCAGCAAGATAGCACTTTTAGCAGATGAAGTCCTTTAGCCCTGTGACTTCAGCAGGAGACTGGCACTCTTCCAGTCCTTGGAGATTTTCTTAGCAAGCGTGAGAGTACACACACAGTTCCTCTCTCCTGGTTCCTTGGCAAAAATAAAGAAGCACGGCAGGATTCCCCCAACAACAGCACACTGGCAGAAGGGGTAAGCAGTCCTTTAGATCAGCAGGCTTCTTGCCCTTGGTTACAGGGTTCCTTGTCAGAAGTGATCTGATTTCCTAGTTCAGGGGTCCTTCTCTTATACCCCTTTTCGTCTTTGATCCCTTTGTCTTTGCCGGGGGTTTCCCAACATCCCGGGTCTGCGGTGGGTGGAGCTAGGCAGTCGCACCTGGCCTAATCATTGAGCCGGGCCGGGTCCTCAGACGCCCCGCAGGAGGTGGAGCCAGCATTGACACCGGCAGGAGCAGAGCTATCGTCCTCCTGGCAGGAGGTGGGGCTAGGATCGTCCATGGCAGGCACAGAGCCATCAGTCGCTTGGCAGGAGGTGGAGCCAGCATTGTATCAGGCAAGGCAGGCTATCAACAACTACTCTCCCCCTACTCTCAACTTAATGTCCCACTCATCCCACACTGACTCATCCAGACCTCTTGGAGCCACCCAGCTCCTGTCACACACACGCAAGACCAGCAGAGACCAGATATGGTTAGACAAGAAAATAGATACTTTCTAAAAGTACTATTTTCGAACCCAGAGTCCAAAAACCATCCACACCACCGGATGCGTAATTAAACCCCGAGTTCAGGGATACCAAACTCGACATTGCACCGTACTCTCCGAGACAGCTAGGATCATAGCATTAATAATCCCGGCGGCCCATTCTATCCAACGGAGAGCAGGCTACCTCGCAATAGTGAAGCACGAAGATGGCGGCACTTCACTATCAGGACATGCCAACTTGGTCAGGCTTGTCCTACCTTACACTTACAACGCACCCTGCCCACGGCCTACCATAGGGGTGACTAACATGAAGGTAAGGGAAGGTTGGGGCTGGCAAGTAGGTATACCTGCGCAGCCTGCGTGACAGTACAAGACTGCACGTGGGTCTCGCAATGACCGACCCGTAGACATTCTTTTACAAGGCCGCTCCTGTGGGTGGCACAACACGTGCTGCAAGCCCACGAGCGGCATTTGTATTTACAAGCCCCGGCACTCCTGGTGCACTAGACTAGGGACTGACAGTAAACCAAATAAGCCAAACATGGATACAATAGATACATCAATTTAACATCGGGAGCACTTGCGCTATGGCACTGATCAGCAGTGACACGGCACCCAAAGCATATACCAGCAAAACATCGTAACACCGTAGAGGCAAACAGAAAAAATGGAGGAGAGACTCAAGCCAATGATGTCAGGTCTAACAGTTCCGCACAAAGGGCCCCTGGTGATATGAGAACACAAAGATAGTGGAACGTCTTGACTTCACAGCTGAAGTGCAATGACTTAGGGGCTCATACATGAAAGTGAAATTGCTGCTTTGGGAGCATCAGTTCCAATACGCACTACCATTCCTGCAAAACTAAAGGTGATATATGGCAAGTCCTCCCAAATTTTCTCAACCCCTGAGGATTTCTGGACCTGGCTTCAGGCAAAAGGCTTCACATATGCTGGGGAAGAATGTCTGGCCCCATGCTCTAAATGCGGGAGAAACAGAAATGCTCTGACGTGGCCCACCCTGGATCCTGTGGTTGCGGAGAAAGCATGGACAGAGTAGACAACTTCTCAGTACAGCACAAACCCCTTCACAGTGATGCGGCTCAAGCTTGTCTTGGACTCTGGATCAGATACAAGCACATCTGAGAATCAATCACGAGCAGTGCCCATGATCCTAAAGTAACGCCGAGGTTGGCTGATGACCTGCTGTTCCCTATTCCTATTGGAAACTCTATTCCTGCCCACATTGGTAACAATCCAACCTTGTTGTATTGCAGGGACTTGGTGGACCGGACGCCGGGACCTCTGAAGCAGTCCGATACTGTGGAGATAAAGCCCTGCAGCTGAACCATGTCCTACCTGTGTTCTCTCATTTGTTCAGTTTTAGTTTACAAGTTGGGGTTTTCTGGACATTGACACACATGTCCACATTCCTGAGGGGTTGCAGCTGCTTAGGCTCATTGTTGTTCAGGTTTTGGTTATTGTTCTGGTGGAGTCCAATTTTGGGTCTGCCATAAGTTCTCAGGGGACGCCACATGTGGTGGAGAGTGCCCACCTAGCAGCTGGTTGCTTTCAACATGAGGCAATGCAGGGTTCTCCACCTTTAGCCCAGAATCCCGCCACTAAATTCGCACAATGGGTATGTATGTATGTATGTATGTTTGTATGTATTTGAGTTTATATAGCGCACAGCTACCTGCAGTGGGTTTCCCGGCGCTTGCTTAGGGAACCCGTCCTGGTATTCCCCTGTGAGATAACCCCGGCAGGGTATCCACAAGGTGAAAGCCAGGCATCCCGCTGCGAGGGGGCGTTGTGGAGATTAAGCAAGCTATTGCCCAGAATCGCAGAGTGTGAACCCGTGAGTCGAGAAGGCACCGGAGCGAGAATTATCGAGTCCGTGGAATTTTTAGCCCAAGACCCGCTGAGGCAGGGAATTAAACCCTGGTCCAGGGCCGATCTCAGCTTCCGGGTCTGCCGCCTCTAACCCCTGAGCCACACCTATCCAATACTATTGCTGATCATCACACCCATGTCTGATGTGGAATGTGCATGGTAAATGGCTACTCCCACCAAAAGATTTTGCATCTATTCCTTCCTTAAGTGCCATCACATGCATATTGCCATTTTACAGGAAACTCATCTCACATTGACCGAGCTGCAAAATGTCCATCCGAAGTGGAGGTGGCAGCTGTATGGCACATTCGTCTCACCATATACCCAGGAAGTGCTAATCTGGATTGCACAAGGGGTTCCATACAAGTGGACACAGCAGGGTGCTTTGTGATACTAGAGGGCCACCTCAATGGAGCTCCCCTCACACTAGTGGCAATTTATGCCCCCAACACTAACCAGTCAATTTTCTTAGATAAACTCGCTAAGGTGTTCATTTGGGACCCAGAGCACTCGGGGCCCTGGTGGGGTAACTGTATCTTTGTGTAGGATATTGATGTTGATCGCTCTACCCCTTCCTTAAGTAAGTCCACTTGTGTTTGTACAAAACAACACTTTCACAATTGGCTGCCCCACCAATTGTTATATGACGAATGGGGACTTGGGCACCCACTGGACCGTAAGTATTCCTTTTACTCTCTAATTCATGATGTACACACCAGGATAGACCTCTTTCTCTGTATGGAGCAACTGGATGCACAGATCACCCAGGCACAGCACTTAGCGCACACTCTCTCTGACCATTGCATAGCTCTTTCAGCCCCCCCCTATCATAGGAGGACCTAGCACAGTGTATCACACACTACTTTTATCTAAATAAGGGCTGCACCATATACCAGGTGCTGTAGTGGGACACACACAAAGTTTCAACATGAGGTATTTTCCTGGTGACCTCATGGGGGATATAATGAAGCCTTCAAGAAGAATAGGAGGCTCTCAAGCAAGATTTAGGCCTCTTGAAACAAAGGTGGCAGAACAGTGGTTGAACAACTCCAGCAGCTGTGCAGGCAGTAGATCCATGCTGAGGCACACCAAGGGAACATGACTATAACAGGCCCACAGCCATGTTGCATGCCGAGAGGGATTGCTCAGGGAGATAACTGGTGTGGCTAGTAAAGGGAGACCAATGCTGAACCTTGCTCGGGGGACCAGACAAGATGATGGCACAGTAGTAACATCACAGTCGTACATTAATGCTGCCTTTCATGAGTATTACCTGCGTTAATACACAGCGACAAACCCCCCCACTGCTTGGTATCACGCAAGTGTTTTTCAGGATCTACCACTGGAATGACTGAACCTGCTGTAGCGGGCCGCACTGAATGAGCCTCTAGTTTGCAGATTTATATAGCACAGCTTATCACCCCTGAGGGTATCCAAATATTGTCCATGGGCGCGTCGATGCTGAAACTTGAACCTGAATCCCCAACACCTGCATTGGCAGCTCTGGCCATTGCACCACATTCTCTCGTCTACAGTTGGAGGAAATATTGGCAGCTATTTTTCAAATTGCTTTGAATAAGACATCAGTCACCGATTGAGTATTATTCTACTTTCTCAACTGAAACCACTCAACACTTGCTGGAGATATTTAATAAGGCCAGAACTATAGGTCGTCTCACAGTCTCGCTGAGAGAGGCACTTATCATAGTCCTTTCTAATCCTGGCAGAGGCCCGCTGGACATTCACTCCTATCTCCCTCTATATCCCCTTGAATTTTGACTGTAAGCTTCTAGGCAGAGTGTTGGCGAAGTCTGCTCCATATTATCAGCACTCTTGTACATACTGACCAATCTGTATTTGTACAGGGACATGGCACTTTCACTTACATCCACCCGCTAATACACCTCATATATGGCACAACCGTCAAAGCCCTTGGCCAGGAGGCAGTGTCTTAAGATATTGAGAAGGAGTTTGACACCCTACGCTGGGACTTTCTCCTCCTGACCCTTGAACAAATGGAGTTTGGCCATGGCTACCTAGGCTGTATCAGCACTCTGTACAATAGTCCACTGGTCTGAATTAGGATGGGTCAACTGACCTCAGATAGCTGTGCAATGCAAAGAGGCACCAGACAGGGGTGTTTGCTCTCCCCACTAATTTTTGCCTTGGACATCGAGCTGTTGGCTTGCTACCTCTGACAATGGGCACACAATTTGGAGATCCAGGAGCTGGGCGTCCACCATGTCACCTCGCTGTATGCAGATGATGCCTGGTCTATCTTTGGGATGTAGAGGCCTCCCTTCCGGGCTTGATGCTCCTATTGGATGGCTTTGATGATGTTAAAGGGCTCAAGGTGAGTTGGCCTAAATCATATTTCTTCCCCCTGGTAACACGTCCCTAATGCAATTGAGATGTCCCACTGTAGACTCGCCTTCAGTTGTGCTATGTTCCTTTTAAATATGTAGGTGTCCAGATATACCACTAAGAACAGAACATCAAGGATAGCTATGAGGACTGACGTAAATAATTAATTTACTCTCTTAATTTCTATGCAGGTAAGTACTTAATCAATAATAACTCAATCGAAATGAAAAAAGACAGAGTCCGTGGTGTTAGAGTTTCTAAGGGTTTTATTCCTCATTAAGGAATGGTCTTGACCAGGATATCATGTTCTGACCACCACAGGGGTGTCAGAAGGGATAGAGCAAACTTTATTGATATTCCATAGCTTATATACTTAATTCACATCATAAGTAATAATGTAAGAGGCGTAACAGCTGAGAGAAGACAAGATAACAGTATACACGTGGTACTAGTACGTGATCAAGAGGCGTGAACTAGGCGTGAACCAGAGGTGTGTGCTAGAAACGTCACTGATAGGTGACGCAAGTGGGTGGCACCAAGGGGTGGTGCTAACAGAATTGTTGCAATGTCAGCAGAAATCGGAAGCTTGGATGCGCGCGCAGCTGCATGACGTGTGATTGAAGGGGTGCAGGGGACTTGACATTTACACTGACGGAAAGAGACAGAAGTCTGGCATGTCAGATCAACTTGTACTTCTATCATATCTGATATCTGATGTTTAGGAACCATACTATCTGGGCGGAAAGGTCTCTAGGGCAGAAGCTATTCTATGCTAACTGTGGATGCGTGTATAAGCGCCTAAGTGTCTGCATGTGAAGCGTGGGGGCACGGGGCCTTCCATTGAAGCATGGTAACAGAGGCTATGAATTACTTGCATTGAGACAGGTCGGCCCTTTGGCTCTGCAGCTGGAGAGGATGTTTACTGGAGCTAGTAGGCAGGAATGCATTCTCGAGGAGCGGAACAGATAACTCGAAGGTTATAGTCAGTCTTGGCAGAAAGCGGGCTGAGCTGAGCGCGAGAGGCCGCGCTGAAAGTAAGTCAGAGTTCACGGGTACAGAGGTAGCCTGGGCAGAGGCTGTCAGAGTCAGGAGCCAAAAAAGAGGTTCGATGGCAGAAATTCAGGGCCTACTCTGCTAGAGCAGGAAAACATGTAAAGTGTACTACAAAAAGACGGTGGCATAGCATACTTAGGATAGGAACGGACTATATAATCCATCCATGGTGGATCTGAAAGAGGACAAGTTAACGTTGGACGCAAATGTATTTGCGTCTTCATAGCTGGCACAGGAGGGAAGTTACATGCACTTTAAGCTGGTACATGGAGTCGGTGGGGTACGCGCTAGGGAACATAACATGACCAAAAATTTAATTTTCCTCATTCCCTCCTTGTTCCCTACGGACCCTTCATGATATATCGATCCTCATGAATCGATCAGTTTGTTCTTGTAACATCATTTGTTCTTCTTTCTTTCGTTTGCGTTTTGAGAGAAAACTGGAGTGTTCGATACAAGAGGTGGCACACAGTCCACAAATCGCTGGCCCACACTGCAGGCACAGGCAGCAACTGAACACTAGGACTAGGCCAATGCCTAGGAAGGATAGGATCTTCCATCCCCAAGCTGTTAACGTTGTCCAGAACCAACCGGACCAAGTCCAGGTGCCTGGATTCTGATGTATCTGATTTGCAATTTTATGAAGACGGGTGATAGCTTGATATACAGATGGTGCGTTTTGTGGTATGAAAACACAGCAACTTGACCCGATGACCTTACAGGCTCCACCTCTATCTGCCAAGATGACGTCAATAACAAGACGATTCTGAAGGACAACAACCCGCATAGCGGACTGCTCTTCTGTTAAGTTACCTAAGGCGGAGGCAGTTTCATTCACTACTGCTTCAAGTGTTCTAGTTAATCTGCGTATTAATTTACTATTCTGGACAGGGCCTAAAAAGAAAAAGAATCCTTTATTAAAGTCGGTGTACTGTTCCCATGCCGTTTCTGTGTAGTCGACAAGTGGGATATCTCTTCTGGGTCTATTCTTTACTAGATTGGTATTTCTATGGTAATCAGGAGGAGCTAGAAAAACAGGGGGCAGAAGGAATGCAATGTAACAGGTACCATCCCAATCTGGAGGTAGACGTATGTATGCGGTATGACCACAAACAAAGTAAGAATGACTGACAGCTTTAAAGGACGATTTTCCATGATCACTGAATTCGACCACAGTAGTGCATTTACTATGACCTAAGTGTACTGAACCTTTCTTCTTGATACATAATTCACCAGTGACTGGCAATACTGACATAATGGGTAGAACGGGTGTGGCTTCGGATTCAACTGTGAGAATCATGAGGCTAATTGTATAATTACTTAATCCATACACTTCATTTTCTAGATCAGTTCCTATTCTGGTGGGGAGTCCCTCCTTATCTGGGTAACAGACGTCTAGTAGGACTAAGTTCAGATTTCCCCAAACCCAGCCCCCATCGAAAACAGCAATATCAGGATCTAAGGAGTTAATTATTTTAAACCATGCTCCGCAGGAGCCATTGTGAGTGAACGGGTACGGAAAGAGGGGCAGAGCTCCCTTGTAATTCTGATAGGGAGGGAGTCGGCCACATATCCAGCAATTTGTAGCATTGTTAGTTTGATGAGAATGATGTAACATACTAATGAATGTATTGTTGCGCAGCGCAAGTCTGTAGGAAAGCTCGTGTGGAGGTAACTCACTAAAAGTGTGTTCAGCAGAGACATTATAGGCAGATTGTTCACGCTTGAAAATAGGATAATAGATAGGCAAAACGATACTGACAACAATAATTAAAATACTCAGAGTAAACATGATTAATAGTGTCACTATACAGTGACTACGAAGTGATTTGCAGTATGTACGTTTCTTTGCTTCTCTCTCTCTCTCTCTCTCTCGATCTAGGGGATACATGTCAGAAACTATTTAACCGATTCACCTAGGGGAGGACTTAAACAATTAAACTGTCTGACTTGCTAGATCGTAATTTCATGCGATAACTTTCTTGAGGAGTTTTTTCTCGTTCAGATTCTGTAAAGTCTTTTTGTTCGACACAGTCTTTGGTGGGGGTGGACGAGTCTCGGTCAGGTTTCAGTCCAGAGAATTTTTTTATATGACTCGTGTGAACCCACCCCTTTCTTCCTTCTATTTTCACGGCCGTCCTGGTGGTGAGAAGAACTGTCTTCGGAGACTTCCAGCGGGGCTCCAGTGGACGTTTTCTGTCGAAATTGCGGACGAGCACGATATCGCCAGGACGGACGTCGTGTGGCTTTACATCAGTGTTGTCAGGGAAAGCTGCGGCAACCTGTGAACGACATGATTGGAGTGCAGACATCAAGGAGGCAAGGTAATCTGTCAACATGTTACAATCAACATCAGTAATCTTTTTCGGAATGGGCGTCCCCCACATATTCGGTGGTCTGCCAAAGACCACCTCGTACGGGGATAGCCCTGATCTCGAATGGGCGACCATCCTCATGTAGAATAGTGCCACTGGCAGGGCGACTATCCAGTCGACCCCTTTCTCCTGACATATTTTGGCAAGGCGGATCTTTAGTGTCTGGTTATGCCTTTCTACAAGGCCTGCGGCTTCGGGGTGTCGGACACAATGGAACTTCCACTGGTATCCCAGTAATAAAGAAACTTCTTTCATTAATGCAGATGAGAATGGCTGACCGTTATCTGAGTACACGACACGAGGCAGGCCGTATCGTGGGAAAAATTCACGAACCAACTGCTTGGCAGTGGTCGGAGCAGTGTAATCTGGGACTGGGTATGCTTCGGTCCAGCGGGACAGAGCACAGACAACTACGAGAACATATTTAAATCCTCGACAACGGTCCATCTGGATATAATCCATCTGGAGGACTTCAAAAGGGTGATCGGGAGGATGAAATCCACCTTGCTCTACAGGGACGCTTTTACCTGGATTGAACTGACAACAGATCATGCAAGTACGCACTTTCTGTTTTGCGGCTGCTCGTAAGTGTTTATTGTTCCAGAGATTTTGCAAACTGTCTAACATCGCTTTCTCTCCTAGATGTGCAGGACTATGTGCTGTATTTATCATGACTTGAACCATAGAGTCAGGGAGAAACCATGTAGATTTTCCCTTCGTCATCCAACCTTGATCTGTCTGGATCCCTCCTAGTTCGATCCATTTCTTTATTTCTTCTGAAGTAGCATGTGTCTGAATGTCGATAACATCTAGTGTGGGATCCCTGACTGTCATACATTTTGTCGGATCTGTTGTCTTTGTTGTATCAGTTGTCTGAGCGTGAGTCAGTGCTGTATGTTTTGCTGTCTGATCTGCCAGGTCGTTACCCTGGGAAACAGAATCTGTGACTTTAGTATGTGCTTTACACTTCATGACGGATATGGCTGAAGGCAGATGTATTGCTTCTAACAGTGCTTGAATGAGAGGACCGTGTTGGATTTTGGCACCATGAGAGGTCAAAAAACCTCGTTCTTGCCACAGCATGCCGAAGTCGTGTACAACTCCGAACGCATAACGGGAATCAGTGTATATGTTGACATTTCTGTTCTTGGCTAGGATACAGGCTCGGGTCAGAGCGATGAGCTCTGCCGCTTGAGCAGACAGTGTATCAATACGATGTGTTTCTTTAACTTCAGTTTCAGTGGTCATGGCATACGCGGCCACTAACTCTCCTGTACTTGTTCTCATGCATGAACCGTCCACATAAAGTGTCAGGTCTGGATTTGTCAATGGGACATCTGTTAAATCTCGTCGGGGCTTTGTTACTGCATTAATGATTTCTATGCAATCATGCGGAACTGGATCTGTCACAACTGTGGGTAACAGTGTTGCTGGGTTCAAGATACTGCAACGTCTGATTTCTATGTGTGGCTGGAATAATGTCAATTCGTAACCTGTCAGTCGTGCTATAGTCAAGTGTTGAGTTTGGGTTCTGTTTAAAAGAACCTCTACAGAATGTGGGACTTGTACTGTTAACTGATGACCTAGAACAATTGAATCACTCTGTCTGATTGCTAACGCTGTTGCTGCTACTGACTTTAAGCACGCAGGGAGTGCCTGGGCTACTGAATCCAATGTACTTGAAAAATAAGCGCAAGGCTTATGTGAACCTGCTTGATCTTGAGTGAGGACAGACAATGCTGTACCGTCACGTTCTGTGACAAAAAGTGTAAACGGTTTGCTGTAACATGGTGTCGCTAAAACTGGTGCTTGGCATAATGCTTTCTTTAATTCCTCAAAGGCTTGTGTGTGTTCCTGAGTCCAAGGGAGGGCAATGGAAGTTGCTACCTCCTGCGTCGTTAACTGGATGAGTGGTTTAGCTAGAAATGCATATTGAGGAATCCATTGTCTGCAGTACGAGGTGAGGCCTATGAAGGCCCGCACTTCCTTTTGCGTCTGGGGTCGTGGCATATTTACAATTAACTGAATGCGATCGGGAGTGAGCTGTCTCCCCACTTTGGACAGCAAGTGACCCAAGTACACAACTTGCTGAACACAGAATTGTAGCTTCGAAGGAGACACCTTGTGTCCCTTGTCGGCCAGGAAATGCAAAACTGTTAATGATGCTTGTTCACATTCGGGCTCACTTCGTGCGGTGATCAGTAGATCATCGACGTATTGCAGTAAAGCGGTATTAACTGGCATTTGAATACAATCTAGTTGTCTTTTCAGTGCTTGGCTATAGATGCTGGGGCTTTCTGTAAATCCTTGAGGTGCGCGGGAAAATTTGAAACTTCGTCCATTTAAACTGAATCCGAAGAGATATTGGCTCTCCGGATCAATAGGTACACTGAAGAAAGCGTTCTTGAGGTCAATTACAGTAAAGAACGTTGCTTCTGAATCAATAGCAGTCAATAAGGAGGAGATATCGGGGACCACAGGGTACTGCGGTACAATGCATTTGTTCAGCTCTCGAAGATCAATCACCAGCCGATATACTGGCGGTGCATTGCGGTCTGTACGTTTAAGAATTGGAATGATAGGTGAATTACAGATATTGGAGTCGGTCTCTACGACCACCCCCTGGGCAATTAGCTCTTCAATGATTTTCAGTAAAGCCACTACAGCATCGGGTGGTAACTTGTATTGTCTGATTCTGGGTAGAACAACTCCTGTCTTGAGTGTAACACGATATGGAGTGATATGCATACAACCTACATCAGCTGGGCCTTTTGCCCATAAGCGATCTGGTACATTTTTCAATCTGACATCAAATTCACGTAAAACATAATGACCCTTGAAATCCCGTAGAAAGAGTCTAACTCCCTCCGGGGAACAGCATATTATAGCTCCTAGAGCCTTCAGTGTTTTAATTCCTAACAGATTTTCTGGACATGATTTCGTAAGTAACAAATCTGTAACTCGGGATAATGGACCCACAGCTAATGGTACTGGTTCCGATACTTCATTTACAATAGGCTGTCCTGAAAAACCAAGGGAAACATTCTGTGAGCCTGAGAGGGGTGCCCCTGGGACTTCATTATGACTGATTGTAGTGCGACTTGCCCCTGTGTCAATTAAAAACTTTCTGTCTTTTCCCAATACGTGACTGTGTACATAAGGACCTTCTTGATCTACAGGAATTTCAATAAGAGGCAAACCACCTTCCCTCTCTAGGCTGTTTCATGTATATCGGGGGTAATCTGGATATGCAGATTGGGCATACTGGTACATCTGTTGTGAGACTTGCTGAGTCGCGGCAATGGGCTGTGGCTGCGGTACTGCTACTCTCTGCGCTGTGTGGGATGGAGCATGCATAGGCTGTGTGTTCTGCATTGGCTGTACATTTTGTGAGGTCTGTTGCTGAACCTGATCGTGTCTAGGCGGATGCGGTCTTTCTTTAGTTTTACCTGTCGAGATGTTGTGTTTCAGGACTGGGCATTCATGTACATAGTGACCTGGCTGCTTGCAGTAATTACATGTCCCTTTAACGGGAGCTGTAGAGTGATTGGTCTGGGCCCCACCTTTTCTTTGACCGTCGGCTGGGACCGTCTGAGCTACTAACATTTTCATTTTCGTGTCTTTCATACGTTTCTGTTCCTGATCTTGTTCTTCCCTAATTCTGTTCTGATGATATTGTAACATTTGTAACATCTGGGATGGCGTATTTGCCTGCCAAGTACTTTCAACTTTGTACACTCTATTTTTAACTAATGGTAGGGAATTCTCGACTAATTTTGATACAAAAAGGTGTGGATATGACTCGCTACTAGGTTGTAGGCCACTATTTATAATGAAACATTTCTCGAATCTGGAATAGAAGTCACTAGTATCTTCATCTTGTTTCTGTTTACAGGACGAGATTGCGTCCCAATCTTCCTTTCTAGTTGTCAATAATCTTGGCAAAACCTGTACTATTAATCCGGGTAATGCTTTAGTCCTGTCCCCAAGGCCTAACCCTGGGATCCGTTTGCTTTCTTCGTCTTCTATTTCCGCCCATGCTATCTTTGCCTCCCCCACCTCCCAATCCTTTTCCTTTAATTTCTCGTAAATGCCCGTGGGCAACAGTACTTTTAACATTTTCATAATATCATCATACGTGTAATCCCCCATGAGTAACATGTCTTTGAGCTCTCTGTGAAAACCTGCAGGGTCTTTATCGTGACACGGGACTAATTTCTTCATTTCTAACAGTTCTAACTTAGTCAGTGGTGTGTGAACATACACACGCTTCAAAACTTGATCCGCACCCATAACTGGGTGTACTTCTCGTAAGGGGTTCTGACTTTCAATGCCACTCAGGCATTGCATGTGGAACGTTTTTCTTTCTGGAGGCGGGGGGGGAACATATTCAGGGCTTATGAAGGTGCTATATTTATGTCGTTGTTCTAGAATCATTTGTATTAACTTGGTGCTGAAACCTCTCCATCTATCCATGAGTAGGGCTTCTAATATTTCGTGTAAGGGACCTGGGTCGGAATGGTGATTTCTGTACTTGATGAGGAGGTGCTGAATCATGTATACACCTGCTATTTTCTGCTCTTCTGGGGAAAGGTTCAAGAATGTCTGTGCTAACGTATCATCATGATATATGTCTGGGTTTTCGGCCCATAACACGGCTGACCGAGCTAGTTCCTGTTCATCCATAGAATTGAGTACATGGTACCCCATTCGGTCTCGAAGCCTTTTATCAGTTTCCTGGAACTGATGTTCAGAAGAATTCGGGTTTGTTAAAGCAGAGAGAAAAACTCTCTTGTTCTCCGGACGGATGCCTTTCCTAAGGTAGTTTCCCTTACCTACATACGCTATAGTATCTGTAGTCTTTCCTTGTTCTGTAAGTTCTTCTTCCTCCTCGGAGGAAGCTTTATCATTCCCTTTCTGATGTGCCGTTATCACTGCCCTTCTAATTTTCTGGTACATACTGGCTATGCAAGCCCCCTTGTCATGTTTTCCTTCGGCTATGTTTTGACCCCACTTTGTTAGTCCATCTAATTCACTTTGATCTGTCTCGGGCCTGTCTCGTTCTCTTATTAGACAATTTATGAAAAATCGTAATATCTGTGCTTGAATGTCCACTTTCTGTTTATCCATGGCATCCTTGATACTGTCGGGGTCTTTCCCTGTTTGTATAAACTCATATATTCTATCGAGACGCTCTTTCATTCCTACATAGCATAGCAAGATATCAGTGGCAGATCTTAATCGTAGTGATGCCAATATCATTAGATCGTTTTTTCCGGGTACTGGATCATATCTACAAACTGACATGTTTTCCTTTAATGCGTCAAGACGGTTTGAGGGAGATTGAAACGTGAAAGGATTCTGCGTGTCCCTTAAATTGAATCTGTGTGTTAATGGCGGGGTCTGAGGACCCGCAGTCGCACCTCCTGAGGCGGATGCTTGGGCATTATCTCTCCGCGGAGTCTGGATCTGAACTCGAATTTGTCGTTTAGTAGGATCAGGTAGGACTTGTTTCGGTAGGTCAATCTTGAGTGCGGGAAGTGGCGGAGCTGGCGGAACAGGGGAGGTCTGTCGCGGTACTGGCGGAACATGATCTGGGGGCGTAGTGCCACCCCCATCCCTGTCAGTAGGCAGGGCACGAACAGGCAGATTGGTGTAAGCTGGTGCTACATCCTCTAGATAAGAATTTAAGAATATGTCTTTAGTAGTTTTATGCATTACTTTAGTTGGAACTAATGGTGGCGGTAAGTTTTTCGGTATTTCTGATAGGCCTTCAGATGTGCCCTCGGCCGCGAGATACATTCCGTTTACAAGATTGTTTCGGGCACGGTCTATTTGTTCTGTTTTTACTCGGATCCCTTCAATAACTAATTCGTTTTCTTGGGCCTTTTCCGATTCTTTAAGTCTGTCTTCTCTACGGAGTGCTTTCTCAGCACGCTTATGTGATTCCTTACGCCAGAATTCTATGGCGTCCTTCTGGGATTGTCTAGCTTTCTTTTTCCATAATGCTTCTTCTACCTTCATGATGCACTCGGCATCCCATGTTCCGGTAACAGGCCATCTGTGTCTTTCGTCTAGGTGCTTGGTGTAATCGGCCCATAAATCTAGATATAATATGGCATCTATGCCATGTTTATGATACATAAAGTTACCTGGAGTGTCCCTAGGGGGAATAGGAATTTCTTCCTCCAGTATCCCTTTCCTAGTTCCTATCTGTTTTAACTTACTGAAAAACGGCATTTTGCTTACTTATTACTGAATGCTCAATCCTTATTCCTTAATACTCTTGACAGCTAGGTTATACGAGAAACACAATAATACACATTTAAACAGTCACATTCATACCACGACATTAATCACATAAGAACATTGAAGACATAGATGACTACCCCCCTATACTGGATGTACTGCTCAACAGTACAGATACACTGGTGTAACAGTGCAGAAATTCGGAATACTAGATATACTGCTAAACAGTACAGATACACTGCCTAAAAACAGTGCAGACCGGACTTGCGTACCCAAACCCGTCTAGATACGACCCAGCAATGGTACTCACCGGGAAGCACGGAAACAGAAGGCCTCGGAAAACTCGACTGGACTCGACTCGGTACTTCGGAAAACTTCGGAAAACTTCGGAAAACCTCGGAAAACTTCGGAAAACTTCGGAAAACCTCGGTGGGCCTCTTGACACCTCGGACCTTGCTTCTTTCGGCTAGGCTCTGGTCGGGATCCTCCGCGCTCCTCACCGCCTCGTCTGGGCACTGATCGCAGTCTTCGTCACCTCCGTGGGTCAGAGGGAGATGCAGGAAATCCTGCCAGTACGCGTATGTTCCTTCTAACTGATGGCAGGGGACAGAGCTTGCAACGCACCAACCGGCGCGTGAGGTGGGGGAGGGGTCCCTATTCGGGCGCCAAAATGACGTAAATAATTAATTTACTCTCTTAATTTCTATGCAGGTAAGTACTTAATCAATAATAACTCAATCAAAATGAAAAAAGACAGAGTCCGTGGTGTTAGAGTTTCTAAGGGTTTTATTCCTCATTAAGGAATGGTCTTGACCAGGATATCATGTTCTGACCACCACAGGGGTGTCAGAAGGGATAGAGCAAACTTTATTGATATTCCATAGCTTATATACTTAATTCACATCATAAGTAATAATGTAAGAGGCGTAACAGCTGAGAGAAGACAAGATAACAGTATACACGTGGTACTAGTACGTGATCAAGAGGCGTGAACTAGGCGTGAACCAGAGGTGTGTGCTAGAAACGTCACTGATAGGTGACGCAAGTGGGTGGCACCAAGGGGTGGTGCTAACAGAATTGTTGCAATGTCAGCAGAAATCGGAAGCTTGGATGCGCGCGCAGCTGCATGACGTGTGATTGAAGGGGTGCAGGGGACTTGACATTTACACTGACGGAAAGAGACAGAAGTCTGGCATGTCAGATCAACTTGTACTTCTATCATATCTGATATCTGATGTTTAGGAACCATACTATCTGGGCGGAAAGGTCTCTAGGGCAGAAGCTATTCTATGCTAACTGTGGATGCGTGTATAAGCGCCTAAGTGTCTGCATGTGAAGCGTGGGGGCACGGGGCCTTCCATTGAAGCATGGTAACAGAGGCTATGAATTACTTGCATTGAGACAGGTCGGCCCTTTGGCTCTGCAGCTGGAGAGGATGTTTACTGGAGCTAGTAGGCAGGAATGCATTCTCGAGGAGCGGAACAGATAACTCGAAGGTTATAGTCAGTCTTGGCAGAAAGCGGGCTGAGCTGAGCGCGAGAGGCCGCGCTGAAAGTAAGTCAGAGTTCACGGGTACAGAGGTAGCCTGGGCAGAGGCTGTCAGAGTCAGGAGCCAAAAAAGAGGTTCGATGGCAGAAATTCAGGGCCTACTCTGCTAGAGCAGGAAAACATGTAAAGTGTACTACAAAAAGACGGTGGCATAGCATACTTAGGAACGGACTATATAATCCATCCATGGTGGATCTGAAAGAGGACAAGTTAACGTTGGACGCAAATGTATTTGCGTCTTCATAGCTGGCACAGGAGGGAAGTTACATGCACTTTAAGCTGGTACATGGAGTCTGTGGGGTACGCGCTAGGGAACATAACATGACCAAAAATTTAATTTTCCTCAGGACAAAGCAGTGGGCTCTGTCCAACGGTCTTTGACTTTCTGGTGATAATTGCCCCTGTCCCCTCTGGGTCAAGTAGCATTCTACTAGATGTTGGTAATGCCCTGTCTGCCTTATTTCTCTGCGGCACTTCTGATGGTGCTCCCCAGAAGCTTTTTCCACAAGCAATACGTCCTCCTGCTTGAATTGATATGGAGTGAGGGCTGCCAGGTTGCACTCACCATCCACCAAGAGCCTCTAAACAAGGGCAGACTCAGTGCACCTAACTTTAAGCTGTATTATGCAGCGGTACAGCTACAATAGCCTGGCTGCAGACAGCTGCATGTCCCAAAATAGCGCTCATCTGTGAGTTCCTAGGTCGCACAATCAATTACACATATCGGTCTTACCCAACCATTCTCCCCTGGTGCTAGATGTACTAGATGACCAGGGCCCGAATATGCTGGTGTTGATTTGTACAATCCTCAAAAAATACAATTGGTTGTGTGGACTTGGTTCAGTGTATACTACTTATGGTCATTATTATGGTACAAAAGGGACATTTTGTTGTAAATTTGTACAAGGCAGAGGACCTCACTTGCCATACTCTCCATCCATTGCACTATGGGATTTACCAATTACTCACTAACATGGCAAAACAACATGACATGGGCCCAAGGCGGCAAGCTGGAGTCTACCAACTGGGGTGGCTTTACCATGCTGGCACCCTCATGTCCTTTAAGGACGTCATGGACACTTAGAACATTTCTTGATCTTCACACCATACATCATGCACTACGCAACTCATGGGACATGGGAGAAGCGGAACCTCCCACATCTCCTACATTACACACAATCTTTACTCATGATGGTACACATTATGCCATCATCATCCTGTAAGTGTCCATCAAGTCCACACTACAGAACTATGCAGCAAGAACATGCGCCAGATGGGATGGGTTGTTGCTGCAGCCATTGTTGACTAAGGCTTGGTCCTTGGCCCTTCAATGGGAGAAAGAATATCCCGTCCCCCATGAATCTAATTCATACAATTTATTTACATAAATTATGCCTACCTCAGCTCTCAGTGCATCAGGCTCATGTTCCCGACCCTGACCCCTGAGTGTCCCCAGGGTAAATTGATGGATGCTGAGTTTTATCATATGGTGTGGGACTGGCCAATACTTCATCCTGTCTGAGAAGCAGTCACTGTCACATTTTCTGACTTTACGGGGCGCAACCTCATGCCCACAACCAAATCCTGTCTGTTGGGAATTCGGCATAAAGTAGCATTAGAAAGCATGACGTCAGCTCATGTGATATGGAACCCACCGAATTAAATCATTCAGGTTAAATAGGATGTCCGGGATAACCATTTACCATCAATAAAATCAAAACAGACAGACCCCTCTACCAGTAAAACCATACATAGTAAAATCACACAGAGAATAACGTAGGGCTGAAAAAGAAAAAACAATGAAAATTAGACAGTATATTATAATGCATTAGAGCAAATAAACCAAAAATACCCCCACCCTACTTAGGTGTAGAAGGACCACATCCCTGGATATTGTCGGATGGGACCTGTCAGAACTGTTGTTATTGTTAAATGCATTTGCAGCGCGCTCAGCTACTACAAACAGTGTCCTAGCACGAAACTGAAAGGATCATAGCTCAGAGAATTAGACCAAGAAGGTTTTTAGCTTTTTCTTGAAAGTTCAGATATCTTGAATGCTGTGTATAGCCAAAGGCAGTGCAATCCAGCCAAGAGCAGCTTTCCGAATAAGGGAGAAAACGAGGGGTCTGGACCAACAGTTGGGAAGAGGAAAGTAGCTGTCTTGACGGCGTATAAAAAGAAAACCTGTTCTGCAGATAGCTGGGTCCCCGGCCATACAAGGCACAACGGGCAATCGACAAGACCTTAAATTTAATCTGCACCTCCAAAGGAAGACAATGCAAGGTGGCAAGATGGGAGTACACACTACTCCTTCTGGGAAAATCCAGGAGGAGGCGAGCCGAAGAATTCTGCACCACCTGGAGCTTTTTCAACAAATAGCTAGGGGTCCCGACATTCAGTGCATTAGCATAATCCAGGCAGGAGAGGATGAGAGCCCAAACCACGATTTCCCTTGCAGCCTTTGGTAGAGGAGGGAGAAACTTCCTCAAAGTTTTTAAATTGCCAAAGCAGGATCCCACCAGTTTCTTAATCTGGGTGGCAAAGGTTAGCTTCTCCTCTAACTATACACCCAGGTTTTTTGCGGCAGTACCCTACAGGCAAGGCAGAGGGAACCCTGCAGGCCATAATAACTCTCTAAAATTAATCGGACATTTTCTATAGAGAAGAATTTCAGATTTCTCCTCATTACACTTCAACTGGGCCTGAGCCAGCCAGCAAAATATCAAGAGCACGCAGTATGGGGCAGAGGAAACATCAGCGTTGTCACCTTTAAAAATTAAAGCCACAAAATAACACATGTGT
Source organism: Lissotriton vulgaris (assembly GCF_964263255.1). Classification (NCBI taxonomy): domain Eukaryota; kingdom Metazoa; phylum Chordata; class Amphibia; order Caudata; family Salamandridae; genus Lissotriton; species Lissotriton vulgaris. The sequence continues at coordinate 1,043,015,960 of NC_141696.1, forward strand.
CAGTTCAAGGGAACAGAAGCCAAAGTAGCTGTGCGCGATATAACATAACATTGCAAGGTTCTGTCTCAAGGGAATGCACTTTGCACACAGTCAGCGGTGGACTAGATGTTTGTGATCATTATTACCAGGGGACCTGCATAATGGTTGATGATTCTTATTTGCCCAAAGGTTTGCACAGCCTAACAGAGGCTGTAATGAACCTGTAGCCTGTATGCAATATCAGTTCAGTTTATAACAGCTTGCGATACACTCACCTAATGTTAAAGATTCTGGTGCAGCGGCCAGGGAAGCTAACTTTGCCGAGCACAGGGTTCACGGTTCGATCCCCTGCAGCAACTCAGCTCAGTGCCATGTGACTTTTGGGCAATGGCTCACTTAATTTTCACGACGGCCCCCAGCGCCTTTAGTAGTTTGTGATTTAAGAAATATATATATATATATATATATCTATATATATATATATATATATATATATATATATATATATATATATATATATATATATATATGTGTATATATATATATATATATATATATCTTTTCCCTTGTGGCCTTATATATGTCACAGAAAAAATCAAAAGCAACTTTGACTGTGGCGGTTTTGCATCACAAAGGCAGGCTATAAGATCGGTATACACCCGTTACAACGCATCTTTTACTCCGCACTACCATTACAACGCGACTTTTACAACGCATACCATTACAACGCCTTGCGCTGGGGGGCGCTCTAGGATAGGGAATAAGTATAATTTACTATCCAACACCTTCCCTAGGGTCCACGGGGACTGGAGTTAGAATAGTAAATTATACTTACCACTATCCAGCACCTCAAAGCGCTATGCGTTGTAATGGTATGCGTTGTAATGGTCGAGTTGTAACGGTAGGTAGTTGTAATAGTATGCGTTGTAACGTCATACATCCATAAGATCTTCATCACAATTCAGTATTTGCGAACCTACGTGACAAGAATTTTCAATTCTATTAAGGACAGGGAGGCGAGGATTATGCTTTCTCATTTCATTTTTAGAAATGCTCAGCAGCGAATCAGAAATAGTCTATAAAAAAAAACTATAGTACCCATGAAAACTAGGGTATCACATAATGGAGCATAGAGTAGCCAGGATAAAAGGACCTATAGAGAATATCAAATCCTCTTTCTTTGGCGACCTAAACAGTTCAAAAAGAAAAATGGCAGTCCAATACGAAGAGCATCCAAGAAGTAACCAGCGACTCCAGAAACCATGAAGATGCAGGAGGCGTGCAGCAGAAGACAACTGGAAAGTGAAGATAACCATCAGACAGGACGAACCAGGCCGGACATGAACCCCTATTTCAGGATCAGAACCTGAAAAGAGACACAGAGCCATAATACACAGCATGGTACATAGAATACCAAGAGAAATTAAGGGGGGTAAGATCAAGGAACAATAATAAACAAAGTATCATATGCAAGTAGCAATAATCAATAGCAAGAGTACACATTGAAAAAATGCAGAAAAATGGGTGGGATAATCCTTGCCTCCTTGTCCTTAATAGAATTGAAAATGCTTGTCACGTATGTTCGCAAATTTGAATTCTATTGCAGGACTGGAGGCTCCGATTATGCTTGTTCAAAGCTGATCCACCACAACAGAAACAATATGAGCAATCAGCTTATAATAAAACCAATCAGCTGCCTTCATGATGTCCACCAAAGTCACTCCCATTGAAAAGGCTTTAGAAGCCATTGCCCCTCGAGCAGAATGTGCACCAAAAACAGAGACATTAATGCCAGATCAGACAAGAGCCATCGGACCCAACAGGCCAGCGTAGCAGGGGTGACAGGACGAAAGGGTTTTTTCAAAGCAATCAACAATTGGCCCTGCATATCTTGATGAAAAGGAGCAGTAATCACCTCATAATCCTTATGACATTGCACCACACAAAGTTTGGGATTATTGGGAAAAGATGGATAGGAAATCAAAGACGTATTACATTTAATGCGTCTGGAAACAGTAAAAGCAACACCCTCAGGTGTGAAACAACGACCTGCCAGATCCAGTGCCAAACATCAGACACCCTTTTGCATGAAACAAGACATAAAAGCATAGTCAGTTTCGCCGAAAGCGGGTTAACAATGAATTGGAAGGCCAAGCCTCCAAGAATCTCAAAACAATGGAAACATCCCACAGGGCCACGTATCTCGGACATGGAGATTTAGCCAGGCGGATACCCTTAAGCAACTTAGAGATCAAAGGATGCTCACCTGCAGGCCTACCATCAATATGCATACGACCCGCCGAAATGGGCGAACTGGAATTATTAACCGTTCGATAAGCAAGGCCGGACGAGGCGAAGAAAGCCAGAAAATTAACAATCAGAGAGACATCCTCTGAAGCGGGATCCACTTCCCGTTGAGCACACCAATCACACCATCGTTTCCAAGACCCTGCATAACGTTTGTGGGTGTTGGGTAACCAAGCCTCGCTGATAAGCTTGGTAGCATCCAGTGAAAGGCCCGGGACTTGCCAGCATTCCCCAAAATTCGCCACGCAACCAGGAGAAGGTGGCACGACTCGATCAGGGGATGTGGATTGCCGAGAGGGTCCAGCAAGAGATTCCACCGCCGGGGAAGAAGGTGCAGCACTGCACAACTAATTTCCAGGAGAACTGGGAGCCAAGCTTGAGCCCTCCACAGAGGAGTGATCAGAATCAGCTCTGACTGATAATGCTTTGTGCGAGCCAGGACTCTGGGGATCATCAGAAACGGAGGAAAGGCGTAACACAGGGGCGAAGGCCAAGGCTGCAGAAATGCATCCATGGCCAGGGCATCCGGATCCGGCCTCCAGCTGAAAAACAGGAGAAGCTGAGTGTTGAAGCGAGAGGCAAATAGGTCGATCTGACACGGACCCCAAAGGCGGGATAAGGGATGGAACATGCGAGGGTGAAGCCTCCAATCGCTTAAGTCCCAAAGATGATGCCAGTTCCAATTCGCAATCAGATTGCTCCGACTGGGAAGATATTCTGCTATAACTGTGATCTGCCGTTAAAGGCAAAAGTGCCAGAAATCTTTGGCGATCTCCGCCAAGATCCTGACTTCATTCCGCCCAGTTTGTTGACATTTCGAACCGCTGAAACATTGTCCATGCGGAGAAGAAAGCAACAATTGGTCTGGCGTGGGATAAACAACGGATCGCAAAAGACCTCGCATTCTCCGAAAGAGGAACGAGATCTGAGTGGCAAAGGCCTTTCCGGGGATGATGGATCTTCAAATGCTGAAGCGCCCAGTAATGAAGACGTCCTGGGAAAATCGCCTTAATAGAGGAAGCCAACAGACCCACAATCCGAGCTATAGACCTCAACAACACACTCTGTTTGGATAAAACTGAAGTCAATTCCCTCTTGACGGAGCAAATTTTCTGCTTGGGCAAGAGGAGTTGACATGAGAGAGAGTTGACCTGGAAACCCAGAAACTCTATCGACTGAGTAGGATGGAAGACTGATTTCTTTGGATTCACCTGAAAACCCAGAGATTGTAAGAGTTCAATGGACCACTCCAAATGCCTCATCAATTTCTGAGGACAATCTGCCATAATCAGAATGTCATCCAGATAAATATTTAGACGAACTCCCCGGGCTCGCAAGGATTCTACAACGGGCCTCAGAAGCTTTGTGAAGCACCAAGTTGCTGACGAGAGGCCGAACGGGAGAACTTTGTATTCAAAGCAATTACCCTGCCATTGGAACTGCAGGAAACAACGGTGTGGACTGAGAATGGGAATTGACAAATACGCGTCCTTGAGATCGGCGATAAACTACCCCTTCATTGAAGTCCTTGATATTGAGTACCAATCGGGACCCGCACCCTTTCATCTGGACTAGAAAGACTGTTCACGAAGCATTGTGGATGGCGGGAAGTCTGAAGTATTGCCCCTTTTTTCAGAAGGGGATTGATCTCTGCTGAAATGAACTCTCGATCTTGAAGGGAAAAACCAGAGGAGTAGGAGGGTGGGATTGATGCAGGGAATGGTAGAATTCTATCTTGTAACCTTGAACAGTCTCCAACACCCATGCATCATTGGAGATCATACGCCAATTTTGGAGAAAAAATGTAATCCTGCCCCCTAAAACAACTTCCGAAGCCGGAATCAACCTCACGTGAAGTGGTGGAGTCATGATGTACTCCTTGAATCCCGCCGTATAGTCCCTTCCTATACTGTTCTCTCCCTTTGCGAGAGGGGTCGAAGTTGGTTTGATTGCTGTATCCAAAATCTTGTCCTCCACCCTTCTGGGACTGGAATCCCCGCTGGGAATTCTGGCCACCACGGACGAACAATCGTCCCCTTTGTCGTCCGGCCCTAGCAAAAACCGGGCGGAAGGCCCTTCTTAGCGAAGCCTGAGACTTATCCAGCACGCTAAAGGTAGCCACAAATTTAGTTAACTCCTTCAGGAAAGGTTGGCCAAACAACAAGCTCTGAGCTAAGGGACCGGACTCGGATGAAGACAGTTCCGCCACCTTGGGGTCCAATTTAAGAAGAATGGAGGGGCAGCGCTTGCAAGACATTGCGCAATTTGCATTGCCCAATTGACATATTGCCCATTGGGACCACTCAATCAACTCGGCCGGGTCCACTAGAGTGGAAGACTCCTTAGCCAGAAAACCCAGGTCCAAAATTTTGGTAAGAGGACCCAGCAAATCCAACATTTTATCTTGGCAGGAACGCCGAGCCCTGTCAATACCTTTTCTCGAGTCTTTTGCATACTTCTTAAGGTAAGTGACCATGGTAGGATCGACCTCTGGAGTGTTGGCCAAATTGTCGGCCAAGTCAGGACATGGACATGAAGGCGAGCTCTAACATCCTTCTCAAATGGTTGACGAATATGCGCCTGAACATATTCAGCCACAGCCGGAGACGGAAGCCAAGAGGAGGAGTTAGGATGGACAATATCCGAGGGTTCAAAAGTGAGAAGCTGATGATGCTATGGCGCATCTACAAAAGGCTATTTGGAAGATTTACTCCCAGAACGATCAAAGGACAGAGTCTTAGCCAACTTTTTAAAGTCAGAGGAATGAGGATTGTGTGGAGACCTGGAAGAAAAAGAGGCACGACCAGACGCAGAAGGCAACCAACCCTGTTGCCTGGTGTACTTGGAAAGATGGCGCTTCAAAGGTGCAATTGCGCGTACAAACGCCTTATTAACTGAATGTTGCACACCTTGGTCCAGGGCCTCAACCAAATCCTGCTCCGTGGAACCCGAAGCATCATCCACATAAAAGTCATCTTCGTCATAATAGTCTCCCATGGTGTACACCAAGTATACAAGTTATGCGCACCTCAGGAAGGAATCAAGAATTGCTGATGGCAATAAATCAGGGGGAGTGGCTAAAAGCCCAAAAGCAAGCCAATGGACCCAGGAACCAACCTGAGAGAAAGTAAATTGAATAAAATGTGGAGGGAGGGGTTGCTACAAATAGCCACTCTAGGCAATGCCTCCGACGATTATACAGCCCAACAATATAGAAATTTTGAAATTGTGGGCGTAATGGGGACTTCTGTCAAGATAGTGGGCAAGAGCACGACTTTTCGGTGCGTTATCAAATGCTCCGGTGATGAAACCCGAAGTAAACAGCCAAAATGGCCGCCACGCATGTGCGGAACGGCCGCCTGCCGAAATAAATACAAAGAAAGGACTACGCAATGTAATTGCGTAGCTCTTCACCATCCCCAATCTCCCTCTCCACTGAAAAAAAACCGGCACAGGTGCCAAGCGCCCAGACCGGGGAGGCGAGTGCACGCTCCCCGCTGCAGGCAGAGCGTACAGGACATGGACACCCGCCGGGGCACAGCCGCGAGGCAGGAAGTAGAGGCGGCAACGTAAAAACAAACAGTGTGAACAGCGTGTGATACTGGCAGCAAATAAAGCTCGCAGAGCAAACAGAATGCAGCGCGAACAAAGCGCATGGAAATCCAGCAAAGGCAACGTAATGTAAGCAGGCAATATACCAGGAGCAAAGCAACAAAGCACAATGCAAGCAAGGCAAGAAGCAGTTAACTGGCTGCGGAGCAGCAAAGAAAGAGGATTTGGTATTCTCTATAGGTCCTTTTCTACTGGCTACTCTGTGATCCATCATGTGATACCCTAGTGTTCATGGGTACTGTAGTTTTTTTTTTTACATACTGTTTCTGATTGGCTGCTGAGCATTTCTAATAAAGAAATGAGAAAGCATAATCGGAGCCTCCTGTACTGCAATAGAATGAGCATTTGATGAATAGGCAACCAGCAGATGAGTCATGTTCAGAAACACTCTTACTAATATAGTACTTTTGTCTGCTGGGAATAATATGCAGGTAGGATTCTATGGCGATGATCGACCTTGATGGAGCATAAGTTTCAACCTGCCTTTTTTTCACTTTCTCAGGCCTCTCTGTTAGTTTCCATAACAGCTAGCAGCTCCTTTTCAGGTCTCGCTGACTCAGTGCGCATGCACTGCTCGGAGAGACATTTAGTAGCGGCTTTAGTAAGTGCTCCCAAAGCAGCGACCAGCTTGCTAGAATGCCCAACAAGAACGTGCGCTGCTGCGCGCACATCCCTTATGTGTTTTAGTGCGTCATCACGATCACTTCGCTTTCATAGCGATCGTGATCGCGATGACATTCGTGGCCAATGCTTGTTGATCCTAGCCCCTTCCTTCATTCTGATACATCCTCCTACTTTAAACTCCATTAACGCTACATGCGTTGTATATGTTTCACTTCCTGATAACACAGCCGTCACTACTTTCAGACCCTTAAGTCTATCTTGCCGACTTTATTTACCACTTCTCATTTTGAAGTTACTTTCATATGCATGGTGCATTTTCGTTGTTACATAATTGTAGTTTTTAATTCCTTGAGCTGACAGCACTAATCTTGCTACAACCCGCGTTTTACAATCTCACCCTTAAACGCGCATTCGTTCATGATTTAATCGTCACTCACGTTGTGGAATAATTGTAGTTTTATCATTTCATGAGTCGTCAGCCCTATACTTGCCGTTCACTCTCAACCACCTATGTTTTACAACCTTGCGCACAGACACGCATTGTTCCCAACTCAATTGCTGTCTCCACGAACCAGCATACACCGGTTATTGTTTTCACATCTTTACTGTCACTGTAGTCACAACGCCCAGGATAATCCCACCAATTATTGTGTACGATTTTATCGTCTTCGTTTAAATTGCGCATCCTATCATACTGAATTCAGTTGCATGTTTTTCCCAAGCATTGGTTTTCACTCTTCCATTTTTCAGGACACTTCACTGTGATACGTTGCAGTCTTCATTCTGTTTCTATTACTATTTTCTTATGTCATGACCTTTTTCCTTTCCTTAATACCACTGAAGACTTTTGTTGACCGTGGGTACTGTTCGTCTTTCTTCCACACTTTTCTATTTCATTCATTTTTTGAACACAAGGTGAAGGGATATCATTGTGTCTGACAGGTGTCCTCATTGACATCATTGCTCATTAATTTTGTAGATACTTCACCTGAAGTAGAAAACATAACAAGAACAAGAACAAAAAATAACAAGCATTGGCATAGACAATAGGTCTTGCTTTTGGGGCCTTCTAAGTATTTAGTTATGCAGCACAATATCCTTGCATCAACTGTTGCGTAGCTAAACACTTATAAGGTTCCAAAGGCGAGATCTATTGACTATGCCAATGCTTGTTTGACATGTGCTTTTGAGTGCCTCCTGAGGGACTGGGGGTTTTCAAAGTGCTCATGCCAGCCAATTGAATACAACTGCAAAGTGACATGCTATAGCCATTGTATGTGGTGTGCCTTGTCTCAGGCCAAGCAGTTGTAAGTAACTGCCTTGTTAAGTGTGGTTCCTAGACAGCACCAGAATGAGATCCATAGTAATGTCGGGACTATTTTGTTTGTGTCCTCCAGATATTTTAAACCCAAATACTTGTGGTAAATACTGGCAGGGAGACTTTGGGGTAGCCACAAAGGTTTCCGCCAAAAACTGTTTTCGCCCATTTGCAAAGATCTCTGGTAACACTTTCCCCATATGCCTGCCCCATAAATAGCAGTCGACATGCATCTGGCTTTGTAGACGGTGAGTATTGCCTCGAGGGGGGACAAACGCATTTCTTCACAAACTTAAATATGGATGCCATATTCTGCTCGGAATGTGGGCGTCTCTCTTTTTTAAGGTGTTTCCAAGTGCAGTTGTAGTGAAAGGGACCCCAAGACAAGTGAAGGTCGGTACTGTGTGTATTTTAAACCCACCTTGCCTAAGGGGTTTCACCTTGCTTTTAGGGCGGCCACATATCATGGTATATGATTTGGACTTATTTGTGTGTAGCCCCAGAATATCTGTGTAACGCAAACAGCTGTCAAACAATCAATTTGAATTTAAATTTCACTTTATTTTGAGTACAAGAAGTAACCATAAAAGCACACAAAAACAAAAGCAATACCATTTCAAATCCATGTCATAAAAACAAACAGTTGACAGAGACACGTTCATCATGGTCATAGCTGACATGGGTAAATCACATTGAGATAACACCAGAGTTCCGCCATATACCAATGAAACAGGCAAATGGATTCCTAGCCCTCTAACGTAGGGCCCGATTCTCAGAATGAACTTAAGACTCAATCCTAAACTTACTACTGTTTTGGTATTCACAAATTGCACTTACTACTTTTGGTATTCACAGAATGAACTTACTACTTTTGGCATTCACGGAATGCACTTACTACTTTTGGTATTCACAGAATGAACTTACTCATTTCGGTATTCACAGAAGTTAGGACTCCTAACTTTAGGACTCCTAAATGCCTTCTGTGAATACCGAAAGTCCTAAAATTAGGATTTTTCTCAATATAGTAGTAGTAAAGTTAGGACTACTAACTTTAGGACGCCTAAATGCCTTCTGTGAATACCAAAAGTCTTAAAATTAGGATTTTTCTCAATTTAGTAGTAGTAAAATTAAGACTCCTAACTTTAGGACTCCTAAATGCCTTCTGTGAATACCGAAAGTTCTAAAATTACGATTTTTCTCAATTTAGTAGTAGTAAAGTTAGGACTACTAACTTTAGGACGCCTAAATGCCTTCTGTGAATACCAAAGGTCTTAAAATTAGGATTTTTCTTAATTTAGTAGTAGTAAAGTTAGGAGTATCCCAGGATACCAGAAACATATGTAAGAACTGGGAGACTCTTTTATAGATCTCCATATCGGTGGCAACAGGTTTTTTCCCAATGCTTTTGGAAAAGTAAAGAATATGCGCCACCAAGCTTAGAAATATTCAACGTGTACTGGCAATACAAGGTCCCCAATGACCCTTGCATCCCTGACTACCTGCCAGGTGTCATGTCCTTTAGGTTAGTTCCATCATGTACATACCGACTACATACATTGGGTCCAATCCACACAACATACCAGTCTTACACAAGTGACCTTTTACCCAGTAGCTTACTTCTGTCTCTCTGACATCAGGCTCTTGGTACCATATCTTAATCCCTGTACTCGACTTACATTAAAAACATGTCCACAGGCACGGTGGATTTATTCTGTACAAGGGTCACCACTTTTTTCATTCATGCCAACAGCCAGCTGTATATGATCATTTGGAAAAGGATTAGCAGGGGATTAGTGAATGTTTTTAAAACATATTGATTCCAGAAAAATCCTGGTGTGACCACTTTAGTATAAATGACTGTTACACCCCCTTACAAGAATAGAGGATAAATTCCTTTCAAGCTGAGACAAAGCTCTGACAGCTGATCCTTCGACAGGCAGAGATCTGAAATCCCTTGTGGGGTGCCATCCTCGATGCAGAGACGGGGTTCTTCATTCAGAACTATCAGGTGAGGGGTTAGCACTTCCCGGGGAATTCTTGGCTCCATTAGGTTCCATTAGGACATATCCTAGCACCTACACATACATGTTCCACCTACACCTTTAGGCTAGGCACGTTAGGTATGGTACGCAACGTAGGAGCACCCCAATACTATTGTTTTATGTAATATGATGTTATTCATCTTATTAGCACTATGGTAGAAATGTATCTACTTTTTAAAATATTAGTACTAGCGATTACATTTGTCTGATCCTGTCTTTTGATTTTCGCAGCTAACATGTTTCATACTAGACTGATGCCTAACCAATAAATAACTATTGAAACTATTCCAATTGTCATTCTATGATTTCTGAGAAAATTAAGCACAAGTGACTGAACAAAAGATATCATATAGTTTTCATGATACCTGAGGAATTGGGGTTGTCATGTTCAGTGGTTGCCAGAAACTACCTACCGCATTGTAGAGTACAGAGGGATGATAGTGGCACTGAAGTGCTAGCAGGTCTAATGGCTGACTCATCCTGTCAGGTGTCCAGAGTCTGTCTGCACACCAAGCCCTCAGTTTAGGTCATCCAAAATGAGCACGTCCTGGGGGGGGGGGGGGCGTCCTAGGAAATACACGACATAGCGCCACCAACGTTGGTTTGGTTCGTATATTAACTATAAAATCTGAGTAGTTCAGATGTGCTTTCTCAGATAACCCTACTCACATTTTTCAGAGACAGCTGAAGTGGGAAGGTTAATCCGCCTCAGCTGAGCAGGCACACCCTGTGTATTGGCTGGAGGTTTTAGACAAGCTTGTATGGACTATAGGTTCCGTATCATGCAACACCCTAACTTACCTTCTTCTTCTTTCAAAATGACTGAAAGTGCAAATGGCGGTAGAGGCAAGGAAGGAGACAAATTTGCAAATGCCCTTAATATTTCAGAAAACTCCCTGCTTGCAGTGACACTAAAGTTAATAGAACATGGATAACCTGCAAAAGGTGGCCATGTTACCTTCGTGAATGAGGTACACGAGTTGTTTGGACCAGAGGCATGCTATTCCTGGGTAAAGTTCCCACCTGCAGAACCACAGACACACATATTCCATGAAAACATTGAAGAGGATCCACCCGAAGAATACATCCCATACGAGGACATTGAAGTCCCGTTAAATTATCAGAAACATGAAAATTGGGTTAAAGGCGCCCTAAAAAACACAACTTCAGTCATAAGACTCGGCCCGCTCAGCATAGGAGGAGTGACAATGCCGTTCTTAGTGGTTTAAACTCTACATCCTGAGATATACACACTCCCAGTACAGGAAGTACGTACACCATACAAAGACATAGTCAGGCTGTACAGACATAGTGTTCACTTCGTCATGCAAACACTCACATTACAACTTGTGAGAGCTGCTCCACCTGGAATATTGTCCAGGCCCAGCCCACACCAGTAATTATTCCACAAACACTAAAAGCAATAATGGGTGTGTTCCCATCAAAAAGCGATCAAGTACCATTCTGGATTGCTAAAAAAACTAACACAGCTGGAAGCAGTATAATCCCGTAAGGGTCAGCAGGAAAACACAGAATGTTAACAATCTGCTTGCCAATGGGAATGTTTCCCTCAATTTATGGTTGTACCCCGTGGGGAACAATCTTTGCTGCAGTATACTTTAGAACACACAGTACCCCAACTATATTGGTTATACCTGAAGTATTGAAAGAGATACAGAATGAGTAATCAGCAGGACCTACCCTGGACTTGGGGATGAAACTAATGGGTAATTTTGACCAAGTTTCGGCAATTATGCTGAGCAATATTAAGCGGGAAGCAGCATTGGTGGATATATACGCCAACGCTTAAGGGAAACAACTCCTGCAAATGGTGAGCGGGTATTACCAGAAATTATCGAAGACACCTATGCTTCAGTAGGCAGCGATAGTTTGGAAGACAAAGCCGGGAAACCACTAATAGTGAGGTAGTTCTGAGAAAGGGAACTCAAAGCAAGCACTGCCTTCTTATAAAAAGAAGGCGGATAAAAGTCAACCTAAGAATAATAATAACAAAAACACTTCACGATTATGGGGTAGGTCTCCCCAACGGGAGCCCTTTGAAAGGAGGTACGACCGTAGGAATTGTGATAACATTAGGAAATCTGACAGGTATCAAGATACTGATACACTTTTGTTTTGTTCCTTTCAGGGTTTATCAAAAAGCTTGGAGAGGCAAGAACGGTCAGAACAAAAAATTGAAGAATTGAAGAAAGGGAGACACATCGCAGTCCAGATTTCATTATCAAACAGGAAGAGCAACCTAAAACAAAGACTCAGTTCAAAAAGAAGAAAGTAGCTGGCTTAAAAATTCGAAATGCCCAGATTACTAAGGACTCAGCTTCTGAACGGGGAATGGGTTCTAATGATGCTGTTCGATGCGATTCAGCGCTGCAGATGTAAAAATAGCTCACTAGAACCTGAAGGAATTTCTGGTGACAACAGTATTGAATAAAAACATCAAGGTGGAAACACCAAATACACGAGTGAGTGTCCCACATCACCTACATGAAATTCATAGCCAAATAGAGAGACAAAAAAAATTAAAGGTCTCTTTTGGGAAAATTTGACATTCGGATACGACATCCTCTTGGCAGAGAAAGATCAACCACTTGAATTTATAATGGATTGTCCAAAATGTGTAAGTTTAATTTTGCCAGCTTTCTCCAACCTTGTTCTTGTTTCATCAGAACACTCATACTCACAGGAGTGGGCACATGCACTAGCTCTGGCATTATACTGCAACCATGTAGGGTGGGACGTGGAGTCTAAACACCATGTAATACCATTAAAAACGTCTCCAACTCAACAGAGACAGTACCCTGTTAAAAATGAAGCGAAGAAACAGGTCAAAGAAGTTTTAGACCAACTTGAATACAAAGGTGTGATTGAAACCTGCACCACATCAATGAACAACTCTTTGTGACCCGTAATGAAACCTGACAACACATATTGTGTGGTTTTAGATTACAGACACTTGAACACTGGCTCAAACACATTTGCAATCCAGAACACAGAAAGTGCCACATTGATGAATAACATTGTGCGGAAGAAATACAAACCAGCACTAGATATCTCAAATGGATTCTTTTGCCAAACTATAGCTCCTGCAATCCGATATTTGACTGGATTTTCTGCCCTTGGCACTCAGCATTAGTTTTTCCAACTGACCCAAGGCTATAAGAACAGCCCCAGGTTATTCTCGGCAAGGATGTCAGAGCTATTACAAACTAACAATGAAGAGGCAGTGTCCCATGTAGATGATATTTATCTGACAGACAATTAATTACCTGATTACTTGTTCAGGGTGAACAACATATTTGTTGGTTTTGCCAATTTCAATCAAAAATTGCCCATCTCAGTGTCCTATTTTTGGGATATGAATTGTCAAGTGAAGGCAAGAGCCTAGACACTCATTTTCTAGAAAAATGTGTGCTAATATAGCCTGCTAAAACTCTTAAAGGTTTCAGTGGTGGCTCGCATAGGACATGCTGCAGGGTGGTGGTGTTGGGGTGGGGGAGGGGCAGGTTGAGGGGGCATAGTAAAATCAGACATACGACGGAACAGAGAAAAGTAATTATTACGTTCCTCCGTTCTGTAGTAGGCCGGGGTTACTACCCCCCTTGCCCGCCCCTGCCCCGCCCCAACACCTTACAGCACGCCCCAATGCAAACCACCACTAAAAGGTTTACAATCCATATTAGGATTTCTAAATTTCAGCAGAACATACATTCAAGACTACGCAGAAAGTGTAAAACATTTCAACGACCCAATCAGACCAGAATTCACAGCAAAGAAGTAGATTCAATTACTTAGTGACCCTCTAGGTTCAGTTCAAGTGGACATGATAGCTTCAAAAGCCTTGCAGGCACGAGTAAACATCCGCAACCTGGTAACACGGGTCGTCCCCAGGTTATCAGGGTATACTTATATCACGTTCAATGAAGGTGAGACAGTCCCAATCGCATACAAATCTCATCTGTACACAAATGCAAAAAAACGATTTTTAGCAACAGACTGCTGTAATAAGAGAAAGCACTACTGGGCCTGGGCTCCCAACAGTAAGCCAAGCCACTGACCTAATACCAAACAAATTAAATGCCAATACTGTTACCAATATTCTTTCCTATTCATCAAAAACTTATTTCCTATGGTTTCATCTATATGGTTAAGAAAATTCCAATGTAAATAGCTTTTTCTTTGTGGTGTGAGAGTGAATGGGTTGAATGTGGAAAGTATTGATTGATTGGGAATTCGTGAATTCTTTGGAATGTGTATATTCGGATTTTTAAATTATTGTATTAATTGTTGTTTGTGATCATTGCTCATAAGGTTGTGAAAAAAATTGCACAAATAATTTAACAAATGTAAGTGATTTAAATAATAAAAAATGATTAATTCAGACTGAACCACAAGTCTAGGACCCATGTTTGGTTAACTCCAATGTGCTGTGGTAAATAGGAAAAAATATTGGTAAGAGTATTGGCATTTATTTCGTTTGGTAATAAGAGAAAGAACACTAACCAAGGGGAAACACATCATTGTTGTTACTCCGATGCCAATTTCAGAGGCTGTAACTAAAGTCAGCATTCCAAATGCATAGGCACTGCATCCACGATGGATACAATGGGCTAATTCCCTCGGTGCAATAAAATTAGAATAATAATACGATCCAAGACTTTGAAAACAGGCATTCCTGTAGTACGATCAAGAATATCCTCTCCCGAATGAAATCTTACCTCTAGATAAGTATGAAAACATCATTTATACTGAAGATCTGGCGCAACCAGCCATAGGACGTAAACAGCAGTATAGCGCTGCAAGCGCTTCAGTAAAGTGTCAGATGCAGGCTGGCAAATTCCAATACGACTATGCAATCTCTAGAGAATTGTATCGCACAGCTGGCAGAACTGAAAACCCTGATATTGACACTACAGTATACGGATTGGGAATTTCCCACACTGATTGTTTGCGATTCATTTTACTGTGTGAAATCTTACAATAATTATCTTCACTACTGGTGCCAGAATTGATTTAGAGGCGCCAAAGGTGGCACAATAAAACACAAATTGTTATATTGTTATGGACACAAGTGGCAAAGCTGGAAGCCATGGAAAGTATGGGTGTGGCCTTGCTTACCATCCCGAGGAAAATTCAATGGTGTAGAGAAAATACTGGGACCTAAAGAAATCCTTAACAGCAAGGGTATTAGGCACGAGCAGTACATGGGTCAATCAGCTATATGGGGTCCAGATGGCACTTGATAACATGCCAAGAAAGACCTTGGGAGGCTGTACTCCTTATAAAATTCTCTTTGGACAAGAATGTGAGTACCTGATCTGGATTGTACCAGCACAGTGGTGGATGCAAAACAATTTGAACTGAATGTCAGTTTGGCTGTTTTACAGGAACTCAATGAATTCTAAGCACTACAAAGCAACGTGCACTGGGGAAGTGAAACCAGTTTTGGCAAGACCTGCCTGGGTTCCGCCGATTGAGGACCTGGTCTGGGAAAAGATCATGGACAGAAGAGTTTGGGACATCTTATAGAACAGCGGTACCTGTCTTGGCTGTTGTAAGACCAAGAACCGTACTACTTCTGCCTCTTGCCGGCAAAAAAGAACAAAAGATTTGTCTCCATTGATCAGATCAAACCGCATCATGTGGCCGATTATCAATAGTTGGCTGAATGGGGTCTTGAGCTGCCGCAGATCTCCTCTTGCTACTATACGGGAAGTTCAGATGGTAAGACTAATAACCTTTCAAATCCTGGGTCTGAGCTACTGTTTGTTTTTTTAAGAATACACCCATCATCGCTGAGCATTATATAGGTCTTTGTTTGGTTTGTAGCCAAATCCAATTACCCCATGAAATAAACAATTTCCATTAATAGGGCGTTTATGCCATTAGGGGTTATTGAAAGCATAACCACATCATCTACGTATAAGAGTACTGGTGCCTTTTTCCTACCAATTGAAGCTCATTCAAGGCGATATTAATTAGGGCTGTGGCTAGATCATTTATATACAAAAGGACCAAAAGGGGGTCAGGCACTCCTTTTTCCTAACCTAAAGGAATCTGGCTATTCCCCTGAGGGGCTGTCCTTAACAGAGGCTGACAGAACATAATGGAAGTCTTTCCAGAGCTCGACCAAATCATTCTCAACACCTAAGTCTTCCAAGATCCCACAAAGCTTAAATCTAATTACACTATCGAAGATGCATGATGAAGGACATGCAAACACTACTCTGCTTAGCAATGGGGTACTTTGAAACTAACAAGCATAAGTTCAAAGACTTCTTAACAAGTCCTAGTTCCTCCCTGAATCCATACTGCACATCCGATAGCGTGCCACTGGCCCTCACCCAAGTAGGAGACGATGAATATACCCCCCTACCTGCCAATTTTACTGTAGAATCCATCAAGGATGTTGGTTGGTAGCACTCCTGTGAAAGGTTTTACCCTTCTTGAAGCTAGTCGCAATAATGGCAGTGTGCCATGACTGTGGAGTGGCACCTTACAGACAGTGTTAAAACCGTTACATAGCAGAAGGGAGCTATAACTCAGGTGAGGCTTTATATAAATTCATCAGCACACCATCAGGTCTGGGGGCCTTGTTACAAGGGCTTCCATTAATTGCATCTGTGACCTCTTCGATGAGAAACTTCAGTACTAGATGAAAAACATATCCTTCTCAGCATATTTATTAGATACACTATGTCCATATACTTTTTAAAAATGAATTACTCAATCTTCCAGGTTAATAATAGTTAGGGCAGTGGTAGAATGTATGCTTGAGTGGTTGGTGTTAATGGCCTCCAGCCAAAAGGCCCTAGGATCTTTCAGCCATCACGCCCTAACCAAATTCCCTAAGCATTCATTGTGTATTTCTTTTCTCCTATTTTTTAAATCAGCTTCATACTCTGCTCTGGTGCAATTGTCCTAAGTCCCTGGGTATCTCCTTTAGCACGTTGTGTAAACACTAAGGCCTTCCTACAATGGTGGTTGAACCCGTTAAACTTGTGGGTCCCTGGTTTAATAGGTTTCATAAGGCCATGACTGATAACAAGATTGAGATGGGAAAATAGATTAGCCACCATCTGTGGGTCATCATTGTTGAAGGTTGGGCATTTAATAATCAAGGAAAGATGGTTTGAGCAAGGTTTTGACAGGAAAGTGGTCATATCAATTTTTTCCCAGCCTAAGCACAGACCTTGTGGTTTAACAATTAATGAATCCATGGCCATTGACTTAGCTGCCCCACACCTGTCATCAAGACATAAATCCAGACGTATGGGATTGTGATACTGTACCCCGTAACAATGATAGCTGTCCTGGATACATTGGGCAGCAGATCCTGGGTTCCAAAAGTATAGTCAATGGTAGACCAATATTTCCTCCTTTCAAAAGTTGCCTTCAATAATTATGGTCCCTAAATTCAGTCACATTGGTGAAGTTTTATCACACTGGTCCCTTTGGAATAATCAAATCCTGTGGCATTGTTGTTCGTCATATTGCTCTCATTAACCAGCTAAGAGATCCCAAGTTTAGCATTAAAATCCTTCCCCTAAAATTATTTCATGTTCTTGATGCAAACTAGCGTACTTAACTTCCAGATCACAGATACAATCATATAACCTGTTAAAATTTACAGTACATCTAGGTACCCATTATAAAACTTAATAAAAACAACAATTAAACCATTTGGCCACATAAGTTAAAATGCTTGAAGTAAAGTGCAGTCTGTGGTAACCAAATTAAGGGGTAGATTTGCAAGAAACTGACATATCTATATAGATGCGTCAGTTTCCCTGCGCCAGCCTGCAAAACACTTGCGCAGGCATGGATGTGCCGAATTTACAATATGGTGCACCATGGCACAAGGATTGACATGCAACAGAAATTCTGATTAATCTGTTGGTCCAAAAGTCACGCATTGCTGGAGTCGTGCCGCAAGCATGACGCAACTCCAGCAATGCATGTTGAGGCCTGTACTTACTTTGCTGCGCCACTCCTTACACCTGCTTCAAGCAGACGTAAGGTATTGACGAAGTGGCGTCCTAGAAGGGGCACAGTGAAATCTTGTAGATTTCACTGCATCACTTCTACAATGCTTTCCTGTTTGGGAACGTCCACCCTGCATACATTATACTTGACGCAGGAATAATGTGACGCAAGGCTTTACAAGGTGACACATCTCCCTAGATGCGTCACGTTGTAAATGGGCTGCAACATGGCGCATTGTTTATGCTGCCGCTGCGTCACTAAAAGTGACACAATGGCAGAGCAAAAGTGATGCAAGTGGCTTGTAAATCTGCCCCTAAATTTACAATCCTAAGTGACTTTGATCCAAGCCTTGAGTCCTGCCCTGGCTCTACCTGAGGAGGACGGTTCTGACTGGACTGTGTAAAAACAGTAACCATTCAGGCTTATAGTTTCTACAGATCATGTTTCTTGAAAGAATAATATCATAGACCTGAATGAAGTTAACTTATTCCTTGAAACTCACCCTGCTTGCCAAGCCGGCATTATTCCAAAAAAAGGTTCTTAATCACTTGTCCATAACTCTCAGTAGCCATAGTGTCAACTTGCGACCCAGGAGAATCAGTATGGTGTACATTTAATTGTTGCTCATAATTGGGAAGATCATGGGGAAGCAGAGCCGGGGCCCTAAGGGGAGCTCATCCCTATTGGCCACCTTAACATAGCCCACCAAAGCTGTATAAGGAACCCACAATCAGTCTACTTCAGAAAAGTCATCCAGTGGGGAAAAATATTTTGGACAGGGATGTTAAAAGAGCATGGTGGGGCGGGCATTCTGCAGTAGACATTGGCTCTAGCACTCAGGTTAATAATCAAATTCCTGTAAAAATGTCACTGGGGCACATTCTTAACATTTCTGCATACTGACCGTAGTCTTAAATTTAAGTACACAGTCATCAGCATACATGAGGACAGACTGTTCTTTAGTCCTGGACGTAGGTAGATCGCAAGCCACCTCGTACAGGGTGGACTTCAGGTCGTTGATATAATACCTAATCAGAAACGGGGCCAGTATACACCCCTGCCTTACACCTTGACTGATCTTAATGGGGTATGTGCCTTCTCCATTGGGCCTGAATGTGACAGTGCCCACCACATCTTTGTGTAGTCTGGATAATACATGCACAATCCTAGTGTCAGTGCCCATAGTCAGCATTTTGGATCAAAGCCTATCTATTTCAACATTGTCAAAGCCTGAGCTAAGGTCAATAAATGCAACATATAACCACTCATCTTTGATCTAGATGTGCTTGCTAGTCAAGAGGTCCAATAGACCGGAGCCGGAGCCGGGCGATCATAATCCGTCTCGGCTCCCGGCTCCAGCGCTGCTCTGGAGCTCAATTAGGCGGTTCCCCAGTGGTCCGGGGACTGTTTCCAGCACGCCTCTGAAGCGGAAGGTGCGGCGCTCAGCTGGAGAGCGCTTAGATGCTTCTGGAGATGCAGGATCGTCCCTGGCGTGACCTCGGGGGGATCTCGTGTTTGTGAGGCAAAATGGCGGCTGCCTGTGCAGCTTTTTTCACCGGATCCTGTCGTGCCAGCGGAGGTTGCCACCTGAAGATCTTGGCCTCCCATGTTACACCAGCACTAGAGGTGAGCCGGGCCCCACCGCAACTAACGGGGTGCCCTCGCTGCTCTCCTCAGAGAAGCGCTCCAGTCTGCTCTGCCCCGGGGCTTGCCTGACCCCAAAATGGCGGCGCCTTAGGGACATCGGTGCCAATGACTCCATTGGACAGACTTTCAAGCTCGCGATCGGCTGCTGCCTAAGCATAGCCTAAAGAGCTTTCCTCCTGATCCCTCCTCCTGTGCCTCCTCCTGTGCCCATCCAGCATTGGCGTTGCTGAGGCTCCTCCAGTTGGCCCCAGATGATGTGGGGTGGCTTTGTGGAGTGTTCTCCCCTCCTCCCGGGACTGCCTCCCGTTCTGCGAACAGATGTTTTGGCGCCGGTGGTCTTTCTTCCCTGACTCCTGGTATCCGGATCGAACTCCTCTGCCCCAGCTCCTCATGGACGATAAGGCTGTGACTTTGCCGCGGACTGCCTTTCTCCCCCCGGACTTGCTGGCTATGGCAGCCCTCTTCCTGGACTTTCGGACTTGGACCTCTGAGTTACCCTCCATTTTCTTTTAATGACTCGCTTCTTCTTCTAGCTTTCTCCTCCGTCACTTTAGCGATCTCTGACCTCCCCTTCTGTCCTAACGACCTTTCTATTGTCTATCCCGCTGCCTCCGACACACTCCTCGCTGTCTTACTCGTTACTATCTGCTCCCCTCTCTGGTTTGTCTCACTTCCCTGCCCTTCTCTGTCCCTCCCTTGTTGCTGTGACTGCATCCCCCCTCCGACCCCACCTAATGGAACTCTGCTTTTCAGTATATAGAGATAACTCTAATCACTAGTACATGCAGTAGACCTTTGTACTCTCTACCAATCCTATGTGACTCTCATGGACTTCTTTACTTTTATTTTTGTCCTGGCCGCCATTTTACAGCTGCTCTCTGCCGTTTTTCTCTGGACCCTGACCCGCCAGCTTGTCCATTCCCTCGTCTTGTACCCTTCTCCCTCGTTTCCCCCTTGACGATCCTCAAATGTTTCTTCCCTTTTCTGTTTTGCCTTTTCTACATACCCTTGTATCCCTCCCACCCTCCCTTGGGGCTGTGACTGCGTTCCCCCCTCTGACCCCACTTAATGGAACGCTGCCTGAGAAAATCTACTATGTGTGTATATATATGTATAGAGAGATAACTCTAATCACTAGTATATGCAGTAGACCTTTGTACTCTCTACCATTCCTATGTGACCCTTAGAGTATAACCATTTGTATCCCTTCCTTATGTATATAGAGATAACTCTAATCACTAGTACATGCAGTAGACCTGAATACTCTCTACCATTCCTATGTGACTCTTAGAGTATATCCATTTGTATCCCTTCCTTATGTATATAGAGATAACTCTAATCACTAGTATATACAGTAGACCTTTGTACTCTCTACCATTCCTATGTGACTCTTAGAGTATATCCAGTCATATCCCTTCCATATGTATATAGAGATAACTCTAATCACTAGTATATGCAGTAGACCGCTGTGCTCTCTACCATTCCTATGTGTCCCTTAGAGTATATCCAGTCATCTCGCTTCCCTATGTATATAGAGATAACTCTAATCACTAGTATATGCAGTAGACCGTTGTGCTCTCTACCATATCTATGTGACTCTTAGAGAATATCCACTTGTATCCCTTCCCCATGTATATAGAGATACCTCTAATCACTAGTATATGTGGTTGACCCTTGTACTACCTACCATTCCTATGTGACTCTTAGAGTATATCCAGTCATATCCCTTCCCAATGTTTATAGAGATAACTCTAATCACTAGTATATGCAGTAGACCTTTGTACTATCTACCATTCCTATATGACTCTTAGAGTATATCCATTTGTATCCCTTCCTTATGTATATAGAGATAACTCTAATCACTAGTATATACCGTAGACCTTTGTACTCTCCCTCATTCCTATGTGACTTTTAGAGTATATCCAGTCATATCCCTTCCCTATGTATATAGAGATAACTCTAATCACTAGTATATGCAGTAGACCGCTGTGCTCTCTACCATTCCTATGTGACCCTTAGAGTATATCCAGTCATATCCCTTCCCTATGTATATAGAGATAACTCTAATCACTAGTATATGCAGTAGACCGTTGTGCTCTGTACCATTTCTATGTGACTCTTAGAGTATATCCACTTGTATCCCTTCCCCATGTATATAGAGATAACTCTAATCACTAGTATATGTGGTTGACCTTTGTACTACCTACCATTTCTATGTGACTCTTAGAGTATATCCAGTCATATCCCTTCCCTATGTATATAGAGATAACTCTAATCACTAATATATGCAGTAGACCTTTGTACTATCTACCATTCCTATGTGACTCTCAGAGTATATCCATTTGTATCTCTTCCTTGTGTGACTTTACATCTTGTATATTTGCTCGTTTTTTCTGTTTGTATCCTTTATGTAACGCATGTAATCCTAAGTGGTTTCTCAACTGGTTCTTATGTAAAGCGCTCTGACACCTTCGGGTAAAGTTTGCGCTATATAAATTGCATGAATAAATAAATAAATAAATAAATAAATAAATAAATAGGTGAAGATTTACACACTGGTTTATAGTCCCTAGGCCTCATCTAAACTCATTTTGTACTGGCGTTATGATACCCTCCTCCTGCGTCCAGGTCTCAAGGCGGTCCAGCAAGATCCTTCCCATCACCTTGACCGTAGAGTCAATGAGTAATATTGGATGGTAGCAACAAGGGTCTCCTCTATTTCCCCTCTTTAAAGATAGGGGCAGTGATGGACTTAGACTACTACCTAGGTGGGCCACAAGTCATGGCACAATTTAGGGTATTAACTAAAAGTGGCGTCCATTGGTTCATATTCTTTTTGAAGAGGTCAATAGGGACTCCATCTGGTCCCTAGGCGTTATTGCTGGGGCACCCCCTGACTGCGAACATAACCTCCTCCAAGTAGAACTGCAGATGTTCATTGTCACCGAATGATAGAGATCCACTACTATATGATCTGAGAGTTTGGGTGCGAACGCCTTTGTGAAGTGTGCCACCCATGAGGAAGGCTGAATGGAATCTGAATGTCAAGTGGAGGTCACTGATTTTCTTGCATCACACAACCCAGATTGGGTTTTCTTACTGTATCATGGACTAATGAATCATCTGGCTCAGATCTGGTTGACTCTATCCCTCCTGACGTTTCTATCCTTAAACAGATTGCGTGGGCAGGTCAGGAGGCGGTGTGGCAGTGACTCTTAAAGCTTATTATCAGAGCCATATTGAACTACTAAGCGCTTGCTCCTGTGAAACCTTTTATTTTAAGCTTAAACTATCTGATACTAGTTAATATGTAGGGATGCTGGCTCATAGGCCACCTGGTCCTAGAACTTCCTTCTAAATGTGATTTTGGGTCTTATAGAACCCTACATGATAAAGAGTTGGGTGACCACTCTGGGTGATTTTAATTTTCTCTTCAAAGAGATCACTAATAAAGACTTAATGGCATTAAAGGAGACACTGTGTGGTATGGTGCGGCCGCAGTTGGTTACAGCACCTACCCATGAGGCAGGACATACCTTACATGGAATATTTATGAACGATCCTCATAAAATATTTCAGTCTGTGTCCCCTCTCAGTTGGTCAGACCATGGAGCTGTGTCATCTAATACCAAGGTGAGAAGAAGAACCTAGAAGGGGGTATCTGTACTGTTAGATCTGGGGGTCTCTAATTGACAATGGTGTTCACCTTTGTCCAAATAGGGACCCTTACTTCTAAGTCAGGATAAGGGGATTATACTCCTTAATAATCCCTATTCACCCCCTTGGTAGCTTGGCACGAGCAGACAGGCTTATCTCAGAGGCAGTGTGTTAAGCATATGTGAATATACACAGTAATACAGTGGAAACACTACAAATGGACATAACACAGGTTTTTATAGAAATAAGTATTCTTTATATAAACTTAACACAAGACCACAAACAACAAAAATCCACAATACTACACTTAAGATTGCTTTAAAGATGATCAAAGTCACTTAGTTCAAGTTTGATGCATAACGCAAAGTAAACAAAAGGCTTGCAAAAGGGGAGATGCGTCGGTTCCGTGATCCGGGGGAGATGATGCGTCGTGCCTCAATGCTTGCACAGAGTAGGGGATGTGTCATAACCCGTACCGGTGCGGAGGTGATGCATAGATTCTCGGCCTGCGGGCCCATTGCAGTACGCAAGATGGCGCCTTGATGTGATGCGATGATCCGCTTGCGATGGGAGAAGGTGGCGCCTTGATGCGGCGATGTGATGACGATGCGTAGACGCCCTGGCAGCCTTGCGACAACTCTGTACTGTGGAGCCGCGACAGGCCCTGCGATGCGCTTCTCCGGTGATGCGATGGCGACTCTCTTGATGCCGTCACGCTTCTCCCGTGATTCGACAGCAGGCAGCTTCGATGAATACACGCTTCCAGGACAATACGGCAAAGGTTTGCTTCTCCGGCAATGTGACGATTTCTGCTGTGGCGGGGACACGCATCCTCTCGATACGTCACGTTTCCAGCTCCCAGCGACACGCAAATGTCTGTAGATGAGAATTGCCAGCAAGGAAATACAGAGGGGAGCTGGAGATGAAGTATTTGGTCCATGAGACTTCAGCAGGAGGCAAGCACAGTTCAAGCCCTTGGAGAATATTCTGAAGATGATGAAAATCCTTAAAAAGTTTCTTCTCCTTTCCTTGGCAATGAAGCAACCACTGCAGGCCAACCCAGCAAACAGCACACTGGCAGAGGGGCAGTCAAACTCCTGCAGCTTTCTTGGTTCTTCTCCTTGGCAAAAGGTTTCTTGTTCCAGAAGTGATTTAATTTTCTTGGGATCACGGTCATAATATTTATACCCCAAAATCCTTTGTTTTCTGAAGGCAGAGAGGCGTTTGCCTAGTCCAAACCAGTTCCTGAGGACTTTGTTTACATGACTCTCTCCTTCCTTTCACTGTGCAGGGCAGAGACATCAGACGCCCCACAGGAGGTGGAGCCAGCACAGGGGAGGGAAGGCCCAGCTCTGGAGCACTTTGTTGACAAGATTCCTTCTCTCCTTTCACAATGCAGGGCAGAGACAGCAGACAAGCCACAGGAGGTGGTCCCAGCCCTATTCAGGTCCCAGGTGCAACTCCTCCCTCCCATCTAGATGCATATCTCTCTATTCACCACTGGGCTGCCCTAGCCTGTCTCCTGGAATCAACCATCCTTTTCACTCACAAACCCAGACAAGAAATACACAACCTAGCAGAGGAAGGCCTGGACAGTTAGGCAAGAAAATGCCTACTTTTTAAAAGTGGTATTTTCAAACATAGAATAATAAAACCATCTTTACTAAAATATGTATTCGATTATTCTGAGTTCAGGCATACTAAATTCGAATTTCTACCATGTTACCTGAGTCAGTTAGGATTATAAGAATGTAATAATCTCACTGCCCATTCTAGCCAATGGAGAACAGGTAGCCTTCAATAGCGAAAAACGAAAATAGCTGTAGTTCACTATTAGGACATGCTACACACACCAGAGCATGCCCTACCGTATACTTACAATGCCCCATGCCCAAGTGGGTGCACTTGCCAAGTCGACATGGCAGTACTAGACTGTACAGAGGCCTTGCAATGGCAGGCCTGAGACACACTTTTCAAGCTGCTTCTGTGGGTGGCACAACAAGTGCTGCAAGCCCACCAGCAGCATTTGATTTACAAGACCTGGGCGCACATGGTGCACTGTACTAGGGGCTGACAGGTAAATCAAATAACCCAATCATGGAATCACCAATTAGTACATCAATTTAACATAGGGAGCACTTGCACTGTGGCACTGAATAGCAGTGGCACAGTCCACAAAACATATAACCAGCAAAAACATATCAAAACAGAGGAGGCAATCCGTCAAAAATGGAAAGGGAGACTCACGCCAATGATGCCAGGTCTAACATGTACTGTAGAAGCCCTGGCCAGTGCTTTAGATAATCTGCCCTTGGAGATACATGAGAATGCTGATAAGGGTGCAGCGGCCTTTGCGACCTGGCTGGGTATGACTGCGCATACAGTAACCCCAATTCAAGAGTTGAAGCTAAGGAGTAATTCTCCTACAGCACCTTCGTTTAATGAGAGGCTGTGAGCGCTTAGACAGGCTTGACGCTGTGAGTCGCAAATCAGGAGGAAGTACTATAAGGAGCAAGATAGAGTTGCTCATAGTGGTAGGCTCAGGGAATCTAAAAAAGCGCTTAAAGAGGAGAAATCAGCATACTGTACCAATGAAATCAATTCGGCTAAATCCTCTAAAGCGCTCTTTTAGGTGGAGCAACAGCTCTTCTCCCCAGCAGTGGTCAGAGGGAAGGAAGGATCACACGAATTCTGTAATCAGTTGGCTGCTTTTTTTCAGCATGAAATTGCTAATATCTACAATAAACGTGCATTAAAAAAAAAGAGGAAACAGCATGCTGCGATCTAGTAGTGAGCAATAGAGGTATTTCTGTAACAGCCCTCTGTCTATTGATCAAGAGAGTAACCTGCTCACTGTATTTCTACCACTTTCCCTCGAAATGGTTGAACAGCATCTTGTTAACACTAAATCAAGTTTGCCTTTGGGGGTATGGGGAGATGCAATGCTGCATATGGTATCTGGTACCGTGGCACACCCTCTCTCATCTGTAGTGAATAAGGCGATCTCCTCCGCTTTCGATCTATGGCGATGAAAGGAGGCGGTGATGAGGCCTCTTCTAATAAAACCTAATCTTGATAGTAAAGAGTGTATGAACTATTGTCCAATCTTGCTCCAATGCCTGCTAAGATTTTCGAAAGATGCTTAAAAGTCTATCTGATGATGTTTGCGGAACCAGGGACGGTTGGAAAGATCACAGTTTGATTTCCGCCAACACCATGAAACTGTATCTGCACCAGTGTTGGCCACAGACTGTATTAGGCAGTTAGTGGATGTGGGGCAGGGCCGGGCGTTGATTCTATTGGACCTATAGATGGTCTTTGATAACATCTACTCCTCTCTACTAATTGAATACATACACGAGATAGACAGCACAGACAGGGCCTTGGTATTTTTGTCCTCCTTCCTCAAAAAATCGTTCTCAGAGGGTCATGCTGAACCAATATTGTTATGTTGTATTCTCTCTGCCTTGTGACAAACCTCGGGGCTAGTCTCTGAGCCCTACATTATTTATTTTATATGTTTCTCCACTTGCCACCATTATCCATTCCTATGGGCTTCATGCAAAATCCTACACTGATGACACCCACATTATTGTGTCGATTCCTAAGAACCATGCAGCCACTGCAGTTAATTTCTCACATTGTATGTCTGCGGTAGCAGAATGAATGGGAAGAAATGTCCTCAAACTCAATGGTAGGAAAAACGAGGTGCTGCTATTTGGAATGCATTCTTTGAAATAGAATGATGCCTGGAGGTCAGTCTCCCTTGGCACTCTGCCTATTCCAGCAAATAACGCTAACAATCTTGGAGTGTTTCTAGATACTGGCTTATAAAGAAGCTGAACAATATATTTTCCTTCATTCCCATCTCGGCATGGAAGCATGTTTCTCTGGCATTGGTTATGTCCAGAATGGATTATTGCAAAGTCCTCTATCTGGTTTCTACCATCAGTACCCAGGCTAAACTGCAGGCAGCACAGAACGCTCTAGCTAAGGCTGTTCTTGATCTCCAAGTGTCAATCTGCTGCTTCAGGGCTGAGTGAGCTTCACTGGCTCTCTATCAGAAAGCGAATCAAATTTAAGGCTGTATGGTACATAAGGTGCTCTATAAAGTATGCGTTGCTGGGATAAGGGGGATGTTCCATTGGTACTTTCCAACCAGAGTCCTGCGATTTGCCCATCTCAATCTAGCCACCCTGCCCAGAGTCCACAAGATGAGAGGGAGGACAGAGTTTTCTCATTGATCACGGGCAGACTCTAAAACTCGCTCACTCAGTTCCTGATTTCAGTCAAAGGGCATTTGCCTTTTAGAAAGGCATTAAAACCTGGCTATACACTGTAAAGAATGTTTCTCTTCCTGGTCTCTTATCTGTCGACTGACTTAATGGATTGGGTGGGCTGCTGTGCTGTGAATATAGCTCCTTGATGCCTATGGGCATTTGTTGATCTGGATGAATTTAAAAGTAAATCAAACATCAGTTTTGGTGTTGTATCCACCGGGAAAGTAGGTTGAGTTTGCCTCTCTCCAAAACAAAGAACCGTCAAGAGTTACATCCCATGTGCCTTTTGCATAGGCACATGGGATGAGTTGGGGGCTTTCAACAATTCTGGGGCATGCTGACAAATACCCGCGTACGCCTCTGGAGTGACTGTGGGTTGGTATCCTGTGAAGACAAGTCATAAAGTGCTCCTTACTGCAATACACCAGGCAACCTACCATTACTCCTTTGCCAGTACTTAGAAAAATCGCCCACTATCTTTCCCCTCAAGCTCGCAAACAGACCGTGGTGGCCTTAGTTACATCACGGCTGGACTATTGTAACGCCCTGTATGCAGGCATCAATAAAGGCCTCATCCAACGCCTCCAGTCCATCCAGAACGCGGCTGCCAGATTTGTTCTGGACCTCCCTAACACCGCTTCTGTCTCTCTTGCAAGGAAGAGTCTTCACTGGCTCCCGATTCAGTCTAGAGTCTCTTTTAAAATCCTATGCCTAGTCTTCAGTGCCCTATCCGACGGCAGCTCTGAGGCCATAAGTTCCCTTCTGAGTCCCTACGCCCCCAGCAGAAACCTTCGTTCTGCCAATAAGAACCTTCTCACCGTCCCTCGGACAAACAAGGTTAGATGGGGCGGAAGAGCTTTTTCATTTGTGGCCCCTAATTTATGGAATGCCCTCCCCTCTGAGATCAAATCACAACCCACCATGGTTCTCTTTAAGAAGGCTTTAAAGACGTGGTGTTTCATCAAGGCCTATCATTAATCATGCTCTCTGACCGTATCATTTTATTTGGTTAGGCGCCTTGATGCCCTCTGGAGCTAAGTTGCGCGATATAAATCTCGTTTCATTCATTCATTCATTCCCGAATCACCACTACCCCTGCGTCCATGTCTACCCACTTGCTTAGAAAACCCTTGGTTTTTGTAAAGCTTGAAGGAGGGTCAATGAATGTGTAAGGCTAAGGGTTTATGGCTACTTATGCCACTGTGGAGAATGGAAAAATAGAATACCTTCAACCTCAGGCCTTCAGGCACGGAGGTGATGTCAACTAGGCTACCCTTCAACCTTCCAATGATAGACACCTGTCCACAAACTCGCTCCTGTGTCAGGTCAACTGTAAGTTTAAGACACTGCTTCACCGTCATTTTATTTATCCCTTCACTACACAGATTATGGTCTAAGTGCAAGTGGTCCGTATTGTATTTATCCCTCAGGCCACAGACAACGTATATGAGGCAAGCCTAAGGGCCTTATTTATAATTTGGGTAACGGGTACTTCTTATTAACCGCATCGCTGCGGCTGGTATTTTTCCGCTACGCAGCTATTTTCTAAAAGCCGCGTTAGATGACGAGCTCAGCTCGTCATCCGCACACGACCACCGTGGCTGATGACGAGCTGAGCGCGTCATCAGCATCGAAGGTGTTAAGAGCGACAGAAAGCCAGTCTGCCTCATCACAAGTACAAATCCCATATGACTTATTACAAATGCATAGCTTGTCTACCTTATTGCAAGTCCATTACATGCAGTTTTAGTAAGTCAGAGGAGATATCCGTCACCTTGTGACACTGTACATGTCCACCAAACTTTAACGCAGCCCCTAAGACCCTCACCACATGTCGCTTGCACCTTTCCGAAAAACTTTATATCAGGCCCTATGATCCTCACCACGTGTCACTTGTACCTTTCCACCAAACTTTAAATCAGGCCCTTAGACCCTCACCACGTGTCACTCGCACCTTTCCACCAACTTTATGTCAGGCCTAAAGATCCTCACCACGTGTCACTTGTACCTGTCCACCAAACTTTAAATCAGGCCCTTAGACCCTCACCATGTGTCACTTGTACCTTTCCACCAAACTTAAATCAGCCCCTAAGACCTTCACCACATGTCGCTTGCACCTTTCCACCAACTTTATATCAGGCCCAATGATCCTCACCACGTGTCACTTGTACCTTTCCACCAACTTTATATCAGGCCCAATGATCCTCACCACGTGTCACTTGCACCTTTCCACCAACTTTATATCAGGCCTAAAGATCCTCACCACGTGTCGCTTGTACCTTTACACCAACTTTATATCAGGCCCAATGATCCTCACCACGTGTCACTTGCACCTTTCCACCAACTTTATATCAGGCCTAAAGATCCTCACCACGTGTCGCTTGCACCTTTCCACCAACTTTATATCAGGCCCAATGATCCTCACCACGTGTCACTTGCACCTTTCCACCAACTTTATATCAGGCCTAAAGATCCTCACCACGTGTCGCTTGTACCTTTACACCAACTTGATATCAGGCCCAAATACCCTGAAAACGTGTCACGTGCAATTTTCCACCAACTTTATATCAGGCCCCAAGACCCTCTTGCACCTTTCCACCAAACTTTAAATCGGGCCCTAAGACCCTCACCAGGTGTCGCCCGGTAATATGGCTTGTGATATAGCACTGAGTGTAACCAATATTTATATATTTGAATTACATTTTCATCTCTTATCTATACGAGCAGGAGAAATGCCATGTTTGGTTCGACGCAACAAAATGACTGAAGTTCAGGTGACCCGGACGTCTACTTGCAGGGATGTAATTGCTAATTCCAATTACAAAATCACCCCCGCATGGAAGAATGCGGACGTGAGATCAAGCTCATTAGGACCTTTATTACAACGCCCTTCAGACAGGAAGCATTTTAATGAATTAGACCTCAGTAGGAGTTCACTGATTATGTTCCTGGTGGCTACTTGTTCTGCTTTCTACCCGGAAAATATGCGCTGTTTATTTGTGAATGCCAGCGAAAGGGTGAATTGGCCTTTTTATTTTCTCCATTAACATTAAAGTGAGGCTCCAGTGGTCAAAGTCCATTTGTGAAATTAGACCTCTGGGTTGCTTATGTGCGGCTTCTTTATGTCTTCCATTTCATGCTCAGTTTACTGGTTAAAATCTCCTTTTTACACACTCAGTTACTCCACATTAAAAATGAAATTCAGAAATGAAGGCTTCGCTCCCGGGACTTGACATCAGACAGCATCCCTGTCATCCTCATTTCTGACGAAGATAACTCGGAAAAGAACTCTTCAGAGCTTTACATTCCATTGAAACAGTGTCAACGGGAGGCTTCTTTAAGCCTGACCAAAGTTTATCCTTTCAACAAAAAGGAACAAAGTGCGTTTTTGTCATGAGAGAAGCTATGTTTATTCTCCTCGCGCTCTTTAGCAGTTAAGACAAGCCAAGTTTTAATGAACAGAAACACACCGCAGACCTCCAGCCCAGACACTTAAAAGAAGGGGCGACTCAGATCGACAGAACTGCTACCTAAATCTCTTGAAGAAACTCTACAAGTTGTTTGCAAGGAATGAATCAGAAACTGTCAGAAATCCGGCACTTGTTTTGAGTGTAAATAAGAAAATGTGCATTTTCTACAACACGAAACTATGGCGAATGTTGTGTACATTGCATACCTTTACTAATGGATTTCAGTAGCTTTGCACCTTTGAGTCAAAACCATAACTCATTCTTTTGGTGTGTTTTCCACAATTTTATTTTTTAATAACAAGCCTAGGGGTTTATTTAGGAGAGCCCTGCTTCACTTTTACACCACCTAAAGTGGTACATGCGTGACGCAGGGTTCTCATAAAGATTTATGAAGCCACGCAAAGCCAGCCTGCCTGGCTTTGAGTGGCCTCATAAATAATGAATGAGGTGAAGGAGCGCAAATCACTGCGTCATCTAGCTCTGCGTCTGAGAGGTGTTCCAAGGGTGTTGCAGTGGTTTTACCCACTCAACACCCATGGAATTTGACGTGGCCACAGATTTACAAAGTAGTGTAAATCTGGGGAAGCGACAAATCCATATGCCTCCCGAGGTGAGGTGTAAAAAGGAGAAATATGTTAATTTCTCCTAGTTGTGTCCTCTTTCTAAGTGTGCAGCATTCTGCAGCACACATTGGAAGAGAAAAATGATCATAGGATTGTTTTTGTCCAAGAAGGTGTCCATTCCTGCACAAAAACAATCCTGCCTGATACGTAGGAACCCCGTTCCATGGTGCAAGGGTGCCTAAATTGGAGCCAGGTTTCAAAATGGCACCACACAGGCAGAAAGGACAGGAATGCAACATATTGCTTAAATATGGTGCATTCCTGCCCTTTCACTTTGGTGTGGGCAGCACATCAAGGTGCCCTACTAGTCTGCCCAATGCTAAAATGCCATAAATGAGGCCCTTAGTTTCCAGCACAGACTTCAGCCCTCCGCAGCAGGGGTTGGCCAGTGGCCTTATGTGAGGCGAGCATTCCACCAAACCATTTGCGGGTGTTCAACTCCACAGTGCACAGCCTTTGGCCGTGCAATGTGGTGGTTGGATACATGCCCTGTGTCCCACCTGCTGTGGGGAGCCAAACCCCCACTATATATTGGGGTATACCACAATGTGGGTTCTTTGGCCAGAACCTGATTTGTCTTTTGTTTTTTGATTCAGGGATACTGGTTTGGTACCACAAATCCAGGGCAAGCCTAGTGCTAAGGTAGTGAGATCCCAGGGTAAGATGCTCTGACAAATACCTCTACTGGTGGGTTTGCTGTTCTGAACCCATAACTTCAAACCTCCAAACGGTGATGCTCAACAGGAAATTGGTTACTAAGAGATACAAACAAATGTGCAACATAGATAATATATAGAGTGGTGCTGAATTTCAGCAGTCACCAACGCTTTCCCAAATAGAAACAGTTGCCCATCAATAAATACATTTTATTGCCCTCTTCAGGATCCCTTATTGAAGAGCAACCTACTGATACTTGCCTAGTGAACGAGGCACTTTGGCGTTTGGGTTCTTCACGATCAACTGTCAACCCTTCTAGAAGGGAATGCTAATCAATAAATGGTCTTCATAAGAGTTCCATCTGATATGTGTCGAACACTATAATTATTCACTGTTGCTAGATTACCACTATGATCAAAGTTACAGCAATGATACAAATCCTCTCTAGATGTAATCAAAATCTTTTATATTCTGCTCACTGAGAACGCTGGATCACTTTCCCTATTCTGCCCTTCTAACGAGGGTAAAGAACCTGTACCACCAGGTACGCAAAGTTATGAATTCTTGTTTTTCATTTTCATGAAGGTCTATAAAAAACTTAGAAAATAGAACTGCACATTCTCCCAAATTTTGGGCAATATGTTCAAAGAGTTCACAGAACCCAACGCAGCAATTGATGTTGCTATGCTTCTCTGTGTGAAGTGGAGAAGCAGAACTGCACGATATCTCCATCAAAATGTTGCACTTCAGCTCTCTCAATGCACTGTTGCCCTTGTGACTGCCAAGTGCCACACAAGCATCCTTGCACCATCGGTTTCCATCTGGGACCCAACAGGCACATGCTCCAAAGTTGCAGGGGTTCATCTGCGTCACCCCATCTATCCCTGGACTTGGGGCTGGTTCAAGTCTGAGAGCTGGTGAAAGCCAGACATGAGGGCCCTGGGTTCATCAAGATAGCATCTCATTGGGGCTCTTAACTTTGCAAGGTTCTTTGTTCTGTTGCACACTCCCAAGCCACCTCTGGAGTATCAAAAAGGTGGTAGTGGAAGTCATAGGTAACTCGTAGCCATGCCAATAAAAGCAACATGACTTGTGTGGATATTGCCTTAAGCTTCTGCTTCATGGTGCCAAAGGACTTGGGTTGTGTTAGAACTGGGGGTCTTTAGTTGGCAGATGTAGGTACCACTGTCCAAATACGGACCCTTGCTTCAAGTCAGGGTAAGAGGAAACACTCTTCAGATAACCCGTTGGTAGCTTGGCATGAGCAGGCAGGCTTATTGAAGGCAATGTGCAAAGTATTTGTACCAACACTCACAGTAACGCAGTGAAAACACCACAAACGGACTCCACAACAGTTTAGAAAAATAAAGGTATTTAATCTAAACTACACAAGACTAAAACGACAAAAATCCAACATACACAGTTCAAGAATATGGTTTCAAAAGCGTTCTTAAGGTTGCGTTAAAATAATACACAGTTGCGACACGTTTTAGCCAACAGCACCTTTAGATGCGACAAAAGCTGCAAGTGAAAGCTGTAACGTTGAAAAGCAAGTGATGCGTCACTCCTGAGATGCAGCGGGCATGTTGTGTTGACCACGATCTGTATGGGGAGGGATGTGATACCTTGCGTGGATTCCCGTGCACAGGTTTCGGTGGAAGCGGCTCACAAAAGGTATTATGCGACGATCTCCGATGCGGCGACGATGCGCGGCTTAGCGTCGCTTTTCTACTCAATGCAATGGCTCTGCAATGACTCTTGCAGCGACGTGATGTGATCCGCAAGCAGGCGGTGTGACGATCTCACCCAGTGACGACAGGCTCTGCGACAATACTTGCACAATGATAATCTTCCTGCACCGGACTGGTGCGTCCCGCAAACAAACGATGCAACGACTCTGGCAGCGGCAACAGGCGCTGCGACTATCTAGACCTTTGTAGCGGCGGGAATTTCCTCGCACTGACGGGGATGTGCTCCACAAGAACGCAATGCGATAAAACTTGCAGAAAGTTCTTTAAATCTTAGTTTCCAGCTTCTCAACACAGGTACAACTTCCAGAGGCACCAAAACTGGCCCAAGCACTCTAGGGAGGACAGAACTCTCTGAGTAGAGTTCAGGGAAGCTGGGGGTGAAGTCCTTTTGTTCCTGGGACTTCTTAACAGGGAGCCAGCTCTTCTTCAGGGCCTTGGAGATTCCTTCAAACAAGGGGACACAGCACAAAGCAAAGTCCTTCCCCTCTCCTTGACAGCAAATCAATTGCAGGTCAGTCTAACAAAGCAACAGCAGGACAGTCTTCCTTCTTCATTCTTCCAGCTTTTTCCTGGGCAGAGGTTCCTTCTTGATTCCAGGATGATCTAATTTTCCACTCTAGATGCAGATGGAGCTTTCCAGCCCAGGAATGGCCCACTCAGCCTTTGGGAGCCACCCAGCCCCTACCACTCACAAACCAGACAGTCAATTCACAAACAGGCCAAGGGTCAGACAAAAGAACAGCCACTTTCTAAAAAGTGTTGTTCTCAAACATAGGATTTAAAAAAAACCTTTCCTAAAAGATGTGCTATTACGTTCTGAGTTCAGGGATACCAGACTTTTATGTCCTATCTTGCTCCTATGGGAAGATATGCAGGTAACCACTGTAGCCAGCATTCCCCATGATAGCCTATAGGCAAGATAGCCTTACAATAGTGGAAAACAAAAATGGCTGTAATTCACTACCAGAGCATGCCACCTGCCCTAGTACATGCTCTACCTTTCACATAGACTGGAAA
The DNA here is from genome assembly GCF_964263255.1 of Lissotriton vulgaris. Classification (NCBI taxonomy): domain Eukaryota; kingdom Metazoa; phylum Chordata; class Amphibia; order Caudata; family Salamandridae; genus Lissotriton; species Lissotriton vulgaris. Next base: position 1,043,050,948 of record NC_141696.1, read on the forward strand.
TGCAAGCTGAGCCTACATGCAGGATGCACTGTTCCTAGGAGAAAATTATTCTCACAAAGTAAACATATGATAAAATGCTAATAAATCAAAAGATCTATACCTGGATATTGCCAACATAAATTTTATTTTTCACAGTGATTATTCAGTAATAATCCTGCCTTTTCAACTCATCTTGTTGAACATGCAATGTTATCTTTACATGAATCTATATGGTTGATAACAAGAGCAAAATACAAATATATGTGTGACTTAATGAGCCACTATGCTTCAAGTTAATCCATTTGAAGAAATAACATTAAATGTAGTTTCTAGTTGTCGCCCGATGCATTTCGGGAAGCCCTGTTCCCTTCTTCAGGGGCGAGTACCTAGAGCAAATATAATACAGAAAAATGTATGTGTCAAAAAAATTCAACTTCAGATAAATGAACAATATACACAGGAAGGAAAAAAGAAGAAATAGCTTTCAAAATTTGTCATTAAAAGAACATTCAATCATTGAAGCATATCAACTGTGTTAAGCAGAAGAATCATTGTACATATCCCCTAGTGTGAATCAGTAAGACATTCATCCTATGTTGTAGTGCTGCCCATCTAATGAAAGAACAGACTAATAGTCAGCCAACATAAATATACTTAAGCAGAAAACACCGCTCATTATTCTAGAACAATAGCATAAAAAAACATCTAAGTATATGTGCGTGGTCTGTGGGTAAACTTAAAAAACCGAGCAAATTCCATGTAAGATTGGCCAGCATATATAATAACCTGCAGTAAAGGTCACAAGAACTGAATAACCATCAGTGCGTTTATGCTTGCTCTAATACGCACGATCGGGAGAATGGGAGAGTAATGAACCTACCAGATGGAGGGTGGTGGATAATACGCTCTCTGAGTCTTTCCCTGGTGTCTGTCACGTTATAACACTGTGGAAACATGAAGATGATGGACACCGAATAAGCTAACGTTATTCCATAAGACGGGGTTGCTTTAAAGATTACCTCAACTCATTAAATAAAAATAGCTGTGTTCAAGCCAGCATGAGCCAAAAAACGTGAGCATGGGAAGCATTTACACAAGTGCAAAACTCGGCTCTTGGAAATGACCTTATAGAATTAGGACGTGCATGTCCCCCAAGGTGGAATTAAAAGTAACACTGCCAATTTTCAAATAAGAAAATAAGAAAAGTACCTGGAGTCTTAAGAGACTATAAGCAGATCCAGTAACTTATGCTTAACACCAGACCGTTCTGTGAAAAGCGTAGAAAGCTCTTCTCATTATTAAAGAGGGAATCTACAAGGAAATACAAAACAGGGCTAGAGGCTATGTCTAGTGCACTGTGACTGTAAAAGCATGAGCGCTGAAACGAGTCTTACCGGTTCTGTCATGAACTCGGAATTATCCTCGTGAGTTTTAAGGTAGACTCCTATGAAAGAAATTACATAACGGAACAATGCTTAGTCAGACGGCAACCCGCTGAAGGGAAAATGAAGAATACGAGCGCTGCACTGAGTCTTACCGGAAAGCTGGTGAACGCGCCGACACACGCGACGGTGGAATCCTGATGCGGAAATCAGCGGAGGGATACCATACAGATTCTTAAATAGTTCCTTGGTGAAGCACGTGTGTGAGTCTAACAAGGATACTGGGAAATGAAGTGCTAACACTGACGTGGTATCGTGAAAAGACTAGAGTGACAGGGGCTTTTACCAAGGAATACAACTCATGATGAAATGGCCCTCATTGAATAAGATAGATAACCATAATATGGAGATGTAATAAAACTTGCAGGCACAATAAAAACCGCATACATGAGATATCAGTTTACTAAACTGAACAAAGCTGTATAAAATAAATAATTAATAGCCTCAGTTTAGTGTCAACTACGTAATTGTTCACAAAAAAAGACCACAGTCTCAAAATACCGATGTGTGTTGTCCTGACTACAGTGATGTGAAATGTCCCTCTACATGCGTAGTTACATTCTATATATGTAGCGAGTGCTTACTGGTTTCTATCAATTGTGGAACTGGATGCACAAATCAATTATAAACAATATAACATGGTGAATGCATAATAATGTGGTTACATCGCCATATCGAGATTCCAAAACCCCTGAAGGAATGCAATTAATGTGTACATCAAGCAACATGAATAACACCATAAATATGGTGATCATAACAAAAGAATGCGAACTATGCGTGAACATAACTGGGGACAGTATATGCTGTGGGATGAATGTGGGAATATAATATGACAATGTGTCTGCAACACAAACTTGAAATGCTAAACGGATACTAAGACTCATAAAAAGCAACTATAATCGACCCTATCATTGAGACCTGTGGGTATCAAGGTGGTGAGATATTCAATCCAGTACACCTCCCTCTGCAGTAGTTTGGCGTTGTTGTCTTGGCCTTCTAGTTTAGGTACAACTTCAATGATTTGCGCTCTCAGTTGAGCAATATTGTGTTTAAACTCTATCCAATGTGTTGCTACTGAGGTAGTTCTGTTTTTACACCTGAAGTTGCTTTTATGCTCAGTGAGCCTTGTCTTGAATTTACGTGCAGTTTTGCCTATATATAATTTGCCACACGGGCATTTTAGGCAGTAAACAATGTTCATGGTGTTACAGTCCCCAGAGTGACGTAACTCAATCTTTTTACCTGTAGTGGGGTGCGTCATGCTGTTACCTGTTATGATGTTATTGCAATGTACACAATTTTGACAGCGCATAGTGCCTAAATGGGGTTGTGTAGTTACTTTGGTATTGCAAGTTCTCAACTTATCCATTAAATTCTTGCCTCGGGTGTAAGCAAAAATAGGTTTGTCGGCAAAAATATTCCTGAAGTCACTTTCGTTTTGTAGCAGTTCCCATCTGCTAAGAATAATTCTCTTGATTTTATTGGACACAGTGGAAAATTTAGACACAAATGTGATTCCTGACTTCTGTGCTTTAGGTGGAGGATTAAGTAGTATTTGTCTGTCTACCGTAGACAGTCTTTCAATTGTGTGATCAAGCACTTCTGTGGGATAGCCTCTACTCTCAAACCTGTTGCGATGCTTGGGGATTTGTGCGTTTAGTGCATCGTCATTAGTGCAAATTCTTTTCAGTCTCAGAAAGTGCGAGTAGGGTAAATTGGTGATGAGACTCTTTGGATGGAAACTGGAAAATAGTAGAGTGCTGTTACGGTCTGTGGGCTTTGAAAAAATGTCAGTATGCAACCTCCGTGACTGATCATCTTTCTTAATCAGTACGTCTAAGTAATTGACCTCAATCTCACTCATAGAGTGAGTGAATTGTATTCTCAAGTTCCTGGTATTGAGTTCAGTGATGAGTCTATGGAGTTCAGTGGTGTCTTTGCTCCAAATTAGAAAAATGTCATCGATATATCGACAGTATTGGACGAGACCCATTTGCCATTCTTCATTGGTCAAAATATATTTGTCTTCAAACTTGGACATGAATATATTTGCATAGGCTGGAGCCCCAGAAAATCCCATGCTCGTCCCTGTCAATTGGCCATAGAAATTGTCTTTCCATCTGAAATAACTGTTGTTTAAGCAGAAATGCAGTAATTTCAAGATAAATATACTTTTGTCCTTCGGGAGATCCAGTTTGAGCAATGCCCATTCGGTAGCATCCATACCTTCCTGATGATTAATGGACGTGTATAGTGCGGTAACATCTATGGTACATAATGTCCACTTGCGACTATACATGCTTTGGATGGTCTCAATTTTGTTAAGAAAATGTGTGGTATCTCTGGTGTAAGTGCACCATGTTTGCACAAATTTTTGGAGGTAGTAGTCCAAATATTTACCTACAGGATCAAAAATGGATCCACACCCCGCCACAATGGGGCGGAAGGGAGGATCCGTGGGGTGTTTGTGAATCTTGGGCGTCATATAGAGACGCGGTCTCTTGGGATTAGGTGTGGTGAGAAAAGATTTTTCTACATCGGTGATGATGCCATCTTGTATGGCTTTCTGCAAGTATGTTTGCAAAATACTTAGTAGAGTGTTGGTGGGGTCATTAGCCAAGATAGTGTATGTGTGGGGGTCATGAACATGATCATCAACTTTGCGTTCATAGTAATCAGTGTCCATAACAACCAGGGCACCTCCCTTATCTGCTGGTTTAAGGGTAAGAGTTTCATCTTGTGAGATTCCCTGAATCGTTCTATGTTCATATTGATTAAAATTGGATTTACCAGTGGATTTGTAACGGATCTTGTTAAGATCTCGTTTGACAGTTTCCTCGAAAAAATCGATAATCTTGTGCGACACAGGGGCTTGAAAGGTGCTTTTGGGACGAAAGATTCTTTCGTCAGTGTCCATGTTGACATCTTCGCATACTTGTAGGACATTGGAGAAGGGAATCTCACAAGATGAAACTCTTACCCTTAAACCAGCAGATAAGGGAGGTGCCCTGGTTGTTATGGACACTGATTACTATGAACGCAAAGTTGATGATCATGTTCATGACCCCCACACATACACTATCTTGGCTAATGACCCCACCAACACTCTACTAAGTATTTTGCAAACATACTTGCAGAAAGCCATACAAGATGGCATCATCACCGATGTAGAAAAATCTTTTCTCACCACACCTAATCCCAAGAGACCGCGTCTCTATATGACGCCCAAGATTCACAAACACCCCACGGATCCTCCCTTCCGCCCCATTGTGGCGGGGTGTGGATCCATTTTTGATCCTGTAGGTAAATATTTGGACTACTACCTCCAAAAATTTGTGCAAACATGGTGCACTTACACCAGAGATACCACACATTTTCTTAACAAAATTGAGACCATCCAAAGCATGTATAGTCGCAAGTGGACATTATGTACCATAGATGTTACCGCACTATACACGTCCATTAATCATCAGGAAGGTATGGATGCTACCGAATGGGCATTGCTCAAACTGGATCTCCCGAAGGACAAAAGTATATTTATCTTGAAATTACTGCATTTCTGCTTAAACAACAGTTATTTCAGATGGAAAGACAATTTCTATGGCCAATTGACAGGGACGAGCATGGGATTTTCTGGGGCTCCAGCCTATGCAAATATATTCATGTCCAAGTTTGAAGACGAATATATTTTGACCAATGAAGAATGGCAAATGGGTCTCGTCCAATACTGTCGATATATCGATGACATTTTTCTAATTTGGAGCAAAGACACCACTGAACTCCATAGACTCATCACTGAACTCAATACCAGGAACTTGAGAATACAATTCACTCACTCTATGAGTGAGATTGAGGTCAATTACTTAGACGTACTGATTAAGAAAGATGATCAGTCACGGAGGTTGCATACTGACATTTTTTCAAAGCCCACAGACCGTAACAGCACTCTACTATTTTCCAGTTTCCATCCAAAGAGTCTCATCACCAATTTACCCTACTCGCACTTTCTGAGACTGAAAAGAATTTGCACTAATGACGATGCACTAAACGCACAAATCCCCAAGCATCGCAACAGGTTTGAGAGTAGAGGCTATCCCACAGAAGTGCTTGATCACACAATTGAAAGACTGTCTACGGTAGACAGACAAATACTACTTAATCCTCCACCTAAAGCACAGAAGTCAGGAATCACATTTGTGTCTAAATTTTCCACTGTGTCCAATAAAATCAAGAGAATTATTCTTAGCAGATGGGAACTGCTACAAAACGAAAGTGACTTCAGGAATATTTTTGCCGACAAACCTATTTTTGCTTACACCCGAGGCAAGAATTTAATGGATAAGTTGAGAACTTGCAATACCAAAGTAACTACACAACCCCATTTAGGCACTATGCGCTGTCAAAATTGTGTACATTGCAATAACATCATAACAGGTAACAGCATGACGCACCCCACTACAGGTAAAAAGATTGAGTTACGTCACTCTGGGGACTGTAACACCATGAACATTGTTTACTGCCTAAAATGCCCGTGTGGCAAATTATATATAGGCAAAACTGCACGTAAATTCAAGACAAGGCTCACTGAGCATAAAAGCAACTTCAGGTGTAAAAACAGAACTACCTCAGTAGCAACACATTGGATAGAGTTTAAACACAATATTGCTCAACTGAGAGCGCAAATCATTGAAGTTGTACCTAAACTAGAAGGCCAAGACAACAACGCCAAACTACTGCAGAGGGAGGTGTACTGGATTGAATATCTCACCACCTTGATACCCACAGGTCTCAATGATAGGGTCGATTATAGTTGCTTTTTATGAGTCTTAGTATCCGTTTAGCATTTCAAGTTTGTGTTGCAGACACATTGTCATATTATATTCCCACATTCATCCCACAGCATATACTGTCCCCAGTTATGTTCACGCATAGTTCGCATTCTTTTGTTATGATCACCATATTTATGGTGTTATTCATGTTGCTTGATGTACACATTAATTGCATTCCTTCAGGTGTTTTGGAATCTCGATATGGCGATGTAACCACATTATTATGCATTCACCATGTTATATTGTTTATAATTGATTTGTGCATCCAGTTCCACAATTGATAGAAACCAGTAAGCACTCGCTACATATATAGAATGTAACTACGCATGTAGAGGGACATTTCACATCACTGTAGTCAGGACAACACACATCGGTATTTTGAGACTGTGGTCTTTTTTTGTGAACAATTACGTAGTTGACACTAAACTGAGGCTATTAATTATTTATTTTATACAGCTTTGTTCAGTTTAGTAAACTGATATCTCATGTATGCGGTTTTTATTGTGCCTGCAAGTTTTATTACATCTCCATATTATGGTTATCTATCTTATTCAATGAGGGCCATTTCATCATGAGTTGTATTCCTTGGTAAAAGCCCCTGTCACTCTAGTCTTTTCACGATACCACGTCAGTGTTAGCACTTCATTTCCCAGTATCCTTGTTAGACTCACACACGTGCTTCACCAAGGAACTATTTAAGAATCTGTATGGTATCCCTCCGCTGATTTCCGCATCAGGATTCCACCGTCGCGTGTGTCGGCGCGTTCACCAGCTTTCCGGTAAGACTCAGTGCAGCGCTCGTATTCTTCATTTTCCCTTCAGCGGGTTGCCGTCTGACTAAGCATTGTTCCGTTATGTAATTTCTTTCATAGGAGTCTACCTTAAAACTCACGAGGATAATTCCGAGTTCATGACAGAACCGGTAAGACTCGTTTCAGCGCTCATGCTTTTACAGTCACAGTGCACTAGACATAGCCTCTAGCCCTGTTTTGTATTTCCTTGTAGATTCCCTCTTTAATAATGAGAAGAGCTTTCTACGCTTTTCACAGAACGGTCTGGTGTTAAGCATAAGTTACTGGATCTGCTTATAGTCTCTTAAGACTCCAGGTACTTTTCTTATTTTCTTATTTGAAAATTGGCAGTGTTACTTTTAATTCCACCTTGGGGGACATGCACGTCCTAATTCTATAAGGTCATTTCCAAGAGCCGAGTTTTGCACTTGTGTAAATGCTTCCCATGCTCACGTTTTTTGGCTCATGCTGGCTTGAACACAGCTATTTTTATTTAATGAGTTGAGGTAATCTTTAAAGCAACCCCGTCTTATGGAATAACGTTAGCTTATTCGGTGTCCATCATCTTCATGTTTCCACAGTGTTATAACGTGACAGACACCAGGGAAAGACTCAGAGAGCGTATTATCCACCACCCTCCATCTGGTAGGTTCATTACTCTCCCATTCTCCCGATCGTGCGTATTAGAGCAAGCATAAACGCACTGATGGTTATTCAGTTCTTGTGACCTTTACTGCAGGTTATTATATATGCTGGCCAATCTTACATGGAATTTGCTCGGTTTTTTAAGTTTACCCACAGACCACGCACATATACTTAGATGTTTTTTTATGCTATTGTTCTAGAATAATGAGCGGTGTTTTCTGCTTAAGTATATTTATGTTGGCTGACTATTAGTCTGTTCTTTCATTAGATGGGCAGCACTACAACATAGGATGAATGTCTTACTGATTCACACTAGGGGATATGTACAATGATTCTTCTGCTTAACACAGTTGATATGCTTCAATGATTGAATGTTCTTTTAATGACAAATTTTGAAAGCTATTTCTTCTTTTTTCCTTCCTGTGTATATTGTTCATTTATCTGAAGTTGAATTTTTTTGACACATACATTTTTCTGTATTATATTTGCTCTAGGTACTCGCCCCTGAAGAAGGGAACAGGGCTTCCCGAAATGCATCGGGCGACAACTAGAAACTACATTTAATGTTATTTCTTCAAATGGATTAACTTGAAGCATAGTGGCTCATTAAGTCACACATATATTTGTATTTTGCTCTTGTTATCAACCATATAGATTCATGTAAAGATAACATTGCATGTTCAACAAGATGAGTTGAAAAGGCAGGATTATTACTGAATAATCACTGTGAAAAATAAAATTTATGTTGGCAATATCCAGGTATAGATCTTTTGATTTATTAGCATTTTATCATATGTTTACTTTGTGAGAATAATTTTCTCCTAGGAACAGTGCATCCTGCATGTAGGCTCAGCTTGCATTTCCAGTCACTGTTTTGGTACTATGTAGCCAACATAGTCTAGCAGTTTGCACCCTTAGTCCATTTGGTTAAATTGATAGAATCTTGAGTGCTCCTCTTTCTTTGTAATTGTTCTACCTTTCACATACACTGCACCTTGCCCAAGGGGGTACCTTGGGCCTTCCATAGGGGTGACCAATGTGTACAGAAAGGAAAGGGCTAGGCCTGGTCAGTGGAGACACTGGCCAGGTTGACATGGCAGTTCACAGACTGCACACAGGCACTGCGGTGGCAGGCCTGATACACCATTTTAGGGCTACTCATGTGGGTGGCACAATGCTGCAGGCCCACTAGTAGCATTTGTATCACCAGTAAGTATGGGCGGATTTTGCGGATCCACGATCCTCGGATTTTGCGGATTTGCGGATCGTAGATCCGCAAAATCGGCGGATTTGCAGATTTGCGGATCCGCGGATTTGCCCTGCTGAATCATTTCAGCTTACTAGTTTCAGCGGCCATGTGTGTGTTACTATGCAATCGCCCCGAGGGGCGCAGGGTTCCCTTGGGTGAGCTGTCCATCATAGTGGGTCAATGGTGGGAAGACGGTGCACACTGCGAGTGTGTGGGGGGGGGCTTCCAAGCCCAAAGTCAGGCGCCCCGAAGGGCGCAGGGGTCCCTTGAGTGAGCTGTCCATCATAGTGGGTGAATGGCGGGAAGACGGTGCAAACCGCGAGTGTGTGGGCGGGGCCAAACGGGCAGGGCTTCCATGCGAGTTCACACATGCTTCTTGTGTGTATAAAAGGTCAGAGAAAGATCAGTTCAGCAGATGAAGAGAAAGAAGCTCCTGGTCACAGGAACAGCACGGGTATTGCGCTCGTGAAAGTCAAGGATGCAAAAGCCTCTATCCAGCATCACAGCTGATTTTCCACGGCTTTCAGCGGCCATGTGTGTGTTACTATGCAATCGCCCCGAGGGGCGCAGGGTTCCCTTGGGTGAGCTGTTCATCATAGTGGGTGAATGGCGGGAAGACGGTGCAAACCGCAAGTGTGTGGGCGGGGCCAAACGGGCAGGGCTTCCATGCGAGTTCACACATGCTTCTTGTGTGTATAAAAGGTCAGAGAAAGATCAGTTCAGCAGATGAAGAGAAAGAAGCTCCTGGTCACAGGAACAGCACGGGTATTGCGCTCGTGAAAGTCAAGGATGCAAAAGCCTCTATCCAGCATCACAGCTGATTTTCCACTGTAGATTTGGGAAGAAGGCACACCTGCCTCGACGACGCTCACAATTGTTTTTGGGCTGATGAATGAGTCACTCACAGGAAGGGCATGTTGTAAATATTTTACGATGGCGCCGGCAAGCTGCCAGCGCCATCCTAAAATACTTACTAAATTAGCTTCAACAGGAAGCTCTAATAGATAAAATAAAGCAGGTGCGAGCACCTGCTTTATTTTATCTATTAGAGCTTCCTGTTGAAGCTAACTTAGTAACTATTTTAGGATGGCACTGGCAGCTTGCCGGTGCCATCGTAAAATAGTTACAAGTTGACAGGCCAGCCAGGCTTCAACTTTTGCCCCCGGAATCCGCCGCTCGCGGATTTGCGAATTCCCGGTAAATTTGCGGATCGCGAATTTACCGAAAATTCCAAAATCCGCGAGCGGAACGGATTTTGCGCTCATATTTAATCACCAGTCCTGGCACACTCAGGGCACTTTACTAGGGACCTCTGGGTGAGACAATTATGCCAATCATGGATAACCAATTACAATAACAATTTACACAGAAAGCATATGCACTATACCACTGATCAGCAGTGGTAAAGTGCCCAGAGTCCCAGTGCCAACAACCACAGGTCAGGAAAAATAAAGGAGGAAGAAGCAAAAAGTGTGGGGATAACCCTGCAAAAAGGGCCATTTCCAACAGGTTGTAGTTGCGTTGGCTTAGTAAAGTCAGAAAAAATTATAACATGAGATAATTGAAAGCAGAGCTTACCAAGAGTACAGGCCTCCCAGAGGATAATGTCTCTGTCTTGGAAGTTCAGGATCTTGATGATGAACTTTTGTGGGGGGGTTCTGGGATAGGACACTGCATGAGTGAATGATGTGCCTGCTCTACCACAAACCATGGAGTCAGAGATCCCTCCGGCATCCAACAGTGGAGCCAGTTTTTCTATGATGGATGTTGGCTGAGGGGTTTTAGGTCCCTTAAGGAAGTTCACCGGATAGCGGTTGCTCTGGCGAGGTCTCTTTTCGGTGTCTAAGCCCTGGCCTCGATGGTGCGGATGGACGAGAGTAGCACCGTTAGTTTGGTCTTCAGGTCGGTTGTCATTTTCAGTAGATACTCGACTCTCCACCTCTGTCATGTACCCCACTGTGTTGCGGAGATCCTGTCACAGCAAGGCAACATTAACACTGATCTCCCCAATTCTGGATTCAAGGGCTCTTGAATGACCTACAAAATCTGGTGTGTCTGTGTTTGTGTGAGTCTTTTTCCAGCATTGGAGGAACATGTAGTGAATTAGTAATTTTTTTATTGGGAGCGCGGCACAAGGAGTTTATATTTCCCTATCACTGCGCCCCAGGTAAGCATCCAGGCCTGACTGCCCATGGCCGCCAGCCTCTGAGATTTAGTGGGTATCACCAGCTGCAGAAAGTGTCCCTCTTGGTACCAATGGTGCAGCATCAGAAGTGTCAGTCCCCTCAACTCCCTCCGGGGGCCACAAGGCATCATGAGCAGCCAGAGTAGGGCACAGCAGACAGCCACAGGAGGAAAATAGCCATGGGCTGTAAGCCCCCAGAAGGGACACTTAAGATCGCGCACATCTCTAGACCCCCTTTGCTGTCAAGTCTGGGTGGTGGCAGCACAGTAGTTAAGTAGATGGGAGTTCATTGCAGCAAGTAGGTGGTCTGCCAGGTTCCAAAGTTGATTTGGGAGCTGAATGTAGGCAGAAAGAGCAGTCCTCTGTGGCCTCGAGGCTCACCAGGGAGGAGGCAGGGCTCCCCTCTGCGGATCTAGGACCTAGGCCTTGGTCCAGACAGGGGAGTGCTGCTCGCAGTCATCAAACACTTCAGGCAGGGTGGCCCCTTAGGAGTTCAGGGTGAGCTGGTACCACACCTCCCTCCATTGATAGACAGATCTACGAGGGAGGAAGGGGGAGTATCTCCCCCTCCTCCATGGATCTGGTGTCCCCCAACACCAGATCTGTGCCATGCCCCTGAGATCTTGACGGTTCAGGAGATCCGGGCGAGGGAGGCAGTCTATGTGTTGAGCACCCCAGCAGTGTTTAATGTCAGGAAAACCTACAAGGGGCCACCAAAAGCAGCTTGTATTCAGCCGGGCATACCATCAATGTCTCAGCATTGTCACTGGGTGACACCTTGCACTCCAGACAACGGTAATGCCCAGGCAGAGCAAAGGAGTGCAGGAGCACATATATGCAGTTGGCCCGATTCCTGCTTCTATTTGGCCCGGTCCACCACACCCCCTCCTTTGTCCCCTCCAGGCGTGAGACCCCATACACGCAGACAGCCATGGGCTTACCCACAGCATGTGCAGGCCACCACCATTCTAGCACAGGGTATGCAGCAAGGCTTTGGCAATCGTCGCTCCTCCTGTGTTCCAACACGCAGTATTTGGCCCCAAGGCAGCTCCCTAAGGTTGAAAAGGGCCATTAAAGAGAATGGAGTAATCTTCTGTCCCTCAGAACATGGGTTTATATGGTCTGATCTATGATGTGTTCTGTTGGGTGATACAAATGCTTAGTGTAATCCAGAATTAACCTAACAATGCAACAGAACATTCCTTGAACTGAAGTGTACAGTAATCAATGCATCAACCATTGAATTAGAGTAGTCCAGTACTTGACCAACATTTAACACTATGTTACTACAATGAAGGAAGGACAACACTTTCCAGACAATTAATAATCAATTTATATGTTCAAATACATATTTTTCAAATAATGATTTCATATAAGGATGTCATAGATACAATAAACATAAAACACGACTTAGTGAACAAAGTGAAATAAAGTGCAACAGTGTATTGTACAGAACACTGCAACACTTCGACAAAATGATGTGTAAGAATAAATGAATGTCCATCCTTTTGATCAAATAGTTCAACAACAACTCTCTATCTCCATTAGTTTAAATTTCAGGGTGATTTGAATAAGGACATCGACTGATCAAAATATTGTCAAAGTTTCTACCACAGGTGTATGTGCTAATGAGTATACATCAAGGTGGGTCTTCTTCAGGACTGGCATAAGTATTGCAGACAATCAATATAGAAAATCAGAATCTCACATAAGTACTGTGTGTATGATACAATTAAAATAATGTAAGGGGGGTGTCTAGGCAACTCACTAAGCCAGTATTAAAATCAGAGGACCTCCTCCATCCAGGGATAGAGTCCACACTGAGGGGTCAATCAAGATTCAGAAAACAGGTCATCTTGTGCCACCAGCTTTAGGGTGAATAGGTGCAATATCATAATGAGTGGAAAATAACTTGCCACTATTTAATTATAAAGCCCATTGGGTAAGGATGCTCACCAATAGGTCTGAGGAACAAACATCAACTGGTCCTCACATGTAAATTCCCAAATTGTCAGTGACTGGACAAAATGCTAACACACATCCATATAATTTTCCAGAGTATGTTCTAAAAGTTAAAATTGATTATTAAATGGCTGGAAAGTGGTGTCCTTCCTTCATCGTAGTAACGTAGTGTTAAATGTTAGTCAAGTGCAAGGCTATTGCTGTTTTCAGCCAGTGTGAAAAAAAGGAAGCTCTGGAGCTGTTGTGGTTCTCCTTTATCCATCGAGGCTTGTTGTTTTTATTTTGCACCATTAGACTCTTGTTAGTAATTTGTAAATTTCTTCCTCAGGGGGAAAATCCAAGACATTAATATTGTGGGTGCTGAGTGATTGTAAAGATTGTGTGGCAGTTAGTGCTACCTGGTTTGCTACTGCTAATCCAGCAGTTGGCCTGAAAAGACTTTGCTCAGGAGCATATAGTCCAAGGTTGAAACGTTGTTGAAAGACAAATGCATTTATACCATAGTATGTCCATCCTTGGCAGACTTCATTTGATGAGTTTTAAGGAACACATTTAGTATGCGATTGCCGTCAGCACATACCCCTATATTGCGATAGTTGAAATCCTCTGAAATTATTATTGTAAAAGAGGGGTAGGTGTAGCTCAGTTCTTCTCGGGTATCTACAAGTTTTCCCATTTTTGATAGCCTCAGAGTGTCTTTGCTGTTATAATATATGTTTATTAGCAATCTGGGTACATTATGCCTATTTATCTTTAGGCCACCTAATGACACAACTTGGACCAGATCTGTAGTAAATTAGATTTTTATAATTTGTATAGCTAAGACCATCTGCTGAAGAGGTTGGTCTTCTTTGCTGGCTGATAAGCGTCCGCAAAGCACAGTATTAATAGCTGGGATATAGACCAAGCTTCCTGCAAGCATAACAGTTCACCTCCTTGTGGTAATAATTTTTTTAGTGATTGAGGTATGTGCCCAAAAATGTAGGGCCTCATTACGATGGCAGTCGGACACAACGCACTGGGAGTGGGACTGCCTGACAAGTAGTCGGCGGTCCCACTCACCATATTTTGATACAACTGCTGTGTAGGCAGTAAGAAACATGCCTTTTTCTAGTGCTACTATTTATATAAGCCGCTGTAGAAAAATACATGTTTTTTAAACATCCATGCAATGCACTTTGTGCCAGGCACCACGTGGTGCCTGGCACACTGAGCATGGATGTTTGGGGGGCACCAATTGTGCGCCCCAGGCCACTGAGAGGTGGCCCACGGGTTATGGGGGCCCTGCTTGGTGCCTCTAAAGTCCCTTTCTATCTGACTTTATATTGCGGTGGGACCACCATGTAAAGGCTGAGGGAAAGGAACATCGTAATCCCTAAAGTCTTTCCCTCTGCCCTGCAACCACGGATATTCTAATTGAGTAGTCAAAACACTGCCCTGGATGTCAGGCGGACAGCCACAGACAGCCTGTCAGTGGCGGTCTTTCCGACATCGTAAGGAGGGCCTGAGCTCCTGTGCCAAAACTCCAGCTGCCTGGCAGAGATGGTATCATTTCATCCAACTTTGACATTGCCTTCCTGAAATCTTCAATCTGCAATTACATTATTGCAGTCCTCCAAAAATGCATAATAAAAGGAATTTTCACATTCAAGCAGTTTAGAGTTATGGCTCTGAGCACTATCGTTATTTGGGGGTTAGGCAACTATATGCCCACATACTCTGAATAACTGACCAAATGTCAGACAATAGACAATGACTGTGTCCTTTGGCTGCCCACTCCACACTGTCACTTCCAAATGATTTGGAATAATTCCAGGGATATTATGTTCTTTGTCAGCAACACAATACATACCTTTTCCCCCTGAAACTAGCTTGAGTCTGATGATCTCTGCTGCACATTTCAGAGAACACCTTTAGATGTTCTCACCTCCCTTCTAGGAAACCCTACTGAAAATTACCTGAAAGTAATTTTATCGCATCACATCCCTTTCCATCCCTTTGGACAACAGTGGGACGTAGGCCCTATACTTGAGACTTATGGAGGGTCTTGTCAATTTCCAAAAACTGTTTGAAAAGTAAAACTGCCCTATGAATGTTTGTAACTTTAAGGGGTCATCTTTTAGCTCGAAGATAACATCACACTGAACTCCTGAGATACTCCCACTTATCAAACAACTTTGCAAATGACGGATCCTGTTGAATAGTAACTAGCACAATTCCTAAGAATTCCAGCTATGTCATAGGTCTCACACACTTCCCTTGGGTCAAATGTTCACCAATTTGGGTATCATCATCTTAAAATACTCAACAAATCTGTCATATTTTGATATTCCAGTCTTGCCCAAAGAAAGGAAGTCATCTAGCAGTGTGCACACCATGCAACACTTTCTCCATACACAGGACAGATAGAGAGATGACCAGGAAGCAGGCACAATGCCAATTGGGTGGCTGCCTTCACCAGTCTTGTCCGCAAACCTTCAGTCCTCACCAGTTTACATTTAAATAATTAAAGAGTTAATTCAAGATTAAGTAAATAGTTATTTGCATTATTTTACTCTGTTCTATATTTAAAATAAACATATCAAATTATTCTACAATATTTTTAACTTGAAAATCTATATAAATGAAAATGTAACTGTTCGTTTGTTCAAAATCTCATATCTCTGAAAGTTCTTCACCGATTGTTTTGAAATTTGGACACACCGATGCATTCGAATACGCAAGAGTTTTTATAAACACAACGTTGGATTTTAAAACGCGCTTGTCGAATACACGCGTGTTTTTAATCGAAAGCACAAACAGACACATAAAAACGTGAATGTGCGTTTGATAAAAATGTTAAATCTACGAAAGTTCTTCACTGATTGATTGAAATTTTGACACAACGTTGAATTCGAATAAGCGCGTGTTTATATATACACAACATTGGATTAGAATACGCGCGTGTCAAATACGCGCTTGTTTTTAATCTAAAGGACGAACAGACCCTATCGATTGGGTTGCTGCGCAACAACTACAATAGACGCATGGACAGTTGGTGCAGGATGGCAGACCGGGAAGTGGGTGGAGGGAGGTCGGAGGAGTTGGTTCATTTGGCAATATTAAGAAAGGACTCATAGAGACAATAGTCTACATATATTAGGATGGACAGTTGGTGTCAGGATGGCAGACCGAGAAGTGGGTGGAGTGAGGAGTTGGTTCACTTTGCAACATTACTGCGTGTTTATATATACACAACCTTGGTTTCGAATACGTGCGTGTCCAATACACGCGTGTTTTCAATCGAAAGGACGAACAGACCCTATCGATTTGGTTTCAAGGGACGCAAATAGACAATAGTCTACATATATTAGGATGGACAGTTGGTGTCAGGATGGCAGACCGGGAAGTGGGTGTAGGGAGGAGTTGGTTTACTTTGCAACATTAAGAAAGGATGCATAGCGACAATAGTCTAAATAGATTAGGATGGACAGTTGGTGTCATGATGGCAGACCAGGAAGTGCGTGGAGGGAGAGGGGAGGAGTTGGTTCAATTTGCAACATTAGCACGTAAGACCGGGAAGTGGGTGGAGGGAGGGGGGAGTAGTTGGTTCACTTGGCAACATTAAGAAAGGACGCATAGAGACAATAGTCTACATATATTAGGATGGACAGTTGGTATCAGGATGGCAGACTGGGAAGTGGGTGGAGGGAGGGGGAGGAGTTGGTTCACTTTGCAACATTAGAGTGTGTTTATATATACACAACAGTGGATTCAAATACGCGCGTGTCCAATAAGCGCAACTTTTTTATTCAAAAGGCCAAACAAGCCCTATCGATTTGGTTGCTGCGCAACAAATGCAAGGGACGCATATAGACAATAGTCTACATATATTAGGATGGACAGTTGGTGTCAGGATGGTGTCCCTCCACCCGGAAGTGGGTGGAGGGAGGGGGGAGAAGTTGGTTTACTTTGCAACCAGAACAGACCCTATTGATTTGGTTGCTGCGCAACAAATACAAGGGACGCATATAGACAATAGTCTACATATATTAGGATGGACTAAAACATATTGTATACCCACAAGCATTGTGAAATTAAACATATTAGAAACGTGCGATTACTCTTTTCTTTCTCTTCCATATAACCAGACTGGGCCACAGCTATGCGTGGCCGGGTACAGCTAGTATTATTATAAATGTTTTGCAAAGTTAGATGCAGTTTTAATGTTCCTATACTTTACCATAGGGGGATCTCCACACTGACTATGCAGTTTTCCTATGGTAATATATAGTAACTTATGGAGAAAAGTGAAAAAGTGTATTTAACTTAAAAAAAATAATATTAGTAAATATATATTTATGCTAAAAAAGAATGTAAATAATTGATTATAATTATTTTAAATTTAGACCGACATAAAAAAACACTAAGGCACTAACTAGTAACTGAATTTTGAATTCAATGTTTAAGTTATTTAAATATATTTAATTAAATATATACATATATATATTTTTACAAGGTTTAAATAATAAAATACATTCAGACATAAAAGAAAAAATATATTTTTTATTCCACATTAATAGGCATTAACCCTGATGTATAGTTTTAATCTTAACGAATGTTACAATAATGTATCAATTCAAAAAAGGTTAACATATTTCATGATCAAATATTTCAAATGCTCATATTTGTAGCTATTTAAACTAGTTTAATTTAACATTGTTTCCTTTTGGGTATTCTTTTGAGTCCCTAACATTATTATTTTATTTGCAATAGTGTTGCAGTGCCAGTAGATAGCTGACCTTGCTCCAGTTCATAGACAGTGAGGGAGTAAGTTGCTAGAGAGTGTTTTGCATCCCGTTCTGGCCGTAGTAACTTTAGAAGTCTAGTTCATGAATAGCACCGGGCTTTCTCATTTGTTGTACAGGTATATTTCTCTCTCTAAATCCCATCTTAAGTCTCGCCAACCCCCTTCCATTTAGTTGTAAGCTTCTCCTTTTTTCTGGCCACTAACCATGGTCCCTTCCACATTTGCTACAATGGGGCTGATTACCATGTCGGTCGGAAAGGCTCCGAATGGCATTCGGATTTTCGTAACCCGCGTCAGAACCTATGTTTCCGACTGACTCTGAAACATTTACGACCAACCGATTACGATAGAAAGGTAACCGCTCAGTCTTTCCGACTTGGTTTTGACCGGCATTCGGAGACTTCAAGTCAGTTGGAGCCGAATCTTAGAGGTCTGTGGAACGCATTACTGACTGTCGTATTACGATGTAGGATTCCGACAGCCTTTCCAAATCGGTCCATCTGACATGAAAGGTCTGTCGGAACCTTAATTTGGGGTCTTGTAGTAGGCCCCCCCTTCACCCAGAGACCTCCGGTGGGACCCATGGGGGAACCCATTGGATACCTCTTTACAACCATGCACAGTGTGGCAGGTACCTGAACAAAATGGGTAGCAGGACCTAATGATTGATGGTATTAAATGCAGCCAACATGGTTAAAAGGATAGTAGATCATGAAAGCGTGTGTCAGACTGCTGAACACAATGCTCAGAAGTCTGGTGCAAGTTATTACCCATGTAAATGATAGATATCACTGTTCTGAAGTGTTTGATGATGCCTGATTGGTAATGCTTAAGGAGGGTGCTTCTTCTAATTTCATCATGAATTTGGTGGGTCCAACCTTCCAACTGATATTATCCAGGACAAGACAAATGTGTTTATTTTGATGGGGTGAACAAAGTAAGGATAATTTAACAAAACTCAGTTTGATTTGGATGGAATTAGGGAAATAACCTTTTTATAAGGGTCTCATTTAGTATGTTAATAAGAGGCCTGACCATTTTGCAAGTCGTAGAAATCATTAATAATGTGGGAACAATTTCATTGTTACAAGATGTGGGCTTCAGAGACATGATGAATTTGGTGGCTTTGAAAAACATGGTAATAAAGTGCCTCTAAATGAATATATTATGGGGTAGTTGAAGTGGGATATTGTTTGGTGTCAATGTTCCAGCTCAGTGTTTTATACTCTTTCAGAGTATGTTCTTTATAAAGTGACATGTTCTGTGTGTTGTGCAATAGAGGGGTCTGTAATGGATTTGATACTGTGTTTGATGTTTGAAGGAAGTTTTGCTTCTAATATAAGCTGTGTTAATTATATTTGTGTGAAGGGCAGAATTGGCTTCAGTGGTGAGGTTTTTTCATGTTGTGTCAACTTTTAGAGCTTCAAGAAATTTACCCTTTCTTCTTTAATCTCTGGATGTCATTGCTGCTTTTAGCCAGCTCTTTTGAGTTACGGAGTGCTATGGGTTTGGGATTAGATGAGCAGGTCTTTGGTGTCTTTACATTTACCTACCACATTTAATGGAGCTAAATGAGCAGGTTATTCAATGTCTGTGAATTTGTTTGAGGTCACTGCTAGGTTATGGTAGTGTATTGAGACTCTCTTGAAATCATTGAATGAAAAGTCAACTAAAGAGCGGATTTCCTGTTTTACTTGTTTCTTGATGTTCCCAGTGGGAAGTCTAAAATGCAAGTGGGTGACACAGGGTATGGTGTGTTCACTCCAGGCATCGGGCAGTGGTGGATGACAGCAATAGTCAACATGGATAAACAGATGAAGGCCAGACTGTTATATTGTCTCTCAGTATGGACTACGATGGGTTATATAATATTTGCAGTGTCTGGTAAGTCAGTAGAAATTAGACAGAATGTCTGAAGAAAGGACCAGACCAGACCTCAATAAAATTAAAGCTTCCTAGCATGCCTTGAAATTAGGCAGTACAAACCTCCCCCCTCCTAAGGGCAAAGTAAAAAAGTTGGATGTAATGGAAAATGTCTGCATAATCATTGATGGTCAAATATATGTTGTTATAGATGTCTATCAATACCACCCTAGTTTTCCCTATATGGCATGTCCTTTACTAGAAAAACTCAGGAGAGCCAAGGAAGCTAAAACCATATTCTGACTAAAGCTGGAGTACTGTGACATGCTGATGAATAGATAAGCAAAAAATAAATATTGCTAAATTACAAGTGTATCAAACTAAAGTTGCACTCACCTGGACTTTCGGACGATGTCTCCGATGTCCAATGTTCACTCTTCTGGTTGTTTCTATAGAAAAGATTACATTAACACCCCAAGATAATGCATAAAGCCATCCATTGAATGCCCCTGATTAATTTAAAAAACAAATAGCATCATCTTACATAACTTTTAAAGGTACTGTGTAGCTGGTCCATTTGACCCGGAAGCGAGTCTCAAACAAGTATGATCTCAACTTCTTCAGTGCTCAAACCACTGCGAAGGCTTCTTTTTCAATCCTACTCCACCTCTGTTCCACAGGAAGCAACCGCCTACTGATATAGGCTGCCAGTTCATTTAGGCGGTCTTCATTCAACTGTGAGAGCATAGCCTCTATACTATGCTCAGACGGCTTAATTTGGACAAGGAATACCTTAGAGAAGCCAGGGTCCTTGAGCATTGGTGCTGTGCGCATGGCCTCCTTCAAGCATTCTGACACACCTCTGCCCATATTAGTTTCTTCAACTCCATCACCTCTGTAAAGGGGGCCACAATAATGCCCTACTTGTTTAGAATTCCTGTTTAGTAACCGGTGAGGACTAAGAAGGTTCTCTTGTCAGTCTGGTTCTTGGTAGGTTCCCAAGCCAAGATGATCAGAACTTTGGCCTGGAGGGGCTACACTGTGCTGCCATCGACCTTGTGGCTGCAGTAAACCACACATCCCTGCCCTATCTGGAACTTACTGGAATTGAGAGGGAGGTCTGCCTTCTGCAGGGACTAAAACACTTTCTGGAGTCAGAATAGGTGGGCTTCCCAGCTGGAGCTGAAGGCCACAATGTTTCAGAGGTAAGCTGCACTGAAAGCCTCCATCCCAGCTATTGCCTGGCTGACCAACCTCTAGATGGTGGCAGGAGCTCCCTCATTTAAGGCAATCTGCCAGTACCCTGATGTCAAGTCAAACAGTCTCAAGACCTTGGCAGCTCCTAACCCATTGATGAGCTCATTAGCTTGGAGAGCATTAAGCTTAGTGTCTGAGTTGAGCCCTAAACATTCCATACAGAATCAGAGTTCTGGTGTGGCATCTGGTGGGCCAGACCTAGGTACCAAAACCACTGTACTGGACCAAGGGCTCAACATCTTAGAGACCTCCTCCTTGATGCTGGCTGTCATTTTGTCAAGCAGCCTGTAGAAATGCTATTTTCGACAGGAATCCTGTCCCTTGTGTCTATGTTGTGGGAACACCAAGTGGTGAGCACTGTGTACAGTGAGAAGAGTGAGCTGAACTGCCCTGTAAGTGGTGACAGTCCCTTTGTTTCTCAGGGTTCAGGGTAGGTGAGAGGACAATTCCACGGTCCCTTCTTGCTCTTTGGAAGATAAAACTCAGCAGGAGTCTCACTCTCTTCTTTTAACCCATTATCCATCACCAAGAACAATTTCAATTCGGAACTCCCAAAGTGGGGCTTGAGACAGTTCACATGCAGGAACCTTAAAAGGTTCCTGGGTGACTCAAGGTCCATAAAATAGGTGGCCTTACATCTCCACTCCATGAACACATACAGCCAGGTCCACCGGTCTTTCAAGGTCCAGGATTCCACAGGTTCCAAAACCCGCAATGTTTAGCCAGGTTGATACTTCCACAGAGAGGACTTCAGATCAAATTAGTGATTCATCATCTCCTTAGTGGCTCCCAGGTTCGCAGTGAGTTCTTTCCTGTAATGCTTCATCAGAGACCTGACAGGCAACATGTAGGTCAGTACATCTTGAGGGGGTTTCTTGGAAGCTTACGCCCACCCCTCTTTGACAACACTGACAGCTCCAGCCACAGGATTGTCAAAAAGAAGTTCAAAGGGACTGAACCCCACTGTCTTCTGAGGTATTACCATGTAGGCAAAAAGAAGGCATTGCACTTACTTCACATAGTTTCTGGTAGGCTCATAATTATACCCTTCAGGGTCATGGTAAACATTTGAACAAGTCCATTTGTCTGTGGGTGGAATGGTGCAGAGTAGGGTGCCCCATTCAACACACATGGACTTCAAGTAGGCAGGAATGAAGTTGGTAACTTGGTCTGTCATAACCTCTTTGGGCAAGCCCACTCGGGTAAATATCCCTATCAGAGACTGTAGGGTCACAGCAACACAGTAATCGTTCTCAGAGGAATTGCCTCCTGGCACCACGTGGCATGATCCAACAAGACCAAAATGAACCTATTCCCCAACAATATCTATTTCCACCCTCTCAAAGAGTATTCCCAATATGGGGGGAGGATGCAAGGTGGCCTTTTGCTTTGCCCATGCTTTTCCTTCTGTCTTGATATGTGGGACAGTTACTGTAGAAGGCATGTCACAGAATTTTCATCTGGGCCAATAAAAGTGGTTGAACATACTTGCAAAATGTTTGGCTTGCCAAAGATGTGCTCTCAGGGGTATGTCATGAGTCAGAGGCAGTAGGAAATGTATGGTAGCACTTGGGACCACAAAAAACAGATTTCTTCAGGCTCAGGCCCCTAAGGCTCAATATGCCGGAGATTATTCCGCAAATAGTTCAAGCTGCCAGGGAATAGGACTGCCCCCATAGGCCCTCATGACTAGAGCACTCTCTCTGCTCTTTGCAGAACTCTACCTGGGATGACCTTCTTCAGTTTGCCAACTGTGCAAATCAGATCGGTCCCTCAGGGCAGCAATGCTTTCCTTTATAGGTTTCGGAGCATCAGGCTCAGTGCCCTCCTTTTATTGTTTGGTTACTCAAAACCATTACATTAAAAAGTAAATACAAAGTTACAAAGTTACAAAAATTAAAACCAAGGGAGTTTGTGACGCCCTGGGGGCTGGGGTTACGATGAGTAAGGTTCATGTTGAGGCATGAGTCTGCGAAGTCACTATAAGGGCAGGCCCTCCGGGGCCATCAGCAAGGATCGTGTCTGGTGAATGAACTTTCCGAAGGAGGCCATGTGCTTTACCGTTGTCAAGGTGTAAAGATGGATGGTCGCCTCCTTTGCGGTGCGGATTCCTGATTGTCTTAGAATTGGCCTGAGATAGAGACTGCAGGGCCGGGCACCAGAATAGTAGGTGAGCCAGTGACTCACGTTTGTACCTGCAGAGCCTACATTTCCGGACTCCTGAGCCGACCGTGCCGAAGGCATATAGTTCTTTGAGAGGCAGCAGATGTAGTCTGTAGGCTAGGATCTTATGAAGGGCTGCGTGGCCCACGGCCTGCTTAAGATGGTGTTTGGGATTGTGCAGGATGTGCGGTAAGCACAAGGACTCATGTAGGTCTTTTTTTGCCAGCAACTCCAGGTCCAGTTCTCGTGACCGCGCGCGCACTTGTTTTTTGATGGAGTGTTTGATGGCCGCGTAGCTGACATATTCGGGATTCCAGGACTCTATGGCGAGATTGAGATGGTCCTTCGCCGCCTTGAGAGTGGCCGACCAGGGATTCCCTGGTTCTCTGAAGATACAATTCAGGGCTGCCTTAAGTGTGTTCTCCTTAGCCGTCGTTGTTAGAAAGTAGTATTTGCTTAGGGCGGCCATCTCTTCCAAATATTGCTGGTTGAGTGAGAACTCCAAGCGGAAGAGAGTGTTTCTGGTACACCTCGGAAGATGAAATAGTCTCTTGTAGGCTCTGCAGTGATTTTTTTCTAGATCTTTATGCAGTTTGCCTGGAAATGCCTGGAGAGCGTAATTTAGGGCCGGCATTATTGTGCTTTGAGTACTCGTTGAATGGCCATTGAAGACGGGCTATATAAGGAGGCGTGCAGCTTGCAAATAGCGTAGGTTATAGTTTTCCCTTTGCCTTGGATGATCTTTAGGTGAGCGCTTGAGAGCCCCGACTCCTGGAAGCAAATGACCAAGTAAGTGTACCGCTGAGTACTTTCCAGCAAAAGGTGGTCAAGCCTCCATTTTAATGATTTTTTCTTTGGGTACTTTCCAAAGATGATGACTTTGGACTTGGATGGATTTGCTACAAGCTTGTTTTTATCATTGTATACGGCAAGTGCCGTCAGCGCCTTTTGTAGCCCAATTCTCGTGTGGTCGTCGGCGTATTGCATGAAGTGAATTTTTGCCCCGCCGATCTTAGGGATGAGCAATGCTGCCCCAGTCAAGGCTCTCTCCATGTCCCCTGTGTATAAATTGAATAGCAGTGGGGCTAGCACGCACCCTTGTTTTAGACCTAGGTCCGTATTGATCTTTGCGGATGCATGGTCCTTCGAGAGTTTGATTCTTACCCACTTTTTGTGGTACAGGGATTGGATCGCCCTCAACAAAGATGGATTGATGTTCCATTGGGCCAGCTTTTTCCACAGGATTGCACGATCTACCCCGTTGAACGCCGCGAATAGTCAATAAAGCAGGTGAATAAGGGGGGGCTTTTGCGTGTCCCGCGTGATGGACCAGATAAGAAAGTGCAGTGATGTTATTGACTGTGGCGGACCCTGGTCTAAATCCGGTTTGGCAGAATGGGAGGAGACCTTCAGCGTTCGTCCAGTCTGTAAGGTCCCTCAAGTTGGCACTGGCGTAAGCTTTTCCCTCGATGTCCAGAAGGGCGATCAGGCGATAGTTTGATGGTTCAGATTTGGGGCCCTTTTTGTGGATTGGCTGTAGGAGCGAGCCTCTCCATGAATCTGGGACATCCCCCAGGAGCCAGCATTCAGTGTACAGGTGAGTCGGGGTTTTGGACCAGAAGTCGATGTTTGCCTTAAATAAGTGTCTAGGAAGGCCGTTGGGCCCCAGGGCACCATTTTGTCTGATATTTTTTAGGATTTTGGACACCAACAGTTTTCCCGGCGGTGCAGTCATCTCGGTGGTTGGATCTAAGTCAGCTCCAACGTTAGATGTTTCATTTTGCTTGGTGGTGGGGCCGTTTCCGATGTAAAGGGCTTTTACGTGGGCGGCCCAGATGGGAGCCTCGAGGGAGTTTTCTCTGTGATTTGTGCCTCGTCCCAGGGTGCTTACGTAGTGCCAAAACTCCTGCGATTTTCCTGGGCTCAGCAAATCAAAGATTTTCAGCCATTGTGCTTTGCAGTGGTCTCGTTTTGCCTCCCAAACCTTCTTGGAGTGACTTTTGCTGACCTCTTGAAGTTGTTTCTTCATTGGGCTTGTGCCATTTTTGCGGAAAAGTTTGCGTTTCTTGCTCAGTTGTTTTGCACTGATTTTGATTTCCGCCTTGTGTCCATATTTAGGTGGGAAGTCCATGTTAAATGTGCTGTTTGAGGTTCCACGAAGGATCGCAGCAAGGGTCCCAGTGATGGCATTCCAGGTGGCTATTGTGCCCTTTTTCTGTTCATTCAGTGGCCAGCCTGGCCACTGGTTTGCCCAATTGTTAAAAGTTGTGATTGAGGACTGTACCCATTTGATTCTTCTAGGCAACTTTGTCAGTTCTTCGCCGTTAGATGCTCCAATGTATTCGAGCCTGTGGCAAGTGTCCGCTATGAGATTCAATGTGATGGTTAAGGCAGCGTGGTCGCTGTCGCTGCGCGGATGAACTGTAAAGTTTGACATAAGAGGTTGTAGTTTTTCACTTAGGATGATGTAGTCGATCGTTGTTTGGTTGTTATATGTAGGACCGACAAAGGACCCTGGGCTGGACTTTAGGAGAACCGAGTGCGCTGTCGCCAGCTTACAAGTTTTATTAGATCATTCAGAGCAATGGTGGCCCCAGGCTGATGTCGTCGTGTGGTTAATATCCCTACGTTATGGATATTGAAGTCACGAACAATGATGCATTCCAAGGTATTGGAGCATTAAGGACTCAAGGTGGGTTGTCAGCGTGGCCAAGTTGGATATGGGCCCATGTGGATTGTGGTAGAGGTTAATTAGTAAAAACACAAAGTTTCCATTTGTCAGGCGGCAGCCTTTCAGGATGCCCACCTGGAGATTGTCCGGGAGATTGGGAATTACCGCGAATTCCAGGTTGAGTGAATGCTTTATGTAGACACATATCCCCCCCGACGGTCTTCCGAATATGAAAGGCTTTTTTGCAGGTTTTCCATATTCTGCGTATCCTCTTAATGAAAGCGGGTGTAGCTGCCAGGATTCTTGTATGCAGATGATATCTGCCTCTTCCATGAATGTCACAGCGTTTTTATTAAGAAGCAGCCTCCTGAGCCCTGCGACATTCCAAGTCATGATTTTCAGGCGATCCGGGGGCGGTCCCTGTCTGGAGGATTTTGTTGAGCTATGGTCGTATTGCAGAGGGGTTGGCCCGAGGCATCGTGGCTGTGTTAGGATCTTGAGTTTAATGTAGCGGCAGCCAGGACAAGTCTTTACTTGTGCGTCCCAGGGTTGCGCATGTGCATGTACCCTGCATTCGGGTTAGTTGTTATTTTAATTGGGGTGCTGATGGTTGGACCAGTGTTTGTGGCACCTTTGGACCCATGGAGGATGGGCGCAACGTGTGGCGCGTCGATGGTGTGGGCATGCAGGCGTGAGTTCCCTCCGATTCGCTGATCTGTGTTTCCCATCTGGAAGTGCGCGGTGTGAGTTTTTAAGATGAGGGGGTATTTTTGTGAGCGCATAGGTTTTATTTTTATGCCCCAGCTTTCCAATAACTTGTACTGGCTTTTCAGAGCCTCGGCCATGTGCGGGCTCACGAAGGTTAACTCCGTCGGTTTGTTTTTCTCCTCCGCATCTGGCGGGAGGAAGGAGATAGTTTTAATGTCTGTGGTTTTTGTTCCCTCCATCCTTGGGATGTTTGCAAAAAGTGTTAGTAGATTACTGCGGTTGAGAATGTCCCACGTCCCCTGGGAGACATAGTCAGGGTACAACATTATTTTTCGCTCCTGGGGTTGGTTTGTTCGGCAGACTGAGTCCGCCCCATGGCCGCCTGGTTGTGGTATCTGTGCTATATCTGGTGGGCTGTCATTTCCATGCCTGTTTAACCACAATGGCCCCAATGACCGCCGGTGGACCTCCTTCAGTGAGAAGCTGGGGGCGCTGATGGTGAGTGGCGGGTGTTCAATTTCCCTGAGGTCTGTGACAATCAAAGGCCATTGAGACGCGCGGCCCATCGTGAACATTGATAAAGCGGCGACCTGAGGGTCATGTCTGTTTGAGTTTGCATGAGTTGCTTCCGCGGAGCTTTGTCCGTGTGGGTCCATTGCTTGTTTTGTGTGTGATGCTGTTAAAACTAGCTGGGGGATTGCGAGTGAGGTTATTGCTGTGTTAGTAGAATGAGTGACTTCGGTGTTTGGCTCGATTATTTCTGGTATTTTGACAATTTCTCCCAATTTGGTCGTTTCCTGATTCACGGTGTGGGCGTGTGTCTCATTCTCAGGCCATAGCCATTCCCGGATGGATCTGGGAGAGAGAGATGGGAGTTCTTATTTGCCTTATTGAGTTTTTTAAATTTTTTCTTGTTTTTCCTGGATAGGGTATGGAAGTCTAGGCTGGTTGGTGTGATAATATGCTGGGGCTTGTAGTTTTTTGTTTTGGTCGTGATGGCGTCAGGCCTGCTCGTGTTGAGCATGGATGGTGGAGCCTCCCAGGCGGTTTTGTCTTCTTTATTAGTTTTGTTGAATTTCTTAAAACATCTGTTTTTGAAGGGTGGGGAGCTGGGGCCTGTGAGATCTGATCCTTGTTCTTGCCGACTTCGTTCTTGAGGTCCTCAATTAGTGTGGTCATGATGTCTGGAAGTTTTCCTAAATTGTTCAATATTGGACTGCAACTACATAACTGAGGCTTGAAGTGTGTGCTGTTCTGTGCTCTGCGAATCAGGGAATTCAGATGGTCCAGTTTACGGTTGATTCCAGATATTAAGTTTGCGACAGTTTGTAATATGTTTATCTGGGCATCGAGCTTGTCGGCGTGCATTATTGCCGCACCTGTCATAGAAATGAGTGTCTCGTTGATCTGAGTTAAATAATCTGTGATCACTGGGGGGCTCCCCCCCCCATCCGAGCTTCTACTCATTGACGATGGTGACAGGGCCGTTTTATCTTGTTCCCGGGGGCTCTGGTGCGTCAAATTCGAAAGTGGGGGGTGCCGGGCCAGTATTTCTGTGGTTCCTCCTCCTTCATAAATTTCATGTGTGTGACTAGTTGCTTCAAGCATGTACTCCCCTGTTGCCGGGGTTGCGCTGCATGTGCTGATCAATGTATCAGCCGTGAGGGCCCCATTTAGGATCGAGTTCGAATGAGGATCTTCCGGTGAGTGTTGAATAGGAGTTATTGATCTGGTGAAGTCGGGTCTGGATGCGACCCTGTCCTGGACCTCTGGTTTGAGGGATGTGCCCCCCTCTAGCGTGGTTATTATTGGTGATAGGGGTATTCCTGGAGCCCGTGTGGCAGTGGGACTGGGGGATAGCCCGTCCTCTATGGCTTTGTTGGGCGGTGTGCAGCTTGAAGATCTAGTTGGTACAGCTGAACTTGTTGCCAGGGGGTATAAGAAGCTTCTTATGTCTCAGTTTCCTAGGGAGATGTTTGCCCCGGGACTGGGAATTGAGTGAACTGGATTATAACGCCTCCCATCTTGCCATGCGTGCGACGATGTCAGTGCTGGGAACGCAGTTGGTAATCCTGGGGACGTTTGCGTTGCACCGGTGGCACCAGGTGATCCCAGAGCTCCCCCCTCCGATAGCCCAGGCCCGGGGTAAAGGCCACCCGCACCTGGGGGGTAGAAAAGTTTTGCCTTCCGCCTCCTGGCTGTTCTGTGGGGTCGAGGTTTTTCCTGTGCCTGCAGTAAGGACGAGTTTCTGGTCCTCATTGTTTTTCCCTGTTTTCGCTGTTACTTTTTTCCTGTTGCAAAGTGGTCGCTGCGAAGTTTCAATGACAATCAATCAGGCGTTTTCCCCCGGCGTCTGCACCCTTCTGTTGGAGAGCCACTGAAGGTCTAGCTGGAGCGAGCGGGGCACGCAGGGGGGGGGCCACTGGCAAAGTCGGACCTGGTCAGACCGGCCTAGACCACCACCCCGGGCTCTTACTTCGCAGCTGCCTCTAACGGCAGCCGCGCTCACAATCTCTCTGGTTAACTGAACATTCCAGAGTCAGTTCTATACAGTTCTGAAGAGTCTTCCCTTAATTGTGGCTGGGGTGTGGCTGGGGTGTGGCTGGGGTGCGGGCCTCCCGATACTGTTCCAAGGAACCCCGTAAAGAAACCCCGCAACAGAGATGCGGAGGGAGAGTAAGTAAAAAAAAAATATTGCAGGCAGCAGAGAGGCCACAGGTGGGGGAAATGGCTTTAGCGATACAGGTGCTGGGGGTGAAATGAAGACGGTAGGGAAGCAGGGAAGCTGCACCAACCTGCTCTGCTGCTCTGCTGCTCAACCCCCCGTCTTGAGTGGCTCCACCTCCACCTCCGCTCGGCCACCAGACCGCCACCGGCCACCGGACCGCTCAACCCCGCCGGTAGCTCGACCCTGGGTTGTACTGGGTCGGGTCCACGCCGTACTCCGAGCTTTTCCCCGTGTTCTCCGCGTTCTCTGCGTTCTTGTTCTCGGCGTGTTTTTCTCTGCGTTTTTTTCTGTGTTTACCGCTGCCGACCCTCTGCCGATCCTCTGGTTGACCTGCTTCTCCTGCCTGCACGGTCAGACCCCCACGTCCTCCCTGCCGCTGCCGCCGCGAACAAACACACCGCGTCCTCACTGTCTTCACTGTCCTTACTGCCGCCACCGCCACTAATGCAAAAGGTGAGCACGGGTGCAACGGCCCAGCAGCAGCAACAGAGGTGCGGCCGGTACAGCCATGGTTTCTAGTTCCAAGGGCAGGGCAGGGCCGGCAGGGCAGGCAGCAAGCCGCTCGATAACCCGCCCGGCGTCCAGCGTCCATCCGTCCGGCAGAGTGTTGTTCCGGAGCTTCAGGTGCTACTGTCTCTGCTCTCTAGCGGCGTGCAGCGTTTGATAGCTGGGGGCCGGCTGCGCTGTGCTGGGCTGGACTGCAATGGCGGCCGCGGCCACGGCGGTGTCCTGCTTGTGCAGTAAATGGCAGCGCTGCTCAATGGGCTGCTGCAGGTCGGTAGAACCCCCCGCAATTCCCCGCAGTAATAGGCTGCGGTTACCGGCTGCCGACTGGCTACCAGAAGCCCGCTCTGCTGCTGCTGCTTACTCGCGGTAAGCTCCGGCGTTTTGGCGTTTCTGGCAGGCTAGCTTCGCTGCACTCTAGCGGCCTCCAGCGTACAATCAGTAACACTACCCAGCATGGTAAACTGTGAGCCTCCTAGACTGTGGGAATCTCAGGGGTGGATTTCCTATGCCCCCTGCTATTTCTCTTGTTGATAGGTACCTGGAACACTTTTCCAGAATCAAGTCCTGTTGATTTCCAACTCAAGCTGCCATGGCCCGTGTGTTCAAACACACCAATTCAGGCAAGGCTAACAGCTCCAGAAGGGTCCAGAGAGCTTTCTATTTTCAGACGATGCAGTCCATGTCATTACCAAGAAGACAATCCACAGGCATGGCTGGACTCAACCTCACAGCTACACTTAAGGAGCCTGAGGACCCCCACCCCCCCTATTCAATGGAACCAGAGCCACAGTACAGTGACTTTTGTGGTTGTCAGCCACTACAACCTGGAGGAAAACTTTGGGGTTTATCTGCTCGGAGGACACCACATGACACCTGAAAGTAGTCATACTGGGTCCTGTGTCTCGCAGAGCCTCCACCTGCTGCCCATTGATGATGACCCACTGCCTGTATTTTTTAGTATTATTAGGCATATAGGGCTTTCACACCATCTACCTATCACCCTAGGACACTAGGGTAACCTCTGAACTTCCACCGACACTAACTTGAGTACCCTCCTCCATAAGCACTAAACTGGACATCCCTGGTGTCTGCTCACCAGTGGGGGTGCTGTTGCCTCTTAGTGCAGTTGGGGCCCCACTTGAAAAATCTGTACCATTAGTACTTATATCATTTGGGGAAAAACACCCTTAGCATTTCTTCTCGGGAAACCATTCTTATTCTGGTCAAGTTGGGATTGGAATCCTTCCCATGAGAATTGTTATGGGGCCTTTTGAGAACTCTGCTTTTTATATATGTCTCCTCCTCTTTATTCTGGTGGGGACACTCCCCACTCTTTGGTGATCCCCCAAACACCTTCTTGTGGACCCTAATGCTGAGCCAAAGGCTCTAAAGTAAATTTAGAAACAACAATGTGTTGGCAGAGCACTGAAAAACATTGACTAAAGACGTGCCCTCTGAGAATCAGATTGTACAGCTCATCATAGTTACTCACATTACGGCCCTTCACCCTACCCTCCAGTGCTTTCTTGGAGAAACTTATGAAATTCTTCCAGAACTGACCTGAGAGCTTTTAACTGTCCCTAAACTGAAATCCGTACTTTCAGAGGTAAGACCTTATTTTCTGACAAGAGCTTCCTTCATGATGGGCACTTCACCCTGTTACCGTTCTGCAGTGACTCCCTCTCTAATTAGACATATGCATTGAGAGGCTGGCTCCCCAAACCTTCTAAGGCACCCTGTTTTATTTCTAGAGGTACTTTATATGCCTTGTCAGGGGGAGCCCCGGTGGGGGCCGAGTGCCGCATGCCCGGGGACTTGGCACTCCCAGAGGAGGAAAAAGGGCCAGCGACTGCGTGGTTAATAAACTCCTCACGCTCTCTCCTCTGCAGGAAAGCATCAACGGGGATGACTAATCCCAGCCGCAAGAGGTGTGGAAAAGGTACCTCTCACAAGAAGACGGGGCGAACGCGGAAGTCGGAGAAGACTGAGACCGAGGAGCCAAAGATGGCAAAGCAGAAGACTCCAGAAAGCAGAAACTCCCTGCCGGGCTGGAGAAGGAAACCCCAAGGACCGACCACACTGCAAACGCAGCCACAGAAGAACAGGAGACATGGAGCGAGGACTGGTGGATACCCCCGGGAGACACAAGCTTGCTGCTGTAACTCAGGAGAGTTACGGCACTGGCGGTGAGTAGACGATCACTGGGGTACTAAAAGGGGGAAAGGGGAGGGGCAATTCAGTTGGGGTAGACGTCGGTTAGTAACCGAACAGCCCCAGGTGGCTTACTGTTGGAGCTGTGACAGAATAGCTCCTTGTATATTTAAAGTCAGTCTTTCATTTTATGTCTTGGGAACCTTTCGAGCTGATTGCTCTTTTGCCTTTGATTTTGCTTTAAGATTCCTCATTATTGTTGAAGCAACATAAGTCTTCAACCCAGGCCTTTCCCCATCGTTACAACCCTGACATGCCCTCCTCCCTGAGCAGCGCACAGAAACGCTAGTAGTCTTGATTGTTTTCTTTTCTTTTTTATTCCGTAACCTTTTTCTTTCACCGCTGCACGCCCCCCCTCACGTGTCCCACCGTTGTTTCGTACTGTACAGCACTGTCAACACCAGGAAAGGTGAAGGGTATCACAAAAAGAGCATTATAGACAAGAGTACTTACCACCACTTATTTCTTGTCTTCCCTCTGAGTATCCTGGGGAACCACCACCAGTGAGGAGGAATCCAGGACCCGAAGGCAGAAGTTCTCTGCTCGTGACAGCCCAGCCATTTCCTCATCCTGTTAAACTGTACCCAGAGATTAAGTCCCCAACAGCCCATTAACTGTTCCTCATTTTCCACCTGCCTATACCGAATACTTCAATAAAAATCTGGTCACAATTGCTCACCTATACGGCCTCCTAGCTATCATTTCTGACTATCTCTCTGACATGCTTCAAACCACTTGTCTATGTCTCCCTCACAACAAGGTTAGCCACCAGATCCTTGGAATGTGCATTCTCCAATCTCCAATGGACACTAGATTATTGTTGCCACCATTAGTGTTAAACTCTGAGAGGTGTGTGGGTTTTAGATTCAGCCCTTTCTGACTCATATAATAAGCCAGCAGAATTGTCTTCTCCTCCAGAGCAATTTTCCTTTCCTATAAGGCCCTATGTGCAGCAGCTTCCTCTCTGGCTGACTCAGCCTTTTTCTCCTCCAAGTTAATTTTTGCAGCAGCATCTTCTTTGACTGGCTCCATTTTGAGCTTGGCAAGCTGCAGTTGAAAATCTCTCTTAGCTCTCCTGTCATCCATTTCCTCAGAGGACAAGTCACATAAGGAGATACTGCTGTCTGATCTGGATCAGCAGGGGACCTCACTCCTGGGGGTCCTCCTCTCTTGTCTGGGGCCGGGGTCAGGAGAGTTTCATTCTCCTCTTCCATTTCCACCTCCTCCCCTGCCATATCCTCCCTCTCCTGCTCTCATACTGTAGTTTGCAGCTAGTGGGATTATTCCCAGGCCCTGTGGGCTTTCTGGAGCTCCTCCTTCCTTGGGTTCCTGGTTAATGGCATCCTCCTATCCCTGCAAGATACTTCCAGCTCAGCCACAGTATAGCTTTCCAGGTTGCTGACATCCATCTCCATGCTTGCATGTGTGAGTTTCAGTTTTACAGATGAGGTAGGAATTCACATTTGAGAAAAGGAAAAAGTTGCCAATCAAGGAGAGTAAAACTAATGGAGGCTTAATGTGATGTCAGATTATTTTCATGAGATTTTAAGTTTTACACACATCACTGAGTGACACTGAACAAACACAAGTGCTGGATCTCACTGCTGAACACAAATGTAACAAATTGGGTTACTAAAAGCTCCACTCAACAACCACAATCCTTGCCAGGGTGAACAACAGAAGGAATAAAATGAACCTGTGCTTTACCCCCTGGTAAGCAGCGAGGCTTACCGTAGAGGTAATGTCTAAAGTAATTATGTTGCACACAAACAGTAACAAAGTGCAAAATCAACACAAGAAAAATCCCAAACCAATTTAAAAAGATGGGGTACATTTTAATAAACAAAATGATATGGACACAACTAAAATACAATCAATAGAACTGGAGATATTCAATCTTAAAGATTTTAGTGAAAATAATATCTAAAAGCACACTTGCGGTCATCTGGTCGTGTTAGACTATGGGGAAAATCATACGTTCAGGCCAACCACGATGGAGCTTGCGTCAGACACAGGGACCAGGTTAAACCTGCTGAAAGTTACCTTCCAAGTCCGACGTGAAGCGTTTCCTTCGTTTTGAAGGAGGATGTAATGAGGAAGCTGAGTATCACAAATGGTTGCCACTCTAGTGGGAAGAGCAAGGCAGTGGTGTGGCAGGTCCTCTGCTAAGGAGGAAGAGTGTTGGCCCTCTGCTCTTACAGCAGTGAAAAGGGGGAAAATAAAATGAAAATAACAAGGCTACTATCGTATACTTTTTGTTTGCTGTGGGCTAGGTTAGGGCGGAGCAGGGCTAGTGGCTCAGGGTGGGAGGAGGAGTAGACTGTGCACACTAAGTGCGCATGAATGCTAGGCTGGCCGTTTCGGCCACTCAAGCAGTCATGCACACTTTGCATATCCCCCACCACTCTGTAATAGACAGCCTTGTGGGGAATATGCACAGCTTCCCTGTCCTGATCTGAGCACCGATCCACGGCTCTCAGACCAATCACAACGCTGCATTGCAGCATTGTGATTGGCTCAGGGGAGCCAGTGTGCAAGGTTCTTCCGGCAGCTTCTTCCAGACTGGAGTCAGGAAGAACAGAGAAGCGGAGGAGAGACGCAGCTGTAAGAAAAGGTGAGTTTAAAACAATATATATTTTCAACCCCACCGATCCCTATCCCTGTCCCCTACCAGTCGCCACTGTGTGGCTCAGTGGCCAAAGCAGCTGACTCTGGATCGCAGAGCTCACAGTTTGATCCCAGGCAGCAGCTCAGCTAAGCATCATGTGACTCTGGGCAATAGCTCACTTAATCATCCTGATGGCCCCCAGCGCCTTGCAACTTTAATGGGTGATATGTTCGCGCTTTACAAATATGGATTACTATTATTATAGAACGGTGTCATGGACAGTCATTGCTGTAGCACCGGGACGCCCCTTTGCTGGGGCAGCCGTGCGCTATACAAGAAAGGATAACATAACATAACATAACGTAGCACAAGAGGTGGCTGGGTGTCGCTGGCAGTCCTTGTTATAGATTTGCATTGGAGGTCGTCGCAGACTGTCACTGCTATTGCGCGAAGTGCATGTCTTGAGTTGCAAACTGTCCTTGTTAGTGTAAAGAACAGGTGTCACCCAATAATTTGCATTGGGGTCATTGCAGGTAGCAGAGAAATGGCGCAAAGAGGCCTTTTTTTGGTAACAAGAAGCCCCGAATTCCAGATTTTCACATTTTCTTTAGAAGGCGTGCCCTCTGATGCCTCTGATACCACCCAAGGGTCCAGGACCTGGGAATGTGCCTTTTGGGGATTAGGGACTCCCTTCAGCAGAAGCCAGCAGGTCTCAGACAGGTTCAGTTGAAGGTAGATAAGACAAAAATAAAGGTTGCGATGGCTGGGAGAGTTGGTGCAATCTGCCTATGAGTATAGTCAAAAATTCTAGGTCTTAATATATCAATGTTCAAATGTTAACTGGTGCTCAGGAGAAGGAAGAGCCAGCCATTCATCCTCAATCAGGAAAAGGTTACAGAGTCAACAGCAATATTCTCCAGGTACACAGACATGCAATTGAGGTTGTGGTTTCGGTAGGTCTTTGATTTTCTTTTAAATAAACGAGCCCCTTGCCAACAAGTTTTTTATCTCAGGCTGTTCTTGTTACAGTAGACTTCCTCAGCGCAAAGTATTCAGTCTTTTTGGCTTAATCCTGTATTACTTAGGTGAGGAAGAGCAAGTAGATTCAAAGTAAATCTTATAATGTCTCAGTACTGTATGTGGGGCTGATTCTTAAACTGTATGTGATGTATTCAGTCACATCGATGTGTAGGCTTCCGAGTTTAATGGGACAGCCGAGAGTGCCAGCAAAATCGGGTTCAGTTGAAGGTACAAGCAGATCCAGTTGCACCAAGTCAACTGGGTAGTTGCACAGAGGCCTCTGAAGCTTGTTCTTTCACTGTAGCTCACAGAGAAGGTCAGCCAAATG
This sequence comes from Lissotriton vulgaris, assembly GCF_964263255.1. NCBI lineage: Eukaryota > Metazoa > Chordata > Amphibia > Caudata > Salamandridae > Lissotriton > Lissotriton vulgaris. The sequence goes on from NC_141696.1 coordinate 1,043,086,883, forward strand.
AACCTTCAAGCCACTTTGGTTAGTGTGGGATAAAAGCAAGCAGGTCCAGTGCTCCTTCCCAGCAAGGCAATCCTTCAAGCAGCAGTGCAGTCCTGTGGCAGTAGGACTTTATTTCTTCTGTAACTTGAACAGAGCCAGGAGCATCCTAGTGAGTGGCTCTATAGGTCCAATATTTATATCTGATGCCGTTTTCTGTGTGGGGGGACTCCCTGTCATGCCCTCATTTCTGGTTCTGAAACGTGTTTTCCCTTCTCTTGTCAAGGCTCCTAACTGTCTGGGGTGACAAAAGGCTGGGCAGGCCTGATCTCAGACTTCTGTGTATGGGCAGGAGGCAAAGCCCTTGGAAGTGTAACTGAGGCTGGGTTCAGCCCCTCCCCTGTTATCCTCCATCAATGTCCCATTCTGACCACACCTAAGCCCCCTTTGTGTCACTGTCTGGGAGGAATACAATAAAACCACACCAGCAGAGCCATACACAGTCATGTGACATCAACACTAGCAGAAGTAACAAATGATTAGGACAAGAATATTCCAGCTTTCTTAAAGACCTGGGAAGTAAACTCTGCTCTGTTTACAGAGTTTTTCCCACTCCGTGCTCCGCGGAGCTCACAAAGTTACGAAAAAGTCAAGGAGCAGAGTTTTTTCTCACTGACAAACAATATGTTTTTGAGCGGGAACAAGGGAGATCCAAGGCTAGAATGCTCCCAGCGAGATTTAAAAATGCTACTGCTTGCTTTGAGAAACCTTTTTTTTTGCTTTGAGGAAGCTGTCACTCGAATAGAACTTCTACTTTAGCGGCAGAGAGAAGCAGTTCCATCTTGTGGCTCTAAACAGCAGCGCGGTTGGCATGAGGTAACGCACTCCATCACCCATGGAACTCTGGGGCATATTACCAACAACTAGCGATAATTTTTGTCTCTAACTTGTTTAGAGACAAAAATTATCGCCGCACATCGGCGATTTTTATCGCAGATAAACCTTGCTATTAACAAGGTTTATCGCAAATGCGATAAAAAACGGCCGAAATGCATGAATATCGCTGAAAAGTCAGCGATATTCATGCATTATCGAGCAAATGCTCTTAGCCATGTTATCCACCTCCCATTGGATAACATGGCTAAGAACTGCTCAGGGCAGGTGTTAGCTTTTGGAGATATTCCCGCTTAGCGCGAATATCTCCGAAAGTTGGTAATAGGAGATAGCGATGTTAGCGACTGTTTTCAGTCTCTAACATCTTGGCACGCCCACTTTGCATCTCATTAGTGATAAATATCACTGACATGCAAAGTGGGGCCCAAGATGTTCGCTATCTCCTACTAGCTGTCGCTAACTGGTGTTAGCGACAGCTTGGTAATAGGGAGATAATTTTATCTCCGCTTTCTTGGCTTTTAAAGCCAAAAAAGCGGAGATAAACCCCCTTGATAATATGCCCCCAAGTGTGTCTTGGCAGAGTTTTTTTGTCACTTTGCAGGGTTCTGCAGAGAGGAATCTGCGCACTTCGTTAAGGCCTACTTTCTAAAAGTGAAATTTTCAGAATTGCAAACTAAAACCTGACCATACCATTAAAGAGGACTTTAAAATACAATTAATTTGAGTGAAAACTGTGAATAGCATATTTATATATGCTCCCAATTCAAAGTTATCACTTGTTAAATTAAATAAGGTAAACCAGTGTTAGTCAATAGGTGAGATAGGCCTTAAAGCAGGGAAACACGACTTTAGGAATGCTTCACTACCAGGGCATGTAAAACTTAAAAACATTCCCTTCTTGTTTAAATACAAGACTTCTTGAACTATGACACTTTAGGGCCTACCCTGAGGATGAGCTATAGGTATGAAAAAGTATGCTTTAGGCCTTGCAGAAGGTTTATTTTGGCAGGTCGATATGACAGTTTAAAACTGCACTACAGGTTGCATTGGCAGACCAGAGACATATTTTGAAAGGCTTTTAGTGGATGACACAATGACTGCAGCAGGCCCACTAGTGCAATTTAGTTTACAAGCCCTGGGTGCATTTGGGGGCTAACAAATAAATAAAATGTGCTAAATAGGTATAGGCCAATTTTACCATGTTTGCAGGAGAGAGCACTTTTTGGCAGTGGTAGAGTTCACAGAGTCCTAAAGCTTATAGAATAAAAGTCAGCTAAACAGAAGAGGTGAAGGCAAAACGTTTGGGAGAGTACCATGCCAAGGATGTCATATCTAACAATGATGAAAATGATGATGTGATCAGGGAAATCTTCCTTTTGGTCTTGGCAGCAGTTTTTCTTTGGAGACTGAAGTTGCAAAGGAAGGTGTTATTGAAATAGTTAGTGGTCAATACTAGTTTATGAGGTTAAACAATTCAGGAATGAAAATGGAGTCGGTCCTGGAACATAGTAGACCATTGGAAGTAAATGTTTTGCTTAAAAATGGAAATGGCACCTGATGAAATTCAAGGCATTCAACGTTTTTTTGTTGATGGGCTGTTCACAACCACACATTTGCGTTTATTGCTGCAATACAACTTTCTTTCTGAGACGGAATCGAGGAAACAGGACTTCAGAAATGTGCTGCATACAGTTCTGTGGGTTAGCACTGATCAACTTAAAGTGCACAACGTGTTCATTGTGCTTGTCATGTGTGCTGTTCAGTGGTATTTGGTTAACTGGCTGTGCTTGGGTGGTTTCTGTGGATAAGGCATTAAGTTGTGCATATAACATTAAGGATGTTACTGGATAGGGTTGGTGGATTATATTTGTTGTTTTCTAAAGAGTTGTGGAGGTCTTCATGGAAAGTGATAGAGGTCCAGGCTTTTTTATGCCAGAATGAGAGATGTGTTTGTATTTCTCAGCCTTTGCTTTTGATGTCTTGATGGCGGACGGCTGTTGTTAGGAAGGAGAAAAAGGCACAGTGATGAAGGATTTCATCATGCCTCTTGGACTTTTGATACCTTGATAGGGAGTCCATTGTGAGCAAACAGAAGGAGACGCGACGGATGGGAAGCCATGCACAAAGATGGACGCACTGCTTTTAATGCTCCGCCGGCTGCATCCAGTCATTATACATCTTGCTGCCCTGTGAAGCCTGAGCTGTCAGGGAACCCACTCCCTGTGGCCACGGTGTGCCACTGTGTTGGTGCGAACGCCTGTGAGTCCAATGCGGGGGTACAGCCCTCGCCCCGCTGGCCAGTATACAATAGGGCTCCCAGGCATCCTGAATCAAGATGGTACATGATGAATGTGAGTGCTGAGAGCTGCTGCTGGGAGCCAGTGTCTTTACGCAGATATGGGCACAGGGGGCTGGGGAGGACCACTGAAGGGACTGTAAGTGACCAAAGAGAGGGAATAGCGGGACGCATGTACTGGAGGAGGCAGCAGACTGTCCACCCGGAGGCTGAGCTGGGGTCCAGAGCTAGATGAGCTTGTGTGACATTATGGAATGGTGAGCAACATTTCTGATGCCCCCCCTCCCCCTTGACCAATGAATTGTGTGCTAGGTCCTACCCATAAGAGTAGTGCTGCAGACAATGTAGGGTGCTCGGTGCAGTTCATTGAAAGGGAGCACAGGTCAGTTACTGGAGCCATGTGGCCTAGGAGTAGTGCCCTGGACCTTCACTGGCAGATCCTCAGGACAAAGTGACATGATTGGGGTAAGGAAACCCACAGGAAGGATACCAGCATGCGGACTACACTAGCTGAACACTGACTGCTGGCTGACGCTGGGAGTTGACATACATATTGGAATCCCCTCCCACGACTCACAAATGCGTTTGGATTCTCTTTTTTTCCATCTATCATGGCAGCAGTGGCTGAGAGGAGAATACACAGAGGCTGCTGAATGCCAATTAGAAACCCCTGATCTTCAGCATATCCAACCACAACATAGGAGCAGATATGGGCCATACAAGATCCTCGAGCGACACCCATCCGGAGGTACACATAAATGGAGATGGTGCCTCCTCGAAGGGGGGGATCTCCTGGTGGGACATCTGCTGCCTATCCAGTGCATGTAAGATGCAGTCCTGGCAGGCAAACTAGATCTGATCCTTAATTCTGTCATCTCCTCCTTGGAGGTACTGGATCACAAAATCAAGTTTACATGTACCTTGGAATCATATGCAACAACACAACAAGCTTGCAGACAAACTCAACCACAATGAAGATTCCTTGGAGGAGACGTGCCCAAACGTGATCAAGTTGCAGGCCTGGATGTCTGGTCTAACCAGAGAGATGTGGGCTCTTCTCCCACAAATCGGAAAACGTTGAAGTATGCATCTGTACCAAACAATATCAGAGCGGTGGGAATGCCTGAAAAAGTGGAAGTGAACGACATGGCCACTCTTATCTGGAGGGCTCCATTCTTCACAATGGAAAGGGAGCACAGGGCACCACCGCACCCCCTCCCCATGGGGCTACTACCTCCGCTTGCGGTAGTGCACCTGCTTCCTTACAGAGACAGGGATTCTATATTGCAACGTACAACATGACAGGTAGTTTCCTTATTGAGAATTCCACAAATTGCAATGTGACCAGATGATACTATTGCTGTTGCCGCCAGTCTGAGGCACATGTTGCCCTTCTCTGCCTGACTGATGGTGACCTTTGAGAACCTTGCCTTGTTCTTTGATGACTCTGCACGAGTTTGAGAGTAGCGCTGAGGAAAGGAACCAACTGCCCTGCTAGAAGAATGGCAGATGATGGGCACCCCTGGAGGCCCTTCGTGGCTCAGGTAGAACAAGAACTAACGGCTGCACTTGAAACAGCAAACACTTTCTTTCCACACTGGCACGATCATCCTCCAGTGATCACAATACAAACTAAGGGAGTTTCAGTGTTGCAGATAATCCCTTGAACGCAGATGATTGTGAGGAGGAATAGAGGGCAATCCTACAAGAGAGATGACATGTTGAGAATCTCTCGGCACTGGATTGTGGTTTTCTCCCTGATACTGCCAGAGAGACTCTTCTAGTATCAGTGCCTAAATCATTTGGAGACGCACTTGATGCAACGTCATGCAGACTGCTCTCTATGCTTAATTTGTACTATAAGATTCTAAGCAAGGTGCTAACCAATCATCTGTTGCCTCATCTACAATGTTTATTACACTTTCAACAAAACGGCTTCATCCCCCAGCGCAATATCACTCACGGGGAACGACATGGAAGACAAGCCCCTAATGGGTGGCAGGAACAAAGAAGGTTCGTGAGAACCATAACAAACAGTAATTGACAAGTGCAGCGGACAACAACGGAGCACCTACAAGATCAATTGCGTTTATGTTCCTGGAATATAAATGGGCAGGCATCCAAAATGCTTGACTCGGACTTTATAGCTTATATTCGATCCTTTGATCTAATTGCCCCCGCACCTTCAGGGATACCTACGCTTTTTCTCCGGCGCAAAGCGCTTAGCCAAGTACGGTCACTTAAGAGGAGGTTTGGTAATATATGTAGCTACAACTAGCTTTGCGATGGCTAAAGACATCGGGCCCTCGGCGACAGCTGCGCTTGCAGTTAACCTGTCTCTGACAACAGGACAAGGCAAAACAATTAATAACTGCACCTGGTCAATGCTTATATTCACCCCAAAGGAAAGAAAAAAGCAGCGGAGGAGTTATATGCATACATAGAAGAGTGCATCATGGGGGAAAAAACAGCGAACTTAGTACTCACTGGGGATTTCAACCTCAATCTTATGGGAACAACACAAGAGGAGGGTATCATGGCACAAAACTTCAAAAGTTTGGAAGGAGAAACCCTTTTTAGAAAAGGGAAGGGGTTTTTTAGAACAGACAAAAAAAGCAGGTTCCCTTTTCGTGTGATCTAGAGGAAGAGAACTTACGTCTCTAGTTATAGAAGGGGTTTGGAGTGAGCCAAAACCGCGTAGTCAAAGTTGTTCAAAGATCCACAAATTCACAATCAATTACACACTACATTGCTAAACATCATTCTGCTTATCTTTTTGCATGACATGGGGTAATAAGGATGTAAACACTATTTTTATAAAAAAACTTCTTTATTAATTGATTATTTTCTGTTCATACCATTTTCTGAAGTAGTACATCAAGTCTATGCTCTCTTTACTGCAGTAAAGAGAGCATAGATAAGGCCACCTGCAACGTTTAATAAATATTTACTGTTGTTTAACATAGGATGTATACTGAATGAGAATGTAAAGACGATAAGAAAATTCTGTTCTACCATAGACCAAATACACTAAATCTTTTTTTGTTTTAAATTTATAGAGTTTTTTTTTAAACTGACACACTGTCCTGAAGAAGGTGAAGATATAGAATCACCGAAACGCCGCGTCGACAAATTGTGTTTTGTGAAATAAACTTAAAAATGTGTTTGTTTTATGTGACAAATGTGTTCTGATAGAATTATTTTTACATTGTTGCTTTGAAAAAAAGTTATTTTTAAATTGTGACTTAGATATCTGATGCTTGGGAGTACAACCCCACAGTAGCTGTTTTTAACTATTTTAATATCGATGTACTACTTCAGAAAATGGTATGAACAGAAAATAATCAATTAATAAAGAAGTTTTTTTATAAAAATAGTGTTTACATCCTTATTACCCCATGTCATGCAAAAAGATAAGCAGAATGATGTTTAGCAATGTAGTGTGTAATTGATTGTGAATTTGTGGATCTTTGAACAACTTTGACTACGCGGTTTTGGCTCACTCCAAACCCCTTCTATAACTAGAGACGTAAGTTCTCTTCCTCTAGATCACACGAAAAGGGAACCTGCTTTTTTTATCATGGCACAAAATACATTCTGGGCCCTGCCACAACAAGGCAAGCCACGAACAGCCAATCAATCAAAACTGGGAAAGAAGGTACTAGAAGCACTAGAAAACTTCAACATCAGGGCATTAAATGGCAGGTTTGCAGGGGATAACCCGCCAGCCTCAACTTTTCACTCAAGAATAGCGAATAGTACGCTAGATTATACATTCATGTCACTTTCACTCTTCCAATTTACAATATCTTATCGGATAGGGAACCAGACAGATAGTGATCATTGTCCTCAGGAAATCACTATGGACCTTGTAAAACCAATTTACGAGTATTCGACGGCTCCTAAAGAGTCCATCTACACTGTAAATTTTAAAAAGATCAAGTATTCGGCCGCAATGGGTGAATTTTTGATTGGCCTGGCAAAGCAACATTATATGGAGCGCACAGGCCTCAATGAAGTAGCGAAATGGGTGCAGTTTACTACTACCCTGGGACAATATGCAACAAAGCCAAAAGGGCGCATAAGGACGAACAAGCTGGGCACCCTTCCCCAAGCATATAGAGGGAAAATAAAAGAAATGAAACACTCAATCTCTAAGTTAACTAGAGCAGTACAGCAGGATCAAAATAACAAAGGGAAGCTGCATCAACTCTCTAAATTAAAAGCTTCATTAAAAAAACTAAAGTGGGAAGCAAACAGAACTATAGAGGAACAACTCTGGGCAACACTTCATGAGGACATAAAAAAGAATGCCGGTGCAAGTTTTTGGAAAACAATAAATTCATTAACGCACCATGCAAAAATGGAGATTACATCAAACATCACAGAGGCAACTTGGGCAGTATATCTCGAAAATCACTTTAACCGTGATTTGGCGGCCAATCAGAATATGAGCAAACCTTTCCCTGTACGAGCCCATGACGTTGGTAATAGGTTACAAAGGTGCCCAATTGACCAGGACACGGCAGGGGACGCAGATCATATATTATTGGAACCCATAATAAAGCGGCAAATAAAGAAAGGAAGAAGGGAAGGCGCGCCTGGTCCAAACGGGATTCCGCCCGTCCTCTTCAAACAAGATTTGGACTATTGGGCAGTGGCACTTGAACCCCTTTTTTGGGAGATCAGGCACACTAACATCTTACCGGACACTTGGAAGGGTTCCATCATTGCCCCCATACATAAAGCAGGGGATAGAGGCCTTCCTCAAAATTACCGGCTAGTTGCCCTAATCGATAATGATGCGAAGTATTTTGCAGGTCTAATACTGGAAGAACTAAAGGCATGGGCCATGAGGAAGTCTCTTATACCTGTTAATCAAACAGGCTTCGTTAAAGCAGTGGGGACAACAACAAATATACTGACTATGGGTATGCTTATAGATAAGGCAGAGATGAAAAAAATGCCCCTGCACCTCTGCTATATTGACTATAAGGCGGCATTCGACAACATTAACCGCAATCTACTATGGACAAAACTCAACGATTGGGGTATCCCAAAAGGGTTGTTGGAGCTGTTAATTAATTTACATACAGACACTTGGATTCAGATTAAGGTGGGGGACGGCTCAATGCTGTCAAGGCGGATACAAACAAACAACGGCCTTAAACAGGGCTGCGTGTTGGCCCCCACACTGTTCAACCTGTTCCTGGCGGACTTGGTGCCCCTATTAAACAACTGCAATTCACACTCGCCAAAATTAGGAGGCCTAAATCTACCATGCCTTTTATATGCAGACGACCTGGTGCTAATAAGCCATACAAGAGTAGGGCTCCAAAATCTCTTAAATACGACCCAGAGATATTCCGAGTTAAATGATTTAACAGTGAACCTCGAGAAAACACAAACAATGACAATCAGCAAGAACAAAAACAAGAAAGTCTTCTCGTGGTTCTGGAATAACACCCGCATTAAAGACACGTCGTCGTACAAATATCTAGGTGTGAAAATTGACAGTGGTGGCCAATTCAGCGAACAAAGGGCCAGCATAAGAGGCAAAGGCCTCGCTCTGGCAATCTCTTTAAAAACACTAAACAACAACCTCTCCGGCCCTTCTTTGACCCCTTTACTGAATGTGATACGTGCCAAACTGCTACCTACGCTGACCTATGGGAGTGAGGCCCACCGAGGCAGAGATGCCGTAACACTTGACAGTACAATCGTGTCGGCATATAGAATCATCTTCAGCCTACCAAAGCGAACCTCCCCAGCACAGATCAGATTGGAGTTTGGTATTCGGTCACAGTTTTTGGCACGACAGGGGGCATATATCTGCTCATGGGACAAAGTAAGGAAAACGACTGAAGGAACGTTGAACGAATATTTATGGAAAGAGCTAGAGCAGACCCAAAACTCACCAGCAGCAAAATATCTGGAAAAGAGCATAGTGAACACCGGGCTGGCAGAACTCTGGGCGTCCCCTGCAGATTACAAATCACTAAATAAATTGGTGAAAAAATCGATCAAGCTTCAGTCATGGGTCGAGGATAAAGCCACCTTATCAAAAAGATCTCATGCATGGATGGTATTAAACACATACCTGACACAAGCCCCCCAGCCTTATCTCGGTCTAGGCTATACGAAAAAAAAAAACTGTCCTTTTTAAGATACTGACTGGGCCTGCTACCATGCATCCTACACCTCCCTCACTGGCTGAGATCGAAAGCAGGAATACTATGCAGGCTATGTGGCATTGGGGCTGAAGACATGATGCATCTGCTATGCTCGTGTAAAGAACTGCAAGAAGAAAGGAAGCTCCTGCTGAAACGCCATTTTATTCTACAGGGTTTACACACACGAAGGAGTGCAGTGCTAACCTGCTTCTCAGCACAGGACCCTCAGCTGAGCTGCAGCTTCGTGAAATTTTTAAAAGCAGTGGAAAAAAAACTACCAAAAACGGACTCATGAACAATCTACAAACAGGACATATGATTTAATTTACATTGATGAATCATCTATGTTGTAAGCTTTAATGAATTTTACGGGAAATACGAATAGACTAACAGGCCTACAAAGTGGATGAGAAGTACAGAACGGCCTATTGTGGGCGGCAGGCAAAATATATTTTTTTTATGTTGAATAGCTTATGCATATCGCACTATAGTATAGAATGGATCTTAAACGCATGTTTTTTTATGAGCATTTTAACTTTCTTATTGTGTACTGTATTGCATTGGTTTTAATTAACTGTGCAATAAACTATAAACTGAACTGTACCCCCAGCGCAATACCTCATATAGCACCAGGAGACTATCACGGGTGGTTGATACGATCATGCAGTCCTATTACTCGAACATGAGTTTGTCAACATATTTAAAATTTTCGAGACCCTATACAGGGGATACCTGCGGACAGTCGTGCAAAAAATTAACTTATGTGTGGGATGGGACAAATGCATTGCACTATTCGATTTGAGCACACAGAAGCATTCATGATTCATTCCCCATGGAAAAAGGCAGAGCTGGCCTCTCTCCCCACTGCTATTTGCCATTGCCCTGAAGCCATTTTTCAATGAACTCCAGAACAAAGTACTGGGGAGGAGCATCCCACTAAGAGACGTGAGCATATAATCTCCTAGTAAGCGGATGCTATGCCGCTATTTCCTCTGGTCTGTGCACCAACTGGCAGCATGCAGCAAACGTCCAAATGCCCCCTTACGTGGTTAAGTGAGTGGGAGCGCAGTTGCAGTGGCCTACCAGATGGCTTGTGGGAGGGAACACTTGGGAACTGAGCGAATTTGCCGAACCACAAGGAGAGGGAACCCACGTGTCGCTCTTGATTGGGTGAATCTAGGTTCAGCCTGAAAGCCAAAACTTCTGGACATTGACCTACGATGCTGGAAATTAACGATATGCAGGCACTGAAGAGACATATTGTACACATTGTACGTGCCGATAATTCCCGTGGTACGGCTGCCCACATCAAGAGGGGACTGCTTCACAGCCGGGACAACAGCTGAGGGGTCGACCCTCTTGATGAAGGAGACTAGAGGGCAGAGGCAGGGCACCACTAGCTGCCAGGGTCAGATTGGGATCACAATTTGGCTCGAGCACTGACGAAAAAAGTGGCCCACATTCACGGGGCATGGCTCACATTCCCAGGGCGTGGCACACATTCGCCACGCATGGCCCACAGTCACGGGCTAGCCCTTTCATGAAACACACAAGGAATGTAAGTGGGAGGATATTGTTCTTGGGAAGGACACAGACCCAAGGTGACAATGTCCTATAAGCTGAGCACCTGAAAAACAGTCAGACCCCTTTCTATTACCAAATTATTCCCAGCCCTCCAGCGCAAGAGCACCTGAAAACAGCGAGGCCCCCTTCTATTAAAAAATTATTCCCCAGCCCTCCAGCGCAGGAGCACCTGAAAAACAGCGAGGCCCCTTTCTCTTAAAAAATGATTCCGCAGCCCTTCAGCGCAGGAGCACCTGAAAACAGCGAGGCCCCATTCTATAAAAAAATTCTTCCCCAGCCCTCCATCGCCGGAGCATCTGAAAACAGCGAGGCCCCTTTCTATTAAAAAATTATTCCCCAGCCCTCCAACGCAGGAGCACCTGAAAACACTAAGGCCCCTTTCTATTAAAAAATTATTCCTGAGCCCTCCAGCGCAGGAGCATCTGAAAACAGCGAGGCCGCTTTCTATTAAAAAAATATTCCTCAGCCCTTCAGCGCAGGAGCACCTGAAAACAGCGAGGCCCCTTTCTATTAAAAAATTATTCCCCAGCCCTCCAGCGCAGGAGCACCTGAAAAACAGCGAGTCCCCTTTCTATTAAAAAATTATTTCCCAGCCCTCCAGCGCAGGAGCATGTGAAAAACAGCGAGGCCCCAGCTATTTGTAAATTACTCAGCCCTACCCATCCTTTCACTGCCTCAGGACAATGGCGTGGCATGAGAGGGACTAAAGCAAAAACACAGCTTCTGGGCCATCCATGGGAGAGGGGGGAGGCTAAGGTGAAGTTGGTGCGAGTTCCCCACATCACCTAGCCCCCATAGTGAGACCCAGTCTTCCTCGCCCACTATGCCCTGAATGAGAAGGGCTGTGGGTGAGGACTAATGAAAGTACTGTTTCTGGGCTGCGTGGCCCCAGGGGGGGCCAAGGCGAAAATGGCTCATAGGCCTGAGCAACACCTGGCCCCCTGGGAGGCCGATTCTGGCACGCAATCACCCCTCCCCAGCCCACCATAAGAATGTTTGCTTTGCAAGGCAGGGGGTCAAGGAGAGGCCACAGCTGATCATCGCTGAACGGCCGGCCGCACAGCGAAGCTGCTTTCCTCTCCCTGTCAGTGCGCTCTGTGGACTGGTAAAGGGAAAAAAATTGGCCACAGAGTGCACTGAGACACCGGCCTTTCGGCCCATGCCCAAGTGCCCGCAGTGGCAATCCACCCCTGCTAGCTGCATAGAGGTTGAACGGACCTGCAACATTAATAAAAACTGAGAAGGGGGGCGCTCCCCCACACTTCGCTATTTTATAGAACAATGGTCCTTAGGAGGAAAGTATAAAACAACAACAAATGACATATAGACCTGGATGGGTACTATAACATTTTTGATGTCCAGCTGGACAAAGAATTTGATATGCAAATGAGAACAACAAATACTTTGATGCAGAAAGAAAGAACAATACAACGGGACGCAATCCTGCACCCGATATGCAAGTAAAGAGAGCGAAAAAAACATTAAACATGAAACATAAAGAATAACAGGAAACATTTGGAGCGTTGGAAGCTTGAGCTAGTTATACAATGAAGCAAGCTTAGCCATTTATAGTGACCACATTAAACATACATAATGAAAACCAGTGGCACTATTTAATATGTCGACGACGTTTTGATCCCAAGCTCATTCATTATAGGATTCATTATCAGGTCTACAGAATTGAATTGCCTGATGTTAACCACAGTGCCTTACGGAATGGATTGTAGGGTTCCTGGGAGTGGTAACAATGAGCGCGGTGATGTTCACTTAGTCAAAAGTCAAGGAGGAACATAACATGATAACCTCTATTGCGCGTCTTCGATGTGCACGAGGATCCGACAGTGGGGAGACAACCAGAATCGGCAATTGGCTCCTAGCGGCTTGTGGTGAGCCGGCGGCGTGACGCCTGTAGTCCTTGCGCGGTGGCAGGAACTCAGGTCCTTAGTTACTTTTCCGGTTCCCTTGTTTGTTTAAAATAAACTATACCCCCACACTTGGCAGCATGGCTTGTGAAGAGTACCCTTCCGGCTACAGTCACAAGGGATAGGTTGCCATGACACAACCCCACTGCCTCTTGAATGAGGAAAACAAAAATACACACAAAGCTGCTGATTGTAACCGGGATGGAACTAAAAATACTGTGAAAATGTATATTTTTTTGTTTATAAAATCCCAAGAAAAATATATATGAATATATATGAAAAATAAGGGTGTATACAGGCTCTCATTTGCTTACTGGGTGATGGTTAATTTGAGGTGCAGAGAGTCAACTGACCAAGACCAATGCACATTCTGAACAATGTTTGGATTGCACAGACATGCACTGTGATTTTTTTTAACTGCAGTACTGGTGGGAAGGGCCTTTGGTATTCTTATTTGTTTGTTGGCTACATCCAAGGGCAAAGAGTCACATGAGTATGCCATTGTTGCAGTGGGAATCATTGCTTTCACGAGAAACCAAGGCCTTCAGTTACATTGTGTTAGATACATTTTCCTCCCCCTCATTGTTGTAAATCAACGGTGATTAGGTTAAGCATTAGCAGAATACATGCTGTATTTGACCATTATCGTAGCAAATGAACTGACTCCATTTTGTATTTGTAGCGGCCATTTTGTATGCCATACATTGCCATGTGCTCATCATGTGCTTTGCCCTACCTCCTTGTTAACTGCGCCTGAAGTCTGCCCGGCAACAGGCTATATTTAGCATCCCCCACTTCCATCATGCCCATACATGCCCAGTAGGGTCTGCGGCTGTTACTAATTAGTTCCAGATAGGAATGTGTTTACTAGTTTCCGAAGACTGTTAACTCCGCCCACTTATCGATTGTGCTTTCCAAAATGTCCTTGTATGGTCATAAAACTGCTCTTGTATTCTGTACCGCCTTCTTTTGAGCCCCTCATTGTGTATAAAAGAGGCCATGTGCTTTAGTTCAGATTGCTACTCTATACAATACTGAAGGGTGTTGTGTGGACTGTAGTACCACCTTTAAAGGTTTAATAAACTTTGCTTTTGTATTTTCCAGTTTCATTGCCAACTTCTTCCTATGGTCTGAGGACTCTGTGCAGAGAAGGGCGAACCCCTTGCACTAGTAGGCCTAGCTGAGGCTTGCTCACGTCAATTGGCGCCCAATGTGGGGCACATCGGCGACTCGAATGCCCTAAGGAGTGGTCGTGACGAAGGATTGGAATCTCGCTGCGGACATGATCGCAAGCCAGAGTAGACCCGATTCTTGGCATCCAAGGCGTTTTTTTACTTTCTTTCCGATCTGACCATCCAAGTGGTGCCGGTCCTCGACTGAGATCTCTTCTGTTGGCTTGCCGTGCAGTGGCCGTTTGGTCAAATGTAGAACTTGGCAGTTGGAATCTGGACGCCCTGTGATTGGTAAGAACTGTTGTATGGTATTTGCTGTGGGTTTTGGAAGCCTGGGATTGGCAAGGCAGTTTTAGGATACGCTTCCTGTGGCAATTTTGGTTTGGTATGACTAGTCATGATGTATATGTGTAAGTGTAATATATGCATTGCAACACATATAGGCAGGAAATGAGGAGATTTTCCTCTACAATGCGATTTTGATTTGAACGGCACAACGTATTACAGATACCTTATATGCTACTTTGATTATAATACTGCATATTTTGCACTATTTTTGGCATGCCTGCTTTTAGCGCACTTCGTTTGATGTGCTGCTTTTGTGGAAATAAACGGTTAAGTCTTGAGGAATAGCAGCTGGCTCCCCCAGAGGGGACGCCTCATAGAGATATGTATTTAAAATATGGTCTTTCTTCTATAATTTACAGCACATTGTGGAGGAAATACACGCGAAAGGATCCTGAGTTACGTTGGCCAAAGTATGGGTCATTTGATATGCGAAAGATAGAGTATGTGGAACAGTGAATATTCTAGCGAAAATCTAGGCAAGACATGTTTTAATGTGTACGAATGTGCCCGGCAACAGGCTATATTTAGCATCCCCCACTTCCAGCATGACCAGACATGCCCAGTAGGGTCTGCAGCTGTTACTAATTAGTTTCAGATAGGAATGTGTTTACTAGTTTCTGAAGACTGTTAACTCGCCCACTTATCGATTGTGCTTTCCAAAATGTCCTTGTATGGTCATAAAGATGCTTCTCAACCACTTTGTGACGAAATTTCAGTATTCTTTGAAGAAAAAATTAACTTGATTTATGATAAAATTTTAACTACTAAAACTGGGGTTTCTACATCTATTCCCCAAGCTAAATCCAGCTTTCAGGCTACAAACTCCCTGTTTGTCATTCCTCCCGTCACAGATCAAAACCTGGCAACCCTCATTGGCCATATGAAAACAGGCTCCCCCAACGACCTCCTTCCGGCTAAAATGGTGGCCCCTCTAATTTCCATCTTAGGCCCCTCGATCCTGGCAGTTATTAACACCTCCCTAGCCAAAGGCCAAGTCCCCATGGAATGGAAGACTGCGGTAGTAAACCCAATTAGGAAGAAGGCGACCCTACCCTGGACGGATCTAACTAACCTCCGACCTATCTCTCTCCTGCCTTACATCGGCAAGTTAACAGAGAAGCACGTGAACACCCATTTTTCTAACTATATCGAGACAGCGGATGGCCTGGATCCCTCGCAATCGGGTTTTAGGCCCAACCATAGCACCGAATCCGCCCTACTGGCTGTCACCAATAACATCAGGATAACGCTTGACAGTGGAGGGTCGATGATTCTGGTGCTATTGGACTTATCCGCTGCCTTCGACACGGTGTCTCACGATTTGCTTCTCTGCCGGCTGAGAGAGATAGGATTGGGAGGTATGGCCCTGTCCTGGATGGAGAGCTTTCTTTCCGGTCGTTCTCAGGAAGTCAGATTGGGCTCCCATAAATCCACCGCCAGGGAGCTCACCAGGGGTGTGCCACAGGGCTCATGCTTGAGCCCCACATTTTTTAATGTATATGTGGCCCCCCTAGCTGACTTAGTGAGATCGTTTGGGTTTATACCGGTGTCCTACGCCGATGACACCCAACTTCTGTTCCCCTTTAAGACCTTCTCCCCTGCTTTACAAAGAACTTTTGCAGAAGGAATGAGGGCAGTTTCCAAATGGATGGCCAACAACTGCTTACAGTGCAACGTGACTAAGACCGAGGTTGTACTTTATGGGGAAGCAGTAGCATTATGGTCCAGTGATTGGTGGCCTGGTGAACTAGGACCCACCCCAATCCCCAAGCAGACCATAAGAAATCTAGGAGTGTTATTTGACCAGTCACTGACTTTTAAAGATCATGTCAACCAGGTTGCTGGTACCTGTTTTGGGGTTATCTCTCTGCTGAGAAGGGTGTTTCCTTTTCTCCCAGATCACCACAGAAAGACCTTGGTCCAGGCTCTGGTCGTTAGCAGACTGGACTACTGTAATGGCCTTCTTTTGTCATCTAATGAAGGCCAATTTAACAAGCTACAGGTGGTCCAGAATACGGCTGCGAGGTTAGTCATGAATGCTCCACCCAGGACTCCCTCCCAGCCACTGTTGACTGAACTGCACTGGCTGCCAGTACGACTGCGGACCAAATTTAAAATCTTGTGCACAATTCACAAATGCCTGATGGGGATAGGCCCGAAATTTCTCAGCACAGTCTTTACACCATATGTTCCGGGCCGTGCACTACGATCCAGCAACCTCCAACTCCACAAGGTTCCCAAGATTAAAAAAGCCCGTCAAGGAGGTAGGGCTCTGGCCTATACTGGGCCTGCTCTGTGGAACACCCTTCCCCTCTCACTAAAGCTCAGCTCTGATCATTTATCTTTTCGTAAAACCCTGAAAACCTACCTCTTCTCTAGCATTTAATTTTATTCCCCCACTATCTATTGGTATTGTCCGGGTACAGTAGCAGGTTTCCCCTGGATGGCAAAGCGCAGAGATACCCCTTCGGGGGTCTATTCAGGCGCTATAGAAGCATATAAATAATAAATAAATAATAAAACTGCTCTTGTATTCTGTACCGCCTTCTTTTGAGCCCCTCATTGTGTATAAAAGGGGCCATGTGCTTTAGTTCGGTGTGCTACTCTATACAATACTGAAGGGTGTTGTGTGGACTGTAATACCACATTTAAAGGTTTAATAAACGTTGCTTTTGTATTTTCCAGTTTCCTTGCCAACTTCGTCCTATGGTCTGAGGACTCTGTGCAGAGAAGGGCGAACCCCTTGCACTAGTAGGCCTAGCTGAGGCTTACTCACGTCAATTGAGGCCCAGCGTGGGGCACATCGGCGACTCGGATGCCCTAAGGAGTGGTCGTGACGAAGGATTGGAATCTCGCTGCGGACGCGATCGCTTGCCAGAGGACACCTGATTCTTGGCATCCAAGGCGTTTTTTCGTTTCTTTGCGATCTGACCATCCAGGTGGTGCCGATCCTCGACTGAGATCTCTTCTGTTGGCTTGCCGTGCAGTGGCCGTTTGGTCAAATTTAGAACTTGGCAGTTAGAATCTTGACGCCATGTGATTGGTAGGAACCGTTGTACGGTATTTGCTGTTGGTTTTGGAAGCCTGGGATTGGCAAGGCAGTTTTAGGATACGCTTGCTGAGGCAATTTTTGGTTTGGTATGACTAGTCATGATGTGTATGTGTAAGTGTAATATATGCGTTGGAACACATATAGGCAGGTAATGAGGAGATTTTTCTCTACAATGCGATTTTGATTTGAATGGCACAACGTATTACAGATACCTTAAGTGCTACTTTGATTATAATACTGCATATTTTGCACTATTTTTGGCATGACTGCTTTTAGCGCACTTCGTAGGATGTGCTGCTTTTGTGGAAATAACCGGTTAAGTCTTGAGGAATCGCAGCCGGCTCCCGCAGAGGGGACACCTCATAGAGATATGTATTTAAAATATGGTCTTTCTTCTATAATGTACAGCACATTGTGGAGGAAATACACATGAAAGGATCCTGAGTTACGTTGGCCAAAGTATGGGTCATTTGATATGCGAAAGATTGAGTATGTGGAACAGTGTTTATGTTCGAGCGAAAATCTAGGCAAGACATGTTTGAATGTGTACGAATGTGGGTGAAAGAAGTACGTGAGCGTGAGAAATGTGAGCAAGCGCTGATTGAAAAAGAACAACAGAAGAATGTGTATGAAAAAGCGCAAGAACTAAGGAAGAAAGAGGTGAAAGAATTGGAAGAGAGACAGGAGAAGGAGCGCAGATTACAGATATCTGGCCAATATGCTGTTCGGCAACCTCTTGATCCTGTCCTTAATAAACCACAAGATGATTTTTCATTGTTAGATCGTCCTCCGCCTCCGTATGCCGTTCCGTCCACTCCATCTGGCGAAGATGAGGATTCCGGGGCAGATAAAACGAAACCTGATACCTGCTCCATGATGTCGGCTGACCACGTGGCCGAACTTAGAAAGATCGCCCGTCAGGCACTTCATGATACTGTTACTGTTTCCAGTATCTTAGATACTTTAAAGGGATGGCAAGATAGAGAGCAAATATATTTTACTGAGCATTTTGCAGAAGAAGTTGTTGACTTGTTCCGAAAAGTTTCTGACATTCTCGAACCTGATGATGTAGCAACAGATTGTAAGCAATTGTGTAAAGGTCTTTCTACTCTCCCCCAGGTGACTGATACGATCAAGCGGCTGTTTAAACTTTGAACTGAGGCGCTTCATCTACTGGAGGAGAAACGGAAAGCTTAAACAGATGGACGGACGGGGTTGGTCGACAGGAAACAATCATCTATCTTTGGAACAGATAAGACCGCAATAGTGCATGCAAAGCCTATGCGAGAGGCCGCGCCTTTATATGTTCCTCATAAGGGAACGGGTACAAGTGACGATAAGTTTTCTGTAGATGCTAAAGGTTATTTTATTTTATAATTGGGTGTATACTCCCTGGAATAGGGCAGATGTCATGGTACTTAAAGCTGCATTGCCTGATCCACGTAAAAATCCAGCCGCTTTCTATGAGGAAGTTGAGGGAGCCATAAATTCTTGTACCATGACATTAGCTGATATTATTTATTTTTCGGGCTAATATTGCCGCCTGATATGTGGAGATCCGTGCGTAAAGTTGATGATCACGCAGTGTATGGGGCATTATGGAAGGAGATAGACAGGGAAGATGAGGATAGGGAATAAGCTAAAAAGCCATGTCAGTTGATTTTAGCTCTTCCTGGAGCAATATTAAATAAGTTAAAAACGATTATTCCCCCTAAAAAGATTGGACTATTTTAGCATCTTGTAAGCAAAAGGCAGATGAATCAGTTTCAGATTTCTTTACGCGTTTCGAGGAAGCCTTTCATGATTTTAGTGGCCAGTCGCTAACGGACGATACGGGCGACATTTGTTTGTAGATAAGTATGTTATGAATCTATTACCAGGAGTAGCTAGCCGTTTAAAAGCTAGTGAAAGCTCTTGGACTACCTCTTCTCCGGCATCCCTCCTGACGATGGCTCAATATTAGCATCAGGAATTAGAAGCGAAGGGTAGCGAGAATAAAAAGTCTAAAGAATTAAAAACAAAGGTTATGTTATCTCAGGTTTATGGTCCACCCCCAGGAGGTAACGATAGAGGCGGAAGAGGAATTTATGGTTCCTCTTACACTCGTTCGAATTTGGCTGTTGACCAATATGCGTATTGTAGGAAATGTGGGCATTGGGCAGATGAGTGTCCGTTGTTGCGCTCACAGCGCTATGTCTGTGGCCGAGGACCAATGAGAAATCGCCCGGGAAATTCAGGACCGAGAGGCAACACGAACGATCGTGCTAGGTTTGATTCTAATGTGCGGGTACAAAATGGGTTCAATCCTTTTGATAGGCGCAACCAATACCAGATGTCTGATCATGTGCACCCTGATTTGCATGATTCTGCTTATGCATAGGATTGCGTAGGACGGGGTAAGGAATCAGTTGAAGTTCCAGTAGATCAGAGGGGTCCTTATGTTACAGCACATGTTTTGGGTTCTACTGATCAGTTTCTGGTTGATACAGGAGGTACTCGTAGCGCTTTGTCTAAACAATTGGTTCCGAGGGCTCCCCTCTCTGGCTTAACGATTACATCGATAGGGTTCGATGGAACACCTTCCCTAAGCCCATTGTCACAACCACTTGCATTTCATGCTGATAAGTGTGCTGCTTCGTGCCTGTTTTTGCTCTCCCCAAATACACCACACAATATTGTGGGTCTTGATATGCTCAAGTATTTCAGAGCCACAATAAAATGTTCCCCTGAAGGAGTGCGTGGGATTTTGAACGACAATTATCCAGTAACGGACAGAGTTTGCATTGCTAAAGAGGATACTACATTAGCCTCCCTACCTAAAACTTTGTGGGCTACTTCAGATACTGATGTGGGACAGATGGTTATTCCACCGGTGCATATTAGTGTAAAGGAGGGAGTTGTGTTACCACGTTTGCCTCAATATCGAATTTCACAGGAGGGTGAGGAAGCACTAATTGTACAAGATCTTATTGAATTCGGGGTTGTTGAAGATTTCCATTTAATGTTTGTAACAGTCTGATCCTCCCAATTTTGGAGAAAGATACTGATACTAGGATTTATTGATTTATAATTGACCTGTAGGAGGTGAATAAGATAGTGGTGCCACAATATCCAGTGGTTTCTGACATCTTCTTACTTTAGTTCCACCTACTGCAACTACAATCTCTGTTATAGACTTGAAGAACGCCTTCTTTTCGATCCCTATTCATCCTGATAGCCGATATCTGTTCGGTTTCACTTTGAATAATCGATCGTATAGATTTTGTAGAGTTCCTCAAGGCTATACTGAGAGTCCTAGTATTTACAGCCAAGCATTAAAGACAACTTGATTCTTTTGTTCTACCCGAAGGTGTGGCACTCACACAATATGTTGATGATATTTTGTTGGCAACCGATCCCCCTAAACAATGTGAAAAGTGTGCCCTGTTTTGCTTTCTTTCCTTGCTTCACATAATCACAAAGTATTGAAAAAGAAATTACACTATTGTAGACCAAAGGTAACCTACTTAGGTCACCTTTTGTCTAAGAACGGGCATGCACTCACATCAGATCGCATTCAGGCAATTTTAGACACACCAGTACCTTCTACACAGAAAGAAATTCGAGCATTTTTAGGTCTTACTTCTTTTTGTAGGCAATGGATATTGGGATTTTCATACATTGTTAAACATTTGTTAGCACTTTTGACAAAAGATACTCCAATACCCCTTCCATGGACAGATGAATGTGAGAATGCTTTTCGACAGTTACGACAAGCCCTTTCTTCAGCACCAGTGTTAGGTACTCCAGATTACACGAAGCCCTTTACATTGTACGTACATGAGAGAGATGGATGTGCATTGTCAGTTTTAGTACAGACACATGGTGATAAGCAACGCCCTTGTGCATATTTTTCAGCAGTACTTGATCCTGCTCCTCGAGCGTTGCCTGGATGTTTTCACTCGGTTGCCGCAACAGCTGTTTCAATACGCCAGAGTGAAGGGATAGTCTTATCACATAAGCTGTTGGTGCTGGTACTCCATGCTGTTGATGCCCTTTTGAATCGAACAAAGACGCAGCACTTAACTAGCGCTTGTCTGACAGGATATGAGTTGACGCTGTTAGCTCCTCATATTACACTGATGTGCAACACTAAACCCAGCCATGTTGTTGCCATTCCCGGAGACTCAGCCTGAGGCGCAAGAAACACATGATTGTATTTTCCTGACTGAGGAACAGACAAAGGGTCGTATTGGTTTGCAAGATACGCCCCTTCAAGAAGTAGATGGAGAACTGTGGGTTGATGGGTCATGTCTGAAGTTACCGGATGGTACAACTTCAGCCGCATATGCAATTACTACGCTTCACACAATAGTGGAGACAGCTCGCATACCACAGAAGTCAGCTCAAGCAGCGGAACTAATAGCTTTGACACAAGCGTGTGAGCTTAGTACAGGTTTGTGTGTGAACATTTATACAGATAGCCGCTATGCTTTTGGATTGGCACATGATTTTGGCCTGCTCTGGAAGGAAAGAGGTTTTCTGACATAACACAGGATGCAGATAGTGCACGGAGATCTAGTGCATAATCTTCTGACTGCATTAACATATCCAAAGAAGATAGCTATACTGAAATGTAGTGTGCACAAGAAAGTGACTGAAAAGGTGGGACAAGGAAATGCTTTTGTAGATCGAGTGGCGGGTGAGACTGCGATGCAGCCTGACACTACTTCCCTGTATGTAGTGAAGTCACAAGCTGAGCGGTGGCACGATGCTAGGAAGGAAGTATTAGAGATACAGAGGACTGCTTCTGACAAAGAACGGGAGCAATGGTCCAAGTATGGAGAGTTGGATGATGAAGGATGTTGGCGAAACAAACAGATGGATAGATGGAAGTTGCCTATAGCTTTTGTACAACCTATGGTTCAGCTGGCACAATGGCTAGCACATGTTGGAGCTTTAGCAATAGTGAAATTGCATACACAAGTTTGGGAGCATCCAGAAATTGCTAGCACAACTAAGAGAGTAGTACAGTCCTGCATGATCTGCCTACAATTCAATCCTGGAAAAGGGACACGAACTCCAGCAGGAGGATTTGCTACACCAACTGAACCTTTTGAAGTATTGCAGATGGAGTATATTCAGCTTGAACTCTGTAATAATCTGAAGAATGTCTTGGTGGTGGTATGTGCCTTCAGTAAATGGATTGAGGCGTACCCTACAAAGGACAATACTGCAATTCCTACGGCAAAGGTACTTTTGAAGACATTTTTCCCTCGCTATGGTGTTTGTAGATTTTTGTGGATTGATAGCAGACCTCATTTTATAGGGGACTTTCTCAAGTATGTCCTGAAAGGATTAGGGATCAAACAGAAGTTTCATGCAGTGTTCCACCCACAATCAGTAGGATTGGTGGAAAGATATAATGCTACTCTGAAGCTGAAATTAGCCGAGATACAAGCTTCTACTTCTCTGACTTGGCCAGATGCGTTGCCACTGGCATTGTTGTCTATTAGATCAGTGCCTCATTTTGGAACAGGTCTCACACCTTATGAGATCTTGTTTGGAAGGCCTATGAATATCTGGGGAATTCCTAAACAACGTTCTGTGTATGATGTACCTTGTGTCTTAATGAATGACTATTTGGCACAGTTAACTGATAACTTAGTTTCTATTCATCAACAGGTTCGAGAAGCACTTCCTGACAGATCTACAGGTGAAGGCCATAATCTCCGACCTGGTGATTTCGTTCTCCTGAAGATCTTTGAGAGATCGAGCAGTCTGGAGCCAAGGTGTCGTGGGCCAGAGCATGTGCTACTTGCCACAAGGACAGCCGTTCGAGTCACGAACCGGAAAAATTGGATTCACAGCACCCATTGTCGGCGAGTACTTCCTACCTTGGTGGAGCCTGCTGTGCTGACCGACCATCGAGAGGTTCTGACTGCGGAGAAAGGCCGTGCCGTGACACCTGACGGATCTGAGGAGTTCTTCCCGGACCAGACAATCCCTGGAGCAACGAGATATAATTTGAGACCGAGAGAAAAGTCTGCAGCGCTTGTGAAAGTTGTCTGAGCATTCCCTGGGTTAGTGAAACAGAGAGCTGATGTGGCAAGGGGGGGGGGTGAATCAGCCCTGCATTAGAGTAGTGACACCCATCTTGGCCCGTGGTGAAGAAATCAACGGCTGCTCAGGGGTAAGAGCTCTGACTACTTTAGTTTCAGGAAAAAAAAAATTGGGGTTTGTTAACATGGATAAGAAGAAGATTTTTTGCGCTGTAGGGCTTATTGTTGTCCTGGTGATTGCGGCAACGATAACATGGTCTGTTGAGGAGACACCTCCTGCTCGTGAGTTGTTTGTTGTTACTACACCAACACCCGAGGAGCATTATTTCTTTACGCTCCCATATCAAGAATTGAAGCATCAACAATCCTACCTTAATAACACTTTTATTCAGATGTCACATCATACCCACATTGCTACGAATGCCACGAACTGTTGGATTTGTGGGATGATGCCTGCACATCAAAAGAAAGGAGGTACACCGTTTATACCTCTCCCTTTTTCGCATAATGGCTCCTGTCAAGCCTGGAATACTTTGCTTTATGCGACTAGGAAGCCTACAGTGGGCAGACTGCTTTTCCGGTTGAGCAGAGAGTGTCATCAAGACAAAGATGGGTATCCCAAAGCGAATGGAACTAAATGGGAGTGGGAGGAATATCGACCGGACAATATTTCAACGCCATATATCTTCACCAACACAAGATACTCTGTTAATGCTGAACATTTTGTTATTTCTGTTACTCAAACACAAGCAGAATTATGTATACAGAGCATTGGACATATTCCTGTTGGCATTAGCGATTGTATTACTGTTTTGAATATAGATGGTTTGAATAATTGTACCTTTTTAGCTTCACATAACACCTATTTTGTGTGTGGGAACCGTGGATATTATTGATTGCCACCTGGGTGGACGGGAGTTTGCTACGTATCATTTTTGTTGCCCCCTGTGTTTCTGGCACCTCCATTGTATCATCGAGATCTTAAATTGTTCAACAATATTACTGTAAATCGATATAAGAGGACCTTGAATACTGATAATATAGACCAAACAAATACTAGCCTACAACAATATATAGATTTTAATTTAGGATTATTCTTTTTTGTGTGTGCTGAATTAAATAGCAGAAAAGTGCAACGATTAACTAGAGTTGTAGAAGCTGTTACAGATCAAGCAGCTGCAGCTCTAGGAAACCTCACCGAAGAGTTGCAAATTGCTAGAATTGTCGCTTTACAGAATCGAATGATTCTGGACATCATGTTACCAGATAGAGGTGGTGCATGTCTCATTATAGGTAGTAGTTGCTGCGTGTTCATTCCAGATCACACACCATCAGTGTATAAAGCGATTAATAAACTTCATAAAATCGCTGCAGACCTCCATACAGAAAATGGTATGTGGACTTTTACAGGTTGGCTTTGGACTCTAATTTCTGCCTGGGGCTGGAAAGTGCTGACTGTTCTATGTATACTAATTGCAATAGTCTTCACTTGTTGTATGTGTTTCCAGTGTAGTCCAATGATATGTTCTATGTGTATTACTGCTTGCATACCGACCAAAAGAAATGTTGCAGAAGTCCAAATGCAGAATAACTTGAACAAGGGGATATCTGATATGATGGTCATTTATATAAGGGATGAGTATCTAGCTTATCCCAGGAAGTCGAATGTCTTCAGCTAATGCTGAAAGGGTCGTCTGTTGTAAATCAATGGCGATTAGGTTAAGCATTAGCAGAAGACATGCTGTATTTGACCATTAACGTAGCAAATGAACCGAGTCCATTTTGTATTCATGGCTGCCAATTTGTATGCTATACATTGCCATGTGCTCATCATGTGCTTTGTCCTACCTCCTTGTTAACTGCGCCTGAAGTCTGCCCGGCAACAGGCTATATTTAGCACCCCCCACTTCCAGCATGCCCACACTTGCCCAGTAGGGTCTGCGGCTGTTACTAATTAGTTCCAGATAGGAATGTGTTTACTAGTTTCTAAAGACTGTTAACTGTTAACTTATCGATTGTGCTTTCCAAAATTTCCTTGTATGGTCATAAAACTGCTCTTGTATTCTGTCCCGCCTTCTTTTGAGTCCCTCATTGTGTATAAAAGGGGCCATGTGCTTTAGTTCGGTGTGCTACTCTATACAATACTGAAGGGTGTTGTGTGGACTGTAGTACCACCTTTAAAGGTTTAATAAACTTTGCTTTTGTATTTTCCAGTTTCATTGCCAACTTCCTCCTATGGTCTGAGGACTCTGTGCAGAGAAGGGTGAACCCCTTGCACTAGTAGGCCTGGCTAAGGCTTGCTCACGTCAATATGCCTCCAGAGGTAATCCTTGCTGCCTCCACCGTTGTCTTTTATCAACCCCAAAGCATGTGTGGTTGATGTCATTTGGTCCTAAATGATTCACTCTCCGATATTTTGCACTTGAGATTGATACCATTGCGTTGACATGCTTTTGTAATTTTTTCCATAAGTGACTTGCTTCCTTTTGAGCAGCTATTGAACCCCCCCAAATAAGTTTCCCATTCTTTGTGAAGTGTAATTAAAGCATTTGCATTCTTTTTATCACAGCTTTCGTTGAAGTGTTGGGTTTTCTCACTGTAGTGTTGTTTTGAAGTACTCTTGAAATACTGTTCCTCATATTTACCTGAAGTGAAGGCTTAGTGTTTTTCTGAGCCACAAAGGGTGAGTCAAAAAATAGTCTCAGATATAATACTGGTTTACTTATGTAGGGCCTGTAATATTGGCTTTCGCTTACTGCATCGGCTGCGGGAACACCAATCAGCTGTGCCAGATGGGCCTACAAACAATGGACACTGGACACTCATTTAGTCAGCAACATTAGACCTGGCACAGGTGTCGTCGCTGACTGTTCCTGGCCTCACTCCTCTTTATTACTATAATCTATTGAGTTTACAATTCTGGATGATTTTAATGTCTACTTAGAAGATAATGTTGATGAAGACACAGTCACTCTTTTAGACACATTAGGGACTCTAGGACTATCACAGATGCTGCACAAATCAACACATGAGGCGGGACACACGTTAGATGGTATATTTACTTTGGAACTGACTCTGACAGTGAAGGATATCCATTCTCTTACTTGGAAAGATCATTCTATAATACTATTTAATCATACTATCCAAAAGCACCAGTAATAGCAACTGCTAGTGCACATTAAACCGTCTACGAAGCCTGGTACAAAATTGATGAGGGTACAGTTCAGACTCAGTTGGGTACAATATTGCCTACGTTAATTTCAAATCCAGATTGAGCAGGCAGCGAATATACAGATTGGCTCAACAAAGCTTTTATTATTACAGTTCCCTCTGCTCCTTGGTTTACAGATGCACTGCGACAAGAAAAACAAAAGTGCTGCAGACTAGAAAGGTGCTGGAGAGTACAATATGATGAATTGTAAAAAAGCAACTATAAGTCTGCATTGGTTAGATATAAAACCGTGCTAAACAATTAAAAATTGGCTTTTTTCACCAAGCAGATTTAAAGAGCCAAGAATTGTATGGGGTAGCTAAGAAGCTCACTTCCCTGCCCAGGAAAGCAATCAAAGCTTCTGCAGCAACATTGCTAATACCTTAAGTTATAAAGTCAATACCATCTATGATTCCTTTAAGGCAACCCTCTTGCATGAGTTAACTGAGGAAACCCCTCATGTTGACCCTGGTAAAAATGTGCTCTAGGGATTTTCCCAGGTATCTAGCGAGTTAGTGTAAAAACCTGTAAAGAAATTAAATCTGGACCCCTCTCCTCACGCAGTACTGAAAGGTATAGCTTCTGAAGTTATTCCTATTCTTACAGAAATCTTTAAGGCCATGTTCACGTCAGGAATCTTCCCTGCCTTATGGAAGGATGCATTGACCTTCCAATAAAAAAACAAATTTCGACGCATCTAATCCAAGCAATTACCATCCCATCGCAAGGCTGCCCTTTCCAGCTAAGATATTGGAGAAAAATATGAATCAACGGCTTGCTCAATTTGTCCAAGAAACCGATTTACGTGATTCCTCCCAACTTGGTTTTCATCTGGAACACAGTGCAGAGACTTCCTTAATTAAGGCTGCTGAGGAGATTAGGGCAGTGAAGGACAGAGGTGGCGGCACTGCTCTAATTCTCTTAGATCTATCTGCAGCATTTGATACTGTTGACCATAATCTGATACAAAAAAACTAGGCGTTAAAGTGTGACACTTTCCTTGCTATTTTTCTTTTTTATGGAAAGAAGAAAAACAGTGACCCTTGATCATTTTAAATCGACCCCTTATATTTTGAATTGTGGGGTTCTACAGGGCTTGTTGCTTAGCCCATCCCAATGTCTATGTGTCCGAAATGGCTCCTTTGATTTCAGCAATTCGGATTCAGAGTAACTTCTTATGCCGATGACACACAGATTGAGGTAGCTGCTTATAAAGATCAAGCCTGCCCTGTACCTCAGTTTCAAACTATATGCTGCTAATTAATCACTGGAGGGGCAATCACTGTCTTAAGCTCAATTTAGAGAAAACCGAGATAGTGATCTTTTGTAATATCCATCCTAGATGGATGATGGCTTATGGTGATAGGAGAATTACCGAAACCAGTAGAAAAAGAAAAATATCCAGGGGTACTGATTGATAACAAGCTAGAATACTCACAGAAAATAGACGCTATTGTCTCTGCTACCTTTTATCTGATCAAGAAACTGAAGAACATTGTTCCGTACATTCCTATTAATTGTAGGAACATGGTTGTGATTGCACCTTTGCTATCAAATTACTGCAATGGATTGTATCAGAATATGCAGAAACAACATCTAAAAAAGCGCATACTGTACGGCAAAAAGATTAACAGTAAACATGGACAAAACAAAAATTCTCTGCTTCGGAAAGAGAAATGCGAAGTGCAATTGGTACTTGGGCCAAACCAAACTAGATATTGTAAATGATTACAAATACCTTGGAATATGGTTTACAAATTTTTTGAAGTGAGGTATGCACCTTGAGGTACAGAAAAAAAGCACAACTGGCGGTATGTGGGCTGAAAAGATTCAATCGTAGTTATGGAGATATGTACATAACTACCCACAAACCTCTATTGACGGCTTTAAAAGCAAGGATTCCCCCGCAACTCCAACATGGTTCAGAAATGTTTTTTATTGATGCCAAAAGCTCCTGGCATAAAGAGGAAGGGAAATGTTTCAGATCTTTATTGTCCCTCCCAAACATGGCAATGATCCAGGCAATTAGACTGGAATCGGGCCTGACAGCATGGAATGTTAAGGTGCAACAAAGTTTACTCCGATTTTAGAATCGTTTGGGTCTTGGGGAGCTCGCAAAGGTATCTCAATGGTGTTTGAAAGAAATTCAAGTTAGGGAGCTGAAATGGGCTAAAACCACAAGAAGTAAACTCCAGTCCATTTGTGACCATCTGAAGGTGAAAATAGATCCGAAGACATTACAAATCAATGTAATAAAGAGTGCACGTAAAATGCAGGGAAAAGAATTGTCTAGAGCAATAGACCTGGAGTATCTGAGTATGAAAGCCTCTGTCAAATTTATGATCAATAGCTGTGAGAAAGACATAAGCTATCCTTACCTAGACATATTACTGAATCGATGGTTAAGAATGGAAGTTCTTAGGACAAGAATTGGTATTAACACGGCTGTAACAAATAGTGCAATACAATCCGGCCTAATGCAACCTGATGGTAAATGGTTGCGTAAGATGGGGATGAAATGTAACATTCTACACATTTCATTGGATTGTCGAAAAATGTACGTAAATTATTTATTTGCCCGATCTTTTTAAAGTATGATGTAAAAGCACGCTTGAAAGCATGGGAGTTTTTTGCTGATATGGAAATTCTAGATAAGGCGATAGCCATTAGGAAATATATGCAGGGAGTATATAAGTTCCCTACTTAATTAGAGTCTTGAGTGCAGAGTAGTGCATCGCAATTTAAAATGAAATATTACTGTTTTTAAAAATTGTTAAGAATGAAGTTTTAAGGATAATATGATTTTTAATGTTAGGAATAAGATGTTATAATGTGTAAACCTTTTTAAATGACAATGTATGAGTTGTGGTTTAAGGACCAAATGGTCTAAATAATCTTTATGTTTGAACTGAAACTGTATGCTGCAAATTAATCACTGGATGGACAAGCACTGTCTTAAGCTCAATTTGGAGAAAACCGAGATAGTGCTATTTTGTAATCTCCAACCTCTAGATTACTGCAATGGATTGTATCAGAATATGCTGAAACAACATCTAAAAAAGCTGCATATGGTACAAAATGCAGCCACAACACTCCTATTAAATCTGCCTAAACACAAGTCAGTCTCTAAAGAAATTCGGAAACTCCACTGGCTTCCTGGCATCAAGTTTAAGAGGCTATGCTTAGCCTATAAAGCCTTGAATAACATGGGACCCATGTTCCTAAAAAGTACTTTCTATTGGTATAATTCTGGTAGACAGCTACATTCTATTGGCACTAGGTTCTTGATGGTTCCTAGGATTTGCACCTGCTGTTGGGGGGGGGGGCGAAGCATTGGTTATGGCATGGCCAAATTATGGAATATGCTTCCAATATATATTAGGTCAGCAAGTTCAATTGCCTCATTCAGAAACAGTCTTAAAACTTGGATTTTCCAGAACTAGCTCATGATCCCTGGGGCTTACTTTTAGTTTCAGCACCAAGACACCTCCTGGTATTCGTGCACTCAATAAGTTAAATTAACATTAACATTAACATTAACTTACAAGAAATCCACTGCACTTACAACGGTGGGTAAATATATCATCTTTCCCCAATCCAGCTCGGCCTTAGCTCTTAACCGCATCCCTGCGGCGCAGATTCTTCCCCGGTGCTGGACATTCCAGAACAGGGTGCGGTCGTGACGGAACCATTCCGTCATCAGCACAGCTCAACCGTGACTGATGACGGAATGGTTCCGTCACCGGCATCGAAGGGGTTAAGTTCTGAGTGTATGCCTGTTTCAGCACTAGTAAACACTAGATTCCTCTCCGCTTTTAGCAAACAAACAAAAACATTTAGTAAAACAGAAACTACATCTACCTTGTGTTAAAACACACCACCAACAAGACACCCACATGAACCTATCATCATCTGAAGGGATACAGAGCAGTCTTTGCATAAGACATGATTTCACAACCTTGAGGAGGGGGCTGTGCTTATCCTGGTATGGTATTTGGTAAACTCTCCTCAACCCATCAGGACCTCAAGGCACCTCTGTTGTTGCTTCCGTTCCTGATATGTGGTGTTTGCAGTCTCAGGGGCCGGACTCCAGTGCCTGCTTGTGTGCTTAATTGATGGGGCACTCACTCCTTTTTCTGAAGCATCTCCTTTTTCAGGTTGAACTGCCTTGGAATGGAAGCTCTTGAATTGAGAAACATTTCTGGTAATGGCTTCATGTGCCCTTTGTGTCCTGCCTCTGAACAATCACCATGGGATAACATTGAATTTGCTCCCTGGTAATTGATATTTCATGAGTACCTGGTCACCTACGTTTGGGTCTGACTCTTTTGACCATCAATATCTCCTTACTTGAGCATTTATCAGTTTTCCTTTCCTAAGCACTTGATGGTTATCCATGGGCGATTGGGTCCAACCTTGGTGATGCTGGAACAAATTCATCACCACCTGTCCCATGCTGAGTTGACCCTGAGCTTGTCCACAGGTTGTGTGTGGGGTCGGTCGATATTATTGTAGTATGGAATAGATATGCCAACTAGTTTGGTTGTGCTATCTAATGACTTTGTTGAGCATTCTCATCAATTTTTCCAGCTCACCAAAGTCTTGAGACCATCAAAATGTGACTCTTGTGTGCTTCATGTGTAGAGACTGCAGGTAGGTCACTGCATCTTGACTTTGAAACAGTGGGCCATTGTCCTGTCCTGATTTGTTGCTAGAGACTGTGAACAGCCATATATATTTGGGAAGCACTTCATGGGCTTCCTACACATTGGTTAATTTTACTTCCGGGTACTTTGAATAATCATCTATGAAGATGAAGGTGTATCTAACATCTGGGAGGAATCTAAAGTGCAAAACATGCACACCAATGGTTGCTAAGGCCGTTGTTCTGTGACAACTTGGGTTGGGGGTGGTCCAGTGCTCTTCCTGCTTGACACGATGGGCCGGACCATACAGTCATTGTAACTAGCTCATCCATGAGAGGGGACCATACTTTGCTGCAGAGACTGCTTTTCATCTTGGGCATCTCTTTGTGGCCCACATTGGTCAGCTGCACTACTTGGGGGTGATAACTTGGAGACCTTGCAAGAGGCAGCCACCCGGACCTGCAGTCAGTTCTTGTCACACCTGAAAGAGAGAGTCAAGAATACATTCAGCCTATGATGTTTGTCATGATCCATTGGCTTTAAACTGGAGCCAGTGAACCATCTTAACAGCTTCTAGGGCTTGTAGTAGACACTCATCTTTGAGTGTGGCATGACATATGTACTTCACTGACATGGCTAGGGGGCGAGATTGGTTTGTGTTCTGTTTCATGGGACTCTTCTGTGGTTGCTGTTCTTGGATGGCATGACAGATAGTCAATGAGGTTGTTGGCTCTAGGGCTATGCTCCACTTGGCAGTCGTAACAAAGCAGTTGAGGCATCTGTTTTTTTGACACTCGTCAGTCATGATAGCATTGATTAGCTCTGCTTTTACTGTTAGTTGTAGCGCCTCCTTCCTCCTCCATGTGTTATGCATGGGCCCTCAATCGGTCTTTGGAGTGACTCATGGCCAGGATATCAATAATAGACTTCCTTACTCTTGTATAATGTTTTCTCGTAGTTTTGTTGATGCACAGTCCTGGATAATCTGCCTTTGCATCTTTTTATTGTTATCTGCAAATGCACATATGCTGGCAAGTTTCTTCTATCTGGTGTAGATTCTATCAATTTTTTTGTCTGGGTCTGTATGGCTTGCTGGAATATAAATCATTCTTAGCTCTGATTAACCATTGGTTCAAAATAGACATTGAGGGCAGCTATGAGTATCACATATGTCTTGGGGTTGATTCTATACATGTTTTGGAGATTATATGTATGCTTTTCCCTTCTAGGAACAGAAGGAACACCCACTTACGATCATCAGCAAATAATGTCACTTCAAAGAAAAGTTCAAGACCTTCCACTCAGTCTCGCCTCTTGGGCACCTGCAAGGAGAGAGCTCTGTTAATACTGAATCGTTCTGTGGCTGGGATGTTGGCCATCATGGCTGGATCAGTAGTAGTGCTGAGAGGTTATTGGTGGCACTATGAGAGTGGAGCAGTGGTGGCAGTGGTGGCATGGTGCTGTCATGAGATGCCTCTATGTACAACCCTGTGGCAGAGTCTGACTCCGAGGTGACTTGGGGCAGCTTATCCTTGGCTACAGTCGGCTGTAGCAGCCGGCATTGCCTAGACACATGAGGCTGACCCCAGGCAATAGAAATGGGTGGGGTGTGAATAAACAGCATACTCCTGCCTAGGACCATGGTGCAGTGCTCTCTGGAATATCAGTTCTGCTGGTTGGTAGGTTTGGTATCTAGTCCATGTGTTGTCACATTCGTGTGGGTGGGCTGTGTGTGGCCCCCTTTGCAGCTCTAGGGCCTTCACCAAGGTATTTGGCCACCCTTTAAGCAGTCAGAGTGGCACTTCACTACGCACTGGAACGGATAGGGGTGGGGCAGCCTCACACACATGTGCCACAAGCTCAACTAGAGCTGAACAGGAAGCATGAGTCCACAACATATGGAGGTGCAGAAAGAAGTGAGCCCCATAAAGGTGCACCGGGATTTCTGCCTTCCCTAGTCACCAATGTAATGTCGCCACTTCCTTAGTGCAGTGGCTGAGGCCAAGTGGGCCTAAAAATAATGGACTCAGGACACTCATTTAGTCTGCTATATGAACCCTGGTGTAGGTGTCCTCACTGACCTACCTCCTGGCCACTTTCCTCTATTACTTGCTGCCCACTTGACGACAAAGATGATCTACTGCACCAGCAATGGTGGGTGAGCATGTAAACTTTTCCCCATTCTGCTTGATCATTTAGTTCTGAGGGTATCTCAGTTTCGTCACTGGTAAACACGTCAGGCCCATAAATGGGAGCCCAGTTACAGTTTACGTTGAGACAGCATTCTCTGTCAGCCAGGTGCACCCCGCTAACTCTCGCAATACAGGGACAATTTTTTGCTTCCACTCAATTTTTTCTCTAATATTAGTTGCCATTTTCCGTGAAATAAGTTGTATGCTCAGTTCCTTTACAGGTGTAATTTTTACCAAATTGACATTGAATTAGGCTGAAAACGTACACCTACACAACATCGTGAAATGGGCCACCCACTTAACTTGGAAGCACTCAAGAGAAAAACAATTTTTTACTTGATCTGCTACCTTCAGCTAATTTTGAATTGTGTGACACAGGCACATGACTTTCTATCTGTATTATTTTTCTCAACTGTTATTACATTTTGTACCCAGCATTAAAGTGCCTATGACATCTACAATACTTTATAAATAGCAAATCATAACATTAAATCACAAGTAATTGTTAGTAGACAATGATTTGCAATTTATTTTTGAAATTAGAGTACGCAAAGGAAAGCCACTTCACAAGGGCAAAAAACAATTATAATAAGCAATTATAAAAGCATTATATCAAAAAAGAAAAGCAATTTCCATCCAGATATTTAGCATTGAGCAACAAACGCAATTAGGATAACAGCAGGGATACATTTTCTTTCAGCAAAAGAAAGAACATAGTGGTATCATTGTTGACAGGGTTTAAAATGTAAAGAACAAACTACACCGCCCACGCATACTTTTCTAAGTAAGAAACACTTTTAAGAAGATAATATTTTCTTCATTTATATTTTGTGAATTATATACTCCTTTAACTAATTCGTAGGAAATGATTATTAACATAACATCTTAAACTAGGATGTGTTTTGTGTTCATTGATAGAAAAAGCAGCTCCCTCCCTTCTATTGAGGAAGAGACTCATTATACGATAGATTGAACTGTTCATCAATCCCTCCTTTATGCCATTGCACGAATACAATTAAGGTGGAAGTATAAACATAGGCAGTCCCAAACACAAAACCTAATGCGTGAAGTATTCTACTTTGTTTTATGAATTGGTGCGGACAGGAAATGTCATGTACCATAATTCTTTCTCTGTCTCTCTCTCTTGTTCCCTCTCTTTCTCCCTCTCTCTCTCTCTCTGTCATACTCTCTCACCCCCTCACTCCGACTCTCTCCCTTACACTCTCCCTCTCTTTTCCCATTTCTCTTTTTTCTCTTTCCCTTTCTCTGAACCTTTTTCTCTTTCTTGTTCTGCTCTCCCTCATGCTCTTTCTCTCTCTGTTCCCTACAGTGGTAGAAGTGGGTGGGATGGGGAAGGTCACGGTGTACCCCTACTAATTTAACTTAGTCCGTTCCCCTACTTCTTTATTTTAAAAATGTTTCCCAGGACTGAAGGGATGGTCTGAACGTAAAAAGTATTGTGTGATGGTCCAGCCCTGTGTGATGCAGAAGTCGCTTGAACCTCTTCCCCCCGTCCCCTCTGTATCTGGGGCCAGGCGCCTGCCCAACAACACTGTAGTAGAAGTGTTTCAATGTAGGAGTAATCAACCAGCAACTAAAACGGCTTCCTATGGTGGCCCTGCTGCTGCAGTGATTTACGCCTCATTTAGTAATGAGGCCCCCTACCTGCCCCCACTGTGAACAATACAATGGTCACATCAAAATGCATTTTCGGCACCACCCTTGACCTCATCTGCTCTTTATTTTGGGGCTCACCCATACTGGTGATACCACAAGGAAAGGAAGAGAACTCCAGGTGTGGAATTTGTGACAAACTGTGCCCAAACCGTGGCACTTTTCGAAATAAGCATTTGCAATGCAGTAGGTCTCGCATTTTTGTGAAATTTTAAGTTTTTGGCATTGTTAATGATAATGACTTTTACTTATCTGTTTTCGAAACCAACACAGATAAAAGGTTTGTCGTTTACAATGCCAGTAGCTAAAAGTCTCGCAAATGCAAGCCCTATTTCACTGTTAATGCTTGTTTATGTTTGTGAAGAGCAATTCGAAGTTAAAAAAGCACATGCAAAGAAAATCACAATATACAAGTAAAAACAGTAAACAAAGCAAGAATTTAAAATGTACAGAGAACACAAGCGGTTCCCATACATATTATTATGATCTCTTTCCAAATGCACCGACTCTTATAAACCTACTCATGAAGCAATGTACAAAATCTGCCCTGAAAAAACAATTACAGACACATGATCAGTGGTTATTGAACTGAACTTCCTCACTGCACTTCTATTAATTACAAATAGTTTCACTGGGACCCGGTTAGAAGAATTAATGCAGTCGTTAATGGTAAAGAAATAGGTTTAAAAGGTGACAAAAAAAAACCTAAGAAGAAGGAACGTTGTCCAACTGGATTTTGGAATAGGCTGGAAACAAAATGGAGAACATCTCGGTTTACTTGAGCTACACCTTAGAATTGGGATCTATTAGTCTATATTGATTTTAATTAATATTTGTGTTTAACTAGTACAAATTCCCTTCTTAATTACATACATTCTTTATTTTATACATTTTGTATTTATCATATGTAAAATAATGCACAATAAACAACTTATAGGATGTAAATGGATCCAGTTTAAACCATTTCATAACTGTTCAATTATAACCATTTATAATTGTTCAAGTAGAATTTTCACCACAGGCAGCCACCTGACCACAAACTAACAATTTAAAGCTTAAAAAAGATTGTTTCTAAACAAGTTCTGACAATTCACAGAACTACTCTATGAAATAATAAAGTATTTGTTTAATGTGGTGACCACTCTGCCATGGCATACAGCACACAAGGTCTGACTGCCACCCTGCCCCAGGAAACCCACACAAAGTAGTGAGCCATCAGCCACACCTAGGGTGAATTACAAGAGTCTTTCAAGCAAAGCCTACAAAGCAACTCAGAGTCATTACCTTCTACCTCGCTGAACAGGTAGTGGCTTTGAACACCGCTATTCGTTCCATGAGATCAGCTAACCATTATCCTCTCACCCCGAGAAGCCCTGTCTTGCCCTCCTTAGTGCTCCCTCAAAGTTCTAACTCTTTTGACTACTCAGAACTCTTCCATGGAAATAAATGTCTTCCAAATCACATCAGGGGCACGCTCTTCTATTTTTACTTCAAATAAATAAATAGCTCACCTCACTCAAGCAAAGGCTTATACTCAACCTTCAACCTCCCACCACAAGCCCAGTCCTTAAATGTAAGTATTAATTTATAAAAGTAAGTGCGTTATCATTATTCGTATGCATGGACGTGCAATGCTACAATGCCTCAACATTTTTTTTTACCACTCAGCAGCTATGCAAATAACTATCCTTAGCTTTAAAGCTAAATAAAGTGAAAGCGCTATACAAAAATAAACACACCACCGCCATTGCCAAAGCCGGCTGGGGGAGCGCAAAACAACCACTGGCTTCGAAGCTGGCATCCCACAAGTGTATTTAAAGTAAGTGGCAGGCATTATTAAAGCGAAAGTGCGCATGGCACGCTGCTGCAAATACAAACAAACAGGGTGCCATTTCTATGCACTCTGACGTTCCTGTTTCAGTAAGACGGGAATTAAGTAAATAGTGCATCCAGCCTCTTAATGAAAGGTATAGTGCAGGGACACATGAAAGAGGGGCAGTCCTGATGGTAGGTAACAACAGGAGACAGGGAGGTACTAAGGGACTAATAAGACTATTAACAAATCAAAGCCCAACATTTACACAGGACAGTCACAAAAGCCAATACAAAATAGGGGCAGAGAGTGGACGCAGCTTCAAATCTATACCTCAATACAGTATGTCTTGAAGAGACAACACAAGCGCTTCCTAGCCAAAATCTAAAAATAACTGTAGAAAACATGTAATATCTTATCAGCTGATTTCCTTATTTTATTTTTATAAAATGTGTAATGCTGCTCTGTCTGTGTTCAGGGGGGATGTGGTCTTTCCAAAAATACTCTTTACCTTTTTTAAGGATATGAAATAAAAAGCAGCCCTAGGTGTCTAGTTCTGTGACACTCGAGCACCTGAGCCACTTGTGTACCCCACCCAGGGTGGAACTGTGAAAACAAACAGGCCCAGGCACCAAGGCAGGACTGGCGTAATGGGCATCGGGTGAGAAGCAGGAGGCTGGAGGGGTGAGAGACTGGTTTTGTTACTGGGGGCGGCAAAACTGGCCCTCAGTGAAAAAACAGCAGGACTGTCCAGCACCATGACTCACTTCTCACTCTCAAAAATTGAGTCACATCCAAGTGTTTATAACTGGGCACAATTGGCTTGTAGCTGAAGGCAGTGCAAGTTTATCTCAGTGGGGCAGAAAGGTGTTCGGGGGAGAGGCTGTAGCACTATGGCCAGTGCTACCAAATTTGAAACTGGGGAACCAGGATCAGGCTTCATGACCAGACCTCTCTCCTGAGGGACCACATTCCCCTGCTAGACAATAGAAGGCCTCGATAGGCCATAGAAGCCTTATCTCTTTGCACCAGCAGCTGGACCCTTCTGGTGGCCAGGGTGGGTTAACCTTGAAGCCCTGTCCACCACAATCCATACTGAAGCTCACCTCCAGTCTAGCAGGCAGGCCTAAGGAGCAGCACACCCTAGAAAAACAGAGACTTTGTCACTGAGGTCACAGGACCGTTGAGGCCACCGTCTCACCCATTGTTGCCTCCATTGGATTTGTTCCAGCAGTAGTAGTAAAACTCACCAGTGATCGACAATGCAGGATTTGCACTCACATTAAAACTAAGGGGCAAATTTACGAGGACCATGCATCACTTTTGCACCATGGAATGTGGTAAATGCATGACGCAAATCTCCAAGTCATATTTATGAAGACACTCATAGCAACTTGGCATGGCAACACTAACCATGAAGCCAATAACATATTTCTAGGCGATTTCAACTTACATTGGGATGACTGCAATGAAAAACTGGTCAACACGCTTAAAGATTTCCTCGGCGAACTAAACCTCACCCAAGCATGCACGCAACCTAAACACTCGAAAGGAGCGACGTTAGGCTGGATTATTTCAAGAAACAAAGATACTTCAATCCTCTCCATAACTCCATGTGACTGGTCTGATCATCATGCCATAACAGTCGTGATACCCATAGTGAAAAAAGGCATGACCGTGCAACCCTTCAAGTCCAGAAAATGGATTCGAGACACAAAAGAGGCAAATATTGAGCTACTGGTCGAAAGCTGTGAGAGAGAACTAAAGCCACCTAGCAACCTGCAGAATGTTAATGAGCTGACCGATCACTACATAACAGCAGTCAAAAATATCGTCAACAACACCATGCCATTAAAACTGAAAAGAGTCTCGGAGAAGACAAAAAATCCTTGGTTTAATGGGTCACTAAATAAAGGAAGGCGCAAATTAAGAACGGCCGAAAGAAAATGGAGACAACACCCTTCATCCCCCGAGCTGAAAGCCCTCAGAAAAATTAGAAACCAATATAACAAAAAGATCATCAATTCAAAAAAGGAATTTATAAGATCAGAACTGGACAATGCCAAAAACAGACCACGAAAACTCTTTGAAATCCTAAAGCAACAATCAAACAAACTAGCCAAATCCGTTCAAGAGAACTCAAAAACACCCATAAGCTGCGAGGAATTCTCCACATTTTTCACGGAGAAGGCCAAATCGCTTGAAGTAGAGCTCAAAAACGTAGCGGCAAACCTTCCCATCGAACCATTGCCTACGAGCAATACCGACTCTACAACGGAGTGTACTAAGACAAAAAACAAGGCAAACTGGGACACATTCGAACTATATGACCAGTACATGATCACCAAGACGGTCTCAAAAATCAAACCTAACAACCACTACCAAGACCCCCTTCCCGCAAAATGTTTAAGAGAAATCAGCCACATTTTGGTTTCATTCTGGACCAAAATAATTAATGCTTCACTATCACAAGGGACCCTCCCCGACTGCCTAAAAACAGGTCAAGTTATTCCCATAATCAAAAAACCTTCAGCGGATGCATCAGATCCGAACAACTTTCGCCCAGTGACCAACATCCCTTTGTTGGCCAAACTAATTGAGAAATGCGTGCAGAACCAACTGAGTCAAAACATCACCAAGTTCTCCTTGCTTGATGAATGCCAATCAGGATTCAGAGCAGGGCATAGCACGGAAACTGCGATCCTCCATATTGTTGATGACGCGCTACAGGCCCTTGACCAAAACCAAGCATGCTTACTGATTCTCCTTGACCTGTCATCGGCTTTTGACACGGTAAATCACGAAGCATTACTGACCAGGCTGCAGGACAGGATGGGATTGTCTGGAAATGTGCAGAAATGGTTCAATTCTTTTTTACAGAACAGAACACAACGATTTCTGGTCAACCAATCTATCTCACCCCCATTCCCTAACTCAATAGGAGCCCCTCAAGGATCGACGCTATCCCCAGATCTGTTTAACCTATACGTCAATCTTTTACAGAAATTCTCCGAAAATCACAGATATCCTATCACATGTATGCAGATGACACGCAAAAATACATAAAGATCGCCTCCCTAGAAGACATTGAACTAATGAATGAGTCATTAAAAATGGCTCTACAATGGTTAACTACCAAGCTAAATGCTCACAAAACAGAGTTCCTACTAATTTCACCACCAAGGAGCCATACGGAAATAAAGGAATGGACTAAGTTTGTGACTGCGCTAAACTGCACCCCAACCCTAGTCAACTCAGCTAGATTGCTAGGAATCACCTTAGACGAGAACCTGGACATGAAAGCCCACATTAATTCAATGGCAAAAAGTGCCCGCTTCCACCTGAACTACTTAAGAAAATTGAAACCATTCATCTCAGAGGCGGATCTCAAACTGGCAATCCAATCCTTAGTTATCTCGAGGATTGAATGGTGCACAGACAAAATATCGACTCCAAAATATCGACTGGACATAATATCGAGTTTTAAATATAGACTGGACAAAATATCGACTGGACATAATATCGACTACAAAAATATAGTTTTTCAGGTAAGTGAAGTAATATCGACTGTGTAAAATATAGATAGCAAAAATATCGAATTTTTAATAATATATAATATTTTATAGTGTATTTTTATGTAATAATATGTGTGAAAAGTGTGTATTAATGTTATAAAATATTTTATTAAATGAATTTTGTTTTTTTAATAATTGCGTAATGTAATTCTGTAGCGGGTTGTGGGTTTATAGGGGAATAGGGTGGGAAGTAATTTAATAATAATTAATTAATTAATATATGTTTGTAAATATTTATAATTAATAATTAATTGATAATTAATTAATAATAATTAGTTAATTAATAATATAATTTTGTACATATTTTGTATAAGTAATTAATTGGTAAATAATTAATTATAATTAGTTAATTACATTAATTAGAGTACATTTTAATATATATAATTTTGTGTTATTGTTAAGTAATTAATTGGGAAAAAATAATATTAATTATTAAAATAATTACAGCTAATGTGCTAATATATTTACTTTATTATTATTGTTAATTAATAATTATTTGGTAATTAAATAATATTGATACATTTTGGGTAAAGGAGTATTTTTAGGGTTCAGGGTCAGTTTTCAGTTTTTGGGTAAAGGGGCATTTTTAGGGTTCATGGTCAGTTTTCAGTTTTTGGGTAAAGGGGCATTTTTAGGGTTCAGGGTCAGTTTTCAGTTTTTGGGTAAAGGGGCATTTTTAGGGTTCAGGGTCAGTTTTCAGTTTTTGGGTAAAGAGGCATTTTTAGGGTTCAGGGTCAGTTTTCAGTTTTTAGGTAAATGGGCATTTTTAGGGTTCAGGGTCAGTTTTCAGTTTTTGGGTAAAGGGGCATTTTTAGGGTTCAGGGTCAGTTTTCAGTTTTTGGGTAAAGGGGCATTTTTAGGGTTCAGGGTCAGTTTTCAGTTTTTGGGTAAAGGGGCATTTTTAGGGTTCAGGGTCAGTTTTCAGTTTTTGAGTAAAGGGGCATTTTTAGGGTTCAGGGTCAGTTTTGGGTTTTTGGGTAAAGGGGTATATTTTAGGGTTCAGGGTCAACAAATAAGATTGTAAAAAATTATTTTTATTATTTTCATTTATTATTTAATTATTATAATTTAATTTAAGTATTTTTAAGTATATTTTAGTAATTAAAATTTAATATTAATTTAATTTAACACTATTTTTAATAAAGTCGATATTTTTTACATCTATATTATTGTTAACGATATTTTGTACTTGATATTTTTGTACTTACCTGTTTGTAGATACAAACTCGATATTTTGACTGTCGATATTTTGTCCACGATATTTTGGCAAGTCGATATTTTGTCCCTCGATATTATTTCAGTGATCCGGATTGAATATGGCTGCACCACCTTAGCTGGCTTACCAAAAATGTCCACAGCACCACTAAAAGCCTGCCTTAACGCTGCGGCAAGACTTATCACTGGATCCAGGAAATTTGATCATATATCCCCTCACCTGAAAGCTTTAAACTGGCAACCTTATGAAGCCAGAATCCAAATAAAGATAGCTTGTATCACCCATAATGCGCTCCACTACAACACTCCAAGATACCTAGCCAAGAAAATTCAGCTATCCCCTCCGGACAGACCAGCTAGGAGCGCTGAGGAGTTGCTGTTACGGCCAGCTATTTTCCGAAAGAAAAAAACATATGACAGAGCGTTCTCAGGAGCTGCCCCCAGAATCTGGAACTCACTCCCTCCAAGCATTAGGAAGATTCACAATATTGCAACATTTAAGCGGGAAGTGAAGAGCCTTATGATGAGTAAATACATTACATAGAGAAGCTTATTGATCATCGTTTTGATCGATTGATGCCCTAATACAGAACTTTCATGTCTTCATAAATGGAAGCATAGACAGGAATGACATGACCGCTAATTGATGACATGAGACTGTCCTCATGTATAACAGTAAACGATATCCTTACTGCAACCTCATGTCAGTGTGGACTTATAACTGCATCCCACAAAAACTTATAAGTATCTGCCTCATTTATGTTCATGTATATAGCTTATGATATAGTTAAGCCGCAACTTACTATTAATGCAAACTGCACATATGTTATGAATATATACCATCTACCTCATATCTGTTGTTTTTATAACTGTTAATATATTGTTAACCCTTAACTTCTTCTATGTTAAGCGCTCTGATACCCACGGGTCTTGTTCGCGCTATACAAAACTTTATAATAAATAAAAAAATAAATGGTTTCATAAATATGGAGTAATGCAACAAATCGCCGTTTCGCCTTCCTCTGCACAAGGGACGCGCTGTGGTGGGTGTTCCCATGCATCTCCAGTGGTTTTTGATGCATTCCTAGATTTACAAGGACTGGTAAACCTGGTAATGTATCAACATTTTACGCCTCCTTAAGGGAGGCACAACAAGGAGAAATATCTTTATTTCTCCCTGTTTTTTTCTATTCCTATATGTGCAGCACACTTAGAGAGTGGGAAAGCCTCTCAGGATTGTTTGTGTGCAGGAAGGTGCCCCTTCATGCACAAAAACAATCCTGCATGCAACAGGGTGCCTGCATTCACAAAAGGCTAACAAAACAGCGCCAGTGCAGGGGGAAAAGACAGAAATGGACTATATTGCCACCATTCCCGTACATATGCCTCTAAGTGTGCAAACTTCACAGTGTCTCTGCTTCTTGCTGAAGCACTTTTAACATGCTTTGGGGCCACTGCAATTATGCAGCAATGGGGTACAAGATTATGTTGCAGTGTTGACTAAATTATGCAGCAAAGAAAGCCTGCAGCGTAATGTGTGGTACATTTTCGGATACTTTAATATTTTGACTTTTTTACACATATTAACAGTCTCTGCAAAGTTTTGACCTCATTAATGCCAGTTCAGCGGTGACAACGGTGACCAGTCAACCTTTGTAAAGTGCCTTTTACTTCACAGCAACACAAGTCACGTGTTTTGATCAGTTTGAGCTACAAACAAGTTTTTAGTTAGTACCATCAGATTATGCAACAGATGATGTAATATGTGGCAAATATGGCAGAGCTA
The DNA here is from genome assembly GCF_964263255.1 of Lissotriton vulgaris. Classification (NCBI taxonomy): domain Eukaryota; kingdom Metazoa; phylum Chordata; class Amphibia; order Caudata; family Salamandridae; genus Lissotriton; species Lissotriton vulgaris. Next base: position 1,043,130,453 of record NC_141696.1, read on the forward strand.
TAATTATGTAGAAATCATAGGATATTTTGCATTCATGTTTGAACTTCCTCATGCAGTCTCTGTTGGGTGGTATTTCTAGACACCTACAGTGCTTGTGGAGAGACAAAGGCTGACGTTTTCTAATAGTGATTGCAGAGGATATTAGTCTGAAGGGGAGAACATAACTGATTGAGATAATCCAAGGTCTCTTACCTATTTCTGACACTACCACTGTTTGAGTCTCATATTTCAGAATTGATACATTTGCAATTCTCATTGCTAACTAACATGAGTAGTAATTTCACAAACTACTACTATAATAATTGTTTCTCATTTATCTGATATTGCTAATAGCATCTGCAAAACCAACAGGTCTGGGTTGTGTTAGGTGTATATATTAATTTTTGAGTGCTTTTTCTAGATACAATACCAAGAAACCAGGAGGCAACTAATGCTGGCTTCATGACATGTTGGATGAAGCACATAAAAACTGTAGGACTACAATTTTGCATTGACAGAGGGGCACAGAATGATGTAAGCAACAGTACTCCCCAGCACGTCGCGCCTCCTGTCATAGAATTTAAACCCACATTTTATGTTTAGTAACGGTTAAAAAAAGGGAGAAGTGCTGATGAAAGAAACTGAATGGCTCGGAGCCAACTTGGGTCTGGTTCCACTTATAAGCGTATTTGGGACATTCTGTGATTGAAAATGTATCCCACATTGTAAATGTATTTTAATGTCATTAACGCATATATTAAACCTCACATAAACATGTATCCATTGGTTGTAATAAATAACGTTTGTTATAAGCTGAAACTGGTCAGTGAAATGCCAAACAGGCAAAAAATTGGTATGTTTTTAGCCACACCTCTGACTCCGCCCACTGACCCAATCCTCTGTTATTCGCGCCTCCTGATGCTCCGCCCACAGTTCCCCTACTTTTTTTTTCCCCACTTCGACCACTGGTTTCCTAGCTCTATATCCCTCTCCCATTTCTCTGGACCTATTTCTCTACAAAGTGGTAGTTTCTGCCCCTCTCGCTTTCTCTTTTTGCTTGCTTCTGTGATATCACACTCACTCCACTTAGGCAAGCACATGGAGACTGATGATAAAGGCTGTCCTCAATGTGGACTGGATTCTGGTTGAATTTAAGTAAAGACATTTAGGCAGCCGCGGCTGCTGTGGATAAGAGGGGTGAGGTGGTTGGTGGATTTCGAGAGGCGACCACGAGAGAAAATTAAATGAATAATTAATTTTCCCTCGTGGCTGTCTCTTGAAATAACACCACCCTGCACCACCGCCTCACCGCTCTTACTAGCAGGAGCCGCTGCTGCATTTAGGTCCTCTTTATAAGTATAGGTGGCATTCATCAAACATAATAAATAAGTATACCATGGAGTACGTTATGTATCGAGTGTGATAAATACCGTATTACGAGTTGTTGGGGATTAGCATTAAGATTTTGGTGTTTAAAAAACACTAGAATCTGCATTACACTGTAAAAACTGCACAGCTTTCCATCATAAAAATTCGTCAGGTGAGACCTACCAACACTTAATCAAGGTTGAGTTATTGAATGCCAACCCATGTTTATACAGGCAACTCGTAATCAGGCCCTGAGGCTGAAATTAAAAAAAAATTCAATTTGTTATTAGCTCTTGTGAAGCAGTGCCTTGCCAGGGTGGTACAACGGAGGTCGAAATCAGCAAGTGACCCTAGAGAAACATTCTGGTTTGGATTTTTGAAGGCACATGAGCTGAGTGTGGCAGTAGTGCAAGTGAGTGCTAAATTCTCTAGTGAATTTGTGTAATTGGAGTCCAGTGGAAGCACATCACTGGAGAGGTATAGGCTAGAAAAGTGATGCCAAGCAAAAGAAATAAAAGTGACACTATTAAAAATTAGGCGTTTATACTACTGGGCCCTAGGATTCTCGGATAAAGTGCAAAGATCACTGATGCGGTTTATGACAAAGTATATGTGCAAATTCAACATTCAGCAGACAATCTGTTTGGCTTTAAAAAAAAATAACATCAGTATGGCAGTTTTTAATTGTGATTGTATGCTCTTACTGCAATCCGTGCTTTTTTTAGATATTAAATAAGGAACTGTTTCATTATCCATTCCTTGGTACATTGAACTCCTCAGTGCTGAGTTGTGTTTGATTCTGAGGGCCAGATGCATCAAGCATCCATTTTGCGATTCCTTATTAGCGAAAAATAAGGAATCGCTAATAAGGAATAGCAAAATGGAATGTATCAAGCAATCACTATAAAAATAGCGATTCCTTAGAATTCCTTAATTGCGACTCGCAAATTGCGAGTCGCAATCAATGAATACCTCCCCATTAATTCCTATGGGCCTAGAGGCCCATAGGAATGAATGGGAAGACAATCTCAATTTGTGAATCGCAATTAGCGATTCGCAAATTGAGATTGCGAGTTCAAGGGTGCAGGGGTGTCCAAAGGACACCCTATTACACCCCTGAATGTGATCTGTACACATATGTTGCGCACACACATGCCCTTAGGGCATGTGTGTGCGCAACATGAAACTTTGCATTTTTCAAAGTTTTTGCAAATTACCATGAAGTTGTACTTCGTGGTAATTTGCGTGCCCTATTAGCGAATTCGCTATTTTTGATACTTTCATGCATTGCATTTAAGGAATCTCAATTTGAGATTCCTTAAATGCAAACAATCGCAATTTAGCGAATTCTCTATTTGCGATTTTTGCATTTGGGATGATGCATCCCAAATGCAAAAATTGCACTCGCAAAGGGCCAGATTCTGAGGATCTGGCCCTTTTGCGAGCGCATTTCGCTTGATGCATCTGGCCCTGAGTTTCTTCCTTCCAGTGTAACGTCATTACCAGCCTGATTCATCATTGTTAAATCCGGTTGCAAAGGGCCAGATTCGGAGAATCTGGCCCTTTGCGAGCGGTATTTTTGCATTTGGGATTCATCATCCCAAATGCAAAAATCGCTATTTAAGAATTCGCATATTTGCGAGGAAGAGCATTTAAGGAATCTCTATTAGAGATTCCTTAAATGCTATTCTTGAAACATTTTTAAATTGCGAATTCGCAAAAATTTCCCGCTATTTACCGCGAGGTCAAACCTCGTGGTAAATAGCGGAAACTTAGAAAAATGCATTTAAAGGCATTTTTCTAAGTTTCATGTTACACACACACATGTCCTTGGGACATGTGTGTGCGCAACACCAATGTAGCATACATTTCAGGGGTGCTACAGGGTGTCCTTTGGACACCCCTGCACTCTTGAAATCGCAATTTCAATATGTGAATCGCTAATTGCGATTCGCACATTGAAATGTCTTCCCATTCATTCCTATGGGCCTTTGGGCCCATTGGAATGAATGGGGAGATATTCCTTAATTGCGATTTGCAATTTGCTATTCGCAATTAAGGAATAATTAGAATTCGCAATTTATTTAGCAATTTCTTGGTGAATAGCATTTTGCTATTCCTTAATAGCAATTCCATAATAATCGCTAATAAGGAATGGCAAATACTCACCTTGATGAATCAGGCTGTACGTTACACGCCCTTTGCACAAGCCATAACCCAATGTGTTTCAAAACACATTTTAAAACCAGTAAGCAGCGGTAATTTCTCTTTGGGCATGCCTCCAACTAGATCATGTTGATAGAAGCTGTGAAATGTTGCATAAAGATTTACAAATGAAAAGGATTACTGTGATTCAGTTTTCAATTTTTGACAGCATTTGCATCACTTGCCAAGTGCAAAAATGACATTTCCTCTTATTGGCGAAAATGAAAATGTACATTTTGCATGGGTCCGTTTGAGAGCCTTAGTAGGCTTTTAAAGATGGGGTACCCTCTTAAATTGTAATGGATATCCCATGGATATATTACATGTGGCATAGGCCATAACACCCTTGTATTATGAGATTCGGGACAATTCATTGCTTTCCACCACTGATGTTCGCCAAACTCTTGTTAGGATTGTAGTCAGAAAATTGCATCTGCACAAGTGCAATCTGGATTTTTGAGACACTATATGGTACAGAGATGGCTCTTACTGCAGCCCTAATGAGCTGTTGACAACTCAAGATACAAATGATATTGTAGCAATCCACCCTTTGGACCTCCAGCTCGGTACTATATCAAATATTGTTCAATGTCTTTCATGTCTCTCACTTCACTTGCAAGTCTTCCTTCTTTCTCCGCCTTGCAATTGGGTACATTTGTTTCTGGAATGTGGTGCACGATAAAAAATTAGCAAAACGTCTTAAAAATCCAAACATATTAATTTGTTATTAGAACATCACTGTAAATAGTAGGTTGTCCTTGATCCCTGGCATTCAAAAGTGTAACCTATGACTCAACACTGTTTAAGACATGAAGGCTCATCTCACTGAGCTATTATTCTGGCATGGAAATCAAAGTTTCACAACTTGTGAAAGAGTTAAGCAGGACAGAGTCTGTGTATATAGTTGCTCTACTTTGTTCAATAAGGCAAGTACTCACATTAATGTTTAACCTGTGTGCTTTAAGCACATTACTGACAGGTGAAATAACGTCAGTTGTGTGTCTAAAAAAAGCCTCCCCCTAAATTAAGAGTCTCTACTCCCAAACTGCTGCAAAGATTGTGGGAGAGGATGTGTGTGGCATTACTGCCCAAGCTGCCGACTTTGGAACTGCGAAACCAGACTCAGTAGTGGCTGCTACTGATCAGGAGGGGTGAGGTGGAGGCAGGGTTGCGGGAAGGAAATGAAAGAAAAAAATATATTTACTGAGGCCGCTGCCTCTCCTCTGTCCTTTTCTTCCTGTCTCTGCTGGCAGCAAGAAGCAGCAGGAAGAACCCGCGCTGCAATGGAGTGTTGTGATTGATCTAAGCACCATGGTTCCTCACCAGGCTTTGTAATGCAGCCTGGTGAGAAAGATGCAAAGTGCGCAGGACTGCTTGGCCAGCCCGGAAGGGCTGGCTAAGCAGGTGTGTGCACTTAAGGAGTGCAAACCACTCTCTCCCTTCTCTGGCCAGCCTTGCCCTACCCCGAGAGCCACTGATTTCAATCGGAAAAATACAATGATAACGATACATTATTGTATATTTTTTTCCTTTTGCGCAGTGGGCCTACACACCTCAACCTTAACGGAGAAGCCGCCACATACCAGATTCCAGTCTTGGCGTCGGCTCAACATCCTGTGATTCTGAGCAACCCACTTAACCTCCCTGCACCAAAAAAAAAAAAATGTGTCCTGGTGTAATGTAACTGGTGCTTATGTAAAGCACTCGAATATATGATGTTACTTAGCATACCTTTACTCCGCACGTATTTACTTCAAAGTTTTTACTTTTCAAATACCTTTACTATGCATGATTTTAGTGTGCATGCTTTTACTTCGCAAATATATATAAATACTTTAATTTGCGTTACAACGCGGTATTTCAACTTTAACCCCTCCCCTGCTGGTGACGGAACCAACCCATGATACCCCATGCACCCCAAAACCCTAACCTACCCTGACACCTAAATTTACCCAGGGTCAGACTGATTTGCAAATAGCCATGTCTGAACTGGGGTGGCAGAGTGGGCTAAAGAACGGTGATGGATTAAACCCAGATCTTTTGACTGGGTGTGAGTGTTTGATTGATTCAGATGCTCGGTCCATCACCACCCCCTTTTGTACTGCTTTTGGCCGCCATAAGTGTGGCAGGATATGCTCAGACGTGAGTCCCTTGTTCACTTTGCCACTGGATTCAAGCAAGCCGGGCTGAAGACGGCTGGAATGCCAGAAACCGGTCCTTGGAAGCTTGTTTCCGGTCCAGGGAAGACATGGCTTGGCAGTTCGGGCTGGACTGTTCCCATGAGGCACAGAGTCAGACTGATTTGCATATAGCCATGTCTGAACTGGGGTGGCAGAGTGGGCTAAAGAACGGTGATGGATTAAACCCAGATCTTTTGACTGGGTGTGAGTGTTTGATTGATTTAGATGCTCCGTCCATCACCACCCCCTTTTGTACCACCTAAATTTACCCCAGCAGCCCAAATCTTAAACGCACCCTAAACCTTAAAAATACCCTATTACCCCAAAACCTTAAATGCACACTGAACCCTAAAATTACCCCCAATACCCCAAAACCCTAAGCCACCCTGACATCTAAAATTACCCTGGCACCCCAAAACCTAAACCCACCTTGAACTCCAATATGCATAGTAAGAGGAGGTGACCTTGCTGAATCACTTTGTTGTAAATAATGCCCTGTATTTGAAAGAAAGATAGGCAGTGGCATGCTGTGTAACTGCAAAAGTAAAGTGATGTGTCACCTTCACAATACTATGACATCTTCCGGACTCTCCCTTGCATCTGTGCATAATTGGATGCTATGCGCCAATGCAGGCACTCTTGCACCATGGTGGAAAGGTGCCAACACAGGCACATGGCAGCCCATTATGCGTCAGCGTGGAGGTAAAGCTCATGAATGCATATTATCATAAAGATATGGCACGCTCCTTCCCTTTTCTCATACCGTAGGGCAGCATCGCAGGAAGGCATGTGGAGATGTCCCACGACCAAAACTCATAAATGAGGTCCAAACAAAATATGAAATATCAAAGTATCACTTCTCTTTGTGCTTCCATTACACCTCCCTTGTGTAGGTTCATGTTTTGGACAGTCTCCTGTGTTCATGAAATGTTGAAAATAACTGAATGCCGATCAATACATGTATGTTGCGTGTGAACACACACAGCAAAATCCATGAAAAGTCCAGTTCATGCAAAGTGCTGTGTCAAAAGGCACCATGGGATTCAAGTTAGGAGCTTTGAACGTAGGGCTACGCCACAAGTAATCCAGCTAAACTGCCCTACGTCAAAAGAAAAGGACAGGAATGTGCCGTATTTATGTGATACAGGCAATTCCTGTTCATTGCTCTCCAGGGCATAAGGGCTCCTGTACACCAACGTATGCAGCAAGAAAACTCACAAGAGGTGTTTCACCCCTCCTATATGTGTTGCAGAAATTCAGAAAACAATTGTGGAAATGAAAATAAATCTCTTAGTTGTTTATCCCTACACCTCCTCTGGGGAGGCATATTCTACTGATGCTATCCCAGCTTTATGATTTCTTTTAAATCTGTAAATGCAACAGAAGCCATAGCTGTTGTAAGGGAAAACCTACAGCAACATCAATAGCACACCCCTTTCATTTGTTATTTTTTTATTTTTTTTTTTAATATATTTTTATTGCAGGAATCAGTAAATCAGTACAGTAACGACCAGCATTGTATCATAAGCAATATTAACAGAATAAAGCCCTCTGGCCCCCCTCCGTAAAGTCCGTACACAGCCAACCGGCCCACAACCCTGGGGTCGGGCGGCGAAATGCAATGGGGGTCAGCAGGATGCTGGAGCTGGTCCGGATAATGCACCGTCCGTCATCTGCTTTTCCAAACAAGCCTAAAACCCCCAAAATAAACCCCCCCCCCCAGAAATGTCTACTAACTCAGAGAAACCCCCCCCTCCCCCACCACCAGCGCCAGGGAGCTATCAACATAGGATCTGCTATTGGACCCACGGGGAAGGCAATAGGACTGTCAGTACTAACGTTCACCGGGACTCGGGGTGAGTCGCTTCTTCACTTTCAGAGTCGCTGGGGGCACAATAATCCCTGAGGGCCTGCACCAACATTTCCCACTCCAACGCGGCCTCCTGCGCCTTCTCGTTACCCTGCCTCCAAGCCAGTTGATATCTCAGCGCACTCTCTCCCGCCGCCCACTTCAAAAGCTCACTGTGCCATCTGCTGCCTGCCGGACCAGCTCGTGCCTTCCAGTTCCTGGTCACCTCTCGTTTAGCAAGGAGGAGCCCCAGGTCGATAAATTTACTAGAAATTTTATTCCTGGGGGTATGGGGGAACCAGTGCAGGAGCCCCACCGCCGCATCCAATGATAAGAGTCTCCCTGTCACCTCCTCCAGGGTCGTCGCTACCTCCTGCCAGTAGGACGTCAGCCCTGGACAGGCCCATAACATGTGTAGGAGGTCCGCCTCCTGAGCCGGGCATCTAGGGCATTCCGCCGAAGCCGTGGCAAAATAACGCCTGATTTTCACCGGGGTCAGGTACGCTCTATGGAGAACATAGTAGTGGACCAGTTGGAAACGGGCGTTACGTGTGCCCTTCCAGGCTCGTCTCACCAACTGGGACCAGGTCGTCTCCGGGATCTCCCTACCAATGTCCTCCTCCCAGCGGGTCCTCAAAGTGGTGAGAGGAGCCAATCCCTCGGTAATCAACCTGCCGTAGAGGCAAGTGACCGCCTTCACCGTGCCCGCCGACATCATTACGTACTGGCACACCTGAGATAAGTGGGGTTCCTCCTGCCCGTTTTTCCAGTGTGCCTGGATCGCTCGTACAATGGCCGAGTGCAGCAGAAAGTCACCCCGGGAGATCCCGAAGCGGTCAATGAGATCCTGAAAGGACAAGAGCGCTCCGTCCTCGTACAGATCACCAACGAGCTGTAAACCGGAATCCTCCCAGGCCGCCAAACGTGACCAATCCCCTCCGTGGGGGAGGGCCGTCAGCATCCCCAACGGTATTTCAGGCGCATATGGCGTTCTCAGTTGGCCTCGGGCGTGGGCCCGTTTCCAACACAGGCGGACAGTCCGCTCCTCCATCGACAAGTCCCGTAGGACTAAACGTTGTCGCAGCGCTATAAAGGAGAGAACATGCCTGGCCATACCCGTCCCTCTTCCGTCTTCCGGGCCCCGGAATTCCCTGGCGATCTCCTGGGTGAAGGTCTGGAGCTGCGCCGCCAGATAATACTTTTCAAAGTCCGGCACAGCGAGCCCCCCCTCGTCTTTCGGCCTCATCAAGGTATTGAGGGCCACCCGCCGCCGGCCCGTTCCCCAGAGGAATCCGACCACCATAGAGCGTAATCGACGAAACGTGGCCGGTGGGACCCAGATCGGCAAAGTCCGGAAGTAGTATAGTAACCGAGGAAGCGCCACCATTTTGAGCAGGGCGATACGTCCCGCCACTGAGAGCGGCAGCGTGGCCCAAAAGTCCATGCAACCTCGGAGTGCTCGAATGCACCGGGCAATGTTCCCATCTAGGAGGTCGGGTTGGTCGTGATAAACGAATACCCCAAGGTACTTAAAGCAGTCGGGCTCCCATCTAATCTCCCTACTTAGCGCAGGGGTGGGGGTACCCCTGCGTACCGGAAAAAGACAGGTCTTAGACCAATTCACTCGGAGGCCCGAGACCTCTCCGAACTCCGTGAGCGCCAATTCCGCTCCCCGTAAAGCGTCGACCGGGTCCTCTAGGAAGAGCAACAGGTCGTCCGCATATAGCGAGACATAATGCGGGCCCGCAGACGTCCATAAGCCCGTATAGTGGGCTCCCGAGCGGAGGTGCATCGCCAGTGGCTCCACCGCTAGCGCAAAAAGAAGCGGGGACAAGGAGCACCCTTGTCGCGTGCCTCGTTCCACCGGGTACCGCGATGAAATCAATGGGCCCGCTCGGACCCTGGCCGAAGCAGAAGCATAAAGAACCGCGGTCCATCGGACAAATCCCTCCCCGAGGCCGAATCTCCGTAACACCGTGCAGAGGTAGTCCCACTCTAGGCTATCAAAAGCCTTCTCCAGGTCCACCGACAAGACTACCGGGGACGGGGCATCCACAAATGGTTCCCCTAGCAAACGGAACAACCTACGAATATTCATAGTCGTGTTGCGCCGTGGGATGAAACCGGCCTGGTCCTCATGCACCAGGGAACTCATGTGTCCCAGTAGCCTCGAGGCCAAGATGCTGCTCAGTATTTTGTAGTCCACCGTCAACATCGATAGGGGACGGTAGGACCCCGGGTCGGATGAGTCTCGGCCCGGTTTGAGGAGAGGAACCACCAACGCCTCACACATCGAGCTCGGGAGTCGCCCCAGCCTCTTCGCCTCCCTGTAGACCACCAGTAACCGAGGGGCTAGGAGGTCAGCGTAAGCTGCATAAAACTCCACTGGTAGGCCATCTAGGCCCGGGGTCTTGTTTCTCGCCATCCGTTTAATGGCCCCGCGGATCTCCCCTAATTCAATGTCGGAACCCAGAGTTTTCGCCACTTCCTGCTCCACCGTGCGGAGCTCCAGTGGGCGAAGATAATTATCAAGCCGGTCTGGGTCACGTGCGGAGCGACTGCGGTATAAACATTCATAATAATGCCGGAAGCAACTAAGAATCTCCGGTTGGGTGCATACCTCGGTCCCGTCTGCCCCACGCATATTTGTCGTCGTTTGGGACTGGCGCGTAGGATTGGCCAACCACGCCAACAACGCACTCGACCTGTCTCCCTCCGCGATAGACCGGACCGTATAGGCCTTATAATCAAAACAGCGGAGCCGTTCGACCTCCACTGCTATCTTTTCCCTCGCCTCCGCCATTTGTGCTTGCAATTCCGGGTGTCCGGGGCGGCGAACCTCAAGCTCGCGGAGTTCCCGGTCCGCTGTGTCTAAATCAGCCAGGATGACGCGCCTCATGCCCACCTTCTTAGAGATACAGTAGCCCCTCACCACTACCTTAAAAGCGTCCCATTCTAACGCCCTAGTACTCGCGGAGCCGCCGTTGGACGCAAAATAATCCGATATTCTCTCCCCCAAGTCCGCCTTGAAGACACTGTCCTCGAGGATCTCGGGTCGCAATTTCCAGGTGGGCACCGCCGGCGTCCCAGGAAACCAGCGAAGGTCCAGTAGGAGGGGGTTATGGTCCGAGATGGTCCTCGATAAGTACTCCGAGCGGACCGCTGCCGAAAGCAGTTTGGGCGATCCAAGAAAGCCATCTAGTCTGACATGCAACTCATGGAGGCTCGAGAAATACGAATAATCCCTAGATGCGGGGTGATGCGCCCTCCAAATGTCCGTCAAACCCCAGCGGGCCTGCCAATCCTGACGACCCTTAGCCGTGCGACGGACCGGGGAATCGGGGAGCGGGGGATGCGAGCGGTCTATGTCCACATCCACTACGGAGTTAAAGTCTCCCCCCAGCAGGAGGGGCCCGGCGAAAAAGTGGGCCAACGAGCCCGATAACCTGGAAAGGAAGGCAGTCTGGTCTACATTAGGAGCGTACACACAGCAAACGTTCAGGTCCCTCCCCCCTAGAGTGCCCGAGATGGCCACGAAACGCCCCTCTGGATCCAACACTGTCCTCGTGACTTGGAAGGGGACCCCTGCCCTGATCCATATTAGCGCCCCCCTGGCATAAGCAGAGTACGACGTGGAAAAGACCTGCCCCCGCCATCTACGCTGAAGCGCCGCCCCTTCCGCCTGGTTCAGATGAGTTTCCTGCAGCAGCGCCATTTGCACACCCCTACGCACTAAATAAGCGTGGACCTTGTGGCGCCTGGACATAGTGTGAAGCCCCCTTACGTTCCAAGTAACACATTTCAAGTTAGCAACATCAGCCATTGTCCCAGATTGTTCTTGCACAGTCCCCCCATCCGGGTCCCCACAAAGAAAAGGCATCAATCCTCCCAGCGCTGATGGCGGCCATTTTCCCCAACCAAAACCAAACAACCCAAAAACCAACCAAACCCCCCCCCACCCACCCCAGAACAGGACCCAAACTGCACCATCTAGATCCCATCCAAACCTCGTCCTTCATCAACCCCAGAACCCCCACTAATCCTACGGTCGCCACCGTAGGAAGGCCTTATGGGCCAGGTGCGAGCTGGGCGGAGGCAGTGGGCCCTCGTCGCCCAGGCCACCAGGACTATAACAAGCCCCCAACAGTGTCAAAACCTTCCGGGGCAGAAGCAGAGGCCCCCCAACCCTCTCTCCCTCTTTGTCAGCAATAAAGGACGGCAACCTCCTCCCCCCTGCCGGGCCCCCACCCAAAACAAGACAGTATACCCCGCTACCCTTGTCCATCTAAAAGGTCCTCCACCGATTTCGGTGTGATCACCGGCGTATGGGTACTATCTGCCACTGAATCCTCCGAGTCCGATGGTGCTCCCTCAGCACCCGGGTTTTCTTCCTCCTCGACGGCTTCATCCCTTGCTCCCGACAACTCCGAAAATACTTCCAGCACTCCCCTCCGTTCCGATGATGTCTCCGTCGTCGAGGGCCCTCCCGTGCGGCCGCGGCGATTCCTGACCCTCTTGGATCGCCGCCTTTGTTCCGGCTCATCTGCCTGTTGATACGAGGAGCCAAAGCCATCTTTCCCTGACCTGTATAGTTCGAGCCAGACACAGACATCCTCCGGGGTGTCGAAGAACTGGGTTTTGTCATCGACAATGATGCGAAGCCGTGCAGGATATAGGAGTGAATACTGAATGCCCTCGGTCCTGAGCTCGCGCTTAACCGCTAGGAAGGAGAACCGCTTGCGCTGCGTCTCGTAGGTGGAATCCGGGAAGATGTTCACCTGACTGTTCGCTACCTTGAACGGGCCATTGTGCCTGGCGGCATTGAGGATTAAGTCCCTGTCTCGAAAATGCAGCAACCGCGCCACCACCGGCCTCGGGGTGCGTCCCTGCTGTGGGGGCCGTGCTGGGACTCTGTGGGCCCGTTCCAAAGTGTAGAAGGAGGACAGTCCCTCCGGGACCACCGTGTCTCGGAGCCAGGTCTCCAAGTATCGCACCATGTCGCCATCCTCGATCTTTTCCGGCAGGCCCACCACTCGGATGTTGTTCCTCCTGTTGCGGCCTTCCGCATCCTCCGCCCTTCGTTCCAGGGTCTCAATTCGAGATAGGGCGTCCTTCATCGTCGCAGCTAAGGTTCGCTGCGCCGGCTCCAAGGTCTTCACCGTGCCCTCCACCTCCTTGACCCGATCTGAAAGTTTGCCATGGTCCGCCCTGAGGAGGCCCAGGCTCGTCGCCACCTGAGCAATGTCCTGTTGGAGGGCTGATCTCGTAGTCTCTATCGCCTCTAGGACACGGTCGAACTGTTGCTGCATCGGCGCGCCACCAGAACTTTTTGGGTCCCCATGCTCCTCTTTGTCCTGGGCTTCAGAGTCCGAGGCGGTCTGGGTGGATCCCTTGGCACCTCTAGGTTTCCCCATGCCTCCAGGGGCACTCCGTGAGGGTCCCGGAGTAGGCGCCTCCGTGTGCAGGTGTCGACCACGACCTTCCTGGGTGCTTGTCCTCAATTCGGGTATGGGCGACCTCCTTCTCCAGAGCCTGTGGAGACTCCGCCGCTTCGGCTCACGCCACTGCCACGGCGTCCGAGGGCACCGATGAGGGGGCGGAGACAGTCGTCGCCGAGTCGGGCAGACCCGTTCACCCACTATAGCCCCGGGGTGAGGGCCACCAACTCCCTCGGATGATCTGTGGTGCCAGAGTGTCGCGCCTCCCATGTAGGTGGACTGGCCAGGAAGACGTAGCTGGTTGCGGAGTCGCGAGGCGGGCCACCGCTTTGATCACAGGGCGTCCGCTCCCGGTGCCCTCCACTGCGTGGGCACCCGCCCGGCCGTCCAACCGAGTGCAAATCCGTTGCAAAAGGTCCAATCCAGTAAATGTCCAATGCCCAGAACAGCCGGGGATGGCGAAGCCAGGCGCCAGTCGCCACCCGCGTCACCTCTTCAACTCAGTAGTTCCGAACAGGGGGACAAAGGAGTCCGGGCGCCATGTTGGGTCGCACTCCGCAACTCCGCAAACTTCGGTTTAACTCTGGAGCAACCCTCGTCCGAGCTCCATCAGGGGCCCCGGCAGGTTTCCGTCGGCACGCTCAGCAGAATGCGGGGTCTGGGGTGCCCCGCAGCCTCCGATTTTCAGGATAATCCCGGGCTTAGTCCCGGAGCCGAGCTCTCAGGCGACCATCGCCATCGGCGCCCAAGCCACGCCCCCCAATAGCACACCCCTTTCATGCAAACCATTGCCTGTAAAGGCACCATAATGTCAAGGACATAAGAAGCCATGCAGTCGGGCATTATGTGTCCTTGGAAATATTGGGCACCACACTGTGCAGCTGGTGCATCACAAAAAGTGTTAGAAGTCTTGCCCTAAGGCTAGCACAAAAAAATGATTTCTTGTCTGGCTCACGGCCATCACATTTGGAAATACCCACATGAAGTAGTAGAGCAAACTGTAGCACAACTTACTCTGCAAACAGCATTAACACATCTCCATCTCTCTGCAGAGGATGCACCTACACCTTCTGCTCAGGTGAATGATCCACTGGAATTTTCAGAAAGGGACGAGAGACTATCCACCATTGACAGGATACCATCCACCACATCCTGGGCTCCATACAGTCACCTTCTCCACATGCTGTTAGGGAAACTAATGTAGTGGATTCTCAAGATAATCCCCAGCCAAGTGCACCCACTGCATCTGGCAGCATACATCTGATCCCGGGCTCTGAGGATGCCCAATGTATTTGTCCAAAAGAGTGTTGTTGGACTCCAGTGAGAGCTTATGCAAGAGTTGTGTGAGGGGATTGATACCATGATAGGTAGCCTACAGGCCATTCATAGATGCCTCAACTCAGATGATGAAAACCTTCAGGATGCACAAGGCAACTACCCTCAACCCCCTGCCCTTGTTCAATCCCTGGTCACCATCCCTGGTGTCATGAGGCATGAACAAATGCCCTGCCAAAATTGCACGAGGGTGGTGTGGAAACATCTTGTTGAAATTGTTGACATTCTAAGGACCATACTGCGAAAGCTGGATACCAACCTCTTCACAATGGCTGCCTACCACCAGGATGTAGTAGCTGTCCTGACAATCCAGCAGAACATCATAAATGCACTGATGCATCACCTGTTGTTACCTGGAAATGCTCCTGCATCCATGGGTTCAACATCCTATGTCCCTGCTGTCAGTGTAACTCATCCAACCTAGTCGCCTACTACAGCCCCCAAAGAGCAGCCAACAGACAAATCTGAGGAAGAGGATTTGTATGAGACACAATTCCAGCGTAAGACTGTCCACTAACATTTCCCTGTGTCACATGTCGCCATTAAGTTGGGAAGAGGGAGAGAAGCTCAGCTGGGAGGTGGGAGCCGGAACGGCAGGGGGAGGGGCCGCACGGAGCAGAGTCCGAAAACGGGCACGGAGGACAAAAATAAGGGCGGAGACACACAAGTAACGAGTAAAAAGGGCAAACACAGAGTCACAGACAAACAGGAACAAAATGTTACAATTAAAATACAGTAAAGAAGCCGACAAAATACATAAAGTAAAAACAGGCACAACAATGCAGACAGACAATAGTGGAACAGCAGAAGAGCAAGGCTCTCCCACTGTTCCACCAGGGAGGAGGCACAGGCAGGAGCCTGTGGGGGGAGGAGGGCCTTGAACACCTACCAAGGAGAGAGGTGTCATTGGCAGCGGCAGGCGAAGTGACAGCAGAGCTGCTTGGGCGGAGAGTGGGACTCTGGCCAGGAGGTCAGAGGTCCTGCTCATACACCTGAGCAGTGGCCGCCATAAAGGGGGGAAGGGGGAGGGAAGTGTAGCTGGGAGGCTAGAGTGGGAACGGCAGGGGGGAGGGGCCGCGGGTGTGCAGCAGCAAGAAAAGGGCACAGTGGACAAAAACAAGGGAAGAGGCACAAAAACGAGTAACGAGTAAAAAGGGCAAACACAGACTCACAGACAAACAGGACGAAACAGGCATAACAACGCAGACAGACAATAGTGGAACAGTAGAATATCAAGGCTCTCCCACTGGAACACAAGGAATGAGGGGCAGGCAGGATCCTGCGGTTGGAGGAGGGCCTCGAACACCTACCAAGGAGAGAGGGGTTGGGGCAGCGGCAGGTGACGCAACAGCGGAGTGGGACTTTGACAATATCCTTTAGCATTGTCTATTTGTTCACCTGTTAGGGCAATTGCATCCTATCCTTACACTCACATCTTCTGTGCCAATTATTTTGTGGACAATACAATAGGCCTCAGTCTGATACCTATTCAATCACTTGCTCTACACAATCAAATTAACCACAGGCAGGACTCAAAAGGCTGTACAGGCAACCCTGATGTAGGGTGACACCAGCAATATCCATGGCGCATATGTGCCAAAAGATGCACACCAATGAGATTATGACATGACACAGTGGTGTCAGGCATTCACAGATATCTGTTGTGTACTAGTTGAACTAGGCCTATTTATTGCTATCAGAAATGAGTGACTGGTACAATGTCACATCGACTTAACATATGAGAGTGCCAGGATTTACCAGACAATAATTTTCACCTTGTGAACTTGCTTACATGTGATTATCAAGAAATGTTTACCAAACCTGTCCTGAATGCTCACATATAGTGCAAACACAGTTCATGGTAAGTGATGGACATTCAGATGAACATAAATGCTGATGTAAGAGCAAAAGCTCTGAATCTAACTACATGTTTCGGATTGACATAGTGACCAAGCAACCATTGCCTCCTTGATAGATAGTTTACATATATGAAGCAATATGAATGGAAATCAGCTCAGCACACAGCTACAGATGACTCCCCAGGTGCTTTTGGCAAAGGAATGTATGTTTGGTGTTGGTACTTACACAGCTTCCAGCCCTGGTAAAAACTACATGCATGAAATGTCCTCATATACTAATCATGCTAAGTCCCAGTCATTTACATCAAAAGGTAGTCTGACATGAGCCCTCATACATGGTGACTCTTTCCTGATGCCACATGAGCCCATTAAATGTAAACTTGTTATGTTCCAGTGGAACAAGATTTTGCCATGTGGCAATGCTGCCAAGCATGCACAATGTTGTAATGGTGCCTGCATTGTAGTAAACTTTGTGTTAGCATGGGTAGGTACCTCCTCCAGCTCAGCCAAAATGTGTGATGTGTTTTGTATCTTGCTATGTGTGCTGCACAATGCAGCACATGTGCTAAGAGAATTATGCAAGTAACACCTGTTGAAGTTCAGGATTATTCTGGGTAAATTTTTGGACCTAAGCCACACCTTGAAAATATGGGGCTGCACAAATACTACAATATGTGTTGAAGTAGAATTTCCACAGCAACAAACATTGCACAGACCAGCGACACTAAATGCGGCATGAATATAGGCATAACCTACAAGGTGGCATGGTGCCATGTAGGCTGATAGTTCCGCCAACTTGTGAATCATGTGAAGGAATCAATGCGAGCAGAACATTTGGCAAAGTGATGTTATGGGGGTATTGACTATTTGTGAATTTTCACATCATTGTGGATTGATGGCATGCCCTATGAATTGATACATTTTACACAGATGGATACTTTGATGTGACACCTAGCACAACAGTATGTCAGGGCACATGTATGGTACTAATTACAGGCACATTCTGCTGTCTGTTGTGGCACATGTGATTGTTAACATGCCTAGCAAATTATCATTTGTATCCTTCAGGATAAAACACATTGAGACTCAATACTCACTGGTAGCATTTGGGTCCTGGAACAAGTCCACCTCCTCTCTTGTGTGTGGCTGGGATTAACCTCGGAGACATAATACGTGGTACATTGACCTGTGAATGCTGGACTTGTATACAGTGAATGCATTGAGCATAGTTCACAGACATTACACAAGCATGGAATTGACATACAATGTACTTTGTTAGGCATGCCATGTTGTGATACAAGAGTCACAGAAAGTGATATGTCAACATGCAATCATGCCAGTAGATAGTGGCAATATCAGCCCAGTGGAGCACTGTGTTCAGTGCAGGTATGAGATGTAGCACAGATACACACACGGGTGACCGTTTTACAGCTGTCTGGGCTGTGTGGAGAGTGCTTTTTTTCAGTTGCGCCTGTGGTATAACATTACATGTGATCACAGGTAAGAGACCCATCACACTGATCACTGGTTCATTGTTGTCTGACACAACACGCTTCACAACACAAACAGTGCCTGTTTCATGAGGGCTTTAGAACTAAGAGAAGCACACTTTTTTCTGATGCTCTGTTGGGCAGGAGAATGCTCAACATTTACAAGGCATCCCTGAGGAACTGTTTTCTTGGTTTAATGCTGCGTTGTAAATATTGATCCCTTTAACACAGTTTTCTGCATTCAAGGAGCGTGCAATGGGTGTTGCTGGGTATGTTCACAGCGACATCTATGGCATTTTGAAAGTGCACCAGATTTACGTGCAATCTTTTATATGATGCAGTGCAAAAATGTATGCCTCCTCATGGGATACGTAAAGGAGTCCCAACCATGAGAAATATCTGTATTTCACATAGTTTTACACTGGTACTTGTGTGCTGGATTCTGCAGCACACATAGTACTAGCAATAACCCTGATGGGATTAAATTTCCATAGGGTTTTCCTTCCTGCACTAAGGCAAACATCCATGCAACGCAGGCACACTAGCACTATGGTGCTAGTATGTCTTCGTTGGTGCATTGAAGACAATTATACACCATTACTTGTTGTTCCGACTTGCGGAGGGTGGGAGGTGTTGGATTTAAAATCCAACACCTTCCCTAGTGTCTCCACAGACTGGAGTTGGAATAGTAAATCATACTATTTCAACATCCAGCACCCCCCTCCGCGAGCTGTTGTTCCGATTTGCGGAGTAATGGTATGCAGAATCACAACGCAGTTGTTGTAACAACCGCTGTTGGAACTGTCCCTTCTTGCAGGGTCATCCTCAAACTGTTTGCTTCTTCCTCCCTTATTCTTCCTGACCCGTGGCTGTTGGCTATAGGACTCTGCGCACTTTACCACTAGTGATCAGTGCTAAAGTGCATATGCTCTCTGTGTAAATTGTTACTATTATGATTGGATGTACATGATTGGCATATTTGTATCACCATGAAGTCCCTAATACAATGCACTGGGTGTGCCAGGGCTGGTGATGACAAATGCTATTATTGGGCCTGCAGCACTGATTGTGCCACCCACATGAGTAGCCCCAAAATGGTGTCTCAGGCCTGCCACCACAGTACCTGTGTGAAGTCTGTGAACTGCCATGTCCTTCAGGTCAATGTCCCCACTGACCAGGCCTAACCCTTCCCTTTTTGTGCACATTGGTCACCCCTATGGAAGGCCCAAGGTACCCCCCTGGGCAGGGTGCAGTGTATGTGAAAGGTAGAGCATGTACTTGTGCACGTGACATGCTCTGGTAGTGAATTACAGCCATTTTCGTTTTTTAACTGCTGCAAGGCTATCTTGCTCCATAGGCTAATATGGGGGATGCTGGCTACAGTGGCTACCAGCATTTCTTCCCATAGGAACAAGACAGGACATTAGAGTCTAGTATCCCTTTAATACCACATCTTTTAGGAAAGGTTGTTTTTAAATCCTGTGTTTGAGAACAGCACTTTTGGAAAGTTGCTGTTCTCTTGTCTGACCCTTCTGTGTGCATTGGCCTAGGCTGAATGACTGCATTTGCAACTTGAGTGGTGGGAGGAGATAGCACCTGGGCCTGAATAGGGCAGTGCCTGCCTTCCACAAAGCTGGCTCCACCTCCTGCTGGGCGGCTGATGACCCTGTCCCTTACTCTGAAAGGAAACAAGAAGCCAGGAAAACAAAGTGCTCAAGAAACACCCACAGCTGGTTCAGACCGGGCTCAGGGCCCACTTGCACAAAGAGAACAAAGACTTTTAGGGGTATAAGTACAGGACCCCTGACAACGGAAAATTAGATCATCCTGGAATCAAGAAGGAACCTCTGCCAAGGATCAAGCTGGAAGACTGAAGAAAGAAGACTGCCCTGATGTGTTGCCAGGGCTGACCTGCAGTACCTTTGTTGCCAAGGAGAGGGGAAGGACTTTGCTTTGTGCTGTGTCCCTTTGCTTGAAGGAATCTCCAAGGGCAAGAGGAAGAGCTGGGTCCCGGTTCTGAAGTCCCAGGAACAAAAGGACTTCACCCCCAACTTTACTGAGAGAGTTCTGTCCTTCCTGGAGTGCGTGGCCCATGTGTGGTGCCTCTGGAAGTAATACCCATGCTGGGGAGCTGGAAACTAAGATTTGAGAGACTTTGCTACAGAAAAGTTATCGCATCGCTCGCTGCGGATCGCATCCCCGACAGGGCGAGGAAATTCCCGCCGCTACGAAAGTCGAGGTAATCGCAGTGCCTGTTGTCGCTGTCAGAGCCGTCGCATCCTTCATTTGGGGGACGAACCCGATCTGTGCGGGAAGTCTAACATTGCTGTGAGTGTCGTCACAGAGCCTGTCGTCGCTGGATGAGATCGCCGCACCGCCTGCTTGCGGACCGCATCACGTCGCCGCGAGAGTCATCTCCGAAATCATCGCATCGAGGAGCTGTGAGAGAGAGGATCACCACTGGATCGCGCATCGTCGCCCCGGAGATCGTCGCAGCCCCTACGAGATCGTCGCATCGTGCCTTTGCGAGAACAAACTTCCTACGGAACCTACGCACCGGAATCCAGACAAGTGGCCTTCCTCTCCATACAGACCGGAGTCGTTGCAACATGCCCGCTGCTGCAGTGGGGCTGTCGCAAACGCCTCCCCAGGGTCTCAGGAGCAATGCATCGCTTGTTTTCCACGGCACCAGCTTCTGCTTATGGAACTTTGCCGCAACTAAAGGTACTGTGTCTGAAACATGACGCAACTGTGAACTTTTCACGCAACTGTGGATTATTTTATCGCAACCTTAAGAACTTTTATTGCAACCTTAAGAACTCTTTTGAAACCATATTCTTGAACTGTGTATGTTGGATTTTTGTCATTTTGGTCTTGTGTAGTTTAGATTAAATACCGTTATTTTTCTAAACTGTTGTGGAGTCAGTTTGTGCTGTTTTTACTGTGTTACTGTGAGTGTTGGTACAAATACTTTACATATTGCCTTCTGATTAGCCTTGACTGCTCATGCCAAGCTACCTAGAGGGTGAGCAGGGGTTATCTCAGAGGGTTTCCTCCTTACCTTGACTAGAATCAAGGGTCCCTATTTGGACAGTGGTACCTACCTCTGCCAACTAGAGACCCCCATTTCTAACAACCACGTTGTGAATCACTGCGGGGAAAAAGACTGCGGGATAACGACACACATTCCTTGCTCACACTGTCACCAGTGCCAATCATCCTTGGCAAAAAAAGTAAAATCAGCCAAAGTAGGCCCCCAAACTCATTGGGGCCATGTTTTTGGACCTGCCTGAAATCACAATGAATGTAAACTTCTGAACAACAAAAATTACAATAGAAACTTAGAACCCAACTGTAACCCTAACTATTGACCCCAAAAAAGCACACACCACACAAATCGGTCATTTATACAAGACAATTTATTAGATGGGACAAGAAGCAGACAAATTCGACAATAATTTAACAAAACAAAGACAAAAAGTGGACAATTTGACTCTATACTCTCAGCTCCACCCACAAGACTCCACCAACAAGCACACTGTTAGGAATAGTAAGTGAAAGAGAGAAAGTAGCTGTGGACTTCCGGTTTTGCCCCATGGCTGAGTCATTACATCACTTCCTGTACAGATGCAATACCTTTTTATGTTTTTCCATCATATTTTGGGTCTCTACATCCATTACAAAATCTCTTTATCTGCAAACGTGATGTTTGTCAATGATGCGTCATTTTACCATATGGAGCATTACATTTAGTGTAGAATCAGTCATTTGTACAGGGGATGTGAGAATGCAATGTAACACATTTTGTATGCAAAAAATCACTCAACCAAGTATATCATTGAAATATGTTAAGTTAACATAACCTACGAAAAGTCACTCATCACCATGTGTGACTTTTCGTAGGTTATGTTAACTTACAACAGAATGCTTGAGATTTACAGTGAGGTGGTCATTTTTGGGACATACCTTCATGTACGTGCAAGGGATATCTCACCATTTTTTCTTCTGCATCAATATTGTTGAACTGGTGTGCTTACTACTGAGACTTGCATGGGAGATGTGTAAAGCACTCATGTGACACATCCCATTATAGCGTACTATGCGCTTTTGGTTATGCTTTGACATTGCCATTGTGTACTGTTTCACTTCATGGATTGTCATTATATATATGAGTTTGAGTTTGAGTTTAAAACATTTATAGAGCGCACGTACACCTGGCGGTTTCATGGCGCTGTAATGTACAGAACCCAGAGAACAAAGAAATCAGGGGAGAAGCAGAACAAAGCAATTACAGTGGAAAGGCTTGAGCAAAGAGAAATGTTTTTAACGCCTTTCGGAAATGTGAATATTGAGTAGAAGATCTAAGATGGGCGGGGAGAGAGTTCCAGAAAGCGGGGGCAAGTGTGGAAAATTTCGTGCCCCCCCACTTTTTACGCCTAAAGCGGGGAACTGCCAGCAGGTATTGGGAGGATGAGCGCAGCTCCCTGACAGGGGCGTAGACTTTAATTTCTGAAGAAATGAAAGCAGGGGCAGCGCCAACCCGTGCCTGAAAAGTGATACAGCCCATCTTGAACTGAGCTCGTTCTCGGATAGGGAGCCAGTGCAAGGACTTGAGGAGAGGGGTGACATGGTGGGACTTGGCCAGATTATAAACCAGGCGAGCGGCCTGGTTTTGAACCAGCTGTAATCGCCGCAGACTGTAAGCGGGCATGCCACAATATAGTGCATTGCCATAATCGAGGCGAGAGATTACCATCGCCAGGACTATGAGTTTTAAAGCAGAAAATGAAAAGAAACGGGAAACTTTACGGATGGTGCGGAGTGAAAGGAAGGAAGAGGACACCACTAGACTGACATGGGAGTGCAGAGTGAGTTGGTTGTTCAACTTAATCCCAAGGGTTTTCACAGAAGAGGATGGAGAAGGGGGGGGACCCAGGGAGGGGGGCCAAAAATGAGAGGTCCAGGGACTGGAGCAACCACTTGTCAAAACCAGCTCAGTTTTGTCTGGGTTTAACTTCAGGTGGTTGTAATTCATCCAGTCCCGGATAAAAATCATAACAGACTGGAACTTAAGCATGGAGTCAGGGGATGGGGACAAATTAAAAATAAGCTGAAGGTCGTCCGCATAATTGTAGACGGAGACCTCCATTTGCTGAAGGGCAAAAATAAGAGGGGCGATATACAAGTTAAATATAAGTGGGGAGAGGGAGGAGCCCTGAGGAATCCCGCATTGTACCTTCCGGAAGTCTACCGAAAAGTCACCCAGGCGCACTGCCTGGGTGCGGTCCCTCAGGAAGGAGGACAGCCAGACTAAGGCCGAACCTCCAACCCCCGCCGCCCTGACACGTGAGAGTAAGATGGAATAGTCAACCGTGTCAAAGGCAGTGGAGAGGTCAAGGAGGACCAGGGCCTGGGGATGGTTAGTGTCCATACCCTCCCTGAGGTTGTTGAGGACCGATAACACCACTGACTCCGTAGAGTGTGCGGGGCGAAAACCAGCCTGACGGGGGACAAAAAAAGTCGTTCTCCTCCACAAAAGTACTGAGCGCTCTGGTCACATGGCGCTCCAGTACCTTCCCCAGAAAAGGCAACAAGGAAATGGGACGATAGTTGACAAGAGCGGAGGGGTCCGCGCCAGGCTTTTTAAGGATGGGGACAATGATGGCCGATTTAAGTGGTTGAATAACAATGCCCTGAGACAGTGAGCTGTTAAGAAAATTGAGAGGGAGCTGCACACAAACCGAGTAAATGTGCTTGAGGATGTGGGCAGGGCAGATGTCTAAAGGGGAACCTGATTTGACCATAGGAAGGAGGGAAAGAAAAGACTCTTCTGTCAAGAGGGGGAACGAATCAAGACGTGCCCCGACTGACGGACACTGGGGGTCAACAAAGGAAAGAGGGGGGGAGGGATATTGGCTTTAATGTTGGAAATTTTGGCCAGAAAATAAGGGGCAGATTTATGTCGGACTTGCGCCACGTTTACGCCGCCGTTGCGTGATGCAACGGCGTGGAAACGTGGTGCTTCCCTGCAACCTATTTACAACGTGACGCATCTAGGCAGATGCGTCACGTTGTAAAGCCCTGCGCCACATGGAACCTGCGTCAGGTTTCATGTGGGCGTTCTGTCGCAGGGTGGGCGTTCCCTCGTAGGAAAGCCCTGCAAAACTGACGCAGTGAAATCTACAAGATTTCACTGAGTCAGTTTTACAACTCTGCTGCGTCAAATCCTTACGACTGCTTGAAGCAGGCGTAAGGAGTGACGCACCACGTTATGTATGGGTACTTGCGACGCTACTTCAGCAATGCGCCGCCCGTACACCACAAGATGCGTCACGCATCTGCCCTTCCTTGCACCATGGTGCGCCGCATTGTAAATGCGGCGCATCTGTGGTGCCGCAAGGAGGGAATTGCGTGACGCATCAGTTCTGGCGCATCCCTGCTGATTTGCAGAGATGCGCCAGAACTCATAAATCTGCCCCTAAGTATTGAGGGACTCACATAGGTCCTGGGAAGGGGAGGGTTTTAGGGTAACTCTGTCGGAAAAGGCAAAATTGTGTACAATATGCCACTTTTTATCTGTTTGTGCAGGCAACTTCTTGAGAAAGGTGCACCTACAGTAAAAAACAAATTGAATGATATTACATGTAATGCACAGACCCAATAGTTGGCACATACTTTGCCAGTCATGGGAAGCAGCACATTGCTGTAATGGACAAAGTGCTGCTTAGAAGCACCACCATTATTGCACAGTGCAGACAGCAACACAACAGCAATTCAATGAGGGAATGTGAATGCCCTTGCAGGTGGGTGCAGTGAGTGAATGAACCCAAATAAAAGGGTGGGGTAGTTACAAGCCCATTACCCACCTCCATAGGGTTGCCATCATGGTGCACTGACAATGCCGCATATGTTGTTTTGCATACTGTCATTGTTTTACCCCAATACTTATTTGCATTTGCACCCACGTCTGTTGTATAGTACAGGTGCAAAGGCAAAGGTATATACCCATTTTCATGGGGTCATGCACACATGTCAATATGTGTGCAACATCTGGAGATGTTGCTTATGTTATGAGTGCCCCTGACCTTTCAGGGTCAAGGAGTGTGCACAAAGCATCTGCAGCACCTTCTGTTGTATGATATTTTTCTGAGCCAGCAAACGGGTGTGGAGACACTGTTGCCCACTCTGGGCATTTGATTGATACGCCCCATGTTTTTTTTTGTTTCCAAGTATTTGACTAAAGATACTGTTGATAGCTCATGACCTAGGAACAAAAGAAACACACCTGCAACTCTTGTGAGAATGTATGATTTTTTTGTGTACCTTGGTGCTATTTTGGACATGTGGAAAATCTAAAGTTTATTGGAAAAAGTGATTGACAATGTGTGTGCATCATCTGATCCCAGCAGCAGTGTTGAGGATGTGTCTGCCTTCTGCTTCTGCTTCAGCTTCATCCTCATCATCATCCATTGTCTCAACAGGCTGTTGTTCTTCATCTCAGGGCACATTAGTTTTCACACATATATTGCGTAGTATTGCACAAACCATGATCTCCTTACAGACCATTTTGGGTGAATACATCACCAGATAGATCCAAACATTGAGACCTGACCTTGAGCAGGGCAAAGCGTTTCTTGTTTAAGTTTTGTGTTTGGCAATTGGCATGGTTGTAGGCCATTTTGAAGGTGTGTCTGGGGTGTCTGTAGGCCATATCCTTGATCATCTGTAAGTGAAAAGTAAGAGAGCTGTGTTAACTGTTGTTCATGCTTGACAATACATGAAATGTGGTATATCTCATGTCTGACAATATTTTCAGTAATATTACAGATTTTGTGATCAGGTGGAGTGTTTAACATACAGTTGCACATTTCTTGTGACACGTTTCTGCTTAACTTGCTGTGTGTCATGTCAAAGGCACGACAGGGGTTGGCGCATTGCTTTCCTTGAGTTGCTGAATGCAATATATGATGGCTTTAATTCTGTAGTGGATACCAGGGTTCCTGTTACGTACGGTGCACACATTCCCTGTTTGCGCATGGCACACCTTGGAGTTGGTGCAATAGATGCAAAAATGGAAAGTGGGACTGTTGCAAAGTCATCCTGTGCCCAGGGCACCCCCCAACATTTTGCTGAATGGTACTGGTGGTAACTGATTTTGACTGACCCTGGGCTCTGGCTAACCAGGCCCAGGGCCAGTGCTAAGCTAAAAGAAACACATTAGAAAACAGTTAAAACACCTACAAACACTAGGGTACAAGCTAGCAATGTGGGGTACCCCTGTGATTGGCATGACCTCCCATATAGGCCCCTAATATATAATAGGTCACAGGAATTGAAACTACCTAGATGTCCCTAGTACCCTGAGGCACGGCAGTTTAGAGGCCAGCAGACTTTTTCTGTACTTGCATGTGTGCATTGCTGAAGCCTGAGGTCCGTTTAAAAATAGCCAGGGCTGCTTTTAAAAAGTAAATTATGCCCAAACTCGACTCTGGGGTTTGTAGCACCTAAAAATTGATAACCTCCAATGTTTTGGCATATTAGGGACCCCCAGGGTCTTCCCAAGGTATCTCAGCAGTTGGGGGCAGGTATTTATAAGGTACACCCTTATAAAATGCATTTTATTTGCCTGTGTAAAGTGAAATTTCACTCCCCACATTGTGGTAAAGTGCTGCTCAAATTCAACTTTAATGCTAGGAGCACTGTGGAGGGAGAATCTGCACTATTTCTACAGGATTCAGAACCCCTAAAATCTCCCTTAGTTGAACTTGGGGTGGGGTTCCTGTAGATATAAGGCAGGTACTTATAAAATATGGATGTATGACGTAACATCGCATACATTTACATCGCACACCTTTACAACGCAATTTTTACAACGCAGATTCCTTTGCAACGAATGCCTTTACAACGCATGCCATTACATAGCAGATGCTATTACAACGCATGCCATTACAACGTAAGTAAAGGTAAGTATATTATTTTATAAAAAAATATAATTAATAAATATTTAATTAATTTTATGTATTAAATTATTTTTTAATTATTTATTTGTAAATATATATATATATATATATATTTAAAAAAATAGTTTAGGTGTTTATAATTAATATTCTAACTCCAGGGGAGTGTAATAGTAGGGTAAGTGCTGGATAGTGTAGGAATAAAAATTACTTTAATTTTAGTTTTTTAAAGAACTATTATTAATAAATAATGAAATTATTAAAAATTAATTTTTTTAATTTATTTAAAATATTTATTTAAAAACTGAACCCTAAAAATACCCCAGCTCCCCAAAACCCAAAGCTAGCCCTGAACCCTAAAAGTACCCCAGTACCCCAAAACCCAAACCCAGCCCTGAACCCTAAAAATACCCCTGTACCCCAAAACCCAAACCTAGCCCTGAACCCTAAAAATACCCCTGTACCCCAAATCCCAAACCAAGCCCTGAACCCTAAAAATACCCCTGTACCCCAAAACCCAAACCTAGCCCTGAACCCTAAAAATACCCCTGTACCCCAAAACCCAAACCTAGCCCTGAACCCTAAAAATACCCCTGTACCCCAAAACCCAAACCTAGCCCTCAACCCTAAAAATACCCCTGTACCCCAAAACCCAAACCAAGCCCTGAACCCTAATAATACCCCTGTACCCCATAACCCAAACCCAGCCCTGAACCCTAAAAATACCCCTGTACCCCATAACCCAAACTCAGCCCTGAACCCTAAAAATACCCCTGTACCCCATAACCCAAACCCAGCCCTGAACCCTTAAAATACCCCTGTACCCCATAACCCAAACCCAGCCCTGAACCCTAAAAATACCCCTGTACCCCATAACCCAAACTATATATATAAAATTACTTAAATTAATGTATTTCATTTATTTTTAATAGTTTTTAAATTAATTAAAAAAATTGTAATTAAAAAAATGTTTAAATAAAATGATATACTTACCTATACTTACGTTGTAATGGCATGCGTTGTAATAGCATCTGCTATGTAATGTCATGCGTTGTAAAGGCATTCGTTGTAAAGGATCCTGCGTTGTAATGGTGTGCGTTGAAACAGTATGCGTTGTAAAAGTTGCGTTGAAACGGTTGTATACCATAAAATATGTTTTTGTCAGTCCTGGTGCTGGAAAAATTACCCAAGTCATTTTTCTAATTGCAAATCCGCAGTTACATATGTTAACATGGTGGAAAGTTATTGATTAATAACTCTTGATAGGAGAGGGATAGAAATACAAGTCAAAGACTTCCCAGAATGGTATTATTAAATCCAACAATATCAAATTGTTGAATTTCTCCTAAAGAGTACATACAAGAAGTGTTAACCTTTTCTTGTTTTAAGTCAAAATTCAGCCTTCCAGTGGTCTGCCCTGATTGGTCAGAGTTAAGTGGATTAGCCAGGCTGCCTTGAAGATGTGATAAAGAGCCCCTGGGGTTAACCAGCGTTGCTATCAGAGCAGTGTGATTTTCCATAGGAATGCCAGGCCAGGCGGAAGAGTCGTAAACTATGTTCTTCAAAACGGAGAGTAGAGACCATTGTCATTTATGCCTCTGAACTTCCCACCTTAGGCAGATGGTAGGATTAAGGAATGCATGAGCAGATGCAGGGGGAGAGTCTTAGTAAAGTAGCCATCCTAGGAGTGTGTTTAGCCAGCTCTTACCTCCTTGCTGGAAAATCAGCCATTATGGATTTAGATGATTTGGTGCACTCTGGGACAAAATAATGACACACTCTACAGGATGTGGTCATAACTTTGAGGAGTTACTCTGCTCCCATTGGTCAGAAGTGACCTCTTGAATGACTCAGAGAACTCGGAATAGGTATCTGAGAGGGGCAGAGCCATCCATATCTTTGTTTGAAACTTACTTAAGCAAGAAGTACCCTGTTGAGAAGTTTTTCTGTGCAAGTATTCTAAGGCCTGACCTCTGAAGACTGCACAATCTAAAACTACAGCCCTGTGAATTATCTTGCTGAAAAAGAACTAAAGAGTGGACTACCTGAAAGCTACAGGTTAAAAGAGCTCATCTGGATCATCAGCAACTAAATCTTCACCTTGGAGAACCATCAGTGGATTTGTAAGTGTTTTGTACCAGTGGATTGTGGTAACTGAAGTCCTCAACTTTCAAAGACCATCTTGGAGCTTCTAGCCCCTTGAAGTAAGTTTGAGACACTTTGAGACCCATTGAGGAACTTCAGGAAGAAGTTAAAGAAGTTTGGAGAACTTTGGAGCAACTTTTAAAAAAAGCTCCATAGAGAGACCGACTAAACCTGGCCAGCCAAGCCAACCATGTTTGTCCCGCTAAAAGCCCCATCTCTCCAACTTCCAGAGATTGACCAGTACTAGAGAAAATCTGAAGCCAGCAAACCCTCACTAGATCCGGCTACATGAGGAACATCGAGAGACCCCGTGAGAAAAGTCTCCAGAAAAGTTTCTAAGTTCTCTCGTAGAAAAGGTGACAGGGAGCAACTGCAAGAGCCAAGCTGCCTGCCTTCCATCGCGTGTCAGCCTGGATTCCTGAGTTGCCACGCTGAAGCGATCTTGAAAAATTTCTACGTCCGCTCCAGGTGAGTTGACCGGGAACTCGTCACAAGTCGAGCCGGTGAACCCTCACCGAATCCGGACTGGCTGGGAGCTTGGAGGACCCTCTGGAAGAAAAGCTCCAGAAAAGTTTATAAGTCTGAAGGTAGAAACTGAGACTGGTACCTGCCAGGAGCTGTAGCCGCTCAGGGCTCCTTTGCGCCCGGCCTGAAACTTTGACTTTGGCCCAGTCTATCGCACTCTGGTGTCACAATATGGTTCTATAATCTTCTAAGTGCTGTATTTTAGTAAATCTTTGAAAATTCATGTCTCCGGTACCCTGCATTGGAGTTTTGTAATTGTGGTGTCCTTATAAAGATACAAATAATTCCTATTTTCATATATTGGTGTTGGATTTTTATTATGTATTGTGTTCTAAATAATAACTGAAATAGTGTTTTTAAATGCTTTACATACCTGTCTTTGAAGTTAAGCCTGTTTGCTCACACCCACGTTACCAATGGGTTGAGCATAGGAATAATTTTCTATGACCTATGCTGAGTCCTATCATGTGTTAGTGGCCTTATTGTCAGTTGCAGCCCTACATTTGCCCCTACCAATAACCCACTTTGCAACAGGGACCTATTACATAGATTGTGCTGAATCCATGGCTGCCACTTATTCATGCTGCCATGAGACTAACACATTCAATTGATATGCATAGTATCTTTCAATCAGTTGCTCAGTGTTTCACTTTGCATACGGAAATAATCATGCAATTTGAGAGGGTATTTCATGTTCCCTTGAAGGCGGGGGCAGTGAGTGGCTGCACCTGCTTGCAAGGTGATGTCTGTGAGAGACCTGGGACACCCTTTCAAGTCTCCTGATGGCTGCTCTATGTGGGCACACAGACAGTGCCTCACCACCAAGGTGGTGCACTGCTTGTGTGCATAATGAAAGCTGTGTGTCCTCTGCTCATGGGCCTGTGATACAGGGCAGGCATAGAGCCAAAGGTTTTTGTTTCATTTGCATGGGTTCTCACCTCCATGCTGGAGTTGAGACGCCCCCTTCAGACAGCACTGTTGCCTTATGGGCACCAGTGCTATCAGCATTAAGTAAGTTGAGTTACATACATTGGTAGACACCTCTGTAATTGCAAGGTGCCCTGTGGAGCACATAGAGGGCACACAGGCCAATGGCACACCCAGAGAACTTTCCGTTAGGCTGCCAATGGTTTATGTACCTTTCTAATGTATGTTGTATGCTTATAGTGGATATGTATGTTATCCTTTGCACACTGACGTATTTTATCAGTATTATATGAGGCCATGACATGTGCCAGATGCCCAGATATTACTACAGAGTATTCGTATATGGATTCATAACATTTTGCTTACCTACAAGTCGACCATTGCCATATTGCTCATTTTGGAAGCTGTCATTGATGATGCTGTTGTGGAAAATATATGCATCATGCACACTACCAGGACATGTGACCAGTACATTGGTGAAGAGTCCCCCAAGGATCCACAATAGCCTGGACATTGACTGAGTGGGTATGCTTCCTGTTAAGGTAGAAATGGGAAGTTGCTGCCGTAGGGACCCATTGTACATGCGTGCAGTCCATTGCTCGAAAGATATGTGGAAAGCCTGCGATGCCATAGAAGCCTTGTTTTATATCCATCTGCAGATGTTGTGTGTTGGGTAAATTGAGGTACTGTGGTGTAAGTTTAATAATGGCATCCAGGACAGATTAATTGAAGGCTGAGAAAGAGGCTTGGGAGACCACTGCCACTTGTGCTGCTGTACTCTGGAATAGTCCTGAGGCCAACATGTGTAAGACGGCCAGGAGCTTGGACTGTGTTGGGTTGTTGCAGACCCTGTCAGTTGGCTGTAGCTGTGGTGAGATCTGATGCTGTAAGCTCATAACGGAAGCCCTCCTGAGGCGATAATATCTGATGACATCTTCATCACTGAGCCCAATGAGGGTGGTCCTCTGCCGATAGATGTGTTCCCTTCTCCAGCACTGCCATAGTGGTGGTGGAGGTGGGGGCGGCTGTGGTATTTGGTCTGATGGTGATTGGCGTCTTCTCTTTCCAACTCGCAGCTGCAAGAATAGAAGGTCCAAATGCGAAGGTATCAACCCAGGCCAACTTTAACAGAAAAAACACACTGGCTATATTTTACAAAAACTATAACACAAACATTAGTACTGATAAAAAAGATTTTTAATTATTTTGATAAAAAAGGAAGATTTGAACACATATATCTTGTATACACGATAATTGATACAGTTAAAAGTTTTTTTTGCTGGTAAACAAAAGTAAAACATTTGTTCTTAAAACAATCAAGGGACAGTATTGTTGTCCTGTATATTGTTGGTACGGCTGTAGTCAAGAATAGGAGGTCCATGCTGTCTGATTTAATGGAAGACTGTTCTGCTAGGGTTCTCTTTTATTTCTATTGTACATATGTCATTTCCTATGGGTGTGTTTTTGAGGCCAGGGATTCTAACACATTTTTCAAGATGTGTGATGCAGCCCATGAATACGTCTTCGTGGTGAGTGGTTGTAAATATCCCTGCTTCAAAATTGCAAGACATTTTACGTAGGAACGCCTACCTTGCACACCTTATCACTTACGTGGTGCAGCAGGTTCTCTCTCAGATCAATTCCGACGCAGTGGTGTCTTCCGTGACGCATCTACCTTCCCGTCACTTTGTAAATATGGCGTAAAAAACAACAACTGGTGTGTCACAAAAAGTGATGCACCGATGGTGCATGGGCCTTGTAATTAACCCCTATGTTAATTGAGTTTGCAGATGGGACACTCCTCACAAAAGTGGTGGACTTATTACCGGCCGTACTAAAAGTACATTGTTGCCGGAACTTCTAAATAAGGTCCTACATCAGAAAACACTGCAGGTAAGAACCTATTCATTTCAAAATATAAACAGGATTAAAAAATGGACTAAAGCTTCACCGAACTATGTAAAAAGTATTCATTATGCAAACCACATAAAATAAATATATAAAAGTGCTCTAGGCATCTCATCTGTGATAAAATAGACACCTATGTGATTCATTATTTCAAGTGTGTATGGAAAGTGAAACCTGCCCTGGATATTCTGTCATAAAGTGTTGCAGTTACATCCCAATAATCCAGCCTGTCCTTGGGAAACTCAAGGTTACCTTCTAGCTGATTAGAGCTGTCAAGCTTGATGGTTCATATTAAAGAGTGCTCCTGTTAAAGTTGACTTTGAAACTATTAGCCTTTTCCTCTGACATTTCCAGTTACCCGTGGCTGACCGTGTTTACATTAGTGTACACCTATCACTGCTTTGAAGGCAGGGTAAGTACTGTTCCAGCTGAATTAATTGCTAACAAGTTACATTTATTGAATTTCTTTTGTTTACACTATAAAATACATTGGTTCCCTTGGTGGTTTCACTGATTCCTTTGAAATGCTTTATTTATTAGCTTATTAATTATTGTGCTCATAGACGCAAACATTAAAAAGTTATGATCTGGTTACTAACAATGAAGCCAATGAAAGGCTTTATATAAATTAAAATTCCCACATACTGTTACTTTAGACTCCCGTTTCATTTGCATTTTAGTGGAAAAAAGAATCACTGGCTTATATCGCATTACACTCCCCCCTGAGATGTTTTGCTTTGTTTCTAACAGATTTACACGTTTACTATGTCTGGGACGAAAGTAAAGTAAAAAATGCAATTAGAAAAAAACAAATTAGATAGCTCTGCTTGTAATATTTTACTATTAGACTAAGCTTTAGCTACAGAAACAGAATTTCATGTTCCTGGTAAAGGCATCAACTCATCCTTTTGGGGGAGTGTCGTTTACGACGCAACT
Source organism: Lissotriton vulgaris (assembly GCF_964263255.1). Classification (NCBI taxonomy): domain Eukaryota; kingdom Metazoa; phylum Chordata; class Amphibia; order Caudata; family Salamandridae; genus Lissotriton; species Lissotriton vulgaris. The sequence goes on from NC_141696.1 coordinate 1,043,163,554, forward strand.
TTTAGCACGCAGTGCTATTACAACGCGGTTTTTAAATTGCATTCTATTACAACGCATGACTCTGGGGGGCGCTCAAGGATAGGGAATACTTTTAATTTACTATCCAACACCTTCCCTAGGGTCAACGGGGACTGGTGTTGGAATAGTAAATTAAAATATTCACTAACCAACACCCCTTTGTATTATGCGTTGTAAAAGAATGCGTTATAAAAACCGCGTTGTTACAGCATGCGTGCTAAAAGTATGCGTTGTAACAACGTACATCCTGCCTTTTGTCATATTAAAATTGTTAGTTTCATGCTTAATTGCAATCACTTTCTCTTTATATATTTGACTTTTATTTTCTCTAAAAGGCCATTTATTTTAAAGCAGTTAATCCATTAGTCTGTGTTTCATATTTTTATTTGCCTAGCTCTTAAAATTTCAGGAATTTAGCCCGGATTATGAGTGGGTCAGTGTTGTCAAAAAGCAATGGTTGTAGCGGTGGAACAGCCACTGAAACACCCATTGCCTGCCCTTTACTGCAGCAGACTGCTGCGGAAAGGGGCATATTTAGAAGGTGGCGTGTTTTAACCCCACCTTGTAAGCATGGGCTATGGAGTAACACCACAGGGGTTAGGGACTTGAAAATATGCCCATAAGTAATGACAGCCTTCTTGTGTTTTGGCCCTATTATGAAATTGAAGTGTAAAGGGAGTCAGTGTTATGTAAGGTCAAGAGGTGCATAGATGCAGGGCAGTAGTGACAAGTCTTGGCTTCTCAAGTTATGTTTAAATGAAAGTAGATTCCTTGGTGAGTCTTCCCTGTCTGAGGATCATCGTCTTACGGGTAGACTGAAAAAATTGGCATGATGTCTCACTGTCTACTGTGGAATATTTGGTTTCCAAGGATCTACCTCCGCACAGGATGCCTATGCTTGCTGGATTGCAAAACTCATCTAGGAAGGTTTCACTTATTCAAGAAAAAATATTTTAGGGCCATATGGCAACACGATTTGGTGGTGTGAATGATTGAGTTCTGAACTTCTCATCAGTCAAATTGTTGTCATTCAGAATAACAGACAAAACCATAGAAAGATGATGTCATTCACATATTGAACAGCTCCACTGTGGTCTGGTGGAAGGTATAGTGGGCATATGGAGTTCAGTCATCCCCCTGCTGTGTGTGGGTGAAAGATGTGTGCAGCAAGATTTAGGTGTACAGGAGATTAGGCACAATTCTGAGCATGACGAAAAGCCATGGACAGTGGGCATTGAATGCAACAAGGATGCACATTGTACAACATCAAAACATACATGATTTAACGCGATTGAGCAGGATCAGGAAGCAGTGGTAATTGTTGTCACTTGTGAGGAGGACCTTGTTGAATACTTGATTTGTGACTATCTCAATGCAGACTACTGAACTTGCTTTACGGTATGATTTTAATATCAACATATATATTTTCATATCCTTCATAGTTTACAATATATTTTGTAAGAACTCGACATTAATTTAGATCGAAAAAGCTCACTTTAAATACTCTTAAAGTAGTGCATCTTTTTTGGAAACCATTGCACCGTTCAAATTAATTAAGTTAATTGTTTGCATAGTATTATAATTGATTGATTATATTGGGCCATTTTCACCCACTGAGTTTTGGTCCTTATGTGCAAATAAAATCAGTAAGCAAATGAAATGATTTCCACAAGGCCAATGTACTTTCAATCCAACGCAGGAGGTAGAGTTACTGACCGTATTTGTCAGTATTCATTATGCTCATCATCATCATCAGTGGCTTATTTAGTTTTAAAAAAACCTAGCAGAACATTCACTTGCCACCTATGGTCAAAAATACCTCACAGTTGCAAGTTGAGAGTTTTTTTTATTTCCTCAAAGCCAAAAGTGATGTGATGACTCCGTTAGAGTCAGACAATGCATTTCAAACAAATTAGTAGCAAGAAATATCAAGGACTGGCAATGCTTTAAGTCCTCACCTGTGTCACTGTGGTACAGACCCATTGGCTTTGCCAATGCTTTTTGTTTTACTCCAGTTGGTGCACTTGCATAAACATGCATGGGCAGACATCTTGGAACAGGTTTTCCTAAGCTTAGGAAAAAGCATTCCGAGATCCCTGTGGAATATGTGCACACATGCTTACTTACCCATAAAACCTATCTTGGAAAAGCTTTTTCTTAAAGCAAAGGCATTCTAAAAAATGTCACCTTAGAGGGTGCTGACACCATTTAACTACGTGTGCCTGCCAATAGAGAAGGAGGAGGATGTGTTAAGGCCTAGCAGGAACAAGTGGTTTAAAGGTTTAATAAAGAGAGTTGAAATGAGAGAGTAAAGGTGGAAAGGTAACAACAGAAAGAGTGCTAGAAAGTAGTCGGTCATGCAATACAAGGATACAACTCATCCAAACAAGTGAGATGAAAAGGCTTAGTTTATGGGATAAACAGATGTCTTGGTAGAAAACACATTGAATCAGGTGCAAGGATCTGAGAGAGAAACAGTCGAACAAAAAGACCACTGTAATTAGAGTTTGATGGTTAAGGTACTCTACCACAAAAGACTAAAAGCTGACTCAAATTAGAACATGCAAAGATTGGGAGATAAATATGTGGGAACATGTATATGAAGCTGCTGCACCTAAAGACGACAGGACATTTTGGTAGTTAGTAACCAATAGTTATCAACGACCAGCTAAACTCTTGACATTTTGTTCCGATGTTTGCTTTTCCCACTTCTGGGACCTCTCAAAACAGAGCTCGGATGTTGATAGAACATCTGAGACAAGGGTAGATAATGTATCTCTACCTGGGCTTCTTAAGTTGGAGCAGAGCAAGACTGTTGGTGCATTAGCAATGGGAAAAGCAGCAAGGCCCGACGGCATCACAAGAGATTTATTTATTTTGGGTATTGATGGCTGGGCTTTGTAATGGAGTATGCTATCCAACTGTATCTTCCAAGGGGCCAGTAGTTGGAAGACAGCTGCGATTCTTCACATTCATTAAAAGGGCCCTAGTGACTCTCCTTTAAATTATTGGATGGTCAGCCTTCTTGATGTGGCCCAAAATGTCTTTGCAAGGCAAATTGAGGGAATATACAAGGTTGGATTGAGGAACATCAGGCCCTTCCCCCAAGCAGGTGGGGTTTTGGAAAGGGGTCAGTACAATTGATCAGGTTTTTAGTTTCCTATTAATTTACTGGAAGACAATGCTCCTTCAAAAGGTGCACCTATACCTGGTCTTTGTGGACCTACAATCTGCTTTCGACCTTGTCCCTTGAGGAAAGCTCTGGGAGGTACTTCAAAATAAAGGGGCTCCGCATGACCTGCTGGGTGTTCTAGTTCATCTACATGAGGACACGTGGGCTCAAACTAGATGGGAAGGGGAGGGGAGCTAGACCAATTGTTTGGTCGCCCCTGGTTGAGATAAGTAGCCTGAACCTTACTCTGCATTCTGCTGCTATCTTAAGATTGATTAAGGACTCACAATTCAGGTGCATTTCTCCTGCTCTAAAGGTGTACTGAGCAAAGGCTATGGGTAGCGTATGTATGGCTGAAGTTTGGGGCAATGTAAACCTGCTGAGAATATGTTTTTAAGAGCCTTAACCAATCTCTCAACTGATACCCCTTTGATTCCACTTAGGCAAGACCTGGGCTTAGAGCCTATGAGCCAAAAGGCCCAACTTAGTCCATTATCATTCTGGTGAAGACTTAAGTACTCACCAGACCGGGAGGACTATTATAGTTTCTTCCAGGATGTAGTCTCCTCTGATTCGTTTAGCAAAATCAAATTGGTTACCTATGCTAATTCCTTTTTTTACAACTCGGTCTAGGCGCATTTTGGCCCTCACACATAAAACATCTTTTAGGGCCTCCCTCAAGAAAGCTTTCTGGGAGTATATACATGTTACTGAAATAAGGAAAATCCCAGAGGGCTCTCCTTTTGGATACTCTTTACATTTTCAAATTAATACAGCTTTCAAGTCCTTTTTAGATTGCATAAACCTGACCGCTGCTAGGCATATATACCTCAAAATTCCATATTGCACCCTCCCACTATTGTCACTTCTAGCAAAATGAAACCCCGCTCCTGTATGGGTACCATAAACACGCCAGCAGGCTGAGGAATCCTTGGCACATTACATTTTCATTTGTCCCTTCTATGCTTGGCCCAGAAAATCCTGGATTTTATGTCATGATTTTGAACACCCTCCTATAAGGACAAGTCTGTAATTTAGGTGAGACTTGATGTTAATAGTCCTTTTGACATGTTTAATTGTATTTCTTTTTTTTATTCACTAGATCTGTATTCGCATGTATATTCTGTACTTTTATGGTTCGAAAAATACTGACTAAAGTATTTGATGATGAGTCCTTTGGTATATATTAATATTTTGCGACCAAAATCGGGTTGCAAAACATTAACTGCCAGATTCATCAAAGACCCGTTTTGCGAGTCTTTAATAGCGATTCATAAGGAATCGCTATTACAGACTCGCAAAACGGGATTCATGTAGGAATCGCAAAATAAAATGCGATTCCTACACATTCCTTATTTGCGATTAGCAAATTGCTAATCGCAAATAAGGATGCGATTTCAAGGGTGCTAGGGGTGTCCAAAGGACACCCTGTAGCACCCCTGAAATGTCATCCACATTGGTGTTGCGCACACACATGTCCAAAGGACATGTGTGTGTGCACTATGCAACTTAGAGAAATGCTTTTAAAAGCATTTTTCTAAGTTTTCGCTATTTACCACGAGGTTTGACCTCGCGGTAAATAGCGGGCCGAAATTGAGAATTCGCAAATTATAAATGGTTGATGAATTGCATTTAAGGAATCTCAAATAGAGATTCCTTAAATGTAATTCCTCGCAATTTAGCGAAATCGCATTTACCGATTTTTGCATTTGGGATGATGAATCCTAAATGCAACAATTGCACTCGCAAAGGGCCAGATTCTCAGAATCCGGCCCTTTGCGAGCGCAATTAAGCTTCATGAATCTGGCTGTAATATTATAACAGTACCTTGAAGGATATAGTAATCCATTCTCGAATGGAAGTGCTTCCCTTTGTGAATGTTTAAAAAAACACTTTAGGTGTAGGCAGTGTTTGCAGAACATTTATTTTCATTTTTTAAAGGCAACCTGTTTTCTGTTTAGAAAAATAGGCTGCGTTCAAATGCATTTTTTTTTGAAAAGCGATGAAATAATGGTCAGTTGACTGACCCCTGCAGTTCACATGCCTGTCTGTGGTTGTTGCCAATTGTAGTAGGTCACAATTAATATTAATATATGTGGTACATTGATTGTATCCCACTCCAACTCTAGATGTTGTGAACCGTACATGAGGTCCTGAGTGGTTTATCTGTACTGCACTAGAGGAGGGATTTGCAATCACTTATACATGCTGGACATTGATATGATTGCCAGAAAGAACTATGCAAATCGCATCCAGCATTTAGTTCATGGTTAATTGTTATGTACAAATGGTCTGTAAAAAAGTCATACCTGTGCTACTTACATGATCTTCTGTGCTTTATGATAAAGATTTTAAAAAACAAATAAATAGGTGAAAACTTGACATCTGTTGTAATAAATTAGTTTAGACTCTCAAATGCTTTCATAGGGCACCAAGGGCATTGCAAATACAAATGAAGGAGGCCCCCTTATCTGTCAGTTCTGGGACAGGGGAGAATAGGTGAAAAAACAAAGAAGTCCCACAAATGACCCTAGTTGGGTGATATGATTTTGTAGGTGCCCAAAATTATGTTTTTACAAATACCAATCACACATTGTTATACACAAATCTTATTCGTAACTCTATTAGGTTGTGTAGCAGCCAACATCTAAATACAAACAATTCAGGAATTATTTAATGCTCATACTTTCCTTGAGTTTTATCAAGTCTTAAAGAGGACAGGACGTTAGGTTTTAGAAAAATATAACAATGTATATTTATTTCAAAGTCACAAGTCAATCGCAAAAAACAAGTAGTTAAAAACAATTTATACAGTAACTAGTTTAAAAACATGTTAAAAGATCAGTGGTGTACGCATCAAACAAATAGTTCATACATAAGAATTTATACGCAAACATTTTTTACAAAAAATTACACAAGAACAGGGGTCGAAACATAATTTTGGGCACCTACAAAATCATATCACCCAACTAGGGTCATTTGTGGGACTTCTTTGTTTTTTCACCAAGGGCATTGGACAGCACTCTGATATTGTTGCTCATTTTAGTGTTTTTTGTCTACATTTTCTGCTATTGAGTCTCAGGGCTGGTGGTAGTCTTCAAGCCTTGGGTATTATCCTTAATTACAATATTTTTTTTTACCCAGGGCCAAAATGAAAACAAGCATTTACAATGCAACGGTTTCGCCTTTGGAAAAGTTTGAGCTATTGGCTTTGTGAATGACAAACTTTGTATTCATGTGTTGGTTTTGAAAACAGATAAATAAATGGCATTGTCATTTACAATGGCAATAGCTTAATCTCTCGCAAATGCGATTTGTATTGCAACTATTTCAGTTAGCACTTTGCACTTCGATGAAAACTGGCTAGAGATAGATACAAAAAACAAGTCTTAGCTAGGAGGTAATACTCACCAGACAGAGACACCCGGCAAAAATGACTTCACTTAAACTATCATATGTACATCACTAAACATTGCACATCCTTCGTTGAATAACTGTTTGTTTACTGCACTAAAGATTGAAGATTACTCTAGTGTTATATCTATAGTGCTCACATGCTTCAGAGCAAAGAGGACTTTAGGAAAAACACTTGTAAACAAATAATCATCGTGGGGGGAATTATACTCAGGCATTGTAGAATTACAGTTCGATTTGGAGCATGTAAATGCTATAGACGGTAAATGGTTAAAGGTGCTGGTTCAGAATTTGTAGCTGTGGTTCTGTGCATTTGCAACGGGTGCATTTAGTTGCAAAGTTTCAAACTAGAAGGCATGGAATTCATTCCTAGCCTAATAAACTGATCAAATTGTGTGATCCTGTGTAAATCATGTTTTGCCGCTATGCCCTATTTCACTTTCGAGTTTGTGTTGGGCAGGAAAATACATTATTTTTTAGAGAGGCCGGGCAAAGCTCCCACTCAGCCTGACCCAGGGTGCATGTCTCTTTCACAATAACTCCACACTGCTCCAATATCTACAATCTCAGCCTTTCACCGAAAGTGCAGCAGACTCGGGTGAAATGTCGGTCCGATGACAGCTAGACGCGCCCCGCGTATTCTTCCAGTGGCCCAGTCCGCTGGCACATACTCTTATTATATAGCTCCTCACTAACTCTGTTGTGGGAATTAACAGGTGGGAGTGTAAGGAAGCAGTTGTCGTTCCGGTTAGTGCATGAGCCTGTATGAAAGAACAAAGCCGCAAAACATATCCAAGGGTCATTAATGGCCCTGTGAGAGGTAGAGAGGCTGGAGAGAGGGGGACATTGAACATATGGAGAGATAAAGGAAGGGGAAGAGGGTGGAGAAAAACAGGAACTACAAGAAGAGAACAGGAGTGAGGAAAATCCAAGAGAAAGAAGAAAAACAAGTGAAAAACGGCGCGATAGACTATGGAAGAGACAGGGTGAAAAAGAGAGGGAGTGAGAACGACGTCATATAAAGGGGAGAAGGGCGGAAGAGGGAGTCTGGAGAGCGTGAGAAGGATGGTGTTAAAGAAAGGCGACAGGAAGAAGAAAAATGAAGGAATCACTTATAAACATAAGCCTAGCAGGTAATGGAATAGAAGTGAGAGAAAAAGCAGAGGCCCGCACAGCCGCCGGAGGAGCTGCATGACCCCCCCTTCCCCTCCAGCGGACACCAGCCCAAATACGGCCGTGGGGTGCCGGTTTGCTGAGGGGGTGGGTGCAGACTTACCGCGATAGCAGCACCGGCCAGCAATGTCCCGACGGCCGATTTTGATGCTGTGGAGACTCTGGTGTTCCGCGGCTGGCTGTGTGGTTTGTGCCTCTCAGCAGGAAAAAGGGAGCCGTAAGGATGCCGCCGAAGACAGTTTCTTGGGGAGTACGGAACATCTCGAGCATCCGCTCAGCCCCAGCTCCATGAAAAAATGGCGGCCACAAACATGAGGCAAAAAAAAAAAAGTTCCTAAACACGCAACACGTTGCCACACAATAAATGGCCCTTCACAAAGGTTGACTGCCCACCTTTCTGTTATTTATTGCTATATTTATATGTGAAACTGGTATTGAGGTGAAACCAATGATTAAACAAAGTTAAGTGCAAAAATGACAAGTATGGTGTTCCACACAGGCGCATATTCATGTCAGTCCATATGTTCATTGGCTGTAATGTAGCTAAGTATACGACTATCTCTTATACGTTTATAGTTGCAGTAGTGTGAACATCCAAAACCTCCATGGTGGAACACAGTATTCAATAAACGCACTGACAGTGTGCGCAGAATCCAAAACGTGTTTGGTGAAACTGAGAATTCAATAAATGCACCGATAGTCTGGGCAGATTTACACTTTTTTTTTTAATATAGCGCCAACTCGACCTGAAGGTATTGAAGCGTTTTATATGAACACCTGTTACATTACACAGACAATTTTTGTGTAGGCACTCGAGATGCGCGCTGCTTAGGTCACCACACACGTATACATACACAACTAAATACAGGCGCTCTGTGCAAGTGCAACAATGCAGTTGTGCCTCGGAAATACACATACAACCAGATAAGAGCCAACGCACAGGCTTGGAGTGCATCAGTGGTCTCGTCATGAAGTGCGTGGCTGTGCCCTTGAAGAGATGCTCACGTATGACGTAAGCATGCACACGTACGAGGTGTGCTCCGGAGCGCGCATATAGAGGCCTACGTTTGTCGAGTTTTACCTTGGGCCGCCCCGTGCTGGGGCTCTGCGGCGGGACGCCCCTGCTGCCACCGGATCCGTGCAGGGCGGGATGCATCGGGCCACCCGCTGGGCTAGCCTGCTCGTGGGGCGGCGCGGCCGGGCTGGGCAGCGGCGAAGCCAAGATTTGGATGTAGGCGGCCGGGCTAAAGCCGGAGGCCAGCAGTAGCGGGGTGGGGGGGCCGTGCTCTCGGCTCACTAGCCGCCGGGCTGGGGTCCCCGGGGCCATGCCCTTCCGCATCTCGCTGCGCCGCCGCCGGCTGCCCTCCGTCGCTCCGTTACCCTTTTTTGAGCAAAGGGAGCACTCCCCGATAAGAAATGGGGTCAGCTATGAAAAGCTGAGAGTCAGGGGGGTCGAGGAGGCTGCTTCCCTATGGGTTTTGGAGTCTGCGGCGGGCGGATGGCAGCGGATTGCGGGAGCGGGCGGCGGCCTCTGTTCTGCGCCGCGGCAGGAAAATGGCTCTCCAGGAAGCGGACAGTGAATGGAGGGGCCGATTCCAGCGCGCGGCGCCAAAGCTGCTCGCGCGAAACTCAGAACTCCCGCCGTCTTTTTTAAACAAAATTTGCATAAAGTGATGCCAGTCTCCGTGACGCCCTACGCAATTGGTCAGAATCCGCCGGCCTATCCGGAAGAGAGTGTAGACTACCACGCGGCGGCGTACTATACAGCGACGCTTCGCCTGTTGCCCGGGCAACGCGTTGACAGCCTCGAGGTTGCACCTACTACGAATAGGACACATTTGATTGCTTCCGCGATGTGGCAGGCACACTAGTTTAGTGCAAATTATTTCATTGTAAGAGGTGCCACACTATAAAGCTAACACCTTACCAGGCTAGGAGTGTTTCAATGGCGATGTTTTTTTTGTTAACTTAAATATCCATACTGGATCGACTACTAGTATGTTTTCAAGGATAATTTATTTTCTTTCGCAATTATAAACAAGTCAGTTCCCGGGCCGCGCTGTGATTGGCTGACGTCACCGGGGTGTCCCGGGCCGTCAGCCAATCACAGCGCGGCCCGGGAATGACGTCACGGGGGTGTCCCGGGCCGGCAGCCAATCGCAGCGCGGCCCGGGACAAAGGGGCGGGGCTTAAAAAAAGCACCAGAAACGCCCCCGAATCGCGTTTTCAAGAGAAAGCGCGATTGACAGCCTCTGTCTCCCAATGGCTAGCCTCCATTTATGGAGCTAGCCAATGATAGACAGAGGCGGGCCGAACATCCCTACTGAAAACAAAAATTTTCGATCTGGGAGGGGCTTTGCCCCTCGCCAGGTCGAAACCTAAACAAATGTATGCTGTGATCCTGTTGAAAACACACGTGACTCCTGTTGGAGTGCAGCATAAAAAAGAGGAAAATGTCAGCCGCAGTTCTTTTTAGCTTACTTATTAGACCTCGGGGTGGGCCAGGGCCCAGCGGTCTTGTTCTAAAATATTTGGGGAGAGGGGCAGGAGTGAAGCCTTCTCCTCAAGGGCCTTTGGGAACCCATATGCCAAGGTTGAATGCTAAATAGAGGGGAGCAAGAGGGAACATGCTGCCCCCCTCTTTGAGCCTGTTAGGGCCTCGGAGACCACAACCTGTTGGGCCAAATATATTTAAAAAAGAAGGGACATTTGCACACCATTTCCCTAGCCTGTCCTCCATCCCCCAAGGCCACAATTTAAAAGGGGAAGGGGCATGCAGCTCCCCTCCCCAAGCCTGTGGATGCCATCCCCGAGGGAGGGTCACTCACTGTATCCTGGGTAGTTCTTCCCAGGACACAGTAGTGTCCCTGTCCGCAGGAGCGTGGAAAGGGAAGGCATGTCTGCTCCAAAATGGAGCAAGGAGCTTAAAAAATGCTCACTTCAGGTGGGATCAGGTGTGATTCCCTGCCTGTGCTTTTGTGGGCAGGAACATGTACCTTGCTCTCACATGTCCGGCCGCTCTCAGGGGGCCTGGGCGGGCTGCTTGTCACCCTGTCCCTTACCCTTATAAAAAAGTGCCCAGGATTTGGGGCCCCTAGAGGGTCAAGGAGAGGAGCTGCATGCTCCCCTCCCCTTAAAGATACCTGTTAAAAAGCAATGTGTACAAAAGATGCTTGGATGATGTTAGCAGAGCATGATGGAGGCGCACGCTATAGTTAGTGCTACTGACTGCTACATTTCCATGTTTTTTTTTTGTTTAAAACATTAACGTTGTCAATGAGAAACTCACCTAACTGTAACATTACTTTAACATTGATTTTTTAAGTGGTTTTCTGTGGATTTTTCAAACAAAATACTTTATTTTTATTACACCTATCTATAACAGTACTTACGCCATTGTTTTTCTCAATGAATTTCTAAGGTTTTTTTTTTTTTTAAACAAAAGCAGATCTTTTTATTACACCTAACTACTTTAACCTTTTTTTTCAGTGAATCTCTAGGGTTTTTATAGCTTAATGTATGATTGTATTACTTATGTAACACAACCCCCCAAAGCATACAGATTTTTTAAACAGTTTTTTTGTAAGTTTTTCTGCTTTTTGTTTTTGAAGAGATACTGTTGGTGTTTGTTTAACACTTCAAGTTGTACATTTTTCCATACCCCTTTAAAAAAAATATATATATATTGTAAACGTTTGAAAACACAAAATGTGTGTAGTTGTTCACAGAGCCAACCTCTACTTTTATAATCTATGTTGTTTGCATTATGTTTCCCTTTTTCCCCCTTCTTTAATCTCTTGTGAGACTCTCATGAGAGCAGGAGAAGCCCATCATAATTGGTGGCTCTCAAAATGTTCTCATGACCGTTTGCAGGCACTTGTGGGAGTCAGGAAGGCAATCAATTGCATGCAGTCCAAAGGACAGTGCTACCTGGTTTGCTCTTGCGAGCCTCACGCAAGATCATACTTTTTATAATGGCATTTGCATCCTGATGTAGTATGTAAAATGTAAATACACCAAAATACAAACAGTGTGTTTAGCCTGATAAAATGCAATGCATCATATAATTGTGGGGGAAAATATATCACTTAGATTTATGAAAAAGCACACATGTTTTATGTTCATGAGACCAACATCGGTACATAGCACACATTGTTATTCATACAATTCAGAACTTTATATTGCATTCAAAATTCATAAAAGTACATAGATAAAAACTCAAACAAATTATATTCTGCAAATGCTCCTACAGCACAAGTCAAGTACAGGTTTAGATAATATATTGAGTGTCCTTTCTGAGTGACATAACAATTAGTGTAATGCCTGGGCTACCTCAGATGGGCAACAATGTAGAAAATGAATAGTTTTTAGAATAAATATTTAAAATCATTGTTAGCTAAAACAAGGAAAATTTATCAAAACTGTATACAATGCGATCAGAATCTACGAAGACCAGGATTATGATGTTACAAACTCTGTTTCTCAAGGTAAGCCAATGAAGTTTTCTTATACCTCCCGAAATTGAGGCGAACCTTGGCGTGCCAGTGAGAAGCCTAGCTGCAACATTTTGCATCATCTAGAGCTTGTTCGTAAAGCGTTCCTGGATGTTTAAATACAGGCCATTACAATAGTCAAGCTTTGATAAGACCAAAGCAGTAACCACGGTCTGTTGTCTACATAACGACAAAAAAGGAAGACTTTTTTTATCGTTTTAATAACAAATGCTGTTTTAGATGAGACTGCGTTAATTTGGTCTCCAAAGTTGAGTTTGTCGTCCATAAAAACACCTAAGTTCTTAGCCTTCTTCGTAAGTGTAGGAAGGGAACCCATCAATGGCGGCCACCAATTGGGAGTCCAAAAATTATGGTCATTACAAAATAGAATCCCCTCTGTCTTATAAGATTTCAATTTTAAACAGTAGTCCCCCATCCATTTGCCTACTGCTTCCATGCAGCCCTGAAAACGCCTCTCAGTCCCAAGTCCCTGCCCGGATAGGACAGACACCACAATTTGGGTGTCATCAGCATAGGTTGTAAGATCAAATCCAAAACTACTAATGAGTGGAGTCAAAGTGGAGACGTATACGTTAAATAGAGTAGGACTAAGCGAGGACCCCTGTGGGACTCCGCAAGGCAGCACAAATGGTTTGGATTGGTAATCACCTAGAGACACTATCTGGACTCTGTCCGAGAGGAATGATTGAAAGAGTTTCCATGCTTTGTTCTGGATCCCACATGCCCTTAATCGGTCCATCAAAAGATCATGATGGACCGTGTCAAAGGCCGGGGACAGATCCAGCGGGACCAGGCCCGCTTTGCCACCCCGGTCCACAGTCTTCCTAATTTCCTCAGTCGTATTAATGAGGGCCGACTCCGTACTATGTCCCTCTCTGAAGCCAAATTGCGTGGGATACAAAGCATTTGTCTCTAGAAGAACAGCACTAAGCTATATATTAATGGCCTTCTCTATCAGTTTTGCTGGCAGAGGAAGACGCAATATAGGACAAAAACTGTTTGGATCTTTAGGATCCAGATTGGATTTTTTCAAGAGCGATAAAAGCGAGGCCACCTTCCAAAATTTAGAAAATTGACCGTTTCCCAACATCATTTTGAAAATTGATGTGAGGACATGTGAAATTGGCCAAGCACAAAGCTGAGCCACTGCCACTGGGCAGGGATCGTCTAGGGAACCTGATCGAGCTGCCAGAAGTAATTTCATAAGTGGTTTCCACTGATAATGGAGCAAACTCATCCACTGAAGGGTATGGTAGAGAGGATGAATTTAAAACCTCCCTAGCATTGAGACCACCAGCCCCTCCAGGATCCTTAAACACTGAAAAAATAGTCTCAACTTTGTCTAGAAAACAGTTAGCCAACCCATCACAAAGTTCCTGACTGGAATGAACTTTTACTGGGGATGGTAATACCAGACTTGAAATGGTCCTAAAAAGTTTGTTTGATGAGCTCTTAGCCAAGTTAATTTTGGTAACAAAGTACTGTTGTTTGAAAGTGAACAGATGCTGTTTATAGCTTTGGAGGCTCTTTTTATATGTCTCCCTATCAGCCTCTCTGTAGTCTCTCAGCCATCAGCTTTCAAGATGCTTACATTTAAGTTTATGCTTTCGCAATTCTTCCGTGAACCACAGGCTGGAAGGAAGTGATCTTTTCGGGACAATGGTTCTTATTGGAGCTAATTTCCTACATACATTTTTCAACCATTCGGTATAGGTCAGGGTAGCTTCCTCTGGTTTAGTGGGAATAGATCCTACAGAGGATGTAAGGAGTTCCTGAAATTCCTTCTCGTTCACTTTATTCCAAGCCTGGAATTGAATTTGTCTCTTGGGGCGACTGCCCCCATTAAGATGATTCTCTAATTTCAGTTCAAACTGGACGGCCGCATGGTCTATCCAGGCCAGCGGCAGCGACCCAGTGAAACTGAGCCCCGGGTGATTAGCAAATATTTCATCAAGGGTATGTCTCTCTTTATAGGTGGGGGTGGTTACTCATTGAACCAGGCTGACGCCTTTCATCAAGTCTGTAAGAATCACTGTATCTGGATCGTTTGTAGCCACCAGATAAAAATTAAAATCCCTCAAAATGGCGTACATATCTGTAGTAATTGCTTCTTCTAACAGGTTGCCAATTGTATTAATAAAAGAACTTCTATTTCCAGGACGTCTGTACAACAATATACCTTTCAGCGTATGATGGTGGGCTAGGCTCAGATTAAAAGACAGGGATTCACAGTCTGAATTAGACATAGAGCAAAACGTTGCCTTCATACTACTAGGATATATGACTGCCAGTCCTCCCCCTTCTTATTTGACATATTTAAAGTATGGCAGGCGAATCTAGATGGAGTTGCTTACACCAGATCTGGACCTGAAGCTTCATAAGTCCAGGTTTCTGTAATGAATGGCACTTTTATTTCTCTTTCCTCCATAAATCTGGCAAATTCAAAGCTATGCTTCACCAGTGATCTGGAATTGAGAAGAACGCCCTTTAATACAGCCACATTAGGCCCCCCAGCTCTAATATCCCTCCTAGGTCTAACTGATATACAATACAAGGAAGGTTCACTTTACAGTTAGGGCAGGTCATTGCCGAGAAGGTAGGTCTAGTGCATAGTGATAAACACAGACAATTAATATCTGTCTCCACTGTATTCATATCCATTAGATCTGAGCATGAGTAAATGTAAAAAAGGGGTGTACCTGAGGTAGATTTGATAGGAGTCCAGGTGCTAAACTCGTAACTAGCGCCGACGGTCGCAGACGGGCTTGCCTCTGGCGTGCGCCAGCCTCCTAATTTATGCAATGCTCGCTCAAGCAGGGGTGAAACTTGGGAAGCCTAGACTGCACACCCTGACTCACCCAAGATGGCGACACGCTCAAAACGGAGCGGGAACTGGCCTCCTAGCGCCGGTAGTGAGCCCTCAAAGTCAGGTACAATGTTATAAAAGTAATTTTTGAAACAGGTCCCAACAATTTCATAAAAAGCTTAAAAAACAGAGCCTCCTATTGGGGCATGGCACAAATCTTTTAGTAGAATACTCTATTTATTAATATAGGGCCCATTGATTAACTCAACGTTCATTTATGCGAGGGGGAACTACCTTCAAGATGAAGGACTTAAATCCTTGATATTCATTTATTTGTTTTAAGGCAATTTATTATTAGACGAAGTTCAATCTCTATATATCCATTGGTCTTGGTAAAAATTAAAATTAACTTTAATATTTTTGTGCCTATTTATTTCTACATACCTGTTTTTAAATATTGTTTTTTCTAGAACTTTTTTTGCAAAAATATAGGATAGGTATTTGGAAGTTTCCAAGGTAATGTCTGCTTTAGTGTAAGAGAAGCAATATCACATTAAATCCATCCAGATTAGTTTTTGAAGTAAACTGTGTAGTTATCAGAATTGATTGAGCGTCCATGATGGAAAACAATACCTATAGTAGTGCATGTTTTCTTATGCATTCATATCTGACCAGCTTTAAAATTGGTGAATTCAGCAAAGACCTTTTTACCATCAGCAGTTCGGCATCTTTGTAGCATGAGAATGAGATATTTTGAATTGTGTCATAAAACCAATGTA
Source organism: Lissotriton vulgaris (assembly GCF_964263255.1). NCBI lineage: Eukaryota > Metazoa > Chordata > Amphibia > Caudata > Salamandridae > Lissotriton > Lissotriton vulgaris. The sequence goes on from NC_141696.1 coordinate 1,043,179,430, forward strand.
GACAATGGTTGTGATGTGCAGTCTTGACAGGAGTTGTTCTGTACAGCTTTCACAAATAGTTTTTCAAATGACACTGACTTGCAATCTGGTATTGTAAGATACACAAATCACTCTGATTGAATTTCTGTTCTTCCGGGATAGCGACAATTTACACATTCATGCTTCTTTGATTAATTAGTTGTAAAGAAATCCTTTATTGCAATTCCCTCTTTTCCTAATACATTCATCATTACCATTAAAAGCTCCTGTTCTTCTTGTTGCACATTCAAAGTAAACTGTGTACAACCATTATTGTGGTAACCATATCACGTATAAATGCAATAGAATTACACAAGTTTTTTTCAACATGTACTAGATTAAAAAGAGATATCAATGCTAGGCATAAAGGTTTCTCCAGAAATGTTAGACAATGGAAACCTATTGCCTTGCTGACTTCATTACTTTTTAGCTTTTTTGAGTCTTTGAACATTCTTTACTTCGTTTTGAAACTTTTGAAAACTCTACAATCTCAGACCTGCTTTGCTTTCTATATGTTTAATGCTTGTCAACAATGTGATATAGGTTCAGATGAGGAGCATAGGGACATATGTATCATTGAAATTTGCATTCGCAAAGGAAAATCCAATGCAAAATAAGGAATCGCAAAATTTTGCGATTCCTTAAATGCAATGTAAGAAGGCAAAAAAATGTGCTAAATGGCCTTAAGGAATCGTAAATTACCACCAACTTCTAGTTGGTGGTAAGTTGCGAATTCCTTGAAAAATGCACATTTTTGCATTTTTCAAAGTGCCATGTGACGCACATACATGCCCTTAGGGCATGTATGTGCACCACATGTGCACCTATGCTTATTTCAGGGGTGCAACAGGGTGTCCTTTGGACACCCCTGCATCCTCAAAATTATTCTCAATTTGCGATTAGCAAATTGCGAATTCGCAAATTGAGAAAAAATTCCCATTCCTTCCTCATAGAAATGAATTGGTAAGTATTCCTTAATTGCGAATTCACAATTAAGGAACATCAAGAAATCACTAAAAAAATGTGTTTTTCTTGATACCTACCATTTTGCGATTCTGAAATAGCGATTTCTTAAAAATCGCTATTACAGAATTGCAAATTGGTTCCTTGATACATATGGCCCATAGATCCCTCACAAGCGGTTGTACTTTATCACACATGATGAGTCAGCATTTTCTCTGCTCTCATCAAAATCAAGAAGGTACAACTCTGACAATATCCTCACCCATGATAAAGCAACATAAGACATTACTTCTTTAACCCTTTGGATGTGTCGGACAGCCCCCGGCCATCTAATGCTACGGGTGTCGTGTGCGTTGGACGGCCAGGAGCCGTCCGCATTTCATGCACATCCAAAGGGTTAAGGACTGTGTGACCTATATTTATCATAGCTGTATCCAATCTTAATCCTTGAGATTTCTCATTGGTGGCTGCGTAGGCAAAACACAGATAAAATTGCAGTCTTTCTACATACTGATCTTTTATCAGGAGAAATCTGGCAGTGCACATTCTGTTTTTTTTCCTTTCTCAATGTGATGAAATGTAATAAGAATATATTAATACTCTGTTCTATTGGGATGTATAATAAGGTATATCACATTTACTAAAATTAGCAAAATTATTCTGCAATTTGTACAGAGATTTAAAGTCTTCCCTATTCCAGCAGCATGTAAAAAGGTTGTCTATAGGTATTCCAGTTTCTTCATCACTGATTGCTATAGTGGTAGGTTTGAATCCTGATGTTCCAATATGTATTTTTAGTAAGAGGACTATCGGCCATTTTTCATAATGCGTTCCATAACAGAAGCTGATGACTTCTTGTGTGGGAATAGAGATCTAACCATGTGAAAACCAACACTTTTTAGCTTGTTTGATAATTATTCCTATGCTCAGCGTACTGGAAATGTAACCATATGTTAACATACTCCCAAATGACTTATAAATTGGCACATTTTATGCACAACGAACATGGGAATACCCAAAATAGGCTGTTAACTTCTCGGAATCTAAAAGTTTGTAACAAGATAGACCCACTGGTAGGCGCACCGGAAAAAAACTTTTTCCATGGTGAATATGAGTCGACAATCGACTTTATAGTTGCCTCCACTCATTCTCATGGAAACAGCCATCCAATTTTAGCAACCGTGCACTATTATTCTTTGAGCTGTTCGGCCAGAGTTTATCTCTGGTAGACAATAAAGGTACCAAAAACAATTTTAGCTAGACACAATGGGTATCAGCTCAAATGGGACAATATAGATAAGAAGAGAGCTATCCAACAGGTCGTAATTAAAAAGCTGGATCAGGTCATGAATTGCTTAGATCTTAATGAAGTATCAGATACCTTAATCCCAAACTTTGTAGAACTACTTGAGGAAATTAAGCTGTCCCTGAATCGGTCTAATTCCACACAGGTGAGGTGGGAAATTTGTTGGTTTGAGGAGGCTTGCACTCAAGCTTTACAGGATCTCCTTTAGGTTCTCATAGCATCTCCCAGAGATCAGATCCTGATTAAGGATTTACGTACGAAATGTAGGAAAACTAGGAAGAATGGGGAAGCAGAGATGATTGAGGAGGCCTGGGAAGATCTGGCCAATACAGCTTTATCTAATAGTTGCGGGGAATTTTGGAAAGTCGTAAACGCTCCTTACTTTAAGAATAATACAGAGAAAAGTTTGGACAACCATGTAGATGAAAATACATGGATGGTGCACCTTGAAGGTATTTTTGGGAGCAAGATTGTCCTGAGGGGTGATTCGTTTGACCTTACGGAACTTTCTAGCAACGTACTGATTTTTTTTTTTGGATGAGGCGAGAATTGCAGTGGCCAAGTGTAGTCGTGCCAAAGCGCCGGACCCAGATTATGTCCCCATTAACTACTTCTTACAATATCAAGAGCTTTTGGCCCCATTGCTAAATATTATATTAATTTAACAGCAGCTTTTGACTGCTTAAGCCACATGAAGTTATGGTCTATCATGTTGGAGATTGGCATTGATCCTCAATTGATTAATCTAATACGCGAAATGTACTCACAGGCCACATCGTGGGTTCATTATGGAAGGGTTGGGGATTGCACGATAGCCTTTCAAATCATGAGAGGAGTCAGACAAGGTTTTGTTCTTGCCCTATTTCTGTTTTCACTATACACACACAGGGTGGAAGCCAACTTAATAGGATCTTTGACAGATATTCCAACCTTTCCCCCAGCACTACCACCGATTCTGGCATACGCAGAAGATGCAGTCCTAATAGCCAGGACAGGGGTAGCACTGCAACACCTAATAAATGCCTATGGGGGGTACATGACATCCTTGGATCTAAAGGGTAATGAGTCCAAATCTTTAGTTATGCTGTCAGGAGTACTTCCTCCCAACAGGACTCCATCTTTTTATATTGGGACTAGGAAATTAGCAGTAGTGGAGACCTTCTCCTATTTGGGAGTGTTATTTAACAGTAAACAATCTTGGTTGCATATGGTGGGTTGAAGGGCACTAATAATGGAAAAAACTTTGGTTGCAATTTCTACTTTAATGAAGAAACTGGGATCCAAGCCTATAGCGATGATAAAAAAAGATATATAATGCAAAAATGATTTCAGCCACAACATATGGGGCAGGGTTGTTGGGCATGGTTCCAATAGATTCCTTCCGAAAATAGAGGATGTTTTTTTGAAGAGGATTGTTTCTCATCCTCTCTCGTTTTCTAATAATGTCTGTCATTTGGAATTGAGTTTCCCTTATATAATGGACATAGTGAGACTCGCCTTGATTATACTGTGGAACTCAATTTGGAAATGAAGTACAGGGGATCTTAACCAGGCCATGATACAAAATTGTTTGAAATTAGACAAGGTACATAAAATTGCTTGGTTACCATATGTCAAACGCATGTTGCTCTCACTAGGTGTACCTGAATTGTACACAAACCTGAGTTCATCTTCCAAATTCCCTAATAAGAAACTTAAGGCATTATTTCTAGCTAAGGTAGCATATGTAAGGAAAGAAATCCACCGTGCAAAAACACCTGTGAAACTTTTGTATCAGATTCCCCCTTTAACAGAGGGCGAATATTCGTACCTGGAGGGAATAAGAAATTTACATCATAGGTTTGTCCTTCTAAGATTTCATACCAACTTAATTCCTTTGATGTTGGGCTTCCGACCCAAAAAGTATTTTCTTAGCGAGTTAACACCATACCCATGCGATAATCTAACAGTGTAATGTGAGCTCCACTTTTTTTCTTTTGTTACTTTTATAAAGAAAAGAGATCTAGATACCTTTTACCACTCTTAAGGCAGCAACACTGTCATATTGCTTTGTTTTTCATGAAGAAGCTCTATGACCCTGATGTCTGTCTCTGCATAGCATCTTTTTTGTGGGCCTGCTTGCGTAGAAGACGAGCTCTATAAGGGAGACCTTTGCAAACCCTAGTTATCTATTCACCTGAGCTTTTAATGGTAAGGTAAAAAACAGCCACGTGATTTAGATCTAACATGATAAAGCATATGTATAAGCCACGTTATTTTACATTGTTTTTAATGAACATGATTGACGTTTCATTTTTATTTAATTTTATTTATTTACTAATTAATTGTTATTTTGGTGGGTGAAGATAGCTGCATGCTTAATGAATGCACTCATGGCATACCTCACTAAGACTAAAATGTCAACTGCTGTGTAATGTATATACAGAACCTTATTGTGTTGGGCCGGTCACAGGTCCTTTTAATGACTATTTTTTTTAAAAACATCTTTTTAAAATAATGTTTATTTTCTTTTATATATATACTTGTATGATCTATGTTTATCAATTAGATCGTATAAAGTTATTTGATTGACTTATTCGTTTCTTTATGCACATGTTTTTTTAAAAAACAGGTTGACCTTTGACCGGAGTCAACTGTACAAGGTCACCAAAAATGTTGTCATGTTGACCACCAAACATAATATCATAGTCATTTCTGAGTAGCTCTTACATCCTCAAATGAATGAAAGTTAGTATAAGGTTTTATACCATGCTAACCTCATCAATAATCAGAGCTTTCACTCTCTTCAGAACTCTGGACACCTCAGAACAAGCATCACCAGAAAACCATAGGTATTCTAGATAATTTTCATGTTGCACAGGCAACACAAGCATTCTGTGCAATGTGATTCCTTTAATGTTGTGAGCAGCTAGTCCAGAAGGAGCAGGCAGAACACATGCTAGATCCAAGCTGCTAGGTTGTCTCTAAACAAACGCAGTCAGCACTTTAATCAGAAAGCTTTGCCCTCTACCTGTCTGACCCTCCACATACAGAAGTATTGGCTTGAATGTTTTACAAGTGTATTCATGCATATCATGTCGCAGTCCATGGCCTACAGATTTTATTTACTGAAACATCTTTGGCTGTTTTTCATTTAGTTGTGACATCAAACTTTCCAAAACAAAGGTCTCACTCCTCACTTGATTCATAGCATTATCTACTTCATTCATTGCTATCGATGCCTCATTTTCAATGAAAGGCTAGCCAAGGGAATCTTGACTAATATGCCCTGAGCTCAGGCTGTCTTATGAGTTGCCCTTTGAAACATCTATAGCAATTGTTTCCTCAGGTTGGATGTCATCATTTAACATTTTCTGATATGTTGGAAACACTTCAAATAAGAAGCTTTCTTTGAGTGCATTGAAAGCATCTTCTTAGCAGTCATAGTCACATACCAGTTCAGTTTCTGAACGTCAAGGTTGAAAACATTGCAACAGAGCCATATCAAATTATTTGCTTTTCTCGCCTTTTACTCAGCTCAATTTACAATGATTAATGAGACTTGCTTTTGCATGTCACACTAAACATCTGTTAAAGCGAGTCACCCCAAACTTTCCTTGCTCAATGTTCTCATCTATGTTATTTCTGTATGTAAAGTACTGCAATACTTCATAAAAACATTTTTTTTACACAGACGCTCCAATTAGGATAATAAGTGTTCATCAAATTTGTTTAAAGGAAATTTGCTCCTTTTGTTTCAAAATGAGCAAGATACTCATTTTCAGGAAATGGTCTCAACACACATTTTTGTGTTGATGCCAGGCCTAAACTAACCCAAATATCTGCTTTGGACTTCCGTATCAGCATAAAGAACTAAGGGCCCGATAAGGATGGCTGGCAGACACACATCCGCCCACCACCCTAACGGAGGTGGCGACTGCCCGATATAGTGTCGGGGATCCCACAGGACAAATTACAGTGTGACCACAAACGTGGCAGCCGCATTGTCCAGTGTTTCCATTGCTGCAATGGAAAAAAGGGATGTGTAACACATCCCTGAACTACCTGACACTCACCAGGTTTTGTAGACTTTGGTACTAACCAAACAGGCAATCTACAAAACAACAGTGACTATAATAAACTGATAAATCTACAAAAGAAATTAATTAGAGTAGAGGCACATGGTGAGTTTATGCTGAATTATCTTAAGAATGGCATAATCCCCATGGGGCTTAGGAGTCGAAATATTCCGGGTCTTTTTGTGGATATTAAAGATTTTTTGATAAAGTGGAGCATGATCGCTAGTCGATGTTCACGGGATCTGATGATCCTGATCATCTCCACATGCAAAGGGTTAGTTGCCAAAATAAAAAAAGAAATAGAAGAACTTGAAGATAAATTGAAAAAATCTACAACTGCAGAAGAAGCAGAGAAACAATTAGAAACAATTAAAAAAGATATATCATCATTCTCTGAATATTTAAAGAAGAGAAAGGAAGACAAATTTGTGAAGGATAAGAGATTTTATTCAGTAGAGAAAACATACCCCTATATTGTAGAAGGCTTTTATAAAACTGATTCACAACCTGGAACAAATAATCATACATTCCAACATAGGATAAATAATTTCTCTCATTCCTCAGCCTCAAACTCAGATTCAGAGGGAGAAGACAACATGGGATATCTGGATGACAGACCCTTTGACCCCAGAAATGGCCAAAGGAATGTACGTCAACCTTTTTTAGGTCACCGGGGGGGGGAGAGGAGGCCGTCAGAAATTCCGGTTCCAAAACCACACAAGGGGCAATTATCAAACCAATCAATATGCCCAGGAACCTCAGCAGTATCTAGAGACGAGGAGCAAGCAATATTGGAGGAACGGGATGTAATCCCTATATTTAATCTATCCTCCTATAATCTTGAATCCTCTGACCTGTCCCTCCTTTCCAAAGGCCTATCTTTTGTCCCCCACGCAAGAGTGAATATTTTCGAACTCTATCAAGATATCCATTCCTTTTTAAGAAAAATCAGATTAAAGAAATTCTTTTTACAAAATAATCCATTGGATTTAGATAGTATAAGCAACAATATCGTGGCCTTACCGTCTACATTCACTCCTTCTCTACAGCAGGTAGGACCAGAAGTGGGTATATTCGAAAAAGTCGTTCTGAAACAGCTTGATCAAGCTTTAAGATTTATACCAAAACCTAGATATAATATATCCAAAGCAGAACACGAATCCCTTGAAAGGTTAAAAAACAATGACACCATTGTAATCAAGAATAGTGACAAAGGTGGAGGCATAGTCCTAGTGGACTGTAATACATATGAAGAAAACATGACTAAAATGCTAAGTGATCCCATGTTTTATAAAAAAATTAGAACTAACCCCACCGAGAGAATAGTGAAAACTATAAATAGGCTAACTACAAAAGCTGTAAATGAAGGTATAATAAATAAAAAAGAATATGACTTCCTTAATAAATCAGAGAGAAAGGTTTCCTGCATATATGGACTACCTAAGATTCATAAGGACCAAAGAAATCCACCGTATCGACCAATTGTCTCAACGATTGGAACTCCTTTGGAAGCCCTGTCGAAATATGTGGATCGTATCCTACACCCTTATATTTCACTTTCAAAATCCTATGTAAAAGACACTGGAGACATAATTGCGAAAGTCGAGAATTTAGCTTTTAATGAAGGTAATGATATCTTAGTGACCCTTGACGTGGAATCACTGTATAGTAACATACCTCAGGCAGAAGCGATAGAGGCCACAATGCGGTTTATCGATCTGCACAAGATTCCTTGCTCCAAGTCATTTGTCAAAGATTGCTTGACTTTGGTGTTGAAAGAGAATTTCTTTGAATTTGGCGAAGAGTTATTCTTGCAAATTAAGGGTGTAAGCATGGGGGCTTCAATGGCCCAGTCAATAGCTAACATCTATATGATCTTGTTCGAAAGTAGGTTCATCTTTAATGAGATGGCACCATTTTTCGAGTCTGTTTCCTATTGGTATCGCTACATTGACGATATTTTTTTTGTGTGGACCGATGGGAAACAGACTCTGAATGAATTTCTTCTGTGGCTGAATCTAACGGATGAAAATCTACGGTTCACCGCACACACTAGTGAATCTATAGTTGAGTTTCTTGACATAAACATTAAGAATAAAGAAGGTGTCCTCGAAGTAGACTTATATACGAAGCCCGCTGCTCGAAACACTCTTTTACATTTCAAAAGCTACCATCCGCGTTGTCAGAAAGACAGCATCCCCTTCTCTCAATTTTTGAGAGTAAGGCGGAACTGTACCAACATAATGGACTTCGACACCCAAGCTGAAATCATGAAGCGTAAGTTCATTGAAAGAGGATATCCACATCGGTTAGTTAGAGGAGCATACAAGAAAGCCCGATTTTACGATCGAGACACTCTGTTACATTCACAGAAACAGAAGGCAGATCCAAAATTAGTATGCATTACTAAACACTCAACTATGGACTCCACGATTAGGCAGATAATTAACTCCAATTGGCACCTACTAAATGTTGTGGATAACGATCAAAAATTACAGAAACTCTTGTTTGCTCACAAGCGAAACAAGAACCTAAAAGATCAAGTAGTTCACTCTCGCCATAAGGGCAACACTAGAAGCACCCCTTTTATCCAGAAATCAATTGATGGAGCAAATGCCATCAAAGGCACCTCTCGCTGTGGCTCTTGCCAATCTTGCGATGCCATCATTACGGGTGAAACAATGGAGTTCAATAAAACAAAAATTCAAGCTAAGGAACTCTGGAACTGTAACACAAAGAATGTTGTGTATTTACTTGTTTGCCCTTGTAATCTTGGATACGTGGGCGAGACGTCCCGTATGATAAAAACCAGGCTAACCTAGCATAGGTCAGCCATTAAAACACGGAAAACCACAGCACCTTTGGTAAACCATTTTTTAGAATATAACCACAAACCTGAAGAGCTAAAATGGCGTATTTTAGAAAGAATTCAGTTGCAGAAGAACTAAGGAGGAGATGAAAATTCGTAGCAAAAGAGAGGTCTTTTGGATCTTTACCCTTGGGACCTTTAATCATGGATTAAATCAGGAATTGCCGTGGGAAAATGCGATAATATGACACCATTATAACTTTGTCATGACGATGCAGAAGTGAAGTTTATGGACTAATAGCGTTATGCTAGAATGCTAGAATGCTATAAAATGCTACCTCTGTGGTTCTGTTTATTAAATCCCTAATCAGTGGTCCTAGTATCCCACTCGAAATTTTTTATACACGGATCCTTTCCTAGTATTTAACTTGTAACCTTTATAAACGAAGTACCGCTTTAAATAGGGGCGGAACTTATTCAGGAAATGAAAAGGGGCGGAGCTTATTCAGGAAATAAAATAGCGTTGGTAGAAGGACTACAGGTAATCACTTTTCTTGGAACGAGCTACTGAGGGAGGTCGAGACGTCTCGAGCGCCGCGAATTTATAGTTAAGGTAAGAACTCGGCTCACTACGCACAAACTCCGCATTAGTTTAACGTAATTCCGCATCCTGTATAACGGAGTTTCTGTTAAGTCCTCCCCCGTCATCCTTCAACCCCATTCGTAACCCAGTGATCTTTTGATATCCTTTTTGTGTTTAGTGGACGCACTCTGATCAACAAACATCAGAGTTGCACTACAGCCCCCGAGTAATACGAGCGGAGTTAGGACACGCAACGGCTTTTATTACTGCGTCCTTCTGAAATAACCAACAGCTTCTGTCCATTACCACGTCTATCTGAATAATCAACAAATATAAAAGGTAAACATGAATAAAAATAAGTTAATCGAGACCCCTAGAGTGTCCTCTTAAAAGCAAACTGACACATGATTATGTATTTATTTTAGCCATGTGAACTAACGGCTTTTACCAATCGCTACACTATGACGGAAATGGCTGTGAACGCTTGAAGTTTCCCTCCCTTTTCCAGAAAAAGACGACGAAGAGTAGTTTTAGGTGGTAGTAAGATGGAGGCAGTGAACACTGATTAAACAGGTGAGATTGTTATCCGATATGATCATAAAATTTAAAGAGGAAGAATCATGTATACCACGGGCAAATTACAATAGGAACTTAAATACCAAAATGTTGTTTCCTTTGAACAGTTATCACATACCGATTCCGGATTTTAAAAGGAAAGGTGCCTTACTCCCTACATCAACTTCGAATCCTTTTGGTCATTATATATTTTAGGTAAGAATAGTTATGAACAAAGAACAAACCTAATAAAGTGGAGAAGATCCTGTTTGTGCCCGTTTTCCTGTCAGATATTAGTTTTGGCTTCTAAAAATTCAGTGAGTCACAAACTTACAGGAACTTTGAATTATCCAACTGCATCCTTTTATTCTTCCTGTTTAACTAGAGGCCTTTTTTGAACTTATCGCAATGAAATTTGAGTGACAAACATGAACTTGCCACATTCACGCCCTCCTACTCTTAAACATAGGCCTTTCTTCTTGTTTAACAAACTCGAATAAACGCTAAATAGAATGCATAGGGATCAATGAGAAATCTTTTTTTAAACTTCCCAGTATTAGTTAGGGGTACCATTCTAGAATATGAAGTTTTATGAGTGATACGCCAACCTCTACAAAGTTCTGATACATACTTTCAAATATGTTTGTAATTATAACGTTAAGGATAGAGTTTTGTTGTAAAAATTGTGGAATATGAAATATTTATGTTTTCCAACTACGTTTCTCAATGTGTTTTGTACTACTACATTAGTCTGGCTAAGAAACTTGATCAATTGAAGAACATTTTTATGTTTTATAAAAGCAATGCACTGTGATCTTAAAGTTATTTAAATATTATCATTGTATTTTTCTGTTTAGAAAAAGTGGCTGAACATCCATTTGTCCTGATGAAGACAAAAGACTTTGTCGAAACGCGTTGACACACAGCCCTATTCTCCATAATCAGAGAATATTATTGAAAAAAAGAATCCTTTTTTTATATTCTATGATGTTTTTTAATATATTCTGAAAACAGTCACATAAATCTTATGATAAATTTGTCTATTGTGTAAATCATCAATTATATGTATACATTCACCTTTTATATTTATATTAAAAAGTATCTCTTTTGATATCATTCCAGTCCATTGCAGTAATCATTTTTATCACTTTTGTGTATATTAATATGTCTCCTTATATAGCCAGCTTTTGTACTTAAAGCCTGCCTGGGTATTTGCTTTTACAAAAAATTGTTGTCCCTGACCCAGGAGTCCTATCCACATCAGGGGGTCCTTGATACCTACAAGCTATCTCTTCCCAAACCTCCTTAATCTTTGTCATTTCTGACTTTGTTATTTATGAAGTGACATACCGAGCTACAGCAATAGAATTGTCTGCTACAAACTGAATATCCATGTTGCCATTCCATACGGGCAAGTTTACTCCACTGTAATCATTGATACGTTTTGAAGCCTCAGCTCTTTTCAGATTATATGTATGTTTAGGAGATTTCCCAGTAACAGTGTGTCTGACTGCATACATATTACAGTTCACTCTTCCTTTACAGATTACAGAAATCCAAAATTGCACTTTGTGTAATATTCATTTTTGTTCTGTATCTTCATCAACAATATTTGCTGAGCTTATGTGACAGGAAACACAGGAAGTGTTACCTAAGAGTTCTGTTCCGAGACTTTTCAGGAATGTCACAAGTTACACATTGCTCATTGAATGACAACATTGAGTCATCAGTATCTAGACCAAACTTTGGTGCATCTTTCATCCACAATAACATATGTATACGTGGCACTCCTCTAGCTTGGTATTCATTTCTCTAGAAGAAGTCCACTACTTCACCTAGTGGTGGATTATTTTTGTTGCAGATGAAATTAAGCATGGCTTTAAATCTGTGTATCTACAGACAATTTAAGGATCATTGGAACAAAATTCACCTGCAGAGTTGAAATTAGTCCCTGAAATGTTTGCATTTGCTTCTTGCCTAAGGAAAACATGAAGATCATCCAAAGTATACTCTACACAGACTAAAGTAACAAACTGGGTGGGTGCATCTCGATTGCGTAACATACATTTAAGATCACCATGGAAATGGAACTAATATTCATTGGTACGATGTTGGCAAGCAATAACATTCATCAAGTTACTTTCTAGTGCCTCATGTTTACCACATACTTTATTCCATACAATCTCTCACAGTGATGTCATTATACTGCATGGCTGCTTTTATAACAGGTCCCACATCATATGATAGCACTGCCAGATCACTTTCAAATGAAAGGTAGAAAATGAATGGTATGTTTTGTCTAAACCGGGTATCTTCAGAATACAGTCTACTGGATTTATATTTTGATGCAGGTATCTATATTGGACGTTCATCATAATGACCTCCTTGTTCTGTAGGAAACAGCATCAGACAACAATGTGCTTCTAAACTCTCTTTCCATCCACCTACTAGCTCTCCTTTTACTTGCTTCATTTGGTGGAATTCTAAAGCATGACCCATCATATCTCTGGAATGTGGAGGATGAATGCTGTACTGTTCATATATTTTTTCTGATTCACCTAAATCAACTTTGTCAATCTGAACAGAAGGTGTTAATGTGGGACTCTCTGGTCTAAGACAGATGACATCCATGACATCAATATCTTTCAATACACATTTTCTCTTTTAAGATACTGTAAAGAACTCTTAACCTTATCAATGCTGACAAGTTCCTGGCAATTTTGTTTCCTCTTTGGTAGGTACTCCATTTACTAGAACCACTAAGGGTCGTCCTTTTCTCGATCTATGTATTTCTTTATAACGTTTTATGTAGCCCGAACGTGACCCACAAGGGTATCAGAGCACTTTACAATATACAGTTATCAAACATTAGAGGGTTTATGTAGTATACAAACATTTGGTATTCGCTATTCAGTACAAAAGAGGTATATAGTATTATATGGATAGCATAGGTGACAAGTAGACAACAAAGAATGACCCACGAGGGAATCAGAGCACTTCACAGTACACAGTTGTTAGACATTAGAAGGTTGAGGTAGAAAGTATACAGTCAGTAATTTCCATACAATCCAAAAGAGGTAACCAGAAATATCTGGATATCATAGGTAACTATTAGCCAACATCGAATTAAAGCCTTAGGATGTAAATTTGTTCATTAGAAGCATTTTTACTTCTTTTTTGAAGGAGATAAAGGATGAGATTCCATGTACCAGGGGAGGTAGTGAGTACCAGATCTTCGGTGTGACCCTTGAAAAAGCTCTGCAACCAGTTCTATTTTTATGAAAGGATTGTGGTTTCAGTAGTAGTGACCTCGCACTTCACAATTGTCTGCATCCTCCTGATCACTCTAGCTTTAGTGCTAAGTAAGTGGGGGTATTGTTATGCAGGTCTTTGTGGGTCATTCAGGCAACCTTTAAGAGTATTCCTGCCTCGTAGGGCAACCAGTTCAGAGCTTTCAAGGTTGGAGAGAAGTGGTTGTTTCTTTTAATCCCTGTGACCAGTCTGGCCACAGCGTTGAGCAAAGCCCTCAGCGGGGCTAGCTTGTATTTGGGGAGACTGCATAGAGTGGTGCTTCCGTAATACAATCTCGGTAACACTAGGGCTTGTACTGCCATTTTTAAGTCGGTCTGTAGGAGGAAAGGTTTAAGTTTTCTTAGTATACTCAACTGGTGATTGGCTCCCTTGGAGGCATTAGTGATTTGCGCCTGCATGCACAGGTGTTTTATCTTGGTGACTCCCAAGGATTTTGCGGAGTCAATGATGTGGGGAGCACAGTCAAAGGAAGTTAGATGTCTCAAACAAAGGTCTATCTTGGGTGTGTGTTTGGGTGTGGAGATGAGAAGGAATTCAGGTTTTTTTGGTGTTAAGCATAAGGTGGTTGGCAGTGAGCCAACTTTGAGTGTTCTGTAGAATAGCGTTGAGAGAGATGAAGTCTTCTGGTGAGGAGATTTTCATATACAGTTGGGTGTATTCAGCGTACAGGTGATATTGGATGTTTGCAGAGTTCTTTTTAAAAAAAAAATTTTATTGAGAGTTCATAAACATACAATGTAATACACAAAAGTTTTTCATTATAAATACATAAATACATAAATACCATTGTTGATAAAAAATTCTCCAGCGTTATAGTAAACGGAGGAGCTCGAACCAGCCTTCCCAACAATTCTTAAAAATGGTAGACATACATTATACCTGCGATGGAATAGCAGCCATTAAACTCTTGCCGCCCTCCAGGCCGCAACTGGTGCCCAAAGTCGTAGACCCATTTCCCTTGTTTTAATGCCCTTTAACTCATACAGTGCTTCCTCAATATTGTGTATACCCAGCATCCTACAAATCCACATTTGAAAGGTTGGTGCTTCAATATCCTTCCATGCTGCACTAATTAAAATCCTCAATACTGCTGCAGCTATAAAAACTAGTGCTTCAGCCTCAATGCTCAAATTCAATATCACATCGCACCCAATAATCAACAAGGTTGGGGATAGATTCATTCTGACATCTAGCAGCCCCTCTAAAAACACCTCTATCTCAGCTTTGATAGTATTCAATTTGTCACATCCAGAAAACTTGTGCATTGTATCAGCTGGGCCTTTTCCACACCTCGGACAATTACTGTCCGCCTTCTTCCCCCAGGCGAATAGTTTGGCCGGCGTGTAATACAAGTTAAAAAAGGTTTTAAAATGTTGGGCCCTTAAGTTAGATGATCGCAGAAATCTTTTATCCATTGCAAGGGCCCTATCCAGATCTACTTCCGGGTCCCCTGGACCAGGCTGATTCCATCTTAACCATATTGTCCGATGACCCTTCTATGAATATTTTGTATATCTCCCTAATTCTGTGTCCTCCCACCTTCATATACTCCAATAATTCACAGCTCTTTGCCAAGACAATACGAGGCCTTAGTGATTTGATTCCATTAACCAGCTGTAGATACTTAAGCTCTTGACAGCCCTGTAGCAAATAACGCAGCTTGAGATCTTTCAAGGGTCTACACTCGTCCTTTTCCATTATTTGCCCAGCGTAACAATACCCTGTCTCTCCCAGTGCCGCCAAGGCCCATCCCTGCTAAGATTTGGGAAGAGTGTCGAATTCCAAAATGGTGTAAGATGATGGTACCTGGGTATACCTAGGATTTTCTGAACAGTTGACCACACCCGCCATACATCTTCCAATATTTTATAACCCAATTTCTTATAATAACTCTGAGTTCTCCTCAATAGCACTCCAATTGCGTCACTACCCAGTGCCAACTGGAAGATCGAGGGTATATCCTCGGGTCTGAAGGTTGGTCCCCCTGGATGGAATAGGATTGTCATATCAATAAGAAGACACACCGAGTGATAGCTCCTAAGATCTGGCAGCCCCAACCCACCTCTTTCCTGAGGCAATGATATGTATCTGCTTGATCTCCTTATCTTACCATAATGCCACAGGAAACTCATAAATATGGCTTCAATTTCCTTGATGACCTTCTCTTCAATTTTGAAGGGAATTGCCCTGAATTTATATAGAACCTTAGGAAACATGGTCATTTTAATGACGTTAGCCCTGCCAATTATCGATAAGTGGAGTGAGTCCATCCTTTTTAAATCTTTTCCCATTAAGCTCATAGCGGTGAGAAGTTCTCCTTAATTATTTTTCCGGGTTCTGCATCTATTGTTATACCCAGGTAAACTACTGAATCCACATACCTGGCATCCTGCTTGACTACATTTTTAGTTAAACAACAAGGGGTGGTGATGGACAGAGTTTCTGAATTAAGCAGAATACTCTCACCCAGTCAAGAGATCAGGGCTAGATCCAACACCGTTTTTTAGCTCACTGCACCATCCCAGCTTAGAACCTGGCGTATGCAAATTAGTCTGTTCCTGTCCCAGTGCATGATGGGAACAGGGCAAACCAAACTACAAAGCCAATTCTTTCACTGGGAAGGAAACAAGCTTCCGGGGACCGGTTTCTGGCATTACAGCCGTCTTCGGCCCGGCTTGCTTTAATCCTGATGGTACAATGAGCAAGGGACTCACATCTGAGTATACCCTTCCACGCTTGTGGTGGACAAAATAATTAAACAACAAGGGGTGGTGATGGACAGAGTTTCTGAATTAAGCAGAATACTCTCACCCAGTCAAGAGATCAGGGCTAGATCCAACACCGTTTTTTAGCTCACTGCACCATCCCAGCTTAGAACCTGGCTGTATGCAAGTTAGTCTGTTCCTGTCCCAGTGCATGACGGGAACAGGGCAAACCAAACTACAAAGCCAATTCTTTCACTGGGAAGGAAACAAGCTTCCGGGGACCGGTTTCTGGCATTACAGCCGTCTTCGGCCCGGCTTGCTTTAATCCTGATGGTGCAATGAGCAAGGGACTCACATCTGAGTATACCCTTCCACGCTTGTGGTGGACAAAATAATTAAACAACAAGGGGTGGTGATGGACAGAGTTTCTGAATTGACCAGAATACTCTCACCCAGTCAAGAGATCAGGGCTAGATCCAACACCGTTTTTTAGCTCACTGCACCATCCCAGCTTAGAACCTGGCTGTATGCAAATTAGTCTGTTCCTGTCCCAGTGCATGATGGGAACAGGGCAAACCAAACTACAAAGCCAATTCTTTCACTGGGAAGGAAACAAGCTTCCGGGGACCGGTTTCTGGCATTTTTAGAGCACGTTTTCCCCACATTTAGACGATAGCCCGACAAACCACCAAACTGCCCAGTAATATTGACTAGTTCTCTCATAGCAGACTCTGGATCATTAGTGATAACTGCTAGGTCGTCTGCAAATGCAAGAAGTTTGGTCTGGAACCCATGGGTAACTACCACCTTAATAGCAACACTGTTCATTATTTGGCTAATTGAAGGGTCGATATATAACGCAAAAAGGATTGGTGAGCAAGGGCACCCCTGTCTCGTACCCCTTGTTATATCTATCTTCCCGGATCTTTCACCCATCAACTGGATTCTTGCCGTTGGTGTGGAGTACATTGCCTGAATTGCCTGTCAAAATCTTTGGCCAAATCCCCTTTCCTCCAAACCTTCCATAGGAAACTCCATCTAACGCGGTCGAATGCCTTCTCCGTGTCGAGGAGGATCATTGCGATCCTCCCCCCCCAGCAGCCCCAATGTCAAATAAAGTAATGGCTCTTCTAATATGGTCAGTAGTACCCCTCCCTGGCATAAACCTGTGCTGCCAGGGGGAAACCAAGGTCGCAATGATCCTCCACATACGAGTAGCCATGATCTTTGCATAGAGTTTATTGTCACTGTTTATCAGGGATATTGGTCTATAGGAGCCAGAATTAATCTTTGGTTTCCCTCTTTTGTGAAAAATCACTATATTAGTTTCCGTCCATGACTCAGGTATTGCTCCGGTATTCATAACACCCTTAAACAGATCCAGGAGCATTGGAGTTGTTTCATCCCTTAGACTCTTATAGATCTCAAGCGGTAGAGCATCGGGACCCGCAGCCTTCCCACTTGCCAAATCTTGCAGGGCCTATAATACTTCAGCCATAGTAATATCTTGCTCCAAAGAATCTATGTGGGCCTGTTGTAACTTGGTGCCCATATCTAACCAACTTGTGTCTGGGCCACCTGCTTCCGCCTCCTCCTGCTACAATGCTTGATAATATTTCCTAAAGGCATCGAGAATTTCAATCGATTTGTCATACGTTTGACCCTCATATTCTATTTGCGCTCTTCCTGCTTGTTTCCCCGTTTCATATAATCTGGTTCTCTGCGACTGATATTCTGCTGCCGCTTTTTTAGCCAGTTATTTCTGAATCTCTGCTTTTATACAGTTTACCCTTTCTAGGCTCACAGTGGATTGTCCCACTGGATGTTTGCAGAGTTCAATGCGTTTGCCAGTGGCTCCATGAATAGATTAAAAAGAATGGGAGAGAGTGCTGAGCCCTTTGGGACCCCTATGATGACCAAGGAGGGTTGACAAAGTGAATGCGTCATCTTGATTCTTTGTGTTCTGATATTAAGGAAGGAAGTGAACCATTGTAACACTAGGCCAGTAAGGCCCATCCTTCGTTTCAGTAGTGACAGTAGGTTGTCATGAATTACTGTATCGAAAGTGGAGGTTAATTCTAGAAGTATCAATATGCATGATTCGTTGTGGTCTAGCATTTTTAGTATGTCATTCAATATGTGGGTGAGAGAAAATTTCCAAGCTACGACCTTGCTGGAAGCTGGATTGATGTTTGTCTAGGAGGTTTAAATTCTCGATGTGATTACATAGTTGAAGTTGTACACATTTTCCAGCAGTTTCACTAGAGTGGGGATGTTGGTTATTGGGCAGTAGTTGTTTAGATCTAAGGGGAGGGAGTCAGATTTATTTAGTATAGGTGTGACCTGCCCTACTTTAAGACAGTCCGGTATGGAGCTTTGTCTCAGAGAGGCATTTACATTCTTTGACCATAGGGATATGATAGAGGTTTTGATAATTTTGAATACGGAAGGAGGAAAGGGGGTCAGAGAAGTGATTGGAGGGGTTAATCGGTAGAAGAGTGTTATAGATTTCTTGTGCAGGGATGGGCAAGAAGGCGCGCCAAGAGGCATTGTTTTTGAGGGTTTCCGTCAGAGTACTAGAATGGACTTTGATCTGAGCGTAACATTTAGTATCCTGAGCAATAGGTTGTGGAAGGACCTTCTTGGATTGGATGTCGAGTTCAATGGATTTTGTTTTTTCAAGGAAGAAATTGCAAGCTGACCGCAGTTAGGAATAGCCGGATTGTTTAGTTCCACAGATGTAGGCGTATTGAGCGCTTGTTGTTTGACTATTTAAATAGTTTCTTGGGGCGGTTAATGGCTTGGTTCAACTCAGTTTTGAAAAAGTCAGACTTTGCCTTTAGGATCTTCCTGTTGTGAGAACTCCTCAGCACTCTAAGGTTATATAATTGATCAGTGGAGGGTTCTGATTTCCATAGTCTCTCGGCTGATCTTAGCTTATGCCGGTCAGAGTTCAGGTTCTCGTTAAATCATGGTTTGGAGATTTTAGAGGAAACATTTTTTCCTTGCAGGGGTGCTGTAGAGTCAAGAATTTCAAGCATAGTGGAATTGTAAAAGACTGTGAGGTCATGGACGTCAAACGTCTGTCTGACTTGGTGGTTAGGGCGGATATGCATTGGTTTACTAGGTCGGTGGGGTTCATATTTTGTATATTCCTTTTCCTCTGTTTTGTTTTTGGGGGTTGGCCCCTTTTTGTAGCTACCTCAATATTGATGGAGAAGAACGTGCTGTAATGGTCCATCCAATTACATGGGGTGTTATGTGAGAAAGAAAACAGAAGAAATAGAAGTTGTGTAATGTCAGAAGAAGGAACAGGGGGGAGAATTTCCCTTCAGGAGGCGAACTCTCACTCACCGTTAGGTGACATGCTTCATCATATGGATTTCCTCCTCACACTGAGGTGTGGGCTACAACTGCCCGAGGAGAGGAGCTGAGGTGTTTATTGAAGATGAGCATATGGATTGAGGTGAATGAGTGCAGTAAAAGTGTTAGTGATTTAAAAATGTCTCTCTGGGTCCACTGAATCGTTATTGGGTGGCCTCAAGGACACAGGTAAAAGCAAGAGGACTGGGGATTAGGCCAATATATCCCTAGATGTAGGTCAACATGTTTCTGCCATAGGTTGTTCCCCTGAAGCGACCCAGTTGCATTCAGCCGGACCATAGTTGAATAGTCACTCTGCATAAGTGAAAAACTATAAATATACTGGCCACCACAGGAACAGGGCATACCGGTGTTCAATGACCCAAGTCACTTCAAAGGGGTTTGTCCGTTCTATAAAGTGATACACCAAACCAACTCTCCATGCTCTAGGAATGCCTCATTCTTACCTTCACATTCGGAAGGTGCACAACTTGTGTCACGTCCAGGTGAGAGTGCCCTCTTTAGGTGAACAACTTATGGCAGAAACATGTTGATCTACATCTAGGGATATATTGGCTTAATCCCTAGTCCACTTGCTTTTAACTGTATCCTTGAGGTCACAGTCTAAGTTTGTCAATAGACTGCTGTCTTACGTTGCATACCTTTCTACATTTCCACACAGGAACTAGATTTTGTGGATGTTGACCTAATAGTTAATTAGTTACATCTTCTTCAACATTTCTAGACCCTATTTTTGTTTTCAATTTGGTGTACCTTCATTGAGTGCATATCCACGGCCAAGTCTGTCAATTGCAAAAAACAAACTGATTTTCTTGTAAATAACTCTTCTCTTTAAAAAATGCTTCAGCACTGGAAGTGTGTTTCCACTCTCCCTGGAAAGTACAACAACGGTTTGCTTTACCTAATTTAACCTTTTGACAATATTTTTTTCTACACTGATTTATTCAGTTTCTCTAAAAATTTAATTCTCTTTAAAATGAGGATAAATATCTTTCTTTTAAATACAAGAGCTTGCCAACTAGACACTCAACAATAGTTTTCTGGTTTTGCAAAGCTCTTTTGCTTTTTACTATTTTCATGGATCTCATAGCATTACATACAACTCCTCTGCGAAATAGCTTGTGACAAAGTGTTTTAAATTTCTTTTTCCTTAATCTGTGTAGTTAGGCTCTTTTAATTGTGGAAATATGTTTAAGGAACAATAATATTTTTTTTACATGTTGAGACATGTTCCATTCTACTCACACCTGTAGAAAAAAGTTCACATGATGTTCTTCTTTTAATAGAAACATTTGGTACTTACTAGATTTTAATATTCTTTTATCACCATTTTCTTTCTCTCTATTTGTTTCATATTTAATGATTTCTCTGTAGTACTGTTCTTTTTCTTCCTAATCTTCTGCTTCTTTGTTGGCATATTGAATTGTTTGGAAAGCCACCATAAATAATACACAGCAGATATCATTTATTTCTGATTCTTAAATACTACTTACTAATCTATAAAAGATAGGCATTGTGTTACTACATTTCTGCATGCTACGCATTCTAAATGGTACACCTTCAACAAACAGTGATCCTATATCATACTACCTTGAATCAGCAGTCTCTCTAACTGACAGCTCAACAGAGAGCCAATGCTTTATCTTAAGACAGACTTAAGACAGACTTAAGAGAGTCTTAAAACAAAATCCTAACTTAAGTCTGTCGTAAGTCTGTCTTAAGTCTGTCTTAAGATTTTCGTAAGACAAACTTAAGACAAAATCCTAACTTCTGTGAATACCAAAAGTATTAAGGGCATTCTGTGAACACCAAAATAGTAGTAAGTTTAGGATTGAGTCTTACGTTCATTCTTTGAATGCCAAAAGTAGTAAGTGCATTCTGTGAATACCAAAATAGTAGTAAGTTTAGGATTGAGTCTTAAATTCATTCTGTGAATCGGGCCCATTGCCCTGAGAAAAATAGGGTCTGTGTAGAAGTACAGGGGTAATCAGGTAGGACCTTTGCTGCTATATGTCAGCATGGTATATAGTATGCCTGGTAGAATTTGATCCAATAGAGATCCGGTCTCATCCTACCCTGTATCAGTAGTCTCTCTAAATGACAACT
Source organism: Lissotriton vulgaris (assembly GCF_964263255.1). Lineage (NCBI taxonomy): Eukaryota > Metazoa > Chordata > Amphibia > Caudata > Salamandridae > Lissotriton > Lissotriton vulgaris. Next base: position 1,043,201,229 of record NC_141696.1, read on the forward strand.
CGATACTGAGCCAATGCTTTGCATGGAGGACTTAGAGAACTAGTACCTCCTCTCTGAACAGAATAAATGGTGTGTATGCAAAGTCTCAGACAAATACTATCCCTTGAGCTGCTATATTTTATCAGAGGGAAGAGGGAGTATGGTAAACATTGATGTGAAATCAGAGGTTTCTAATAGAACTTCTATTCACACTTCTGTCAGAACATTCCCTCTCTACTAATAAGTCTCTACTGCTTTTAGTTGGGTCTGGAAGGCTTTGGCAAGTAATTCTGCCCTTTATGAATCCATCTCCTCTGAGTAAAATGGTGTATGAATGGCTGTTTCAGACAGCAGGGTCTCTACTTATACCTCTGAGGAGAGTAAATGGTCAGTGTATAAGGTTTTAGACAAACACTATGCCCTCTCCTACCTTATTTAAACAAGGTATAGTTTGCCTGAAGTATTGATTATTTCCATACAGAATGAATGATTCACCTTTAGGGCATTACACCATCTATGTTGACAGACCTCTACATATGAAACAGTAGCTATGAAGGTCTTTAGTAACTACATAGCCTCTCTGCTGCGACCTCTGCATATGTTAAATGCTTGGTGACATAGTGATTCTAAATTTGTATGGCACTCAAATGAATGTGAAAAGAAGGAATTTACCAGTTGCATTTACAAAATTGAGATCATGTTATTGACACAAGACTTGATGATCCCTATCATTGACAGTGTTTAATTGGGGACCATGATGTGATATTGGAAACACAGATCGCTGTTACTTGTCAGGCTATGGAGACATATGAGCATTTTGTTTGACACCTTGACTAAGCGGTTTATTCATGATTGTATGTTGTGTTTTTGAGGACACTGGCTAATCAATCATAGCATTAGCTAACAATATTATCTGCATGCAATTGGGCCCAAAACTACGATAACAGCCATATTGGCTATTTTGAGTTATTTTAACTTTTTAATCGCACATGGCAATGTCATCACAAGCCAATTTGTTTTTGTATAAAACAACAATAGGAATATTCTTACCATGAAATATCATTAATACATAATGATTTCTCGTGAATCACACCTATGGAGATATTTCCGTACTTTCACAACTGTATATTGCTTTTATTGACACGTGGGTAGTTTAATAACCTTGATATCGGTCATATACTCGGAATCAGGTAGATTTAGATCCTAATAACACTCAAGAGCTCTACTCACTGTGATAATATAGTGTCAAATATTGAAATCATTGATTTTTTGGTGTGTTTTACTATACCTAATCAAATAGCACATATTCTGTGCAATAACGAAATGCCAGTGTTCTATACACCCTAAGATGGCGAGTGCTTTGATCGGTAAGTCATGTGATCTATAACACAAGTTTGTACCACGCTTTGGGCTGTAACAGGTGAGTTACTCTCGGATTGTGTATAAAAATCCCGCTTAAGGTTGCAGCTCACTATTTGGTCCAGTTTGATAATAGAGTGTCAATATTGGAAATTATTGATGCTTTGGTGTGCTTTACTCTATCTAATCAAACAGCACATTTTCCGGGCAGTAACAAAATGTTAGGTCTCTACACTCTCCAAGATGGCGCATGCTTTGACTGGGAAGTCATGTCATCTACAGCATAAGTCTGTGCCGCTGTGGGCTGCTACACGTGTGTTACCTTCAGATTTGTATAAAAGACGTGGTAGAAAGTTGCTAGGGTCTTTGTAATTTTTTTGAACCGGACACCAGTATACAGACGAGGGATACACTTATTCCCATGAGTACTGGATGTTAGTTTATGTAAAACGCGCGTATTTGTGGCATACATGTATGCGTCGTAATGCGATAACAATCTTATTTTAATCGGACCTGGAATTTTAGGCAAGGTTGGTTTGCAGTAGTATATGAAAACGGACCGGTCTCTTGCTGATATTCTATGGCACATTCTTGTGAAATCGTATGGATAATATTATTTAAAGATGGTGGAGGTTTGGCAAATTGAGTAGGCACTTCGGGTAGTTCGCTTTTGTAGCTGGGACAATGTGTGAAATTATTCTTTTATGGCGGGCTAAGACAGATGTGACACTCTAGATATGTGCACCTTGGGGACTTTAGTCAGTGAAAGCAACAACATCATTATATAGAAGTCCACAGATTCACAGCTATTTTTGATATTTTTTGGTATAGACACTTGTATCACATGCTACTAATAAACAGAGCATAATCTATGCACAGCTGAGTGCAGCAAATGTATTTATTTATTATTTATTTATTATTACAATTTGTAAAGCGAAGCGATTGCCCGTGGGCGTCTTGGCGCAGTGACTTCAGTTGGTGTCTCAGAGAAGAAACGGGACGAATTCTGTTTGTGATAATTGGAAATGAGAAGGTTACTGGTCGAATAACCAGGTCTTCAGCAATTTCCTGAATTGAAGAAGAGAGGGAGTGGATCTAATCACTAGCGGAAGGGAGTTCCAGAGTCTAGCAGCAGTAACCGTGAAACGTCTGTCTCCCCAGGTGACAGTCCTGGTTTGCTGTACCACTAATTGATGCAGTGTTGTGGATCTTAGCTGTCTAGTAGGACAGTATGCAATAAGCTGCTCTTTAAGGAACTCCGGCCCTTGTTTGTGAAGCGCTTTAAAAGTTAGGCATAAAGTTTTAAATTTAATCCGATTTTTAATTGTCAGCCAGTGGTAGTTCCTAATTGTTTGCCTAATCGGTTTAAATTTTGGGGTCCCAGAAAGCAGTCTTGCCGCCGCGTTCTGAATCGTTTTTAGTTCGGCGACCACCCGGGATTGGGCATTGGCAAATAAACCGTTGCAATAGTCCAGTGAGGATAATACCAATGAACTCACCACAGTTTTTCCCGCACTTTCTGGGAGGAAAGGAATTATTTTTCTTATAAGCCTAAGCTTATGAAATGCAATGGACGCTGTATGGTTTGCATGGGTGACAAAATTCAGCTTTTAATCAAAGATTACTCCCAAGTTCCTGACCTTTTGAACGAGACTAGGTAAGGCTCCTAGTGATGGAGGCCACCAGACTGATGACCATGGCGGGGAGATTTTCCAGAAGATGACCACCTCCTTCTTCTCGGAATTAGGCCTAACACAATTTCATGCCGTCCAATCTTTGATCGCTAGCATGCCTTCTTGGAAACGTGCAGCCTTTCACTTATGTCTCACCCCTGAGGCGGAAGCCGGGGGCCTACCTCGTAGGATTTTAAAAGTGTGCATTTTATGTTACTTTGTGGCATTTCATTTGATATTTTGGTAACTTTTAAAAACAGAAAGTCTCACTTTCAGACATCGCCGGAACTTAACGCTGCTCCCAGCGCAGCAGATTAAGTGCTAACGCTGTGAAAGAGAGAGTTATCAGCCGCCATATTGGGGGGAGGAAAGGGTTGCGTTCCAGCTGCTGGCCGCCTTCCGCCCTCCCAGGTTATTTAATCACCACCCAAACGTGAGCGCGCTGACTTTCACTTATGTCTCACCGCCGAGGCGTAAGCCGGGGGCCTAGCTCGTAGGATTTTAAAAGTTTGCATTTTATGTTACTTTGTGGCATTTCATTTGATATTTTGGTAACTTTTAAAAACAGAAAGCCTCACCTTCGGATATCGCCGGAACTTAACGCTGCTCCCAGCGCAGCAGAGTAAGTGCTGACGCTGCGAGAGAGAGTGTTATCAGCCGCCATATTGGGAGGAGGAAAGGGTTGTGCTCCAGCTGCTGGTCACCTCCCACCCTCCTCTACATTGGATAAAAGGAGGATGTCATTCCGTCCGTGCAGCAGGCGGGCGCAGCGGGCGCGCCAGCGGCGCGCCGAAGGCGTGCCAAAGGCAAGCCCGTTTGCGCCCGTTAGCGGCGGGACCGGGCCAAGGGCCAGGATCCCTGGTCCAGTCAAGACGACGGAGCTGACTAAATACTCACATGCTGATCTCATACAGCTTAGGTCAGTCCACTGTAGCACTTGCCCTCAGTATGATCCTGAGATTATCCCTCTCACTATAATTACTAGTTGTCCCAGCTGCAAATCTTTTTTACCATTCATTAACAATAAAGCCAGTCTTGGCAATGGATCGAACAACACAATTATGAAAATTATAACAGCACTCATTAATGCCCGATCGTTGGGCAGGCACAGACAGGATATAGTCGCTCTGATCCAGGATAGGAAAATAGACATTCTATTTATCACGGAGACATGGATGGACGGAGCGTCAGATCCAGATTTAGTGATGGCTGTACCGCAGGGATACAATGTACACCGACTAGATAGACAGGGAAAAAAAGGAGGGGGCCTGGCAATAATCCCCCGAAATATCTTACCGGTTAGAACATTTCCTATACCCTCTACAAACTGCGAAGCCTTTCACTTCGCTATTAAGCTGACCCCCTCGTACAATCTCAAAGGAGCACTTATATATAGACCGCCTGGTCCCCGCTCCGAATTTTTGTCCAATCTTATGTCACTGATTGAATCTCTGGCAATCGAAGACTCCTTCATGGTTCTAGGTGACCTAAATTTCCATCTAGAAAAAAAAGGGTGATATTGAAACCCAAACCCTAATGGCCAACCTGGAAACACTGGGGCTTGCTCAACTGGTAAAAGCACCCACACATGAGGACGTTCATAAGTTGGACGGCATTTTTTCCAACATAAAAGGGATAACAATACAAGATATTCTCCCAGTTACCTGGTCTGATCATCACGCCACTCTATGTACCATTTCCACCGGTGACCTTCCCATGACTAGACAGGTTCCCTCAAGTCAAGAGCCTTTCAGAGTTTGGAAAGCATAGATAATGCAGCTCTTAGGGCGCTGCTGGTTAATACTCGTCCAACTATTTCCGCAGATGCCAACATAGCTGCGAAACAATTCTCAGTTTGGATAGGCAGTGCGATGGACACACTGGTGCCATCCAAGACCACATCAAGAAATAGGACGGTGCCCTCTGCACCATGGTTCTCGGAAGATCTAAGAAGACAAAGGCAAGTCTGTAGGAACCATGAAAGACACTGGCGAAGGTCCTATGACCGGGACAGTAAATTGCGATATAAGGAGACATTGGTCAACTATAAAAAAATGAGTAATGAAGCAAAATGAAGCAAAAAAGAAGTTCTTTGGGGAACAAATTGACAATGCCAAAAATTCCAGTAAACAACTGTACGACGTAGTGAAACAATTGGCTGGGTATTCTCCTGATATGACTCCCTCTCCCTCTCAGGCCTTCTGTCACTCCTTGGCCAGTTTCTTTTTCTCAAAAGTAAATGACATCTACTCTGAGTTCTCAGCCAAAGACGAGCTCACCACTCCCACCCCTCACATTTTACACCCCGATTGTTCACTAACTCAATTTAAAGAAATTAAGGAGGATCAAATAACGGACATCATGAAACTTATAAGAATGTGGCCAGCTTTGGACCCTTGTCCTCCGAAGGTTTTTCCTCCTGTTATGGATTTGATAAGCGAAGTCATTACGCATGTTTGTAACGTGATGTTCAAGTCAGGGATCTATCCGGACATGTTAAAGAACACCCTTTTAAAACCTCTTCTCAAAAAACATTGTCTAGATAAAGATGTGCTGAAGAATTACAGACCTATAGCCAGCTTGCCGTTTCTAGCCAAGGTGGTTGAGAGAGCAATGAATGTGAGGTTCCGTGACAATTGTAAGTGGTGTTTTCGACTCGCACGAATATGGTCGAGTCTGGTATCTACGAACCGCAAATGACGAGTTTAGTAAGTGTGCGCAGTTTCGCTGTGCTAACTTAAACCGTTCGTTTGCTACGTGGGTTTTTCATCTGTACCCACGGGTTCCATCTTAGATACGGCATCCATTTTGTCTCTTGCCCTCAAGTAGCCAGCGAACGGACGTTGTCCGCTTCGCGACCCTGGGACTCCCAAGATATTTGCGGAAGACACATGTCCTTTGTAAGTGTCTTTATGATGAGGGGGATGATGCTGTAAGGCAGATGGCCCCGCTCGAGGCTCATCTCGCCGTGCCGGTTTATTGTCTCAGCCGTGCATCTCATTAGGCACGTCCCTTTGATGCCTGTAGCTCGTGTTTCCCGATACCTCCCCTTTTACACCCTTTCCAATCTCCCCACTGTTTCCATCTTCCTCTGCACCTGTCTTTGTTCCTTTTTCGATCTGTTTTACTGCTGATTGGAATGTACTAATGGTGGGAAGATGGGTTTTTACAGTTGGGAACCGCCAAATGTTTCCGCACTTATGTTCCGGACCTTATGAGTATCAAAGTGACCAAAGCGACCCCTCTCGGGGATAATTGTGGGAACCGGGTTGTAAACCTTTGTCTGCTATGCAAACCTATGGGAAAATCGTGTATAAAAGGAGCGATCCACAGAACCAATTTGAAGCAGTCTCTCTGAACTACATTTGTTGTACTTCCGTGATCTCTGTGTTTCCCTGCAGCAAATAAACCTTGAATCTTTGACGCCGAAGGAAGTGTCCCGTGTCTCTGTCATTCGTACGCCGGAGCAGGTTACCCACGAAGGTTTCAGGTGTTGTCCCCTGGCACCGCTGGGTCTTAAAGAACCCAGTCCTTCAGTTGGCGCCCAATGTGGGGCTGCATCAGTGGTACCGGTCCAAGCCTGACGATCGTGAGGAACTTCGTGTGAAATCTCCGAGGGAAGGTGCACTCCGCTTCATCGATCCTGTTGTCGAAACAAGTGGCCCGAAGACTTTTCCCGCGAAGATTCCCGCCTCCTGACGGCTGCGACGGACTGCTGCCCTGACTGTAGACCTGTTTTGGCGCCTGGCGTAGACCTTGGTAGAGCAAGACGATTGACGGGCCTTCCTGGTGACGCCATCGATCTTTGAGTTAAGTATTTGTGGGTCGCTCCCAGGGTTCTTGGTTGTGGTTGCTTAGTGGTTGCATGGTTCCATTGCATTTGTGGTTCTTGGTACTTTGTTGTGTTGTTTGACGACTGCAGCCGCCAAAAACCGAGGGTTTTGCTTTTGCTGGGACTTGGTAAATCCCGTAACCCTTGAAGTTTGTGAAACTCGACTAGTGTGCAAGATGCCTGGTCGTAGTACTTTGTTTAGTTGTTTTAGACCTTGTGGTGCGGATTCCCGACTGGAGGACTCGTGTCCGATACCTCCGGTTGGAACTCCGACTTATGAACTGTACAGTAAACATGGGCTAGGCCCGATTACTTTTAATGATTATTGGATTCGCTATACGAAGAAGGACGGTGTCCTTAGTTGGCCACCTCATGGTAGCTTTGAGACCCCGATCCTAGATAACTTAGAGGCTAAATTGTTCGAAAAAAAGTCAAGGCCGGCCATGTTTGATGCCTTTCGGTTCTGGCGTAAAGAAGCCCGACAGAAAGAAATCAGACAGACTAAACGAAATCAGAGAGATGGTGTTGCTACTATTGTAAAGAAAGCAGAGCAATTTCAGCGTGATAAGGAGGTTAAGGAAAAGGAAGTGTTTGATAGACTGCAGCGCATGACTATAGATAAATGCTATCCTGCTTTGCCTACGGAGTCGGAAAAGAAGGAAGAAGCAGTTGAGGATCCTCTAATGTCGTATCTTATGAAGTCGCCACCACCGTACGTACAGGGTACCACGGCTCCTGTGGTTCCCCCTGTACCTATTCTTCCACCTATTCTTCCTCCACCTGTTCCTCAACCTGCACCCGTTCTTCCGACTGTTCCCGCTCCTTTGCCTGTTGCTATCCCTACTGCTCCTCCGCTTCCACATACTCCTGCTCCCGCTACTGCTCCTGCTTTGTTAACTCCTGCTGTTGCTTCTGTCTCTACTCCTTCGCTTGTTAGTCCTGTGTCCTATACTTCTCCCTCTACTCGTAGTCGTACTTCTCCTCTTGCGGCTAGCTTCTTTCATTCGCTCGGACCTGTTCTTGGGTCTGCTGGTTCCGATGGTCCTCAGAGACGTAGTCAGCTTCCTGGTAACAGGGAACGCGCTTCGCTATATAATATGGCGATGGGTTGGATGACGCATCCCCTTAGAAATCCGCCACGTATTGTACTCGATACGTTTTGTCAATTCAATATACCAACCCAAAGATTCGTGTTCGAAGAAATGTGTAAGGTTCTTCGTGATCAGATATCGGCCGATGCACCTGACGAGGTGCTGACCGCTTTGTCTGATTTGCAACTTCAGTTCTCGACTGGACTGATAGTGGATACCAACGTTCGACGTGCGGTTGAGCGGTTGCTATCTTTTCGTCCCACTCCTATACCTCAAGCCCTCTTTGTTGAAGATATTGAAAGACAGCCAGATGAGTCTGGTCAATTTCCTATGCGGGAAGTCCCACCGGTGTGGATGCCAGCTAATCCACAGGCCCAACCTCCGATATTGGCACACTTCCAGAGGGTGTGGATCCATCTCCCATGGAAACGATCAGAAGTGTTACAGGTAAAGCAATCTTTGCCTGACCCTCGCAAAAATGCTGCAGGGTACTATAAAGAACTATCGCAGCTCGTAGACGCTACGATAATGAATCTTGCCGATATCGACATGTTGTTCGGCAATGTTTTGCCTCAACCGGTATGGGCTAAGATTCATCAGGAGAATCATCCAAATGAATTAGGTGGTGATTGGGCTGCCATTGTAGCGGCGGATGGTTTGCAAACTGGTGGTGCTAAACCCGAGCAGTTGATTGCTGCTCTTCCTCAAAGAATAATAACGCTCATGAAAACTCTTATGCCAGCTATGAGGGTGAATTGGGACAAATTGTCAGCTTGCAAACAGAAGAAGGACGAGAGTGTCTCCGACTTCTTTACGAGATTCGAGGAGGCATTCATCGATCATAGTGGTCAGGATATGAGCACTGAGGGTGGTCAACGGTTGTTTGTGGACAAATTTGTTTCAAATGTATTGCCCGATTTGAGCAATAAATTAAAGAATTCAGAAAGTGCGTGGGCCGTTTCTACTTCAGCTCAGATATTGGCCACGGCACAATACTATGAGAATAGAGAGAAAGAAGAGAACGACCGTGCTGATAAAAAGACGAAAGAACTCAAAACTAAAGTGTTTTTACAGCAGGCCTATCCTCCACGTTCGAATCAGAATACTTCGCAACAAAATAGATCGCAGTCGCAATCGAACCGGTCACAATCTCGTAATGACTCCTTTTCCCAAAGATCCTCGTTAGGGTACAATCAATGTGCCTACTGTAGACAGGAGGGTCATATCAAATTCAATTGTCCTGTTCTAAACGATCGTAATAGTGGTAATTCATCTAGAGGAGGTCGTGGTGGTGCACAGCAGGCACCACGTGGTAGAGGTCGTGGTGCTCAAAATGACCGTTCAGATAACTCATCGAATTCCGATAATTGTTTTGATCAACGTGGATCATCGCAAGGACGATCTGCGCAGTACAATGTAGACGATTATTACGTCGATCAGGGAACTGACGACAGTAATTACTAGGACAGCCGAAGACAAGGAGAGGGAGTGGTATCAGTTCCGGTTGATCAGAGAGGGCCTTACGTCGCGGTTGCTACATCGGGCGTCGTTGAGCCTTTTCTGTTGGACACTGGTGCAGCGAAAAGTTCCATAAAGCATTCGAAACTCCCTGGCGCACCTTTGTCTGGCTTAACAAATGTTTCCGTTGGATTCTCTGGCGCCCCCGTTAGCAATCCAGTTTCGCGCCCTCTGCCCCTTACAATTGGGCCTCGTGAGCTAGAAGCTCCGTTGATTTTGACTACTGGTTGTGGTGAAAATCTTTTGGGCCTGGATTTGCTTAAACGTTTGTATGCAACTCTGTATTGTTCTCCTGCGGGTGTAAAGCTTACGTTGGGAGAGAGGCTTGTCTCTCCTATTTATTTGTCTCTCGATAAGCTTCCACCGGAATTGAGTTCTCTTCCTGCATCTTTGTGGGCAACAGGTCCCAATGACGTGGGCCTGCTTGACATCTCCCCTTATGTTGTTCAGTTGAAATCTAATGTGCGATTGCCACGTATTCCCCAGTATCGTATCTCTCTTGATGGTGAACGAGCATTGTTAGCGATCATCTATGATCTGATCGAGAAAGACGTTATTGAGGAGACGCGGGGAAACGTGTGCAATAGTCCTGTACTGCCCATTCTTAAACGTACTGATCCTTCGAAACCACCTGTTTATCGTTTTGTTATCGATTTACGGGAGGTGAATAAAATTGTGATTCCTCAGTTCCCCGTTGTGCCTGACATCACGGCACTACTGACTCTGATTCCAGCTTCTGCATCGTGGTTTTCGGTGATTGATTTGAAGAATGCGTTCTTCAGCATTCCCATTGCGGAAGAGAGCAGAGACCTTTTCGGTTTCTCTCTTGGTGGACGCAGCTTCCGGTTTAAACGCGCTCCTCAGGGCTACTGTGAAAGTCCATCGATTTACAGTCAAGCCTTGAAGGGTCAACTGGATGCGTTTAGGTTGCCGGCTGGTGCGGCCTTAATCCAATATGTCGACGACTTATTGGTAGCTGCAGATACTCAGGACATTTGCAAAATTGTTACGGTATCGCTGCTGCAACATCTCTGCGAGTTAAATCACAAGGTGTCACCTTCTAAACTCCAATATTGTTGTCAAGAAGTAACCTATCTAGGTCACTTATTGTCAAAGGAGGGAAGGCGGTTGACCCCAGAGAGAATTGCAGCAATTGCGCGAATGACTGTGCCAACAACCCAAAGAGATGTGCGTGCCTTTCTAGGTATCACATCGTACTGCAGGCAATGGATTCCAAATTTTTCATTGCTGGCGAAACCATTGGTAGCTCTTACGTGCAAGGATGTTTCAACTCCTTTACCATGGACGGAAGAATGTCAGAAAAGTTTTTCTGAATTACGTGATTCATTGTGTTCGGCTCCTGTGTTAGGTACCCCTGACTATAGCAAGCCGTTCACATTATATGTTCACGAGAGGGAAGGTTGTGCTTTGAGTGTTTTAACGCAACCTTTTGGTGGTAAGCAACGTCCATGTGCATATTTTTCCTCGACCTTGGACCCGGTAGCCAGAGCATTGCCGAGTTCTTTGAGAGCAACAGCGGCCGCTGCGGTGTCCATCCGACAATCAGCAGGATTGGTCATGGATAATATGCTTACGGTGATGGTTCCGCATGCAGTCGACACTCTTTTAAATCGTACGAAAACTCAGCACTTGACGAGTGCGAGATTGTCTGGGTATGAGCTGACGCTGCTGGCAAGCCACATTCAGATAAAACGTTGCAATGTTCTGAATCCGGCGACTTTGTTACCAATTAGCTCAGAGTCAGATGAAATAACAGAACACGACTGTTATTTGAGGACAGAAGAGGAAACAAAAGGTCGAGTGGACCTTAAAAACACTCCCTTGGAAGACCCAGATGGAACACTGTATGTGGATGGTTCATGTTTTAAATTACCGAATGGCGATGTGACTACTGCATATGCTGTTGTAACGTTGAATACTGTTGTTGAGACTGCACGACTAAATCAGAATTCTGCCCAAGCTGCAGAGCTGATCGCTCTCACTAGAGCGTGTGTGTTAGCAAAAGGGAAACGTGTGAATGTGTTTACCGACAGCCAATATGCCTTTGGCGTCGCGCATAGTTTTGGACGGTTGTGCAGAGAGAGAGGTTTTCTGACATCGCATGGTACGAAGATTCAGCATGGCCAGCTTGTGAATGATCTTTTGGATGCACTTACGTTGCCTAAGCAAGTAGCAATTGTTAAATGTAGTGCGCATCGTAAGGTGACGGATGATGTTGGTCATGGTAATGCGTTTGCGGATGAGACTGCTAAGGAGACTGCCCGGAACCTTGGGACTCGAATGTATGTGACGAGTTCGGTTAGGTGGCCTACAGAATCGAGTATGTGTGAGGACACTATCGAGAGTGTGAAAGCAATTCAGAATGAGGCCACCGAGACTGAAAAGATGAAGTGGAAAGAAAGTACGGGAAAGTTGGATGCGAATGGTTGTTGGATTGACTTATCGGATCAGAAAAGATGGATGTTGCCTGATGCGTATGTGCTGGCTGTTGTGACAATGGCACATGGGTTAGCACATATTAGCGCGAAAGGTATTTGCAAGTTGTTGTCTCCTGTGTGGAAGAATGATGGTATCACGAAATGTGCTGAACGATTGGTTAAGAATTGTATGGTATGTATGTTGTACAATCCTGGTAAGGGAACCCCAACTCCTCCTGGTAGTTTTGCTCCCCCTTCATGTCCCTTTGAGGTGATCCAATTAGACTTCATCCATATGGAGCGATGCAATAACCTGAAGTACGTTTTAGTTGTGGTTTGCGCGTTCTTCCGATGGATCGAAGCCTACCCTCTTAAGGACAACACTGCCTTGTCAACTGCGAAAATCCTACTGAAGGAATACTTTCCTCGGTACGGAATGCCTAGAGTTGTGTGGTCCGATAACGGAAGTGAGTTTGTGGGGAGTGTGATGAAGAGTGTGTGTAAGGGCCTTGGAATTAATCAGAAATTCCATAGCGCCAATCATCCCCAGTCAGCTGGTTTGGTTGAGGGGTACAACGGCACCCTTAAACTGAAGCTAGCGAAGATTCAGGCTACGACTGGTCTTTCGTGGCCTGACGCTTTACCCTTAGCATTATTGTCAACAAGGGCAACTGTACACTCCCGAGTAGGGCTCAGTCCCTATGAAATAGTGTTCGGTCGTCCTGCCAATGTTTGGGGGGTCCCTAGGCCGGGTGTGTTCTGTGATCTTGAGTATCCAATGTTGATCGATTATCTTCATGACTTGACTGCTAAACTGAGGTTAATTCACCAACAGGTTTACGAAGCACTGCCGACGCAGACGGAGGGTCCAGGCCACCAGCTCCAGCCCGGAGACTGGGTGGTGACGCGGAATTTTTCGCGCAAGAAGAACTTGGAGCCAAGATTCACTGGACCCTACCAGGTCCTCCTTGCCACGAGAACTGCAGTTCGTCTAGAGGGTCGGAAAAACTGGGTGCATGCCACCCATACCAAAAAAGTCCCTATTCCGTTGCCGGCAGACTCGTGGGTGAGGAGAGGCATTGCATCAACTGAAACCGAAGGATTGCCGGCGTTTGTACCTTTCAGCGACGCACAACCTGTCGGAGAATCCTCAGTGCAGCAGAAAGACACTATCGAACATTTGTCATCAAAAGACTCAAGACCAGAACATTCAACTGATCAACAGAACGCTGTCTCTTCAACGGATCCTTTGTTTGACGAACAGACACGTCCTGGGAAAACCCGATACTTTTTGCGATCCAGCACTAAAGACTAATAAAAGATCCTGTTCTGTCCCTTGACAATTGCATTATCCCGTTTTCCACGATCAGTTTGAACACTCGTATCACTGTAATTATTTTTGTATATGTACATTGAGTTTCGTTCCTCATATTTTTGCTTCCACAGCTGAGAGACACTTTTGCATACACATTATTGTGAACAAAGGCCGTAGGGCCGCGCGTGTACTTCCTTCTGGTTAGTAGGTCTTGACACTAGGTTAAAGACCGTCGGTTCCTGGGAACTCCTAGGGATTGACTACTGCTACACAGAACGAAGTGCGTCAAGAAACGTTGCGGACGGTCGTAAGGGATGGCATTTTCGAAGCTGATGGACTTGGAAGGAGCTCAGGCGCAAAGGTTCAAGTTGGAACAACTTAGTCGTACCAAATGTTTTATGTTCCAAATATTCATATTGCTTTTCACTGTTTCTGCATTATTGGCGGGTGGGGTGTATTACATGATGTCTTGTTTCTCATCTCCTGCTATACCTACTCCTACCTCTAATCCTCAATCTACCACTGTTGCATCTCCCCATTCCTTTCACTTCTTACCCGAACACGAACAGGCTAGACGTGCAGAATTCCGCAATAATTCCTTTATTCAGCTCCTTCACCAGCATCAGTTAGTGGTTAACACTACTAATTGTTGGGTGTGTGGGTTGATGCCACATACTACTGATAAGGGAATTCCCTATCTGGTGTTACCGTATAGTTCCCAAGGGTCCGCTCGAGCATTTCAAACAATGTTTCGAAGCGCACTAGATTCTCAACCTAATCGAGAGCCACGTTCTCCCTACCTTGGCCCTGGCTCGTACTATAAGCCTTTGTCTGTAGCGATAGAAGACTTAGATAGAGATGTCTATGAGCCGTCGCTCATTCCAGTGGAAGAGGTACAAGCCTATAGGGTCCTGAGTAAGGTCGAATACAGTGCGCTCACGAGTGATAAACAGCTTAAAAGCTCGCCTCCGATATGGGTCGTACCCCACATTGGTAATTTTTGTCTAATGGGTCGTGGCCGAAGATCGAAAGCCCGACTTGGAGAGAGCGCTTGCGGTGAAAATTACATGCTGCCGATGATCTCGTCCCCTGTGTTTCTGGCTGCCAAGGGTACCTACTTTGTCTGTCATGATCGTGCGTATGCATGGTTGCCCTCTGACTTCATGGGCTCATGTTTTATCGCAAACTTGTTGCCTCCGACGTTTACTGTAGATGCAGATTATCAGAAGACTAGAGTTGTGAGAGGTGTAATTAGCGAAGAGGATACTGCCGGTCAAGAGGCAGGAGACTTTTTCAAGGGTTTCCTCCCATTTTGGGGACCTATGGTTAATAGTAGGAACCTGAGACAGTTGACTCAAGTGGTAGAATCGACAGCTAACATTACTGCCAGTGCCCTTGGTAATATCACCACGGAACTTCAGGCGGATAGACTTATGATGTTGCAAAACCGTATGGTTTTAGACGTGATCTTAGCAGATCGAGGTGGGGTATGTAAGGTGATCCATTCGAGCTGCTGTATTTTCATTCCTGATAATGCTCCGACTGTCTATCAAGCCATCTCGAAGTTGCATAAGATCTCCGAATCCATACACGTGGATGTAGGGGATTGGACGCTACTTGGGTGGTTTTGGGGCCTGATGTCGACTTGGGGTTGGAAGATTCTGATGATCATCGGAATTGTTGTGGCGTTCCTGTTCACGTGTTGCCTTTGTGTGCAGTGCGGTCCTGCCTTATGTGGCCTCTGCGCTACAACGTGTATGAGACAGCCGCCTGTTACCAATGGAACTCGGTTGGACAGAGCTATGCTACAGCAACATCTAGATGGTCTGATGAATATCGAGTATGATTCCGACTAGTGCTTGCCTACATGAGGGCAAAAGGAGCGTCTGAGGTTCCGTGACAATTGTAAGTGGTGTTTTCGACTCGCACAAATATGGTCGAGTCTGGTATCTACGAACCGCAAATGACGAGTTTAGTAAGTGTGCGCAGTTTCGCTGTGCTAACTTAAACCGTTCGTTTGCTACGTGGGTTTTTCATCTGTACCCACGGGTTCCATCTTAGATACGGCATCCATTTTGTCTCTTGCCCTCAAGTAGCCAGCGAACGGACGTTGTCCGCTTCGCGACCCTGGGACTCCCAAGATATTTGCGGAAGACACATGTCCTTTGTAAGTGTCTTTATGATGAGGGGGATGATGCTGTAAGGCAGATGGCCCCGCTCGAGGCTCATCTCGCCGTGCCGGTTTATTGTCTCAGCCGTGCATCTCATTAGGCACGTCCCTTTGATGCCTGTAGCTCGTGTTTCCCGATACCTCCCCTTTTACACCCTTTCCAATCTCCCCACTGTTTCCATCTTCCTCTGCACCTGTCTTTGTTCCTTTTTCGATCTGTTTTACTGCTGATTGGAATGTACTAATGGTGGGAAGATGGGTTTTTACAGTTGGGAACCGCCAAATGTTTCCGCACTTATGTTCCGGACCTTATGAGTATCAAAGTGACCAAAGCGACCCCTCTCGGGGATAATTGTGGGAACCGGGTTGTAAACCTTTGTCTGCTATGCAAACCTATGGGAAAATCGTGTATAAAAGGAGCGATCCACAGAACCAATTTGAAGCAGTCTCCCTGAACTACATTTGTTGTACTTCCGTGATCTCTGTGTTTCCCTGCAGCAAATAAACCTTGAATCTTTGACGCCGAAGGAAGTGTCCCGTGTCTCTGTCATTCGTACGCCGGAGCAGGTTACCCACGAAGGTTTCAGGTGTTGTCCCCTGGCACCGCTGGGTCTTAAAGAACCCAGTCCTTCAAATGGTCAACTGTCCGAATACATCAAACAAAATACCCTGCTAGATGACTCACAGTTTGGGTTTCGCAAACTTCACGGCACCGAGACTGCCCTTATCAAAGCCACTGATGATATTAGAGTCATCAGAGACCAGAGGGGGACAGCAGTGCTCATACTTCTGGACTTATCAGCAGCATTCGACACGGTCAATCATTCTATTTTGATTGTCCGTGTCGGAAATCTGGGCATTCAATCCAGAGTAAAGGACTTGCTTGCTTCCTTTTTATCTGGCAGAACACAGGCTGTAACGCTAGGACCATTTCAGTCGGCTGATCTGGCTTTACCCTGTGGGGTCCCCCAAGGCTCATCCCTAAGTCTGACACTCTTTAGCATCTATGTGTCAGATTTAGCAAGAGCTATTAAAACGTACCGGATGAGCCTTACCACCTATGCCGATGATACCAAGCTGGTGCTCGCCATCAATAATGATGGAGAAGAGGTGGCTGCACGTTTCCATGAAGGCATGCTAGCGATCAAAGATTGGATGGCCTGTAATTGTCTTAGGCTTATTTCCGAGAAGACGGAGGTGGTCATCTTTGGGAAAATCTCCCTGTCATGGTCATCAGTCTGGTGGCCTCCATCACTGCAGACGAATCCAACACTGAATCTAACACTGATATGTTATTTCTTGTACGCGTTACAACAATTACGCTACTGAGTGAGAACGACAAAGTAATCAAATAAATACATAGCTGCACTGAGGGAGCTCGCTGCCATGGGGGCAATAACGCCATTACAGGGAAGTCCACTAATTCTTAGTTATTATCTAGGCATATACTCTTGCTTTACGGTTACAAATTACATAGTGTAATCCCTATATCAATAGAGTCAGAGATAGTCTGATCATTTTTAGAGAACTACTGTCTGTTTATTGGGATAATATATTTGAGACTAACCTTCGCTTTTAATGTGTTTTCTTGCAGAAATCTTTACATCGAAATGATGAGCTACATGATGCCTTGTTGACTCTATCTGTTCATATAGGTATAACCCTGATGTCAGGTACACAATATATTGTAAAATAGTGCTATGGGTATTAAATAGGCAAAACAGAATGTCAATAAATGGAAAACTAGGATGCAACTAATTCATGCAAGAAGGGGTGGGCCTTTCAATATAACTTAATGATAAGGGATATTTAAAAAATATAATAATATGTAGAATACTTGCTTAGGGCGATCATTGCTTTGATACTATGGGACTAAAGGCACATTAAAACTGTGTTTATTTACCAATACGTCACTCGCCCTTCTGCTGATTAAAATCATTGATCAAAACTGTCAACACAATAAACACCAATTAAAAGAACCTGCTTGAGGTATGAGCCAAAAGTCAAGTTATTATCAGGAAATCTGTGTTATTGTTATAATTCAAGATGTTATTTTTCCATCCAAGCTTTATTTTTGAATGAACAGTGATTATAAGTGTGATTATACCCCACTGATAATGTATACCAGATGCTAAAGTGATGTCCATATCATGTTACATAACTTTTTTCTATCTTAAGTCCTATGTATGTATACATTCATCTACACCTAGGTCAAATGAGAGAATAAAAGATCTATCTTAGTCAGAGATGTACTGTATAATATGTTTGCCTCCCTTTATAAAATGTATTGATTGTAAATATTAATTGATTAGAATGAAATTGTAAGTGTGATTTTGAGGTCTGATGTAACATTTAAAATAGCTTCCCATAGACTCATAAGTCTAACATTTACATTTAAATTACAGTTGTAGATGAGTTATGACAATGAATTGCCTGGTTCTTCAATACTGAATGTTTTTAATATGTTCATAGTGTAAATAGTGTTTTGTAATTGATTTTAGCCCTGAAGAAGTCCCAAGAGGGATGAAACGCGTTGGCAAGCAATGTTGTCGTGCCTTCTAAGAATAAAAACATTTTGGAATAAAAAAGACCGCATTTTCTACAATCAAATATATCATCTTTGGTCTTTTCATTGGGAAGCTATTTATTTTATACTTTGTTCATTCTTTGAAATATGATGTAACATTGCTGTTACAAGATAGATTATTTGTGTTTTCTCTGGTGCAGGGTCAATGTTGTGCCTTTGTTAGTGGTGGGTTGTTAAAAACCTATTTGAGGTGTATGTGAGTCACACGCCAGACCAAACACACCAAGGTGATCGAAAGGATTTAGAGGCTGTTACACTTTAAAAACGTCTGGTACTGGATCCCTATGCTCTGACCCTCTTCCTTGTTTGCATACTGAAAAGGCTCCAATGGTCAATGACGCACATTCCGTAGAGTCAGACTTACCCTCGGTCGCCTTCAGTGCAAGAGTTGAAGACACTGTTTTTGGCAGGTTTCTCAACCTCCACTCTATCTTTGATCTTCCAGTCAGCTAAGCTTAAACCAGCTGCAGAAATCTTTCATGTTGAGCAAATGCACATTTTAACATCTACCAGGGACTGATATCATGATGTTTTTTTCTACCCTCCCCCGTAGCTTCAAAAACATTAGACTTTGTAGCAGTATTTGAATTCAATGTGTTTTTTAATAACTCGTATTTATTATCTTGTTTTGCAGATATCAAAAAATGTAAAGATGCTGCAAAGCTGTGATATTTCCCTTGTATCATTATTTCACCTCCTATCAGTGAGCAAAACAAAGGTTTTGTTTCAGTATAAGAATGTCGCAAATGTGGACCTGCAGAATAGTGTTTCACTCCGATCTAGAGGTATCAAAATAAATCCCATTTTTTGGCAGGGAAACAATGACAACCAACCTCTTTTTAAAACAAAATATTCTTTTTCAGAATGTCAATTGACTACTAATACGTTATTTGTTATAAACCTTATGCTCCTACAGGTGTCAGTAATGGATGGAGTGAGGCAAGTAGTCAATCTAAGCAGTCGTGGGCCTAAAGCAGCTCTTCCTGTAATGGAGGATGAGCAATCCACATGGAGTTGACTGCTGGCTCCCAAAACAATACATATGTGGTGGGACCTCAGTCTAAGCTGCATAATTAACAATAAGTTAGCAGCAGCTTACTGGAATTCAGCTGGCCTGGTGAATATAGCAGGGAAACTTGAATTTATAAGGAGTTTGAACACTGATATAACCTGCATCTAGGAATCCTGGTGTTCCTCTCACTTTTCTCTCTACGGCTTTTATGTTGTGAGTGGTAATGCAGTTCCATCTAAGAAAGTGCATGCAAAGAGAGGGATTGCCATGCTGCTAAACAGTAAGTCAAATGGAAGACTAGTAGCCTCATGTATCCCTCTAATCTCTTCCAAGACACAAAAATTCCTCCCGCTTTGGGTGAGAATATGAGGAATTCTTTCTTAGTAGGAAATGCATATATTACTCAAGACCCTCACTTTAATATCCTGTTAAATGAGCTATTTTCATGTTTATGTGAGTTTCTGGCCCAGGAGGAGATTCTAAGCTTGTCTTAGCTGGAGATTTAAATAATAAAGTCTCAAACCACTCTATTACCCTCTTGGCAGACAGGATTTTCTTTCCACCAAAAATAAAAACAGATAGTAGGTCACTCACTCATCTATATTTTAAGTAAGACTGATTTTGCTATCCTAAATGGCAGATTTTAATTCTCTATTAAACATACCCATAAATCCCCACTGGGCCCCGCGATAGTTTTTTACATCATTGCCCTGTAATGCACTTTGATATCGGAAATGAAAGTTATAAATACCCTGCCTAGCGATCATAGAACATTAGTATTTTCTGTTGATTGTAGTATGACTTTAGTCAATTTTTGAAGATTTGCTGGATCCAAGCCTAAGGTTAATAAGAAAACATGGAGAACCAAATGGTCATTTCCAAGGATATCTAACTTAACCCCTTCCACGCTGATGACGAGCTGGGCTCGTCATGGTGTAGCCTCCTCGCACGCTGATGACGAGCCCAGCTCGTCATGTAACATGGGTTTTTTAAATTCTCAGCATAGGTGCTGAATTCGAATAGCGCGCATTTTTAGAAAGTACAGTTAATTCTATAGGCCTTTGAAAAGATGATTTATGCAACCACTTTAGCAATTTTATGAAGTTGATTACTTACACTAATTCCAAGAGTCATTCCAAAACCCCTCTTAAATCTCAATGCTGCCCGCTCAGCTCCTTTAAGAAATAAATAAATAAATAAATAAATAAATAAATAAATAAATAATTGCTTTGAACTCAATTTGTTTCCTTCTCAAAAGAAAGAGCGTTGTTGATATCTTTATTTAAAATTAGATGACATTACCTAAAGATTAGGTTAAGAAAAATAAATTGTGATTGTAAGTGCAGGGCTGTAGCTTGGTAAGTAAGATTGAAGGGGATGTGAGTTTCAGATTTTACAACATTCACGCTGACACATAGTGTTAAAATACATTATGTGACAAGCTGGGAGAATAAAAGAGGAGAAGGGGCAGTGGAAAGGAAGAGGAATGCGGGTTGGTTTGGGGTACCAAGTGAGAGAAAGCACAATATTTTGTGAAATAACCAACATTTTTTAAGTCTTTCCAACAGAGAAAGGGAGAGAGTGTGTTTGCATTTTTGTCTTAGTGTATAAAACGTTCTAGTGTAATCCAACAGACACCCCATTGTCCCAGACTGAATGCCCCTGTACCCATCTATTTGTCATAAAATGCATTTATTAGCCCCTGAAGCTATGCCCCTGTGTACGTAGAGCAATCTTAGAGAATCTGCATTTAGGAAACATGTGCGAAAAGTTTTGGAAATCATCACTGACTGCGGGGGAGCAAGGATGAGATCCCACCCCATCTCCATTAGTGAGAATGTATTGGGCAGATCTATTAGGGAATTATATGAGGAAAATCCTGGTGTTTACTTTTGTGGTGAAAATTTCCCTACCAACTGTGAGTTACACTGACTAATTATGGTCCACCGTCTTTGATTGAGATCGAGATTTTGATTAGTGCAATCCGGTATGCAGGTGCAATGGGCCTGATGAAGTCATGAGCTCAGTCACAAAAAGGGAAACAACTTTGAGCTCGGATTCTGCTTCCATCATTTGATTATTGTTATATCCATTTATCTGTGCCCCTCTCCTAGACCTATAGTGTTTTGCTCCTCTATTCAAGAAGGTTGATCTTTATTTGCTCATTAACTATCAACAAATTGCACTACTAGACGCAGTGAGTAAAGTGTTGCCTGTTGGAGCTTCTTAACTCCTGGGTTGAGGATAACCTGATTGTTCCATTAGAATATTCAGGTTTCTCGATGAAGCATCACACCCTAGGCAACATTGCAGCATTGCAACTCATTACTGAAAAATATGTGACCATAAGAAATTGCACTGTCTATGCCACTTTTATTGATTTTTCCATAGCATTTGATAAGGCTGATCATCCAACACTGTGAACAAATGTGGCTTATCTTGGAATGACTAACATTTTATAGCGCTTGATCACTGCTTTCCACTATTCAACCTGATGCTAAATACTGTTATGTGGAGATCAGAGGTTATCCTCAATTACCCTTATAAAAAATGGTCTGTAGCAAGGTCGCCTGCCTGCGCCTTTGCTCTTTTCCATTTATATATCAGATCTTCTAGTTTTTTCATCTAAAAGTAAGGGTTTCCCTTCCAGTATGGGGGTCACCCAGTCTAGTCTAGTCTAGTCTGGAAATTTGTATTGCGCAGAACATATCACATCCCATGAGGGAGTCTCATGGCGCATGCGGACAGTCCCAGAGAAAGAGAGGAGAGATCCTATAAAAGGCAAGACCTAGCTGAAAAGCCATGTTTTCAGCAATTTTCGGAACCTCATGTGCTCGATCGTTGCACGGATGTTCAGAGGAAGTTTGTTCCATAGTAGGGGTGCCATGTGGGAAAAAGCACGTCCCCCATTTCTGACTGTTTGTACTCTAGATGGCGTAAGTAGGAACTTGGAGCTGGATCTCAGTTCTCGTCCGGGCTTGTACCAGGTCAATTTTTGATTCCAGTATTTGGGTCCAGTGCCATGCATATGTTTATGAACTAGACACATGATTTTAAAAATGACTCTTTTTTTTATTGGGAGCCAGTGTAGATTCTTTAGGCTTGGAGACGAAGGAGATCGTTTTGGGAGTCCCAAAGTCAGACGAGTAGCAGTGTTTTGAGCAACTTGTAGCCTCTTTATATGGCACTCATTTATGGCAAGCAGGAGGGAATTGCAGTAGTCTAACCTATTTATTATGAGGCCCTGCACTAGAACTTTGAGAGCTTCTTTTGGTATCCATTTGAAAGCTCTGCGGAGGCTTCGCATGATTCCAAAACAGGTCCCGACAGTGTGGTTCACATGGTCCTTCATGGATAGTTTATTATCCATGTGGATTCCGAGATTGCGAACGGATTCTTTTGGGACCGGACATTCCCCCAATTCCGGGGGCCACCAGTCCTGTGTCCAATGTGCACTCGCTTGACCAAAGGTCATTATTTCAGATTTTGCACAATTTAGTTGTAAGTGGTTCAGACTCATCCAGTTTTTAACCTTGATCAGACACTTTTTGAAACGTTTTTTTGTATCATTGATATCATGGCCAAGGGTGACAAGTATTTGCGTGTCATCCACATATGATAACACGTCAAATCCATGTGCCCTGATGAGTTTGGCCAGAGGGGCCATATAAACATTAAAAAGCGAAGGACTGAGGATTGAGCCTTGTGGCACACCCCTGGTAACTGGCCGTGTACTGGCCAAAGTTTCATCAGTTTGTAGTGTGGTAGTTCGATTGGACAGATAACTGATGAACCACCTTAAAACCTGCCCCTTGACACCATACTCCCACAGTCGTCTGACTAAGATGTGATGGGAGATGGTGTCAAAGGCAGCCGATAGGTCTAAAAGTACCAGAATGCATGACTGGTGTTTGTCGAGGGCACCTCTGAGACAACTTGGTTCATGTGTAGCTCTTTTTCAAGATGTTGGAGAGAGGTATTTTCTATATTGAATGGTTGACATATTTTTGTGATTTTTGTCATCTAAGAACATTGAAAGGTCTTCCATCCACTCTTGGGTTTTAGGGGCCTCTTGTGAACTTTTAACGGACGTAAGTTCTTTTAGTATGTGATGGAGCTCTTTGGACGAGTTTTTAGCTTTACTTATGCGTTCAGCTATATGGTTTTTTTTGCCGCTTTGATTTTCCTCATGTATTCGGTATGCAGGGTTTGGTAAATTTTGTGATCATTGGGGTTTTTTGTTTTACGCCAGGTTTTTTCAGCATTTCTTGTTTGAGTTTTAAGATGTTTTAATTGGTCGGTAAACCATGGTGATGTTTTTTCCCTACAGTGTACCTTTCGTAGGGGGGCTATTTTATCTAGTGTTTTATGGATGGCGGACTCCAGATGTATAGCTCCAAGGTGTACATTTTCTTTAAGGTTAATGTGATCTATTTCGAAATTTTCAGAGAAAGAAACCTGAGTAATATTCTTCATGTTCCTACATGCTTTTAGCTTTTTGTTTATTGTAGTTTTAGCTCTATGGCCACTTATGGAGAATTTTACCAGAAAGTGACTTACCTAGTATAAGTGGATGACAATGTGATCCTTGATTAAACCCCTAAAGGTTTAGATTGCCACCTAGATGCCCTACAACAGTGAGCTAGAGCACACTATTCAAAAATTGACTCCTCAAAAAGTAAGGTGTTATTTTTCTGGGGAAAAAGGGTGCACTCATGTTCTAATAATGTGTGGCCTCTTGCTACACAAAAATTTGAAACAGTAAAATCCTATACCTACCTTGGTAAAATAATATGCACTACACAAAAGGATCAGAACACAAACGCATTAGTGTTTGTAAAGCTCAATAAAAAGCCAGGGGGCAAAGTTCTTTCTATAAGGCTGTAGGGAGGAGACATTTTTCTCCTCATCTGTTGGTGTATCGGGACAGAATTCTGCCAACCGTTTAATATGCCATTGTATTAATTGATGAGACAAAGTGATTTTTTTTAGATAAGACTGAAGGACAAATACTTAGAAGATCAATTAAGAAACATTTTATGGCCCACCGCTGCATTAAGATTAGAACTTGGCCTAAAAAGCGTATTAGTACACAGTTTGGCGGAAGTGGTGTTATGGGGTCAGTGCATCATGAACAGTGATTGCAACTCCTGATAACACCATATGTTTAAAGTGAAAAGAGACAAAACTTTAAGTTTTAGGAATTTGTAATATGCTTTAGAGCAATGTAATTGTTGGTTTAGCTTAAATCTTTTCTTAGAGAACAAAAGACAAGGGAGACCCTACTCACGAGGAACCAGGGTAGTCAAATTATAAACAATGGTTCCTGTGAATTAATATAATAATCTATATTGATATGGGTATGCACAATTGCAATGGAAAGGGTTAGGACATATTTCTTTATTTCTGTTTTTCACAATTGATTTTTATGTTTTGGAAAAGTTAATCAAATATATACAGGAAGTAATAAAGCAGTAGCACATGGTGTCCCCAGTGTGAATGAAACCTAAAACTATTGTGACAGATTAGTGACATATGTGCATAGTTTCCAATTTTTCAAAAAGATGACCATTTCAAAATATACAGATTATAACCGTGCCCTATTCAATGATAAGGGCTGGTTAATGGTTCGCTTTAGTTATTTATCAATGACGTTTCGACCGTTTGTGCAATGTAGGGTCTCTTCATAACCTATAAATGTAAGGACATCTGATAGGGTGTCTGCACAGCTGGGTGATGGATAGGTGCCACAAGCAAGTGAAAAAAGAAGGAAAGGATAGGGTAGGGGAGGGCTGGCAAACCAATTAATAGCACAGCGTGATGAAGCAGAGATACCGTGGTGGAACTCAATCTATGGCGCAAAACAATGTGTGTGATCCTGTTTCGATCTCCAAAGGAAATAATGCAAACACAGGAGATGCAGTCTATTGGTCCTGTGCACTTTAAATGAATCCCACAATTTAGGTATTCAGTCTTGTGGGGGTTGATTCCTATTATACAATGTAGATGGATAATACAGGAGGTGCCTCTGCTCCTTCCTGTAGGTTTTGATGAGGCCCACACCTTAATTAATCAGTTATATTGGTGGTGATTCCTATTATGTAATGCAATTGGAGATCAGCGCTGCGTGCCGATGCAACTTGTAGCGACAGAAGTAGCGGCAGAACAGGGTGTGTCATCCAGACCCGGCAGACAGACACATGCTGTTCTGCCGCTACGCGTTGCATTGGCATGCTATACTGCTCTCGAATTATAGTTAATGTGAGTCGGTAGCTCCATCAAGGGGCTACTGTGATGATGAAAACAACAGAGTCTAACAGTTCCAGCTGACTGCATTGGTATAGGCCAGCAAAAGTGTGGACAGACTGGGTAACACTCATTGGTTGACGCAGACGGCTGTGTGAGACAAGGCGGTGCATCGTGAAACTTACAAGCGGTGCCCCAGCTACGATGCAGTCACGGGTGTCGAAGTAAGCACCAGCGACGGTGTCAGTGAGAAGTGAAGCGAGGCAGTGAGAAGTGCGGTGCCTACAGGTCATGGCGCAAGCAGCGGTAGGAACGTCATCGGCCATTGGCATCCCTGAGGCCAAGGTTGCAGTGCGAGATGCGGAGGGTGCCATCTGCCATGCAGTCAGGACACAGAGCTAGCAATGGAGTTGGTGAAGGAGTCGGTTGCATTTCCTTTCTCGGTGGCAGCTGGAACAGTGGTTCCAGAAGTGGTACCCATGGATTGGTGAAGCCATTGCAGTCCCTGAGACTTCAGAACTGGAGGCAAGCTCTATTTCAGGCCCTTGGAGATACTCAATAAAAAAGTTGCAGAAAGTTCAGTCCCGTCCTTTCACTACCTAAGACAGAAGCAGCCACTGCAGGCCAACACAGCAAAGCCCTCAGCAAAGTGGTAGTTCCTCCTCACAGCTTCTCCAGCTCTTCTTCTTGGCAGTCTTTTTGGTACAAAAGAATTCTAACGTCCTGGGGTCTGGTCCCCAATATTTATGCTACAAAATCCTTTGCTCCCTGGAGGCAGAGAGTTTCTTTGCCCAGCCAGAACCAGTTCTGTCCTCTCAGGTGCGGCTTTCTGGCAGGAGGGGGAGACAGCAATGTAAGAGCCAGACCATGCCCATTCAGGAGAAAGGAAATCTCACCCCCCTACTCTACATGCAGCCCAGGTCTATTCAGCCCAGCCCATCTGACCCATCAGACTCTCTGGAGCCACTACACCTCCCCAGCCCCTGTCACTCACAAGCCTGAAAGTCAATAAACAACCTAGCAGAGGCACACAGGATGGCTAAGCAAGAAAATGCCTATTTCTAAAAGTGGTATTTTCAAACACAAAATGTAAAAATCACCTTTACTAAAAGATGCATCTTTAGATCCTGAGTTCAGACACACTAAACTTTATTTTCCTATCTGGTCCCAATGGGAAGGTATATTTATAAGATGTTACAAATGAACTCCCATGCTTTCCAATGGGCTAGGTAGCTTTTCCATAGTGAAAAACGAAATTGGCAGTATTTCACTATCAGGTTATGCCACACACATCAGGTCATGCCCTACCTTTCACATACACTGCACCCTGCCCACAGGGGTACCTTGGACCTACCTTAGGGGTGACTTACATGTAGGAAAAGGGAAGGTTAGGTCCTGGCAAGTGGGTGATTTTGCCAAGTCGACATGGCAGTACTAGACTGCACATAGACACTGAAGTGGCAGGTCTGAGTTACCTTTGAAGAGCAGCTTGTGTGGGTGGCATAACCAGGGGTGCAAGCCAACTAGCAGCATTTTTTTTTCAAACCCTGGACACACAGGTGCTTATTTACATGCCTGTTGCACCACCTGTGTGTCACTTTTAATATGGGAAAAATGTGACGCACCAGCGGCGCAAAAGCCCCACACAGTGCACTGTATTAGGGACTTACTGGTAAATCAAATTACAAATCATGGAATCACCAATCCATAACAAAAGTTTACAACAGGAGCACTTGCACTTTAACACTGAACAGCAGTGAAAAGTACACAGAGACACTAAACCAACAAAAGCAGGAGGTCAGAAAGCAAAACGACAGGAGAAACACGTCAATAGATGCCAATGCTAACAATAACCTGGTTCGATTTACCCTGGATTACGGGTAGCAGGTTACCTAGATTTAAGTATTTCCAACTAGCTGTCTAGACATGTGGGTTGGGGCAGAGAGAAAGAGGGAATGCTGAATAGGAGGAAGTACTGCAAGGAGGGGTCCTGATAAAGAAAGAGGTGGCAAAGTGGTATTGGATGATAGCGCAAGGCACTGACAGGGCCTTTAAATTGCCAGAGAAGGTGTGGAGAAGGAACCTGACACTGTTGGAGCTAACACACTTCTTACAAGTATTTATATCTACACTTTGTAAGTGAGGGATGTCTGCGCCTGTTATAAAATATCCTCTATTTACACTATACAGAGCTTATTAGACTCAGAAAAAGCTATCAAATCTGTCTGAAGTGCAGTGTTGAGCTAGCTGATGATGTGCGTATGTTTGTGCAGTGTCCCGCCTTCCTGCATTTCTGGCAAGATGTGGGTAAGTCCATATCTCAGATTCTGGGTAAATATACAAAGTTAAGCTGAGCTCTGGTGATTTTTGTTATCTTGGAGGATAAAAGATAATGTATGACGTTACAACGCATACATTTGCAATGCATGCACTTACAATGCAGTCTTTACATGGCCACATCCACTACAAAGCATTCCATTACATCGCATGACACTACATGTAAGCATGGGTGAATTTTGCGAATTTGCGATCCGCGAATTTGCGAATTTGCAATCCGCAAAATTTGCGAATTTGTGCGAATTTGCGGATTTTTGGTTTTTGCGTGTTCGCGGGGTTTTTTGCGTGTTTGCGGGGTTTGTTGCGTGTTCGCGGGGATTTTTGCGTCTTCGCGAGCCGCTTGCATAGCGAAGTTACCCATGTAGTCGTTTATGGGAGAGGGAGAGAGAGATAGATAGATAGATAGATAGATAGATAGATAGATAGATAGATAGATAGATAGATAGATAGATAGATAGATAGAGAAAGAGAGGGAAAGAGAGAGGGAGAGAGAGAACGAGAGAAAGAAAGAGAGGCTGGATCTCTGAAGGGCCAGATTCCTGAGTTGCCCCTACAGAACATACAGCTTTTTATTTTTAGCAAAATGCATATGAAAATTGTGCTGTAAAGGTCTCTTTTAGTTTAACCCCTCCTGACTACTCAAAATGGGTGTATTTGCCATCCTCTCCCTTCTTCCTGTTTTTTATATCTGTAAGTGCTTCCTGATGAGGTTTAATTCCTTGGACAGGTGCCTCGTTGCCTACTTGTAACTATTCTCTGACCCTGCTTCAAGGGTCAGAGCAGGGTCAGAGAATAGTTGCAAGTAGGCAACGAGGCGCCAGGAAGCAATTAGCAGCAGGTGCCCAAGTTGAAGTTAATTTGTTTGTAACCCTTTCGTAAAAAGTTGCAAAGAAATTAGGTTCAACTTTTGCACCTGCTACTGTAACCCTTGCTTGGCTGAAAATTCGTCCCCGCTGATACGCGGATTTTACGCCCACCCTTAACTACATGGCATATTAAAAAACTACTTTTACAACGTATTTCATTACATCGCATGCTACCTTTACATTGCATACCATTACTTTGATTTTAAGGTAAGTATGTGGATAGTATAGGGGTTAACATTACTATTCTAACTCCAGGGGGTGCAACAGTAGCTTAAGGGTTGGATAGTGTAGGGGTAAAAATTACCATTCTAACTCCGGAGGGTGAAATAGTAGGGTACGTGTTGGATAGTGTAGGGGTTAACATTACTATTGTAAACATCAGGGGGTGCAACAGAAGGGTAAGTGTTGGATAGTGTAGGGGTACTATGCGTTATAATGGTATGCATTGTAATGCCTGCATTGTAGTGACATGTGTTGTAAAGGATTTTGCTATGTAATGGCTGCGTTGTAAGCGTAGTGAGATGTAATGACTGCCTTGTAAAGGTTGTTTCCCATAAAAGGACTATCACTAACCCACTTAAAAAACAGAGATCACTTTGTTTTGTCTTCATTTACTGGACAGAATAGAGATTTGCACAAAATGGGTATCCTCTTTCCCTCTGGCCCTCGCTAAATGGGAACTTTTGGTTCAGCAAGTTAGTAAACATGATTGTAACACTCACTCTCTAAAACAATATGGAGATGGGGAAGTTAGTAGAGAGGTGGTGGAAAGAACAGTGTGGTGAAGATATAAACATTTACGGGGAGTTGCATAATGATTAAGACCTAAAACCAACACATAAGAAACTCCAGTGCCAACACCATAAGTCAACAAATGTTGGACATGGTCTTGCTCAGGATTAGGGCAAAAGGGGTGAGGTATCATAGCTCTTGCAACCCTCACCTGGGCTGCTACCTGGTGTTAAAAGAGGACAAAAACACCTGCCTACAAAGTGATATCTAAGAGTTAAACAATTTAGTAAGGAACCCGTTCCTTGTGCAAACATTTTTTTCTTAGTAAACTTTATCTCTGTTTTCAATTCAATTTGTGCACACTGTTGAGTGTGAAAACACTCTCATAGATGTCTAACAGCATTTAGTTAGAAAGATCACTCTAAACACATTACTTTTCAGTAAATACAATTAATAATGGAGTTTGAAAAAACAGCCTCAACAGTAACACATCACTGCAATATAAACCTTTATGTAAGTTCTATAACAGAACTACTTTGCTTGGTGTTTCCCATTATAACAGGCTATACAATCTCCACAATACATTTCCATACATTAGAATCTTAGCTTATTACTCGCTACCCGATGAATACTTAATTTTTGTCAAAACATATCCTCTTTGCTGACACTTCTATATTGACTAAAACCTAGGTACTATAACTCTTAACTGTACACACCTTTTAAGTTACTAAACACAGTTTTTCAAAATCATATATGGTAAGAACAGTAGTTGGAATGCACATCAATCATTCCTTAGACACCTTGATCGCAAAACAAAAGTATCCCCATAGCCGCCTGCATATTCAACAATATACCAAAGATAGAATTAGCTAAGGTTCAAAAGCACACATTACCCATTTATATTTGGCGTTTTAAACATTCAAATTATTAGAACTCTCATAATGAACAAACATAATGAAGAATGTTTCTCAATATATTTTATTAGGTAAGTCATTTAATTTTAGACTCAATGAAAATCTTTACAGTTACATGCAGAAGGCAGACAGTAATCCCTTTAAAACCCACTGATTAAATTGCGTTGTAAAGTCATTGCAGTAATATACAAGGTACATCGCAAAGGCATGGAATGTAAGATATAGTCTGCCCTCTGTCAAGCGTTCAGTGCAATTAGTGCTATGACTTATTTCCATATCATTTTTACCGATGACCTGCAGATTCGGCATGCACTAGTGTGTTCTGCATGAACGTGCAATGTTCAGTGCAGGTAGCCCCAATGCCATTATTTTTTAATTCATTAATATGGCCTGGCTGGGGTGCCAAGGTTATTGGATCGACTCCATAGCTGGCCACCAACCAACTAAAATGCAATCCAGACATATCTGAGATAGTTTTCTTTGGTACAACTCTGTAAAAAATCTGGAGATTATGGTGGCTCCAAGATGTTCCTCCCCTGGCCACTCTTCAGAGCATGTTGAAAAATTTGGGGATTAAGAATGACAGTGCCCTGTCTCTACAACCACAAATTCAAACCCTAGTGGGCACCTGCTTTGTGTTACTAGGCACTCTGAAAAAATTCGTGCCACTCCTCTCTGTTGACTCCAGGAAAACAGTGATTTAGGCCTTGATCACTTCCAGACTTGATTATGGAAATGTTCTATATCTGGGCCTGCCAGAATATCTCTTGAACAGGATGCAAGTGGTTCAGAATTCGGTGGCCAGATTGATTCTCATTTTCGCCCATAGGACCCGTCTGTCCCCACATCCGTGTGCACTTCAGTGGCTTCCTGTGAAAAAGAGGATTCAATTTAAAGCACTGGTCCAGGTGCATAAAGTTCTGCATGTGGAGGGTGCAGTATATCCTAGGAAGAGGCTCTCTATTTATGCTCCCTCCAGCGACATTACGATCAACATTTTTGGGGGTCTCCCTTCCAATTATTGCTGTTGCCTCATGTGTTTTTGCTGGTTATAGATGCTTTGGGCAGTTGTGTCTATGCTGTCCAGTGCCACCGTGCCAGTGCTCCCTATGATAAATTGATGTATAGATTAGTGATTCCATGATTTGTTGGCTAGGTGTACTTGTCAGACCTTAGTACAGTGCAATGAGTGTGCCCAGGGCTTGAAAACCAAATGCTGCTGGTGGGCTTGCAGCACTTGATGTGCCACCCACAGAAGCAGCCTGTAAAAGTGTGCCTCAGGTCTTCCCTTGCAGAGACTGTGTGCAGCCTGGTACTGCCATGCTGACTGGGCAAGTGAACCCACTTGCCAATCCCTACACCTTCCCTTGTCTGCATATTAGTCACCCCTATGGTAGGCCCAAGGGCAGGGGGCATTTTAGGTAAAAGGTAGAACATGCCCTGGTGTGTGTGGCATGTCCTAATAGTAAATTACAGCCATTTTCGTTTTTCACTATTGCAAAGCTACCTGTTCCCCATAGGCCAGGATGGGCAATTTGATTATTACATCTTATAATCCTAACTGACTCAGGGAACTAGGTAGACATTAGAGGTTAGTATGCCTGAAATCAGAATGATGAAATACATCTTTTAGTAAAGTTGGTTTTAACATTCCGTGTTTGAAAATACCACTTTTAGAAAGTAGGTATTTCCTTGCCTAACTTTCCAAGCCTGCCTCTGCTAGGTTGTGTATTCCTTGTCTGGATATTGAATGACCGGAACTGGGGGATTCCAGGAGACAGGGTGAGCCAGCACAGGGACGAACAGAGAAACAAGAAGAATATTTGCTGAGGAGAGGGACCAGAGGAACTGAGGAGTAGACTATTCCTAAGCTGAGAGCTGTTTGGGGGATTGGTCTGCAGTGGTTGCCTGACTGCCAAATAAAGGAAAAAGGACTTTGTGCTACTTTTGAATTCAACTTTTGAAGGATCTCAAAGGGCTTGAGATAGAGCTTGCCTCCTGCTGCAGTCTCAGGGACAACAAACTTCACCCACCAGCTACCCAGGATTCTTTTGAAGTGACTGCTGTTGTAATGGGCCTTCTGCAGGACTGCTTGTCGCAAGGAGCTTTAAGCGCAACTCACGAAGAAGAAGCGTGTCACTGGAGAAGGGTGGCGATGCTGCCGCTGTCGCGTCACCTCGCAGAAGTGACTAGCATCGCCAAGGAAGAGTGTCCCGTTGCATCAGATGCTGTCACATCATCGGAGAAGCGCATCGCTGCCGCAGCCGGAGCCGCTGTCATCACATCACTGAAGAAGGGTGTCGCCGTTGTAGCTGTTGCATCGCATCGCCGAAGCGTCTTGCATCCCCGGAGAATAGTGTCGCCATCGCATCAGGTGGCATTGCATCACCGGAGAACCATGTTGCAGGGCCTGTCCCGTCTCAGAAATTGTTGAGTCGCCCAATGGCTGCTGGGGGTGCACGCATCGTGTTGCATCAAGGAGAAGATACCATTTTGGTTTCATTTCACCGGATCTTCATCACATCACAATGCTGCTGGTCGCATACTCTATGCATCAGTAGGGACCCAACGCATCACCCTTTTTGCGTGTCAGGAACTGATGCATCACCTTCCCTCCAACACTTTCATTGTATAGCGTTACGCCTCCAAAGTAACATTGACCTTA
Source organism: Lissotriton vulgaris (assembly GCF_964263255.1). Lineage (NCBI taxonomy): Eukaryota > Metazoa > Chordata > Amphibia > Caudata > Salamandridae > Lissotriton > Lissotriton vulgaris. The sequence continues at coordinate 1,043,233,963 of NC_141696.1, forward strand.
AAGAGTCGCATTTTACATCTAAAGAGAACTAAGCTATTTCTACCATTTTAAAGTACAGTATTGTGGATTTTTTTCGTTTGTGTCTTGTGTTAAGTCTATATAAAAATATTTATTTTTATACTACAACTTGTGTGGTGTCCATCTGTAGTGTTGTCACTGGGTTACTGTATGCGTTCACAAATACTTCATACACTGCCTCTGAGATAAGCCTGTCTGCTCATGCAAAGCTACCAAGGAGGTGATCAGGGGTTATTTTAGGGGTGTACCCCCTTACCCTGACTGGACGCAAGATTCCCTATTTGGTCATAGGCACCTACCTCTGCCAACTAGAGACCCCCAAAACCATTAATAATATATGCATCCAAGCTGATGCAGTTTATTTTGGATATTAGGCACAGTAACACAGAAAAAACTGTGGACTCCAGGTGGCTGATTCCATTGCAGGTATTAAAGTCACAGAGAGCTGACTCTATGGCCATACCCTGCTAGCTGCCTTAGAGTGCCTGTCACTGCAAGCTTTGAACTGTGGTTTTCGGGAAGTTAAACCATATAAACCTACTCATTTCTCCAAGTAAAGGTCAGCGGTATTAGATTAAATGATCTTCTCAGTTGTGCTGTTTAAGACCCTCAACTCATACTCCCCTTGTTTCCTTGGCACATGTGATCACATGCCCCAAAGCCTGTCCATATTCAATTGCATTAAACCAAACACAGTACTGAGTTCCATTGGATCAAATGGCATCCATCATAAATGTAAACAGGTTAAGTAAAGCTTGGAAGTGGCTGTAAAATCTATCATTTGGATATTGGAAAACTCACTTGATCAGTTTTGCCTATCATTCCATATACTCAACAATCACAAACTCCTTGTTCAAACCTACACTTTGCTCTAGTTAGCAGCCAACTTGCTACATTTACATTAAGTTCTCCCAGACCCACTTTCTCAAAACTCTGGTTCACAAAAAATCTCAGGTCCCAGAAAAGTTTGCTCAGCAAGAAGTGAAGATCACTCGGATTATGGTTCTTGAAACAATCGTGGTCTTTGCTTGCAGAAACTAACATCTTACGCTGTCAGTATAAAAAATGTAAAATAAAAGCATGAGGAAGCACTTTTGAACTCTTTCTGTCCTATCGAAATAAAAATATGGATCATAATTAACTGTCTTAGCAAGGGCTATAAACTGTAAATACAATTGGGAACAATGTTACCCCTGAAAACTGGATCGTACATATGGGCTCTTTATATGGTACAACATCAAAATGCTCCAATCAGCAATCTAGTCTCAGCAGACATAATCTTGCATGAGGAAAGCCCGAGGCAACAGCACAATACATGACAATCCTCACAGCCACAGGAATAGCAAATCTGATCTGGAAAAGCAGAGCAAACTGAACTCCTGGCCCCAATGGGATTCCTGCATCAGTTTTCAAACAAGATTCTGAGTTCTGTTTTATCTCCCTGGAACCCTGTTTGAAAAGTGCATGATTTCTAGCTCTATTCCTTCAACATGGAAAGGCCCGATTCTACATCCCATTTATAAAATGGGGCCAGCAGCGCTTTCTGGAAGCTATCACCCGATAGCCTTCCTAGATTTTGAGGCCAACTACTTTGCTTCACTATTAGTGGAGGACCTAGAAACATGAGCAAGCTCTAGAAATCAAATTCCCTTCAATCAAACTGGCATTAGACCTTTCTCAGACACCACTGACAATCTGTTGGCCATAAGGATGCTTTTCACAAATCAAATATCAAAGAACGAGTCATTATACTACTGCTTTATAGAATATAGCAAGGCCTTCGACCAAGTCAACCCCCAAAACCTCCGGTACAAGCGTAACACCTAGCAAATTCCATAAGCACTACTACATGGCATCCAGCTGCTTTACTCTGACACATTAGCCAGAGTAAAAATGTGAAATAACACAGTAGTCACTGCACAAGGTGTTAAACAAGGGTGTGCATTGGGTCCAGCTTTTCTGAATTTGCTGATGTTCAGTCTTGTCTCTGCTCTTAACTCAGTAATCAGCCATGCGCCAAAACTAGAAAACCAACATATCAATTCTCTTGTCTATGTAGATGATGTCATCCTCCTCACCCAAATGCCGATGGGGCTGTAAAGACTGATCTTTGTTTTATACAATTGATCCGGTGTGAGGCTAATATCTGATCAGGGATCAATACTCAATAATATCACGTTACAATGGCCCATACTCATTCACCCAAATCCCTGATGCGCTGGGGTCAATTTTATATACGCTCAATTATTTTACTTCTAAAATCCATGTGTGACATTATAAAATACTTATTTAACTTATACCTCGACTTTCCTTCTACTTGGTTGATGAACCAAATAGTTGAATAGGTTATGATAAGACTATCTAACTAACTATTCAGTCAGTTAAATAATCACAGACTCTCGGTAAAATTAATAAAGCTTAATCTCAAAATAAATTGGTTAATGCTGATGTATCATATTTCTAATCTCTCATCTCAATCCAAACACAAAATGATACACAAAATGTGCCATTTCTTTGTCTGAAATATGCTCAAACAACTGTACTGCTTGAATACCTGCAATAACCTTACATAATAGGCTTGTGCTGATTCCTTTAGTTCTTGGGTTGCCCTGTCAATTTGAACCCAATCTGTTTCTTTTTTAGAAATCTTTCTTTTTAAATAAGTGATTACCGGATTATACTTTTTCAATACTTCATCAGATGGTGCACCTGTTTTAGGGTCCAAAGGACATTCATCTTTTGGCCAATCGACAGTAATCTTACAATCTGTCCATAAATCAAATGGAATGCCAATCTCAAAAAATCCATCTAGATCCTTTAACAAAACCTTTGAAACCTTCAAAAACCTCTCTACTCCTTTGTACCACTCAACAGGTTTTTCTCTCAATCTAGGAAAATGATTTGTAAATGACAATATACCCTGTGTGGTCCAAGGTCCATGAACCAATCCTCCACCTGGAACTTCTCTCATCGAACACGCCCTTTCAACTTGCTCTGTCACCTTTACCAGCTACTTCTTCCTTCTTTCTCATCCATCTATTTTTTTCATCGATCCATCTCTCCATTTCTTCAAAATATTCATCAATTTCTTTATTTGTAATCTTTTCCCAGACACATTCAAATTCTCTAGATCCTTGTCAGTAAAGGACATTCTGTATGATTTTTGCAACACTTTCGATTTTTCTATGTCTACTCGTAACTCACTAGCAGCTTCTGATATTTTCTCATGAAGATTCATTGCTCTCCAAGAAATACTTTTACACAAAAACAACAGTTATTCATCTCTGTAAGTCCCTAACCTGTCTGGACTTATTGTGCCAATAATCATTTCTTCCAAATCTACTTTCAATTGACTCACATTTATACTCTGGGGTTGAGGTTTTGGCTTTGCCATTTCTTTTATCCAATTATGCACTTCTTCCGGTGAAGGACCTGCTGAACTCCCTGCTAATGGACTGACATTCAGCTCTCTTTTTCTTTGGTCAATTTGGACACTTCTTCTAGGGGTTTCTGTGATCATTTCACCAACTGGGAGATCTAACAATGTGTTATTCGTATCAGCCTGTCTATTCTCATTTGCTACCATCATCACTTCACTCCTGGCACCACTTCTCAGAACTGTCAACGTGTGTACTTGCAATACATTCTGTCTTTCTCCATACGATGGAACTACGGGACCAATTGTTACCAGTGCCGTCAATGCTTCTTCAGTCAGACTCAACTAATTCAATTTCTGGATCTGCTCTATTCTTGCTTAATTCAACATGTTTGTTTCATTTTCTTGTACTGCTTTAGCTATTTTTGTGACTTGTGGAGTTAATGGGGATCCCATTTGTGGGGCACTGGAGTCACCGCCCCTGTATTTTCTTCATATGGCGGAGGTCTTTTGTTCATTATATCCTCTAGCAACTCATCATCCTCAACATCGTTCCGAAACATCCCTCAAACTTGATGATTCTATATTTTTCTTTTTCTTTTTACATTTGCCTCCTGCCTTCTGGGTACAAACCTTCAGTTATCACAGCTCTCCTCCATCTTTTCAGCTTTTCTTCCTTACTCTCCAAAGGGTATCTAAACATCATACTCGGGTAACTTCTGTTGCTTCTATATCTTTCTCTCTAAAGTGTCTCAACTTCCCATTCCTCCAATGCTTTGAACTGCGTCAATAAAGGATTCGGTTCTAATTAATTCAATCGATTTCTCAAATTCTGCAATATTCTTACATTAAATGTACCATGCTGCGGAAAAGCTATAACACCATTATCCTTTGTGTACTCCATCCAATTCTCTAACCCACATACACTTATGATATCCTCTCTCCAACATCATATAGGAAGCATGCGTTTTTGGAGGTCGAATCAGAATTCCCTCTCTAGTCACAATCGGTTTATAATTGTTAAAGAAATTCTTTATTTTCTTAAACATATCCTCTTTCTGTCTCCTTACGCTAATGTATTTCAACAAAACAACCTTTCTGTATCTCTACTTGTTCTATTTATATTTATTTATTTATTTTATAGCATTTATAAGGCGCAACAGCTACCCACAAAGGGTTTCCCGGCGCCGAAAATCAGCAAAGACATATGGCACAGCTAGAGAGAGAACAGGTCTGGGAGCAAAGATTATTGATCAAACAACCAGGTTTTCACGCTTTTTCTGAAATTCCTGTAGTTTTCTTCTTTGCGTATCTGAGTAGGCAGTGTGTTCCAAAGGGTTGGTCCCAGAAATGAAAAAGATCTTCCACCCAATCTAGCCCGTTTGTACCTTGGCACCGCAAACTTCGCAGATGTCGTAGAGCGAAGATTGCGATTTGGAAGGTAAGGCTTGGCAAGGTCTTGAAGATATTTGGGGGCAGTCCCAGCTTTAATTTGGAACAGATAGCTCAGGGCTTTAAAACGGATCCGATTTTCGACCCTAAGCCAGTGAAGATCTCTGAGATGTTTAGTTATTCTGGCATATCTGGGGATTCTACAAAGCAGTCTGGCCGCAGCATTTTGTACCAACTGCAGGCGTCTTATGACTGCTTTGTTTGCACCCAGGTACAGGATGTTGCCGTAGTCAAGCCGAGATGTCACTAAGGCATTGACTACGGTCTTCTGGGTGATTGATGGTAACATCCAGACGATTTTACGAAGCCATCTGAGAATAGTAAAACAGATACCAGCCACTTTATTGGCTTGCTGAACCATAGATAAGCTGTCATCAATGATGACTCCAAGATTTCTGACTTGGGTGGCAGGGGTCGGGAGCTTGCCCAGTGAGGTCGGCCAATGGGATTCGCTCCAGAGATTTTTGCTGTTTCCTAGAAGGAGGATCTCTGTTTTCTCCCCATTTAACTTGAGTTGGTTGGCCGACATCCAGCAGAAAATTTCGTGGAGGCCTGTTTTAAGTGCAGATGAGTCAGACGAATCGGATTTAGATAATGAGAATAGAATCTGAGAGTCGTCTGCATAGGTCATCAAAACAAGACCAAAATTCTCTGCAAGGGTGGCTAATGGGCGAAGGTACAAATTAAATAAAAGGGGACTCAAAATAGATCCCTGTGGTACACCGTGCGGGGAGTAGAAAACATCCGAACAAGCCTCAGAAGAGGTGATCTGAAAGGTCCGGGAGGATAGATAGGATTTGATCCATTCTAGCGCCTTTCTATTGGTTCTATTGGTCCATTCTCTTCCAATACCAGCGCCATTCACACAAATTGTCCAATCATGGCTCTCTATGTATTTACTATCCAGACCAATGCTAGCGTGGCTCACACCAACCAACCACTGAGAGCTCAGTACACGCCCGCTGCCTGACCAATGCCAGCGCGGCTTTTTCTGACGTCAGTATTACCCTTCTACTGACCTTCCCTTCACAAAATGTTACGGCAATATTTTTCTGTTTTTTCTTAATAAAATGTTGGTTAGTAACAACACAAAACAATGCTACTTTGTCTGCTTCACTAAATAAAGAAATAGTCTTCACTAGGTCTGGGCAGAAAACTAACCTGCGTGAACAAAATCAAAATCCCGATGAGACTTTTTCCTCGTTCCCAATCAACATCAAGTTGCTGATTGTAAGCATGGAAAATAAACCTCCTGGTGAGATTCTCAACGCAGGGAGGTCAGGTTTCTTATTGCAATTGGTCGTGTATGCTCACGACCGCTCGCGATGAGAAACTACCAGTCTGCATTGAGAAAACTGCTGCTCGAATACAGATCTACTCGAGCGGCAGAAAACGACTGCTCGCACTGTGCAGGATGCAGTTTGCAATGATTGCACAGTGGGGGACAAGCATCCGGCACTGTGCAATCATTGCAAACAGCATTTTCACTACCCCACTACGCAGTTCGTGTATATACGCATAGCGCTACTACGCGAACTATGCCCAGGGTTAGTCTTTAGTTTTCAAAGAGATTTTTCTGACACTGCAAGTAATACTAATGACCAGCATTATCTCACTTCTCTAACAAGCTCCAGGCGCTACTGGTACTCCACTAGGGATAAGGTGAAAGTTTCACAAGAGGACTGTTTGGCATTAAAAGGGGTCTTGTTACTTCCCTGGGGATAAGGCTAGAGTTTCAAAAGTGGACCCATCGCTATTTCAGACACTCTACTTATATAAAAAAAATCCAAAATGTAACACCTACAGCCCTCTGTAGCCTCGGTATTATTACAACAGACAAAGTACTTTTGCAGTGTGATTTCTTTACCACACTCTTTTTCTGCCTACTTCAGACTAAATTCCATTCCTGGGCTTCCTCAGGTATCTCCATACCTGTACTTCTAGACAACATATAACAGGACACTAACTTTCTGTGTGAAGAACATATAATCAATCATCATTACCAAACTAACCAGTAATGAAACCATCCTCTAATACCAGGAAACCGATCCAGCACGAAGCTAATACCCGATCAGGGAGCAATACTTAATAATATTGCAGAACAATGGCCCATACTCATTCACCCAAATCCCTGATGCGCTGGGGTCACTTTATGTACGTTCAATTCTAAAATTCATGTGTGACGTTATAAAATACTTATTTAACTTATACATCAACTTTCCTTCTGCTTGGTCGAATAACCAATTAGTTGAATAGTTGATGGTAATGATGATACTATCTAACTAACTATTTAGTCAGTTAAATAATTACAGATTCTCTGTAACGTTAATAAAGCTTTATCTCAAAATAAAGTGGTTAATGCTCATTGCATAAGGTCACAAAATGCAAATAATGAAATTCACAAAGGGAGAGAAAACATCAGCAACTTCAAATGAATACAAACTCATCATACAAGCAATGACATTATGCATGAAGGAGTGGATAGATTAAAAGACAAAAGTTTCAGCAAAGTTAAATGCGAAACAAAATACGCCTAACAGAGGGGATAGATGAAGAGACAATAGTTTTATCTGAAATAATATGTAAATACACCCCAGTTATACCCTAAAACCTACATGTCCGTCCCACATCATTTGAAACATTTTATGAAACTCAACAGATTATTAGTGAGCTTAGGAGGTGGCTCTGTCACACCACGGTGATTTCAATTCAACTTTGGGCACATTCATTGTTCTACACCCATTCCAACGATTTATAATTGTTCCGTTCACACAATGTAATACATGTTTCAAATACACATAATTTTAAGCAGTGTTCGCGGAAGAAGTCTTCTTGTCCACAGTCGTACACATCCGTGGCAAGCAATCATCACATTGGCCTTCAACCCCCTGGCTGTCTTCTGCTGTGCTCAGTGCCTCTGTCTTGCCTTTGAGAGATCATTTCACTCTTTCAAGTTAAGGAAGATGGTGTTTCATCCGGCACACTATAGCAAAGTAATATGAACATTCATCAATTAAATGATAATGCACTTTTCACTTTTTACCACCCACCTTGCATTATTCCTCATTAGAGTTACCTAGGATAAGCTTTAAGCAAAAAAGCGGCATTATTTAATATTCCAAAGCAAGATGCAAGATGCAAACTACGAAATGCACATGCGGCCTAGTCATGCATTATTTTTCGTTTCCTTCAAAGCGATTTCCTTCGTGTTTGTGTAAGGTGCAGGTTTCTTTTTGTGAACCCCTGCTCCATCACAATCATTGCAGCTCAATGAGAATGACAATATGTTAGGAAAAAACAAACATTGTGATATTTGGAAGGAAAGTGGAAAAAAACAAGGCCTGGTATTTAAACAAGCATAGCCTCACTGTCCCAAAGAAATACAACTACTCGGGATGCTGGTTGGGTGACAAGGGAGGTCATTTAACACATCTTAATTCACTAAAACCTAAATCTACCTCACTACAATTCTCCTTCCAAACCATATTCAAGAGCATAAAACAGCCTACACTTGAACCACTATTGGAAAAAATAAATGCTAAACTGATGCCGACCCTGACATATGGCACTGAAGCATTCTCAGGGAAGCTTGGTGTTTGTTTTTTAACAACGCCCAGAGAACAGGAAGTCTCTGAGACCCTAGAGGAGGTTATGGACAGAGGAGGCAGAGCCATACTCATATTGCTAGATCTATCTGCGGCCTTTGACACCGTCCCCCATGACCAACTCCTGCTGAGACTCCAGAAGTGCAGGTTTGGGGGCACAGTGCTTATTTGGTTTGCCTCCTTTCTAAAAGATCGCCAGCAAACAGTATGGTCCCCTCCTTTTGCTGCCCCTATTCCTCCTTTAGTGGTGGGTGTACCTAAGGGCTCCATTTTGAGCCTGACTCTTTTCAATATATATATATGACACCCTTAAGGACTCTAGCAGAGGAATATGGAGCCAAAATCGTATCATACACGGATGATACGCTGCTGCTATTCACCTGCAACCAAGGTATGGATTTTAATGGAGACAGGATTAACAAGTGTTCTCTTGGTTCCAGTGCAATCAGTTTAAGTGCAATCCTCGGAAGTCGGAGATCATCTTCTTTGGCCACCACCCCGGTAATATCTGGCATAGCTGGTGGCCTACTGATATGTCCCCTCCCACTACATCCGTAAAATCAGTGACAAATCTGGGGGTGAAGTTGGATGTGAACTTTCCATGCAGTAACAGATCCAGTCAGTGGTCAGCACTTGCTTCAGCATGCTTAGGATGCAGAAAGAGAAGAGAAGCACGTAATCCTCCTGAGGCGGAAGCCGGGAGTTCTTGTTGTGTACTTTTAAAATTTACTATCACCTTATTTACCTGTTTTTAAAAGCACTCACTCGCTCATTTGGATCCCTGGACCTGTCCTCTGAGCATAGCGCACAGCCGAGTGAAGGCTGATCGCCGACCCAAACTTCAAAACATTGCAGCCGCCATCGCCGGCGAGCCGCGTAACCACGCCCACTCTGAGGCCACGCCCACCGCCACTCCAGCCTCGTGATAAACATGTGTTTTCACCATACGCGCTGCGGACGGGCGCAGCGGGCGCGCCGAAGGCGCGCCTAAGGCAAGCCTGTCTGCGCCCGTCATCGCCAAGACATCGCCTCTCGCCTGTCCCCCTGGTCAAACAACCAAGGAAGTATACCGGTATGACAGAAACGGCCTCCTCGCTCTAAACCCGGGAAAAACTGCGAGAAAATATTGGGAAATGTTGGACAGACATACCTACACTGTAAGTCACGCCACTTCTCCACACCCAACCCCTGCTCCTCAAAGCATCTCTCAGGTGCATGCAATTTCACCCCTCTCACCATTCTACAACTCAATGTGAGATCATTACGCAAGCATCATCAAGAGATCAACACTCTTCTACTTGATGAGAACCCCGATATCCTTTTTATCTGTGAAACCTGGCTACATGATGATATGACCAGTGTCATCAATCTTGCGCTGCCAGAGAGCTATCAGATGAAGTCGATTAATAGAGACTCCAGAGGAGGTGGCATCGCCGTCATTTATAGAAATCAATTCCTATGCTCCTTCACTAAAGAATCTATTTCAAACTGTGAAAGCGCTCGCTTTAAGATCACAGTGGGCCCTCATTTCTCGTTATCTGGCCTTTATATTTATCGGCCCACCGGTCCCCCATCTAAATACATATCAGATCTCCTTGAAGCTGCAAGCTCCTTGGTGGTCAGCACGGCTAATTTTACGATACTGGGAGACTTGAATCTCCATTTTGATACGATCCAAGATGCCACTATTAAAAACCTCCTAGCCGACCTATCAGCCTTACAACTCTGCCCCCTGATCCAGGACGCCACCCATTTGGCTGGTCACATCCTAGACCCGGTTTTCTCCACCCTCCCGGAAACTATATTAGAGACACCCAAACCTATGGATTGGACGGATCACTACTTAGTCAAATTCACGACACTGATTAAGGAAGTGTTTAACAAAGCCGAACCTACCCGCCAACTCAAAAGAGCTTGGCACAAACTCTCAGCTAATGACTTACATACCACCTTAGGAGAATTCCACCAAGAAGCACAAACTAATATAGACACTGTATATGCTGCTTTCTGTGACTGGATAAATCAGGGACTAGACACCCTTATACCTCTTAAATGGGCTAAAGGACGCTGCTCTCCCTCTAACCCTTGGTATAATAACACCTTAAAAGACATGCGCAAGGAATGTAAGGCAGCTGAAAGAGCATGGAGACGTGAATACAATGTCAAAGACAAATATGCCTACCGACTCAAACAAAAGCTCTATCACAAAGCTATCAGTTCCGCTAGAGCCACCTTCTATGCGGAAGAAATTAATTCCAGTGTTAACACCTCCAAAGTTGTTTTCAAACTTGTGGATGAGTTGCAGAAAAATTAATCCTCTTCCTCCAACGCTATGTCAGCACAGCAATGTGAGGATCTTGCTCTCTTCTTTGTGAACAAAGTACAAAACATCTACAAATCCTTTCCTAACCACTCTGTTATAGCTCCCAGCTCCTCTCCTCCCATTAATAAACGCACCAAGATGGAGCTTATACCTGAGATTTCTCATGAAGACTTAGCTGGACTATGCAGGAAGGTTAAATCTGGTTCCCCAGCAGACCCCATGAGACCGATCAACTTTTTAGAATTCCTGGATTTCTTTCTACCTCACGTAGCATCCATATTAAATCTGTCTTTTTCTTTGGCCAATGTCCCGACTGCTTGGAAGCAAGCACGGGTCTCTCCCATCATCAAAAAACCGACCCTCGATCCCACCAAACCAGAAAATTATAGACCCATTTCGCTGCTTCCCTGGATTTCCAAACTTGCAGAGGCTCACGTCAACACCATCCTGTCCAAGCATATGGATCTAAACAACATCTTAGATCCATCCCAGAACGGTTTCAGACCAGGCCATAGCACCGAATCTGCTCTCCTAGCCACATCAGAACATCTTCGGACGATACTTGATGCCGGTCAAAGTGCTGCGCTGATCCTATTAGATCTCAGCGCGCCTTTGACACAGTATCGCATAACATTCTACTTCACCGTCTGAACATGGCAGGTATTTCGGACCATGCATTGGACTGGTTCCGATCCTTTTTGGAGGACAGGTCTTTTCAGGTCTCAGCCCCTCCTTTCCTCTCCCAGTCCCATTACATCGTACAGGGAGTACCCCAGGGCTCCGCACTCAGCCCATCCCTTTTTAACCTATATGTTCAGCCGCTTTCAGCAGTAGCCAGAGAATGGGGCCTCTCGCTGGTGTCATACGCTGATGACACTCTGCTAGCTATCACTCTTACCGAAGGCCCCTCTATCTCTGCAGCGAGGTTCAGGGATGGGCTGGCTGCCGTAGCCCAATGGATAGACGGATAGTTGCCTGCAGCTCAATGCAGGCAAGACGGAGATACTGCTCCTTGGAAAGAACACCAACTACTGGAATCAACACTGGTGGCCTCTGTCGTTAGGCACCATTCCTCCTCCCAAATCCCTGGTCAAAAACCTAGGCGTCTGGATGGATTCATCACTCAATTTCCAAACCCACACAAAAAGAGTAGCGGCCACCTGTGTGGGCCTGATGAGGAGCCTTAATCCCATACTTGGCTTTTTTGATCCCAAGGTCCGTCAAACAATTATACAAGCCACAATTCTGTCCCGCCTAGACTACGCTAACGTGTTACTCCTGGGCGCCAACAAAGCTGAGATTGCGCGCCTGCAGCGCATACAGAATACCGCTGCCAGAACCTTGGTTGGACTTCCCCGTAGGTGTTCGGCTAGAGCCACAATACGAAAACTGCATTGGCTACCGATTGAGTCCCGCATCCAGTTTAAAGCTCTTGTCATGATCTGCAAAATTCTCAAAACAGGACGCCCTGAACTTCTCTGCCCTCTCCTTTCCCCTTATGTGCCACAGCGCAATCTGCGCTCTCTTGGCCAACATTTATTGACAGTTCCCCGCACAAAGTTAGCTCCCACAGGCGGACGCTCCTTTAGAGTTCTAGGAGCCAAACTCCTGATCAATCTGCCAGCAAACATTCGCTCTATGGAAAACCTGTTGGCCTTCCGGCGAGCTGTCAAAACCTTTCTTTTTCCCCCCCTTTAGGTCTCCTGGCTCCTGGCTCCCTCCCTCCCTCCCTGTTAAGGATCTGTGGTTCCTTAGCGCCGGGACGCCCCTTTGCTGGGGCAGCTGTTGTGCTCTACCAAATTTTAACTTAACTTAACTTAAGCAGTTTTTACCTCTCTTGCCCATCCCGCATAAAAGAACGGTGGCCCAAGCCTCAATAATTTCTTGGCTGGACTACGTGAATGCACTTTACCTAGGGCTACCAGAGTATTTACTGGCTAGATTGCAGGTGGCCCAGAACGCAGCTGCCAGGGCAATACTGATGCTTGGCCCTAGAGTTCGCATGACAACACAATTGAGATCATTGAATTGGCTTCCTGTCGGCAAGAGGATCTAATTGAAGTCCTTGGTTCTCACCTTTAAGGCTCTCCACGGTAGCGATGCTGGGTACATTGTGAAGACAGTGCAATTCTACCATCCTCATCGCACTCTCAGGTCTTCAACACTCCAACTGGCTTGTACTCCTATATATCTGCGAGCTCGCATTGGGGGACGTTTCTTCTAGGTGCAAGCTGCGTAACTATGGAATTAGATGCCGCTGGACTAAGGTTGATGCTGGATCTCTTGGCATTTAGGAAATCACTAAAACGTGGTTGTTTCAGCTTTAATGTCCTGATCAGCGGTGACTGAGGCTTAGCGATATCAGTCATCACACCTAGTGCTGGGGCACTCAATTGAGTAGCTAAGCGCTTAACAAAACACATTAAACATAACATAACATAACTGTCTTCAGGTCATTGTTTAAGCTCCTGCATAAATCCTCACCAACCCAGGTTAAAATGGAATTCAAGCTGAGTGACCAAATCTTCATACAGAGAGCCAGCATGCTGAAGTACATGCATTCAGCATGGGCTGCCAAAAAATTAGTTCTGAAAACTCTCATTTGGTTAAAAACTACATTCATAAATAGTCTCATGCCTCTAAATGCTTGGTCAAAGTCCCTTAACAATCCCCTGCAGTTTAAAGGAACAACAACTTGTGAAACTTACATTTGCCTTAAAACAGCACTAAACAAAGAGGTTCTTATGGAATTCTTTGCAACTCACTGTCGAGCATTGTGGAAAAGAAAGCAAACTGATTTGCTCATTAAGAGCTACCCTAATAGAGGGGTCCATAAATGTATCACTGAATCATTCTCAGCAAACTAAAAAGTGAACTTTTGCCAACTTCGGATGGGCTGCTTCTCATCACTAGAGCATCACTGGGCATGTCTATCTGAAACCAATATATGCCTGCTCCAGGAATCACTAGCTCACCTGCCCTGTGTAAGCCCCACATTATTAGATAAGTGCAAATGCTCCGTCATTCATTGATTAGACAAAGGACATGGGCAATACTGGCAGCAGTTAAATTACTCTTGAATGAGGCTCATCCGTAGGCAATTGCTAGCCTCCTAAAATTACCGGAAAGAGGGTATACAACATTTATGAACCCAGCCACTGTGCCTAGCCTCCTGAGAGCTTCTGCCTTACTATAAAAAGTTAGGCTATGTGACAAGCTGTGGATCAAGGACTTAATATGGATATCATATGGGATTATCAACTATTCAGCTGTCACACTGTCATTATTATCTATTTGATAGCTAAAGGGACACAACTGCTGCAGAATCTTTATTGCTTTCTTTTTTATATCTTAAACCCAGGTCATCTGAACAGTGTGAGTAGCTAATGCAACTGTGTTCTGTTGCTTCTAGAGAGCTGAATAGATTATGAATAGTTTACCTTCTCTACCCTTGTTGACCTAAATCTGTAATAAAAAACACAAATAGACTTGACTATTTTTGGGATACACAGATACACAGATACACAGATCCCATGTGTCTGTCAATGACTGGTGTCTTCATACATAATAAGGCACAAGGCGTGTTTTAGAATGTTTCATAAGCTTATTTCTAAAAGTCTATGGCACTAGTTTGCCGAATTTTTAAAATATGTTACACATTATAACTCTTCGCACAGAGTTGCTGATTATTTGCTCAAATGTATTGTTTTAAAAAAACTATTCATGCTTGCTTAATTCTCTGAGTCTTGTACTTTGCATTTAAATGGACTTGACTGTCTAAATAAAGTATTCTAAAAGTCGAAAGACTCTCGCAAGACACTCTCGAGAGTGGGAACACACAAATGCCTCCCTCCGCTTGTATATTTTTCTGAGTCTTGCAAGAGTATCACAGACTCAAACAGTTAGCATGTGTCTTATGGATAACAGCCCTGTATTCTTGGGTGTGGGCAGCAGAGTGTGTAAGCACATATGCCTCTCTGCTGAAAACTCTCTTTCGTCAGATATATTTTCTCTACTCCTCCCTATTTTTTATGAACCAGTGAGAGTCTTGCGAGAGCTCAAATTATTTGTCAAATTATTTATTACAGTAATAACTCTTTATAGTTCCCATTACTAGGGTATGGGGAGAAAGTGACCTCTCCACTCAGAACTTTCCAGACTTTAACAGGAGTATAGAGTATGGTGTAAGGAGAGACTGAACTATATAATTTAGATCGTGCAACGCTGATTCATATTCCCAAAAGTTAAACAGTGGGCCCAGCTCCCGGAAATCGCTCCCCACTCAGGAGTGTATTACTAAGTACTGAAGTTGCAGTCCCAAGAGTCCTTGGTCGGTCTTCCTGGGCACAGGTTAAAAAATGCTGTTTATCCAACCGAATTCAAAATAAACACTCTTTCGCTTCTTTTCCGTCTTATTTAATCTTTCAAATGTGTTCAATTCACACAATGTTTCTTCATATGTATATCATAGTAGGTACTTTGTTTCCCAAATGCATTGACATCCGTTATTCAAACATGTGTATTCTTCCCTTCCAATGCATTTTGCAACGTGTGCCTTTGTCAGGGGATTTTCTATGGAATAAGTTCAATATATCATGGTAAGTATTATTAGGAAATCATCGATTTTTGAACCACCACCATGTGCTTTTGGTGAATTAAATAAATGCAACTTCAATATTCTCACCTAAACCACCTCAAATGTCAAACGATTACAATGTAATGATATAAACCGTGTTTGATGCGGTGGCGTGTCGGTCTCACTATCACGGTGCTTTACGTGTGTTAGTGGCCTTCATGTGCTCTAACGGTCATAGCGGCACTTTGTATAAATAAGTCTACTTGTTTTGTGTATTTAAATAATATAAATTAAGCTAAATTAAGCTAGCGAACTTTAGAATCTTTGGTCTAATCTTCATGCTAATTGTATATGTAATAGTCCCCCTGGACACTCTCTTTGTTTTCAATTATACAGTGGTCCAGTCCAGGTGGTTTAGGACCCAAGCCTTGCTGGTTTACACAAAAACAACACCTGAAGTGCAAGGCGACTTACACAGAACAACCAGAGATGCGAGGGGCGACTTACACACAAGACAACAAAACTTGAGGCGCAGGGCGACTTACACACAAACCAACAAAACGTGCAGACTTGGGGGCAGATTTATGAAGCCCTTGTGCCACGTTTACGCCGCTGTTACGTCACGCAAGGTGGTGTAAACGTGGCGCATCCTTACGAACGATCTGCCTAGATGCGTCACGTTGTAAAGCCCTGCGCGGCTTGTGGGCGTTCCGGCGCAGGGTGGGCGTTCCGGGGCAGGTGCGCCTCGCAAAAGTGGCTGAGTGAAATCTATGAGATTTCACTCAGTCACTTTTAAGCCAATGCTGCGTCAAAAGCCTGTGCCTGCTTGAAGCAGGCGTAGGTCTTGACGCAGCATTGTTAAAATGGGGCACCCCCGAGCCTTGCTGGAGCTGCGTCGCGCTTGCGACGCAACTCCAGCAATGCGCCACATTTCCGGCACAGATGCGTCACGCATCTGTGCCGTTTTTGCACCATGGTGCGCCGCTTTATAAATGCAAAGAAAACAGAACAAGTTGGCTGGGCAGGGAAATTTAACTAAAGCAAATTCCAATCACGTAGTCAAAATGTACCACGTGACCACCGGGTCTGAATACCAAAGTAAGTTTATTTTTTCTTAGAAATTTAAATTCAAATTCAAGGGCACAGGCAAAAACAAGACAACTGTTATTACAGTGAATTCATGTTGACACTATCTACAACTATACAAAATTTACAAATGTACAACACTTACGGGGATACATTAAGCAATACAAGTGAACAGGACACACCAAAACGATACAAAAATCAATAAACAACATCAATTGCCGTTATATACAGTGAAAAAACTTTCAAATGCAAAAGCAAATGTATAGCCAGTCCATAACAATATGAAACCATGTGACAGGCGGAACAGATGGAATGTGATGCCTGCCTGTCAACCAATCCTGTGTATAAGTGTTTCTAGCGGGTTTGCACAACTAGGATCCAGAAATAATTGGAGAGGTTCTATCCTAGGGGCACCCTTAGAGTTTGCCACAGGGTGGGAGTGTCGACGCGTTTCGAACCTTCATTAGTTACAGGTTCTCCTCAGGACGGGGACTGGGGACAGGAATTCTGTAAGAGACATACAGAGTGGGTGTCAGGTTTTAATGAAACTTCTACAAAATACTCCGACTCCAGGGAGCTAGAACACAGTGATTACCTGCACAATGGCAAGGAGATAGTCGTGGTGTCGGTTGGACTCAACCAGGAAAGAATTTTTCTGAAAAAAGAACAAGTGAAAGAAGGCTCAGAGCGGTGGCTACCAAGGGGAAGGAGTGATACACACGAGAAGGCAGCACGCATAATGTGCTATGATTGTGGTCCTACCTGTACTTCAACCAGGGCTGAGGTTGGGGTGCAGAGCCCGCAACACGGTGCCCGAGCGGAGGAGTGGAAAGCTCACATAATGAACCGTCTCAATTTGGGATCTGGGGGATCATAAAAAAACATCAAAACCAGAGTCAGTGTCGCTGGAGCGGGTTGGCGCTCCCACATATCAGTTTGAAACACCCACAGTGAATGTCACGTACCTGGGAACCCAAACAGTCACAGGGGACTCCTCCGCGCCAGCAAGAGAATGAGGATTGCGCTGGTGCCTGCCGGGGAAAGTGCGAGCTCGCATTAATAACATGCCCGAGTTTTGTACCACAAAGCGGTTATGAAGGCAGGAGCGTCCCTGGGGCGCGAGGCACTTACTTTGTAAGAAGGAATTAATCCGGCGTTCTTAGAGCAGCACTGCGGTCAGTCTGTACCGCGCCGCGCTCAACCACTGTGTTAAAGAACCCGCCCGGTCGAAAGGCCGGTGGGCGTGGCTTGAGGGTGGCAGACGCCAAGAATGCTGGTTATTGTAGTTTGACTGCTCACCAGTAGTGATACAGCGTGGGAGGGTCGGATGGAGGTCGGGAACTGGTACGCTGTAGTGCAGCATATGGGGTCATTATAATGTTCTGAGCACATTATCACAAGTGCAGGAAGTGTCCGCAGGAATTTTTTAAGCAGCACAGGGGGTAAAAAACGGTCGCAAAGCTACTTTTTCGAATGTGGTGCAACATAAAAGGTGTGTGCAAGCATTTGAACACATTTGACATATTTCACAGTTCATTTGGAAAACAGCGCATTGAAGAGACACAATACATTTGGTTATGGAGTATGAAAACATGTAAAGTTAGATCTCATACATAGTTCACAATCACATAGATCCTAAGGGTACAAATGCTGATATTTACACAGGGTCTCATGGCAACAGCACACAAGCCTAAGCAATGCAGAGGAATATATTTGCAGGTTTCTGATAGAGCTACTACTCTAGGACACATAGCAATGGGATTTCAACCCGCCCACCCCTGGTTGCCTCAACGCTCCAAGCAAGAGAGAGTAGGGAAGCACACACAGTGAGAAAAAAGTGTGAAAAAAGTGAGAATCACAGCACAGCCAAGCTCAGCCAAAAGATTCAGTTCATAGGCTGGTAGATTCAGTCATTTCATTCAGGCCAGAATTGGATGTGTCAAACTTAAGTATGAGGTACGCCTCTTTTTGTGAGAGACGGGCATCTGGGTCACCGCTGCCGCCTCTGATGACCGCCAGTACTGTCCATCTCATGTCCTGACTGGAATGTTTTTGTTGTACATAGTGAGAAACCATCGGGGCCGTCAAGATTTTGTTATTGATTCTTGACCGGTGTTGTATGATTCTCTGACGGACTTCCTGTGTAGTTTTGCCAATATATAGCAAGTTGCACGGCGTAAACTGTGTATTTTGTCTTGCAGTTTGTGTGCTCGTTGTGACGCCAAAAATTTTTTCCATCCGTGAAGAGCGAGCCTTCCATCGTGAGTTCACACACTGAGCAAGTCCCGCATTTGCGGTGCCCTGTGACTGGACTTGCTCCGAAGATGGTGCTTTGAGCGACCTTTTTTGACACTGGTCTGGTGGTTGTAATCATTTGGCCAATACTCCTGTTCTTCTTTAGTGCAAAAAGAGGGGTACCTATATCAGGGAGTGTTTCTTGCACCAAATGCCAACTCTTTCTGATGATTTTCTGGAGTTGGTTCGTGTGGGGGCCAAAGGTGGAAACGCACACCATCCTCTCCGTTGTCGGTCTTGATCTCTTTTCTAGGAGATGTTCCCTAGGTGTCCATCTGGCTCTCTTCATGGAATGCTTCAAGAGTTTTTGGGGGTAGCCCCGTTCTTGTAACTTCAAGGTAAGATTCTGGCCATGTAGCTCAAACTGCTCGATGGTAGTACAGTTGCGTCTCACACGGAGATATTGGCCATAAGGGAGGTTATCCCTTAGGCTCCGCGGGTGGTAGCTCTTGTAATGAAGAGCATTATTTTTGTCCGTCTTCTTTTGATACAGAGAACACGACAACATGTTGTCCCTCACTGAAACTTCGACATCCAGAAATGGAAGAGATCTTTCATGGTAGCTCAAACTGAACTTAATATCTGGACTCCTGTTGTTCAGCCACACGTGGAATTCTTCTAGTAGTGTAGATGTTCCGTTCCACACACACCACACGTCATCTATATATCGGAACCACTGTCCGATGTAGCCTCTGTAGGGGTTGTTATTCAGCACATATTTTTCTTCGAATTGTCCCATGAACAAGATGGCCATTTCAGGGGCAAAGGGGCAGCCCATAGCCGAGCCTTTGATTTGGAGAAACATTTCCTCTTCGAAGGTAAAAAAATTCTTTTTCAGAGCTACAGTGGCCAATGAGATTATGAACTCAGTGGGAATTCTGTGAGGGCGTGGTCGATTGTCCAGATACAGTTCCATCACGTCTAAGCCATCTTGTTGTGGTATTTGTGTGTATAAGGATGACACATCCATAGAGGCAAGGAGTTGAGTTGAGGAGTCAAATGGAAGGCCTTCTACTTTGTTTATAAAATCCATGGTGTCGCGCAAGAAAGATGGTACTTGCACCACAAGGGGTTTCAGGAAAACGTCAACGAATTTGGAGATGGGTTCAAACACAGAATCACACCCGGACACAATGGGGCGGCCGGGTGGTAATTTCGGATCTTTGTGTACTTTGGGGAGAAAGTACAAAGCCGAGCAAGAAGTCTTGGAGATGGGTCTTTCCTTTGTACCGGGGGTAGCCATGGATTTTACCAAAATCAAAATGGAAGTTATGGAGTTTTTTCGGAAGGTCCGCTTGAGATGGTTCTTCAAGGATGCTACGGATCAAGTCTCCTCTGAGGCATCAGGGTTGAGAAATAAGTCCTCGTTTTGTCCACCTAACCACAATGTCTCTAAAAATATACTGGCCTTTGAACGTTCGGTCATGTCTTCGCTGAATGTCCTGGAAAAAAAACGTCCTTTCGTCCCAAGAAACATCACTAAGAAACAGAAAGAAGCTATCCAAGAACTTAAAAATCAGCAGGAGGCCGTCATCAGGCAAGCCGATAAAGGGGGCGCGGTGGTCTTGTGGTCTAAAGATCTTTACCGCACTGAAGGGCGGAATCATGTGTACAATCAGGAGTGGTACCGCAAGATCACCCACGATCCCACTGCACAGATACAAGACGAAGTCAGTAAACTTGTCAACGCCGCCAAAGACTCAGGGTTCCTTGGACCAAAGGAATCTGAATACCTCATTAAAAAACACCCAAGAACACCACACCTGTACTTTCTCCCCAAAGTACACAAAGATCCATGGATTTTATAAACAAAGTAGAAGGCCTTCCATTTGACTCCTCAACTCAACTCCTTGCCTCTATGGATGTGTCATCCTTATACACACAAATACCACAACAAGATGGCTTAGACGTGATGGAACTGTATCTGGACAATCGACCACGCCCTCACAGAATTCCCACTGAGTTCATAATCTCATTGGCCACTGTAGCTCTGAAAAAGAATTTTTTTACCTTCGAAGAGGAAATGTTTCTCCAAATCAAAGGCTCGGCTATGGGCTGCCCCTTTGCCCCTGAAATGGCCATCTTGTTCATGGGACAATTCGAAGAAAAATATGTGCTGAATAACAACCCCTACAGAGGCTACATCGGACAGTGGTTCCGATATATAGATGACGTGTGGTGTGTGTGGAACGGAACATCTACACTACTAGAAGAATTCCACGTGTGGCTGAACAACAGGAGTCCAGATATTAAGTTCAGTTTGAGCTACCATGAAAGATCTCTTCCATTTCTGGATGTCGAAGTTTCAGTGAGGGACAACATGTTGTCGTGTTCTCTGTATCAAAAGAAGACGGACAAAAATAATGCTCTTCATTACAAGAGCTACCACCCGCGGAGCCTAAGGGATAACCTCCCTTATGGCCAATATCTCCGTGTGAGACGCAACTGTACTACCATCGAGCAGTTTGAGCTACATGGCCAGAATCTTACCTTGAAGTTACAAGAACGGGGCTACCCCCAAAAACTCTTGAAGCATTCCATGAAGAGAGCCAGATGGACACCTAGGGAACATCTCCTAGAAAAGAGATCAAGACCGACAACGGAGAGGATGGTGTGCGTTTCCACCTTTGGCCCCCACACGAACCAACTCCAGAAAATCATCAGAAAGAGTTGGCATTTGGTGCAAGAAACACTCCCTGATATAGGTACCCCTCTTTTTGCACTAAAGAAGAACAGGAGTATTGGCCAAATGATTACAACCACCAGACCAGTGTCAAAAAAGGTCGCTCAAAGCACCATCTTCGGAGCAAGTCCAGTCACAGGGCACCGCAAATGCGGGACTTGCTCAGTGTGTGAACTCACGATGGAAGGCTCGCTCTTCACGGATGGAAAAAAATTTTGGCGTCACAACGAGCACACAAACTGCAAGACAAAATACACAGTTTACGCCGTGCAACTTGCTATATATTGGCAAAACTACACAGGAAGTCCGTCAGAGAATCATACAACACCGGTCAAGAATCAATAACAAAATCTTGACGGCCCCGATGGTTTCTCACTATGTACAACAAAAACATTCCAGTCAGGACATGAGATGGACAGTACTGGCGGTCATCAGAGGCGGCAGCGGTGACCCAGATGCCCGTCTCTCACAAAAAGAGGCGTACCTCATACTTAAGTTTGACACATCCAATTCTGGCCTGAATGAAATGACTGAATCTACCAGCCTATGAACTGAATCTTTTGGCTGAGCTTGGCTGTGCTGTGATTCTCACTTTTTTCACACTTTTTTCTCACTGTGTGTGCTTCCCTACTCTCTCTTGCTTGGAGCGTTGAGGCAACCAGGGGTGGGCGGGTTGAAATCCCATTGCTATGTGTCCTAGAGTAGTAGCTCTATCAGAAACCTGCAAATATATTCCTCTGCATTGCTTAGGCTTGTGTGCTGTTGCCATGAGACCCTGTGTAAATATCAGCATTTGTACCCTTAGGATCTATGTGATTGTGAACTATGTATGAGATCTAACTTTACATGTTTTCATACTCCATAACCAAATGTATTGTGTCTCTTCAATGCGCTGTTTTCCAAATGAACTGTGAAATATGTCAAATGTGTTCAAATGCTTGCACACACCTTTTATGTTGCACCACATTCGAAAAAGTAGCTTTGCGACCGTTTTTTACCCCCTGTGCTGCTTAAAAAATTCCTGCGGACACTTCCTGCACTTGTGATAATGTGCTCAGAACATTATAATGACCCCATATGCTGCACTACAGCGTACCAGTTCCCGACCTCCATCCGACCCTCCCACGCTGTATCACTACTGGTGAGCAGTCAAACTACAATAACCAGCATTCTTGGCGTCTGCCACCCTCAAGCCACGCCCACCGGCCTTTCGACCGGGCGGGTTCTTTAACACAGTGGTTGAGCGCGGCGCGGTACAGACTGACCGCAGTGCTGCTCTAAGAACGCCGGATTAATTCCTTCTTACAAAGTAAGTGCCTCGCGCCCCAGGGACGCTCCTGCCTTCATAACCGCTTTGTGGTACAAAACTCGGGCATGTTATTAATGCGAGCTCGCACTTTCCCCGGCAGGCACCAGCGCAATCCTCATTCTCTTGCTGGCGCGGAGGAGTCCCCTGTGACTGTTTGGGTTCCCAGGTACGTGACATTCACTGTGGGTGTTTCAAACTGATATGTGGGAGCGCCAACCCGCTCCAGCGACACTGACTCTGGTTTTGATGTTTTTTTATGATCCCCCAGATCCCAAATTGAGACGGTTCATTATGTGAGCTTTCCACTCCTCCGCTCGGGCACCGTGTTGCGGGCTCTGCACCCCAACCTCAGCCCTGGTTGAAGTACAGGTAGGACCACAATCATAGCACATTATGCGTGCTGCCTTCTCGTGTGTATCACTCCTTCCCCTTGGTAGCCACCGCTCTGAGCCTTCTTTCACTTGTTCTTTTTTCAGAAAAATTCTTTCCTGGTTGAGTCCAACCGACACCACGACTATCTCCTTGCCATTGTGCAGGTAATCACTGTGTTCTAGCTCCCTGGAGTCGGAGTATTTTGTAGAAGTTTCATTAAAACCTGACACCCACTCTGTATGTCTCTTACAGAATTCCTGTCCCCAGGCCCCGTCCTGAGGAGAACCTGTAACTAATGAAGGTTCGAAACGCGTCGACACTCCCACCCTGTGGCAAACTCTAAGGGTGCCCCTAGGATAGAACCTCTCCAATTATTTCTGGATCCTAGTTGTGCAAACCCGCTAGAAACACTTATCCACAGGATTGGTTGACAGGCAGGCATCACATTCCATCTGTTCCGCCTGTCACATGGTTTCATATTGTTATGGACTGGCTATACATTTGCTTTTGCATTTGAAAGTTTTTTCACTGTATATAACGGCAATTGATGTTGTTTATTGATTTTTGTATCGTTTTGGTGTGTCCTGTTCACTTGTATTGCTTAATGTATCCCCGTAAGTGTTGTACATTTGTAAATTTTGTATAGTTGTAGATAGTGTCAACATGAATTCACTGTAATAACAGTTGTCTTGTTTTTGCCTGTGCCCTTGAATTTGAATTTAAATTTCTAAGAAAAAATAAATTTACTTTGGTATTCAGACCCGGTGGTCACGTGGTACATTTTGACTACGTGATTGGAATTTGCTTTAGTTAAATTTCCCTGCCCAGCCAACTTGTTCTGTTTTCTTTGCTGTCGAGATCCGGGCTGGGGAGGTGTTGGATCCAAAACCTTCTCTGTTTTTCAGCTTTATAAATGCGGCGCACCATGGCTGGCGGAGCTGTGGCCCACTGTGGCGCATGTTAACTGGCGCATCCCTGGGGATGCGCCAGTTAACATAAATCTGCCCCCAAATATGCAGCGTATGATGACTAACACACATTTAACACTACACAACATGTAAGTAGGGGGAGACTTACACATGGAACCAGAAATGCCAGAACCACCCTCATGTAAGAGTACAATGTGACTACCACCCACTCTGTAGAAAGTGACACCCATGTGTAGAAAAGAAAACAATAACTGTGGCATCACAAAACAAGAAAATGTTCCACTGGTCATGCAAACTCAATTCCTATAACTGTAGTACATTTTTAAACTGTAACCCCCACCAGTGAGTGACCTCTCACCCGAGTAGTACTACTCTTGACACACTCTAGTCATATGTACTCCAAGACGTAATATAGTGTAAAATAAGCTGTAACTAAACAACAATGCAATTACATGTTTGACCTAAACAAGTGACCCCCCCTTAAAAGAATAACTGCATGCCAGTAACCACAACCAAAACACTTTGCTGTATGTAAAAAAAAATCTTTGTAGAAATGTAAAAGGATGTTCAGTCATAAACGATTCACAAACCAGAGCAACTCTTGAAACACGAAACTCACTTTGCAGAACTGGAACAGTTCACACAACGGCCCCTCGCGGCGGGATGCCTGGCTTTCACCTTGTGGATACCCTGCCGGGGTTATCTCACAGGGGAATACCAGGACGGGTTCCCTAAGCAAGCGCCGGGAAACCCTTTGTGGGTAGCTGTGCGCTATATAAGCTCAAATACATTTACATTTACATTTACATTAGTAACCTTAGGTGAATATCAAAACTAAAATGATCAATTCACAGCTTAAATTGATTTCCTGCAATCAAGTTTAATTTAGTTGTGATTCAATTTTTTATGGCACCATGTGTCTTCATGATGAACTTGGAGGCTGCCCCACAACTGCCCAATGTGCAGTCATACATATGGACTATAAACAAAAAATACCCGTGGTTTCTCAGAGCTTCACAAAACCGTCAAACAAAGGATAAAGACAAGAGGTGCAGCCAATCTGGGCAATGTAACATCCCTGGACACCTTGAAATTTCATGAAGACATGAAATGCATCCGAACAGAACAATGCGACATTCCCGGTCTTGGCAAAATGTGTACACAACATGCTGGAAACTACAGGAAACTACGTAGCTCTGAAACCTGCGATGTTCCTCCATTATCAAAATGTCGGCATGCAGAGAACATCACATCAGATGGCACTCGGATTCACAAAGCTGAATTGCGTCCCACACCAGGAAAAACAGCAGCGTACTACCAAAGACTTCACTGGAGACCTCACTGAAGACACGTGTGACACTGTAACTATGGTACACGCGCTGTTTTGAAAATTCTAATTCTTGAGAAACAGTAAATGGACAGACATTTAGGCATCTTGTAGTGATGGAAATCTAGAAAAAAAACTGAAAAACTCACCCAAGTTTTAGATAGAAATCTAAGCAATAGATTCTAAATGCCAAAACCTCACTGACAATGCATGTCGTGAGATTCCCAGCACATGTTAAGCATGCAATACAGATGGCACAAAGAAACATACAACCAAAATGCTGGGGGCCCATTCCTGAAATGAGCATTGCAATGTACCTCTAATGATGCACTGACAGTCTGAAGTGCAAGGCATTATGTTAGAAAAACACCCTTTTCTTTGTTCCGGCGCTGCCTAACATTGCATAAACATGCCACAGATGTAGAAAATGAGTAACAATGAAATCAGATGGGACACTCCACAGACCAACTGCTTGTGCTTTCCATGTGTCTCTAAAGCACTGAATGAGCAAAAGCACACCGCTTGTGAAATCCTCACACTGAAACAGTCTAAGCTAATTCCAATCAATATAAAAAGAAACCATATTCCGCTATTGTGCTGCCACCAACTTCTTCCATATCCGGTGCATAAAAGTAAAAGTGGAGACGCAGCAAAAAAGTCCTTAAGTGAAAGTCAATGGAGCATGTCCAGGTTGGAGCTGTCCCGTTTGACAGGACACTGGTCGGTGGGGCCGTCCGTTGACAAGGACACTGGTGGGGCTGACTTGCCTGTAGCTCCAAACTTGCTTCCTGTTCTTACTCTTATTTCTTGTAGTTACTCTTGGTTTCTGTAGTTACTCTTGGTTTCTGTAGTTTATCCTAGTCCATTTGTAGACAGCTTTTAAAATCCAGCAGTACGCTTGAGTCCAGGTCCAGCTTGTCACCAAAATATGTTGCATCCTAAGACAGGTAGGCATGTAGAGCTTTGTTGGTTTCTTTATTATTTCCATGTAAATATAAACATCAGTCTTTATTCCAGTTGCCAGTCCTACTCCAGCCCGACCAGGAGCAGCCTCCCTGCTGTTCAGCCCATCTCCAACTGTCACCACTCATTGACACTCAGGCATTCCATTCATTATAAACACACCAACATTACGATACCATCTCATTCTGGCTGAGCAGCTAGGAGACAGCTAGGCTGGATAACATAAAAAAACACTGAAGAGGATATAACAAATAGTTTTCAAAAAATGGTGCTTAACCTACAAAGCTCTGCAGGGGAATGGGTCCCAGTACCTCTGTTAGAATATGCACTAGAAATTTTCATTCCAGTGATAAGTCCCTGCTATTGGTCCCATGCATTCAATGATCTAGATGCGGTGGTAGAGCCTCCTCCTATTTGGCTCCTACCTTCTGGAATAAATTGTTGTTTTCTTTTTGTTCGAACCTGCCATGACTACAGAAAATTCAGGAAAGCATAAAAACAGCACTGGTCTAGATGTTTCACCTAGGTTTTGGGTTGGCTGTGTGCCAAAATACTCTGGTTGGGGTGAATTATGTGTGATATCAAATTATTGTTTTGTAGTCACTCTAAAGGTAGATACCCCATTGGCAACTAGCTGACACTCCCTGTAATTCACCTAAATACAGTATTTGGGTGGCACCTGATGCCAGGACTTGTGAGTTCAAGGTACACAAACAAAGAGTGGACAAAGAAGATTGCTGATCCAAGAAATGAGGAACAACTGCTGCCTTGGTGACAACCTTTACAGCCTATCTGCCTCCTTATGGAGAAATTGACTTGTACTGCCACTGTGCAGACTCCAGGAAGCCAAGTGTAACTGTGTAACCTTTTGAATCCCCAGGATTGGTTTGTGACTCAAGTTCGCCTACCCCTTGATTGCCTCAATTTTGATTGCTAAAATAGCACAGAAGGTTTAGGTGATCAAGTGAGATAAGAAAAGGATGGGAACAGCTGGGAAGGAGACCTGAAAGGCCAAACAAACACCATTAGCAGATCATACATTGGTTCTATATTTCAAATTCTGTTTTACCTTCTCTCTTTACCAGTAAAGCAAACAAGAATTTTCCATATCCATATGGGACACGAGGAATGGATTCTTCCTTTTTGAAACTAGTGTTTCTAATATAGAAGTACTGAAATATAATAACAATTATTACGAGAGGAAAGTTACAGTTTATCAAATGTACCTTTTTCAGATACTAAGATACTCACGAAAACAGAAGAGCTGCCAAGCTTTACAGGGGACGAATCCAATATACACCTCTGAACACCCCTGTTAGAGATGGCAACATAAAAGAATATTTGTGAGGAACGAACAATGAACACTTGTTGCTTTGTTTCCTGAACGAATGCAATGTTATAATCCATAACAAGGAAAAGTAGTATGTATACAGGCACTCCTTGTGACTATGAACAAAGTCTTGTAAATAAATCGAACCGTAGAACAATGCTAGGTTAGGCACACGAGTATTGAATAATCTTCTTTTATTCCCAAACATCATGTAGGCAGCAGATAGCATAAGAAACAATATCACATAAGTGAAAGAATAGATTAGTGGCTCTACGAGCCACTCCGATTAACATCAATCACACAAGGCTGTCCTGCTCAATCTGACCTACATATACAGAGAAGGGGTGACAACTCAGCATAGCGGGAGCAGCTAAACCTTACCGCACCCTCTCAGAAATTCCAAACGCCACCCGCATACACCACCAACTGATCCGAAAGGCCAAGAAAACCGCCTTCAAGGAACGACTAGATAACAACGCCCACAACAGCAAGGAACTTTTCAACATCGTCAAGGAATTTACCAATCCCTCCGCCAACTCTAACGACATCAACCCCTCTCAAGCACTCTGCGACTCACTAGCCTCATTCTTCCACAGCAAAATTGCAGACATCCACAACAGCTTCGACAACCAACCCGGAGACCAACCCTCCCAACCATCTACCGGACCTGCACCCCCTCGAACACCCTTAATGACTGGAACCCTATCTCCACTGAGGACACCATCCGCCTGATGAACTCCATCCACTCAGGATCCCCCACAGACCCTTGTCCTCACCACATCTTCAACAAAGCAGACTCCATCATAGCACCGCACCTCCGAGACGTCATCAACTGCTCCTTCAAATCCGCCACCTTGCCGGAAAGCTGGAAACACGCAGAACTTAGCGCCCTTCTGAAAAAACCCACAGCGGACCCCACCGAACTCAAAAACTACCGCCCCATCTCGCTCCTTCCATTCCCGGCCAAAGTCATCGAGAAAGCAGTCAACAACCAGCTCGCCGCCTTCCTCGAAGCCAACAAATCCCTCGACTCCTCACAGTCCGGCTTCCGAGCCAAACACAGCACTGAAACCGCACTAATCGCAGCAACAGACGACATTCGAACTCTACTGGACAATGGAGACACAGTCGCCCTCATCCTCCTCGACCTCTCCGCAGCTTTCGACACAGTCTGCCATAGCACCCTTCTACAACGCCTCAGAAACATCGGAATCCAAGGAAAAGCACTGGAATGGATCACCTCGTTCCTCACCGGAAGAACTCAGAGAGTCTGCCTTCCACCATTCAAGTCAGAGGCCACTGAAGTCATCTGCGGCGTACCACAAGGATCCTCACTCAGCCCCACCCTCTTCAACGTATACATGAGCCCCCTCGCGACCATCGCACGCCAACACAACCTCAACATCATCTCCTACGCTGATGACACTCAACTGATCCTCTCACTCACCAAAGACCCGAACACCGCCAAAACCAACCTGCATGAAGGAATGAAAGAAGTAGCCGAATGGATGAAACACAGCCGTCTAAAACTGAACTCAGATAAAACAGAAGTCCTTATCTTAGGTACCTCCCCCTCTGCATGGGACGACTCTTGGTGGCCACAAGCCCTTGGAAAAGCACCCATCCCGACAGACCACGCACGGAACCTGGGCGTCATCCTGGATTCCTCACTTTCGATGAACAGACAAGTCAACGCCGTCTCTTCATCTTGCTTCAACATTCTTCACATGCTCAAAAAAACATTTCGTTGGATCCCCACCGAAACTAGGAAAACGGTCACCCACGCTCTGGTCACGAGCCGACTGGACTATGGAAACACCCTCTACGCCGGTACTACAGCTAAACTCCAGAAAAAACTCCAACGAATCCAAAACGCCTCAGCCAGGCTCATATTAGACATCCCGCGTAAAGAACATATCTCTGATCACCTGAAAAACCTTCACTGGCTTCCCGTCAATAAGAGGATCACTTTCCGGCTCCTAACCCACGCACACAAAGCACTCTACGAAATCGGACCAGAATGCCTCAACACACGACTGTCCTTCTACACCCCCTCCCGCCAGCTACGATCAGCCAACCAGGCCCTTGCCACTGTACCCCGCATCAACAAAACTACCATGGGAGGTAGATCCTTCTCCTACCTGGCAGCTAAAACCTGGAATTCACTTCCCACTTACCTTTGCCTTACTCAGAACCACCTAGCATTCAGAAAGCAACTTAAAACGTGGATATTTGACAAGTAATTCCCCACCCCTCCTCAAGCGCCTTGAGACCCTCTGGGTATGTAGCGCGCTATATAAATTCTTTGACTTGACTTGACTTGACTTGAAACCCGAAGTGTCTTTTATCCACTTCCTGTTCAAGGCGCAATGTTGTTACACTCAGGAGCCGCACACTGAACCGCTGCATCATTTGGCGCTTCCTGGCTCGGAACGCCGCGTGAATTCCACTACCTGCAAAGCTTCCTCCCTTCTCTCAGGAAGATGTTAATGAACGATGGTACCTCAGGCGATTCACATGTGGAGGCAGCTCTGTTTCAATGCATGTTATCAACACTACCACAGAGCCTCCTCATTAGTGTTGTAACACCCAGAGGACTGCCCCTTGTAGTAGACGAGCTACTCCACTGCAACTGCAGGCACCAAAAAAGCAAGAATGAGTTCACCATCCTGCTGCTGCTTACTGGGACTACCAATGCAGCAGCTGCCCAGGAAGAGGTCGCCATGCACCCAATCGCAGGCGGATAATCGCTCCATGTGTGGGGATGCTAGAACTGGCTGGAGCCACACAGCATCAATATCCATGGCACCAGACCCTGTGTAGCAACCAAAGGCATTACCCAGACCCGACACCAACGCAGATGGAAACTGACCTGCACATTGAGGTACTTCATGGACAGTGAGAACCAAGTTGAGAGTTGCCCAGTTGTCATGTTTGCCCCTTCTTGATGATTCAAATACAAAGAGTTAGCCTCTGACCACCACCACCCCAAAGTACAAAGCAACTCTGCACCATTCCCCCCAGCCTGACTCTGAGGGAGGTGACATGCCAGTGGGATCCGAAGACCCTCAAAGTCTGAGCCCACCCTTTGGGTGCCTAGCTGGACTCCTCAATATCGTATGCACCTTCTTTACACAGGCCCCATCCGCGTGTGTCTCCTGCAGCAAAGACCCTATGCCTAAAGACACCATTGCATGTGAGCTCCACAACCTGAGGAGAAGTAGACCAACAGTGTCCCTATGTGCCTGAGCATCTAAAGGACCAAGCCCCCCTCTGGGTTCACCCAGACTAGCCCCCCAGGCCAAGCTTGCATCCTCCTTTCGGCCTTAGACATGAACAATTATAGCTGCCTCCTTACCTAATGCTACTACCCATAGACTTGCAATTTAACCGGGCATGGCTTTTACAGCTCCCCCAAAGGGACAATCTAAAATACTCGCCAGACTCAACACAATGATTCGTGCAAGACCCCACTGTTGAGTCTACACCTTACAAACTAACATGCATGAGGCAACGAAGCCCATAGAGGAAAATTTTTGCCTACACACCTCTTACTCTCGAAGGCATGTCGGTATGGAGCCTTCCATGAAACTCTAGCCTATAAAAAGGACACCAGAAGCGTACTAGACCTTAAAAAATTATAAGGAGCAAATGGTTGGAGGCTGAATTTCATAGACATTGTACACAGATGTCTCAGGGTGGAAAGGTCTTGGCCCTGTGAACTGGTAGACTTTATGGTCTAGTATTCTTTGTAGTCGTCTAGGGAGCATTGTCCCTATATCTCATATAGCTAGGATGACCACATTTTCTGAAAAAAAAAAAAAAAACGGGACCGCAATAGACACAGAAATAGCACTCCATGCTTGCACTACTGTGAACATATTCACTTCTCTTATTTTATATATATATATATATATATATATATATATATATATATATATATATATATATATATATATATATATATATATATTCACTGAAAAAACCATAGGTTTTAGGCCATATATAGTTAGGGATTAGCATTTACAAAACCTTAATTTACTCGCACAAAACCATTGAAATTCGCATATATAGTTAGATGCAATAACTATATATCACGCACCCGCAATCCACTGCTGATGATGTCACATATTACATCATTCATGACATGGTCAGTGACATCACTGATGACATCACTGATGACATCTCAAATGACATCACTGATGATATCACTGATGACATCACTGATGACATCTCAAATGACATCACTGATGACATCACTGATAACAACTCAAATGACATCACTGACAACATCACTAATAACATCAATCATGTGATAATACGATCAACCTCTTCAGACTCTAATATAACCTTAGATACACTCATAGTAAACAGACACTCACAGACTGTCACTCATCCATGGAGTTACTCACACACCTAGTCAGTCATGCACTGAATCAATCACACCTCCATTTCATCAACTATACAGTTATACACACCTTACTTATTTAAACATATACTAACACATATTTACTCTCTTATACAATTCCTGATACAAGTTTTCAATGATCCATTCAGCCACTCACACATTCACTGGCTCTTATACACAGTAATTTATATATGTGAACTCTCACATGTACTGTGTTTTACATATGTACTTACTTTGACATGTAGCACTGAGATATCCATTCACTCACCGATACACGCGTACACAGTCAACCACTCATACAGCTGTTTCAACATGCAGTTTTGAACCCATAGATCTAGTGAATCAACTGTTCACACATGTATGCACAGAGTCACACACCTCCCAGCTACCCCCACACACACACTCACTCTCCCATACAAATACTTAGGCAACCAATCAATAACCCATATAGTTACTCATATAGCTACTGATTAACACATGCAGCACTTCATAGAACAACAGATATAATGATGCACAAATTAAGACAGTTTAGTCACTAACCCATGCACTCAGTGAGACACATTTAATCACTCTCTCATACAGTCAGTCATGCACCTTCTAAATCCTTCATCCAGACACTTATACATCCACTCATTCTTCAATATGTAAGACATATTTTAACTTTACAGAAACATACAGTCACTGGATGATGTCATCAGTGATGTCATCAGTGATGTCACTGACCATGTCATGAATGATGTAATATGTGACATCATCAGCAGTGGATTGCGGGTGCGCGATACATAGTTATTGCATCTAACTATATATGCGAATCTCAATGGATTTGTGGGAGTAAATTAAGGTTTTGTAAATGCTAATCTCTAACTATATATGGCCTAAAACCTATGGTTTTTTCAGTGAATTTCAATGGTTTTTTAATAGCAAATAGCAAAAGCTGTCAAATGTCAAGTACGTGATAGGTAAAAACATTTTTCGTGTTTATGCACGCTGATGTACTTTGAACGCTGCCCCCCCTCCCCCCCGCTTTTCTCTTAGCAGTACTCTCTCTTTGCAGATAGTGAAGGGTAGTTAACGCAGGCCTTTGCCCCCGTTGTAATCCGTCGTGCCTGCTTCTCTCTCCATTTGATTGATTATTATCCAAGCATTTACTGTTTTAGAATTGGTTCTCTTTGGTTCATTCTCTATTTACAAACAAGCACAGAGTCGCAATACTCTGTTTAGTCTTTGCAGATAGTGAAAAATCGTTTTAAAAAACAAAAGGAATCGAGAAAAATCAGTAGGCCACTAATGGGATCTCTTTTTGACCTAGCTAAAATAGAAACATTAAGAACAACCCCTCATGAGAAATACGAAACTAGTGAGATGAACTGAGCTCCACACGATGATGGCTGCAAGACAGCTCGGCTCCACCACCCACCCCATCCAAAATAACGACAAACCCTATGCAAATATTATAAATATATACAACACACCAGCAAAGTAACAGTGTAAAACATTTTATTAAATAACTATTTACATAACTATTTTATACTTTTAGTTGCCCGATCCGGCTAGCTCAATCGATCGAGCCTGAGACTCATGCACTCTGATCTCCTTGGCCTCAGTCAAGCATCAATAGTAAGATTTTCATACATGAGTGTACGTTCATGGTTTTGGTCCCTGAGTTGCTTCGATGTCACTGCCTTGCACAAATGGCATAAGTCCTGGATGTTGGGTGCCATAGTTCAGAGTTCTGAGCAGCGTTTGTAACACTGTCTAAACCTTATTTGCACCTGCTGCAGCTTCACTATTCTCAAAGTAAGTGGGGGCTGTTTGTGGACCTGACTGCATTTGAAAACAATGTGATACGGTACCTCCCTAAACCGCTTGACGGAGGCCCCCGAGGGGCGGTGTGATGGCGCGGACTCGGAGAAGACGCTTGGCTCCGACCCCCTCCCCAAGTCTTGTTGCCCTGGTGTAGCCTGAGATCGCACCCGACATAGGCGGCCGGCTCCCGGGGTCAAGCGGAACTTTTTGCCTTTTGGTGACTCTTCCATTCTGAACATTGTCCCACAATCCATTTGACCGGAAACGTTTACACAAATAAAACATTTGTGAGTTTTAAATTTCCGGAGAAGTATAATTCACCAATACCTTTCTCTGTAGATCTTTTTCCATTAACAATCCCAGTTCCATCACCCGCCCAGGATATCACTTCTGTTAGTTGTCATTTTTGCTTCTGTTTTAATAAAAAATGTTTTAAGGTGTTTACTGTTTTTGTTGCGATGTATATATTTATAAGTTATTAAAGTGTTATAATCCTACAAATTTTTTATCGATTATTGCTCTTTGAGATATTCCCTGTCACAGGGAATATCTCAAAGAGCAATAATCGGACCCTGTCTACAAACAGAGAAGAATAGGAATATTCTGTCTCCCTTTGCAGATAGTGAAGGATAGGTAATGCGGACTTTTGTCCCCCGTTGTAATCCGTCATGCCTGTTTTTCTCCCCACTGATTGATTGATTGGCTGGACATTTATTGTTCAAGGAATAGTTCTTTCGAGGTATTCTCTGTTTACAAATAACGTGGAATAGAAATATTCTGTCTAGTCTTTGCAAGTAGTGAAGGGTGGGTAATGCGGACCTTTGTCCCCCGTTGTAATCTGTCATGCCCATCTACTCCCCACTGATTGAGAAACTAGTTCCACGCGGACCATTTATTAGAGGTACATCATCTGGCTCAACCGGAGAGTACCCCTAATAAAGAATACATATGTAAAATACGAAGTAATCACTGTATCCTAATAAACAGAAACTTTAGCATGAAACACACTTGAAAAGGAAGGGAAAGAAATCGAACAAAATCAGTAGGCCACTGATAAGTTTTTGACTTGCTAGAAATAAGAAACATGGAAGTGGTGAAAAAAGCCAAGCTTGACGTTACGGCAGCCACGAGGTAGCTAGGCTCCGCCACCCCCCCACTGCTCCAAGCATGTCTGTCTGGACCCTCCTTCAGCCCGGTCGCTCCCCCACGCTCCAGCCTGGTATCGTTTGACCTCCTGCTCTTGAGATACTAGCGCTGCATTGACTCAGCTATTCTTTCATTTCATAGCGCTGCACGATTGCTTCATAGCGCTGCACTGTCGGATATACTTATTTATTTATTTAATTGTGCTGCTCTGTCTATTTCACTTATTTAATTTGCGCCGCACTGTCGCTTTTATTTAATTATCAACGCGACGTCGCTGAGGCAGTTACTCTGCATTTAAATTATATACAGCTGATAGTGCGTGTAAGGCTCTTGCCTTTGACCCTCCATTTTGTGTTGTTGTTGTTGTTGCCGCCCCTCCTCCCGCCACCGCCTCCCAGCTGCTGCCCCTCCCACCCACGATTAGTATCCTTCCTTGCTCCCGAGATCACTGTGACCGCCTGGACCCTCCTTCAGCCCGGTTGCTCCCCCACGCTCCAGCCTGGTATCGTTTGACCTCCTGCTCTTGAGATACTAGCGCTGCATTGACTCAGCTATTCTTTCATTTCATAGCGCTGCACGATCGCTTCATAGCGCTGCACTGTCGGATATACTTATTTATTTATTTAATTGTGCTGCTCTGTCTATTTCACTTATTTAATTTGCGCCGCACTGTCGCTTTTATTTAATTATCAACGCGACGTCGCTGAGGCAGTTACTCTGCATTTAAATTATATACAGCTGATAGTGCGTGTAAGGCTCTCGCCTTTGACCCTCCATTTTGTGTTGTTGTTGTTGTTGCCGCCCATCCTCCCGCCACCGCCTCCCAGCTGCTGCCCCTCCCACGCTCCACCCCCCTCCACTCTCCATTTATGTCAGATGTCCCAACGCGCAGCGTCCACGAGCTACGGCCACGCCGAAGGTGCGCCAAAGGTAAGCCCGTCTACGCCCGTCCGCGCCAGACCCCCTGCCCCTCGCGCCGCCCAGCCCCCCCGCATTACCTACAATGCCGCCACCCTCCTAGCCCTTAACCCCGGTCGCGCCCCCAACTGCGTCCAAGCCGCTCCCGGACACACCCATGGACCTTTCTCTTGCTACTCCTGCAAATTCATCGGCACCGACAACATCTCCGCTGCGACCACACCACATATTCCCGACCCCAACCACCTACAATGCATCTTGCTCAACACCCGATCGGTCCACAGGCACGCCATTGACCTAGGGAACCTACTAGACACCACCTCTCCGGACGTCGCCTTCCTAACGGAAACATAGATGAACGCTTCCTCCGCCCCAGACATCGCCATTGCCATCCCTGAAGACTATAAGATCACACGCAAGGACCGTACCGGCCACACAGGAGGAGGAATCGCTATCGTCCATAAAAAATCAATCCACATCTCAACCAGCTCTGACGCCAATCTCGCCAACTCTGAACACCTTCACTTCCAGATCCACATCGACCCCAAGACCACACTCAGAGGCACCCTCCTCTACAAACCACCAGGACCCCGCGCAAAATTCAGTGAAGACATCACGGACTTCATCACTCCACATGCGCTCCCCTCCAAAGATTACATCTTTCTGGGAGACCTCAACTTTCACCTTGAAAAAATCAACGACCGCAACACCACCACCCTCTTGGACAACCTCGCCAACCTCGGACTTAAACAACTGGTCACTTCCCCCACCCACATAGCAGGTCATACTCTCGACCCTATCTTCACCTCCAGCAACCACGTCTCCTTCAGCCACACCACGGCTCTCCTTTGGACTGACCACAGCTGCGTCCACTTTACCTACAACAAACCTAAACTCATCAACCACCCCCAACCAACTCTGCAAAGAAACTGGAACAAAATCACCATCGACCAGATCTCCTCATCGCTCCTTCTAAACACCCCAGCCCACTCTTCTAACCCAGACCAAGCCGCCGCCAACTTCACCCTATGGTTATCCAACAGCGCCGACATCCTAGCACCACTGAAAAAACGTCAAAGCAAACCTGGCAACAAGAAGGCCTCATGGTTCAACGATGATCTTAAGAAGTCCAAGAAACTCTGCCGCTCCCTTGAGAAGGCCTGGAAAAAAGACCCAACCACCAGCACCAAGGAAGCCTTCAAAAACGCCACCCGCATACACCACCAACTAATCCGAAAGGCCAAAAAAACAGCATTCAAGGATCGACTAGACAACAACGCCCACAACAGCAAGGAACTTTTCAACATCGTCAAGGAATTTACCAATCCCTCGGCCAACTCCAACGACATCACCCCCTCTCAAGCCCTCTGCGACTCCCTGGCTTTATTCTTCCACA
The DNA here is from genome assembly GCF_964263255.1 of Lissotriton vulgaris. NCBI lineage: Eukaryota > Metazoa > Chordata > Amphibia > Caudata > Salamandridae > Lissotriton > Lissotriton vulgaris. The sequence goes on from NC_141696.1 coordinate 1,043,271,281, forward strand.
ACAAAATTGCAGACATCCACAACAGCTTCGACAACCTACCCGGAGACCAACCCACCCAACCATATACTGAACATCCTCCCCCCTTGAACACCCTTAACGACTGGAACCCAATCTCCACTGAGGACACCATCCGCCTGATGAACTCCATCCACTCAGGATCCCTCACAGACCCATGTCCTCACCACATCTTCAACAAAGCAAACTCCGTCATAGCACCGCACCTCCGAGACGTCATCAACTGCTCCTTCAACTCCGCCACCTTCCCGGAAAGCTGGAAACACGCTGAACTCACCGCCCTTCTGAAAAAACCCACAGCGGACCCCACCGAACTCAAAAATTACTGCCCCATCTCGCTCCTTCCTTTCCCGGCCAAAGTCATCGAGAAAGCTGTCAACAACCAGCTCGCCGCCTTCCTTGAAGCCAACAAATCCCTCGACTCCTCACAGTCTGGCTTCCGAGCAAAACACAGCACTGAGACCGCCCTCATCGCAGCAACAGACGACATTCGAACTCTACTGGACAATGGAGACACAGTCGCCCTCATCCTCCTCGACCTCTCTGCAGCCTTCGACACAGTCTGCCACAGCACCCTTTTACAGCGCCTCAGAAACATCGGAATACAAGGAAAAGCACTTGAATGGATCACCTCGTTCCTCACCGGAAGAACCCAGAGAGTCCGCCTCCCACCATTCAAGTCCGAGGCCACTGAAGTCATCTGTGGCGTACCACAAGGATCCTCACTCAGTCCCACCCTCTTCAACGTATACATGAGCCCCCTCGCGGCCATCGCCCGCCAACACAACCTCAACATCATCTCTTACGCGGATGACACTCAACTGATCCTTTCTCTCACCAATGACCCCAGCACCGCCAAAACTAACCTACACGAAGGAATGAAAGAAGTTGCCGAATGGATGAAACACAGCCGTCTGAAACTGAACTCAGATAAAACAGAAGTCCTCATCTTAGGTACATCCCCCTCTGCATGGGACGACTCTTGGTGGCCGGAAGCCCTTGGAAAAGCACCCATCCCGACAGACCACGCACGGAACCTAGGCGTTATCCTGGATTCTTCACTTTCTATGAACAGACAAGTCAGCGCCGTCTCCTCATCCTGCTTCAACATTCTTCGCATGCTCAAAAAAACATTCCGCTGGATCCCCACCGAAACCAGAAAAACAGTCACCCATGCTATGGTCACGAGCCGACTGGACTACGGAAACACCCTCTACGCAGGTACTACCGCTAAACTCCAGAAAAAACTCCAACGAATCCAAAACACCTCAGCCAGGATCATATTGGACATCCCGCGTAACGAACACATCTCTGGTCACCTGAAAAACCTCCACTGGCTACCCGTCAATAAGAGGATCACTTTCCGACTTCTGACCCACGCACACAAGGCACTCTACGAAATCGGACCAGAATGCCTCAACTCACGACTGTCCTTCTATACCCCCCCCGCCAACTACGATCCTCCAGCCAAGCCCTCGCCACTGTACCTCGCATCAACAAGTCCACCATGGGAGGTCGATCCTTCTCATACCTGGCGGCTAAAACATGGAACTCACTTCCCACTCACCTTCGCCTTACCCAGAACCACCTAGCATTCAGAAAGCAACTTAAAACGTGGATATTTGACAAGTAATCCTCCTCCCCTCCCTAAGCGCCCTGAGACCCTCCGGGTATGTAGTGCGCTATATAAATTTTTGACTTGACTTGACTTGACTTGTCCCACCGCATTCCACGCCTATTAACGGTAACATGAAATAGATACAAATCAGCAGATACCTACCCCCATTCCGGAAACTCCCGAAGTCCAACAGGGCCACGGTTACGCCCATCCGGAAGATGAGGCCTCGACACGTGCAGGGCGGGGCCCGGCTAACCGCCATCAGCCGTGGGGTGGGTGGCCCAAAATGTACTGGTCTCCCGATTCCCTTCTTCTGCCGCCTTGCAGGCCACGGGGGGGATGTCTTGCCTCTGCCTCCGACCCCCCCCCTCTTATCGCCTGGTCCGGACATCACGGATATCAACGCCAGGTGTCGGCACGTTTGCTGAATACTGTAAAGGTTTTCCTACACTTGGCGACGTGCTCGCTGCCTTGAATTCCTGGTGTGAGTCCATGAAGTTTCAGTCAACAAGGCCGGAGGGTGTTCTTCTAGACTGGCTCGCTGACCCGTTTCCCACGTGTGCTTGATATGAGCTCCCCGTTCGGGCCTGAAGCGACGCCCTGCAGGCCACGGGGGAGATGTCTTTCCTCTGCCTCCGACCCCCCCCCTCTTATCGCCTGGTCCGGACATCATGGATATCAACGCCAGGTGTCGGCGTGGGGTGCGCTGGGAGGGAGAGGCGGCGCGAACGAGCCTCTCCCACCCCCACAGGTGGGGGCCCCTCAGCTGCACCCCCAACGCTCCACTCACCCAACAAAAGCGTTCCTCCACTCTTGCGATGCAGCGGCGCTGCACTCACCCGACAAAAGGTCTCGCCCACTATTGCGAGTCAATGATGCTCCGCTCACCCAGCGGGGGTCTCGTCCACTGTTGCGGTGCAACGACGCTTCTAGTTTCCTGCGTCCAGAAACGTTCTCCTCAACTTTGAAGATTCTATAAGAGCCACGGGGGCCCCTGACCCCCGATGGGGAATGACTGCCATGATCACCCACGGAACGACCACGACGTAGCCGCGGGACGTCGGCGCGCTCATGCCGGCGCCGGCCTCAGTCTTGAAATCACCAAAATCCTGCAAGACTACCAACTTCCGGTTGGACACCAGTATGACCCGGTAGGAGAGATTGTTGCCTCCCACCCCACTTTGACTGATGGTTCATGTCGGCAGTCCCCTCTGCTACCCTTCAACGAAAACTTTTGAACTGCCGAAAGAGGTCCCGGTCCAACCACGAGTTGGTGGAGACATTTTGACTATACTTGGACCTTCCTGACCTCACCCAAAATGGCGCCGGAACAAATGAAACTCTCAACTCCTTGTTGTGCCCCGATTGCTCAGCCTTGATATCATGAGATATGTATGCAGTTTTTAGCACATGAAGTGATATGGGATAAGAATGATTATATGTTCGGACAATGAATTGATCCAGGATGGGTATTGATTATACGTTCGAACAATGAATTGACAAGGGACGGGTACTGATTACACGTTCGAACAATGAATTGATATTAAGTTCTAATGCATCATTGATTACTGTATTTATTATTGAAGGTTCGAATTGTCGACACTTTTGGTACTTGCTCACAATGAATTATCGATAAGATTTTGTTGCACTTGTCGCACTTTTTACTATGAAATCAACGACCACTGACTCTCTGTTATGTTTTCCACAAATAAATACCCCCCCCCATTTACAGTTCCAGCCTGCTCCGTGGCCGGCCCACGGGGCTGTAAGCCCGTATTTGGGCACCAACATTTTTATTAAAGGTTTTTGAAAAAGCAAACGTAGCTGTAACGCGTAGATTGGTAAGTTTCGAATAAATGGCCACTGTTTCCGATTTACTATTTTTTTTTTTAAAAGCAGGTGAAATGAAGCAGCTCAATTAGTTAAGGGTTAAAAAGTATAGTACGCAGAAACATTGAAAATATGAATTTTCCAGGTTTGTTGTGTGTTTTTCATTTTTGTACAGCATAAAGCAATCGATAAAGATCCTGGTATTTAGCCTCTACTTTATATGCTACCTGTATCAGGGAAGTTGTTTTAAACGCCCCTAAGCCACCCCGAACAAATGTCACCTGGCCCCCCTAGTACGAACGAAAATGACCCCGTACCACTGTAGGTTATCTCTCTTCCTCAAAATGACAAAAATTACTTTCTTGGACGTTTTGAACATTGATGATTTTCATATGATCTATTTATTAAAGTAATACTCATCTCTCCGCATGAAATTAATTTTCCACATGCTACACAAGTCAATCTCATCTGCCTAAAGTTCTTTTACAGATTTGAGACCGTTTCCCTTGCCTCTGACTCACTTATTGCTAAGTCATTGGTGGATGTTTTTGCCGGTCGGGGATTATCCACCAAATCTCGAAGTTGTGCTTTAGAATAATTAAGAGGGTGCCACCTCTCCATGTGCCGATGCATGGTATGATTACCATAGCTATATTATTTTTCGGTCCCTCTCGAGAGTTTTATTTTTGCAGATGAGGCAGGTAACGAATCTGGCATTAACTTTCTTTTCATGAGAAGGAAAAGAAAAAAATTGTCAGATAAAATTCACTTTCACATGGGACGTTCTTGGCATTTCTTTCAGAAACTTTTACATCACTGTGTCATTTCTTTGTCTATCCTGGTTAAAGCAATGTCATGTAAATAGTTGTTTAAAAAGTTTTTTTTAACGTCTTTACTTTGTTGGAGCGTTGTATATATTTATAAGTTATTAAAGTGTTATAATCCTACAACTTTGTTGGAGTGCTATGTATTTTTAATGTAACACAAAATTGTGAAGACTTTTATGTACAAAAAGGCATCCCTGGAATCTTCCGCTTCAGGCTCGGTCCCACACACCCTTACAGTGAGAATCCCCTCCCCAATCACAATACAGGATCGTTATCAGATAGTAGGAACGCGTGTGGTGTGACGGATCTCATGAGGTGGCGACCCTGATCTACTGTAACTCCTTTGAACAGGGGTGATTATTTACAGTTGGGGCCATAAACTACATCCGCAGGGCTAGGTGATAGCCTGGGACCGGCCTGGACAATCAGACACAGAGGAAGAGGAGTGTCAGAGGGTGCGGTAGTGAATAGGGTGAAAGGGAGGTGTCGGGCGGGCACAGGGTGTGATACTCGGGAGAGCAGCGCAGATGGAGGGAAGTTTATGGCCCATGCATGAGAGAGAGAGCGGGGGTGACCAGTGCGTGGGGGAGATGCTTGCGAGGGTGGGGAGCCATGCTGAGGATCGGCGGCGTGCAGAGAGTGGGTCTGGTCAAGGCATCTAAAATGGCTGCCGTGCACGACAAAAGTGTGGCATTGGAAAAAAGGCAAGATGGCGCAGACAATGTTTATCAATACGGATTACTTTATAACAATTATTTTTAACAATATATTTACTCGCAGTGTCAAAATGGCGATCAACACTTCCTAATTTCCTTCGAATCGAACGTTAACAGAAGTCAAGCGGCAAAAAAAAAAAAAAAAATGCTCACGCGCAACCGCTGGAAGACAAGTATCAACATATATGAGCCTCCTCAACCACCCTCAGAAAACGTAGGGGGTCAGGATACGTCTCCCATACCCCCTTATACCCAATACTCACATTGCTTTTCCTCCATCTAGTAATTTAATTAAATCGAAACACAAAATGGCGAATTCCCGTTTCGCTACCAGTTTGCGACCCGGTTCGCGAACCGAGAAGCGCTTCTACCCCGAAAAATCAATTTTTTTTTATTTGCCCCACGGGACCCTTTAATAACCCCAACATCATTCCTAGGGGGTCAAGAGGAGTCTACCTTGCCCCATTTCATTAAATTCCCCCTTCGTTTTTCTCCTCCTCTTGTCTCTCGATCCTACCGAGAGACAAGATGGCGGCCGCACGGAATGTTGACACCGGAGAGCCAATCAGCTTCGCTTCGCAAAGCTCCGTTACGCGAAAAGTACGCGATCTGGAGCGCTATCCAGTACGCTGTCACAGATATATCTGTTTTTTTAAACGTTAATTTCTCGAAATACACTGGAGCACATATATTGAGACCCAGCAAAGGCACATCGGGCTAACAGTCCCTACAATTTTGCCAAGTTTCGTGCAAATCCATTCAGCCGTTCGAGCTAAAAGTGAGGCCAAAGGCCCTATGGAAAAATGAATGGGAAAAACGCGTTTTGGGACCCCCCTTTTTTCTCGGCCCCCCCTTGACGGAACCCCCCCAAATTTTCAGGGGCTGCTCAGAAACGAAATGTGCCATTTTCCTGAAAATTTCAGCCGATTCCGTCCACAAACACTAAAGTTATTAGACATAGAATTTTCAAAAGTTCCATAGAGAAAAAATCCTAACTATATATATATATATATATATATATATATATATATATATATATATATATATATATATATATATATATATATATATATATATATATATTACCTACTGGCTATCGCCAGTAGGTATATATAGTTAGGATTTTTTCCCTATGGGATTTTTGAAAATTCTATGTCTAATAACTTTGGCGTTTGTGGACGGAATCGGATGAAATTTTCAGGAAAATGGCACATTTTGTTTCTGAGCAGCCCCTGAAAATTTGGTGGGGTTTCGTCAAGGGGGGGCTGAGAAAAAAGGGGGGTCCCAAAACGCGTTTTTAACATTGAGTTTTCCATAGGGCGGTTGGACTCACTTTTAGCTCGAACGGCTGAATGGATTTGCACGAAACTTGGCAAAATTGTAGGGACTGTTAGCCCGGTGTGCCTTTGCTAGGTCTCAATATATGTGCTTCAGTGGATTTTGAGAAATTAACGTTTAAATCAAGATATATATCTGTAACAGCGCTCCGGGCAGCGATCCGGTCCGCTTACTTTTCGCGTTTCGGAACTTTGCGCGCAGAAAGCTGATTGGCTCTCCGGTGTCTGTCAACATTCTAAACAGTCCGGAGCGGCCGCCATCTTGTCTCTCGGTAGGATCGAGAGAGAAGAAGAGGTGAAAAACGAAGGGGGAATTTAATGAAAGGGGGCAAGGTATCCCCCTCTTGACCCCCTAGGAATGTTGTTGGGGTTATTAAAGGGTCCCGTGGGGAAAAGAAAAAAAAAATGATTTTTCACGGTAGAAGCGCTTCACGGGCCGCGAACTGGGCCGCAAACTGGTAGCGAAACGGGAATTCGCCATTTTGTGCTTCGTTAATTAAATTACTAGGTATAAGGGGGTGCGGGAGACGTATCCTAATCCCCTATGTTTCCTGAGGGTGGCTGAGGAGGCTGATATATGTTGATACATCTCTTCCAGCGGCTGTGCGTGAGCTTTTTTTTTTTTTGCTGCGTGACAGTCCGGAGCGGCCGCCATCTTGTCTCTCGGTAGGATCGAGAGAGAAGAAGAGGTGAAAAACGAAGGGGGAATTTAATGAAAGGGGGCAAGGTATCCCCTTCTTGACCCCCTAGGAATGTTGTTGGGGTTATTAAAGGGTCCCGTGGGGAAAAGAAAAAAAAATGATTTTTCACGGTAGAAGCGCTTCACGGGCCGCGAACTGGGCCGCAAACTGGTAGCGAAACGGGAATTCGCCATTTTGTGCTTCGTTAATTAAATTACTAGGTATAAGGGGGTGCGGGAGACGTATCCTAATCCCCTATGTTTCCTGAGGGTGGCTGAGGAGGCTGATATATGTTGATACATCTCTTCCAGCGGCTGCGCCATCTTGCCTTTTTTCCAATGCCACAATTTTGTCGTGCACGGCAGCCATTTTAGATGCCAGGCTGGTCCCAGGCTATCACCTACCCCTGCGGATGTAGTTTATGGCCCCAGCTGTAGAGAATTCAGACATGCCAACCCTCCCGATTCAGGCGTGAGACTACTGATTTCAGTGCTAGTCTCCCGCCTCCCGATTTCTGCAAGCAAAAACCCGGGGGCATATTACGAACAACTAGCGATAATTTTTGTCTCTAACTTGTTTAGAGACAAAAATTATCGCCGCACATCGGCGATTTTTATCGCAGATAAACCTTGCTATTATCGCAGAAAAGTCAGCGATATTCATGTATTATCGAGAAAATGCTCTTAGCCATGTTATCCACCTCCCATTGGATAACATGGCTAAGAACTGCTCAGGGCAGGTGTTAGATTTTGGAGATATTCGCGCTTAGCGCGAATATCTCCAAAAGTTGGTAATAGGAGATAGCGATGTTAGGGACTGTTTCCAGTTGCTAACATCTTGGCACGCCACTTTGCATGTCATTAGTGATAAGTATCACTGACATGCAAAGCGGGGCCCAAGATGGTCGCTATCTCCTTTTAGCTGTCACTAACTGGTGTTAGCGACAGCTTGGTAATAGGGAGATAATTTTATCTCCGCTTTCATGGCTTTTAAAGCCAAAAAAGCGGAGATAAACCCCCTTGATAATATGCCCCGCGATTCCTTGGGGGTTTCAGCTGACAGGGCTTGGTATTGTGTTACATGGTAATTTTTCCAGGAAACGTCAGAGGGTCGATGCAGGGGTTCTAGAAGAGGTGATAAACCATTTAAGCCTCATGAACAAGCGCATGGTCTTTTAAAGATTTGTGAAGTACTCGGGGAGGCGGTGTGTGTGTGCTCTCTTTCAGGAGCGGGCGGGGGGGCACTGCCAGCAACTTGCCAGGTCAGGTAGTGTTCAACACGTGCATCACCCTTTCTCTGCCTGCTATTGCGCTCCATGCTTCGGAAAGGTAAGAAAAAGAACGTGCATTTGAGTTTGAAATCTCCGATCCTGCAGCAGCACACTTCCAAAGCCCACACATGACAATAACCCGATTCAAGGCCCCATTCACCCGTTTTTAAAAAAATAGATAACACTCCAACAAAGTAAGATTATAAAACTTTATTAACTTTTAACTATAATGAACGGAACAAAAACTAAAAACATTTAAACATTTTTCAACCCAAAAAGCAACAATGGTTAGAAGCTGTCTTTTGTGCGAATAGTCTCAAGGCAGCACAACGTGCAGAGTTCTGGACGGCACCCAGGTGATGTCGCCTGGGTGCCGCACTGGTTTTGGGATCCTACAATGCAGCACAGAAAAACAGCGTGGGGCGTCCCGGGTGGTGCGGGGGGAGGCCTCGTCAGTACCGGTCTGTTGTGCGAATAGTCCCAAGGCAGCAGAACGCGTTGAGATGTTGATGGCACTGTGTCCAGTGTCCCATGGCTGACACAACATGTACGACAGGCACCCAGGTGATGTCCAGTAAACTGCTGCACTGGTTTTGGTATCCTACAATGCTGCTCCGAAAATTGGCGTGCGGCGGCCCGGGGGGGGGGGGGGGGGCGTGGGGGAGGCGGCGTGAACGGGCCTCCCCAGGTGGCGGCCATCCAGTTGAGTTGCGCCCGCTCTTGCGGCTACAGCGTCTCGCTCACCATGTTGTTGAGTTGCTCCCACTCTTGCGATGCAACGATAGGCGGCTGCCACATGACTCTTAAAATGGCGGACGGCTCCTCGGTTTTGGGCCTGGTCCACTGAAATGGCCCTGGGACACCTTGGAACTCGGACGCTTGCCTGCTAGGGCTTGGGCTCCATTCTCGAAAAGCGTCCCCTCAGCCGTGAAGATTCTACAAAAGTCTTGGGGGCCCCCGACTCCCGCAGGCTTCCGGTGGGGAGCGGCTGCCATGATTGCTCGCGGAATGACCACGACGGAGCCACGAGATGGTGGTGCTCTCATGCTGACGCCAGCTTCAGTCTGAATGATCCAGAAACAAGGTGGGGCTTTCATCGTTTGGGAAAAAAAAATGTTCTAAACCAATGAAAAGTGTTATTTTTAGGTCATATGACCAAGCCTTCCATCTTTAGGAAACCAAAAGTAAAATGAACCAATGAAAAGTTTTATAAACAAGTCACATGACCTGTTATGCGGCATAGGGCTACAAAAAGCGTAGAAAATCCGTTGGCACGTGAGGCGGCGTCAGTAGCGGACCGATGTGCGAATAGGCCGAAGGCAGCACAACGCGCCGAGATCCGGATGGCACCGAGGTGGTGTCCAGCAAATTGCCGCACTGGTGTGGCCATCCTACAATGCTGCGCCGAAAGACGGCGTGTCCAGCTGAGTTGCGGTCACTGTTGCGGTACAGTGACTCGAACGCGCCGAGATCCGGATGGCACCGAGGTGGTGTCCAGCAAATTGCCGCACTGGTGTGGCCATCCTACAATGCTGCGCCGAAAGACGGCGTGTCCAGCTGAGTTGCGGTCACTCTTGCGGTACAGTGAGTAGAACGCGCCGAGATCTGGATGGCCCCGATGTTGTGTCCCGCAAGTTGCCGCACTGGTGTGGCCATCCTACAATGCTGCGCCGAAAGTCGGCGTGGGGTGCCCCGTTGGCTTATGAGGTGATGTCAGTAGTGGACCGATGTGTGAATAGGTCGGAACCAGCACAAGGCGCCAAGATCCGAATGGCAAGTCCTGGATGTTGAGTGCCTCAGTTGAGAGTTCTGAGCAGTGCTTGTAAGACTGTCTGAAGCTTATTTGCACCTGCTGCAGCTTCACTATTGCCCTGGTGTGGCCAAAGGTCGCACATGACATAGGCGGTCGGCTCCCGAGGTCCGGCGGAACTTTTTTCCTTTTCCTTTCTGCTTCTTTTCCTACAATCCGTTTCATCTGAAGACACGACCAGGTCCCTGAATGTGTGCAGGGGGACGCTATTGATTGAATGAAAATGGCGGCTTGACACAAAGCTGACTCAAGCTTTACTGTTGATGCTATACAGACAAAAATTGGTTTTCAGTTTGTACATTCTTCAGGTTTTTTTTTTCCATCCAAGTCTGATTGAGAGTTTGTAGAAAAATGGCTTCAGATTTTCCACATACTACTCTTCAACATTCTTCCTAAATGTAACAATGTGAAACTCACTAGGAGAACGGCTGTTTCTGTTTCCTTTCAAAATGCTGCCAACAATATTTTCTGAATGGAAGACACCATCTTGTAGCATAAAGGGCCGAAAGGGGTTCTGGTCTGGCTGATGGTTGGTGGAGACATTTTGACTATATATTGGACCTGCCCGGCCTCGCCCAAAATGGCGCCGGTATAAATGGGACTCGTAACTCCTTGCCCGCAAATGTATATCTAGAAAATGTTATTGTAAGTGGCCCTGTCTTATTTTAATTACAAAATGTACGTCCACCGATTCCGCAACTGTTAGACACCTTTGTTCTTGCAACCTAATGGCCCGCTCGTTACGTTCTTCTACAGTGTAAATGTCTCCTCATCATATACGATTTCAGTTTGCTCCGTGGCCGGCCCACGTGGTTATAGGCCCGTATTTGTATACTGACATTTTCACAATAAAGGTTTTTAAAACAAAACACGGTAGTAGTATTTATATTGGTAAAGTTTTTACTTTTAGTCACTGTTTTCGAATCAGTAAAAGGCAAGTGAAATAAAGCAGTCCAATTACATGACGGATAAAAGGTATAATATGTAGGAACGCAGTAAAGATAAATGGTCAAGGGCAGTTGTGTTTTTCATGTCTGCAACATAAAGTGATCGATAAGAATCTGATAATCAGGCGTATCGGCGACTAAGACAGCAGGCGGAATCTCTTTTACTCAACGGCTCCGTCATGGAAGGAAGAAACGCCCTTTTTCTCGAAAAAGGAATATATTTTACTTGCAAGACAGTTGTAAATTTTCCGGGAAAGTACATTAGCCTGGAATATTATAACATATGTTTGAAAAAAAAATATTGTTCGAAAACAATAAAAAGCGTATTTTTTAGGTCATATGACCAAGCTTTTCATCATTAAATTAACAAAAGTAAAATGAACCAATGAAAAGTTTTATTAACAAGTCACATGACCTGTTATGCTTACGTTACGCGCTGCGCGCCGCGCCTCGGATCACTTCCGGGTGCGCTAACGCGGCGTGTCATATAACGCATTACGCGACAACGTAGGTCAAGAATATAGTCAAAATGTCTCCACCAACCAGCGTTCGGAACACAACCCCTTTCAGCAGTCCAAAAAGTTCTGTTAAATGACAATAGAGGGGACAGGCAACAAGAACCATCAGTCAAAGAGGGGAGGGCAAGTTCTTCTCTTCCGGGTCATGTTGGGGCGCTACCGGAACTGATCGAATTGGTAGTCTACAGTGTTTCTGGATGTTTCAGACTAAAGCTGGCATCAGCATGAGACCACTACCATCTCGTAGCTCCGTCGTGGCCATTCCACGAGCAATCATGGCAGCCGCTCCCCACCAGAAGCCTGCGGGAGTCGGAGGCCCCCAAGACTTTTGTAGAATCTTCACGGCTGAGGGGACGCTTTTCGAGAATGGGACCCAAGCCCTATCAGGGAAGCGTCCGAGTTCAAAGGTGTCCCAGGGCCATTTTAGTGGACCAGGCCCAAAACCGAAGAGCCGGCCGCCATTTTGAGAGACCTGTGGCAGCCGCCTATCGCAGCACCGCAAGAGCGGGAGCAACTCAACTACATGATGAGCGAGACACAGTAGTCGCAAGAGCGGGCGGTAAACAGCTGAATGGCGGAAGAGGCACAGTGTAGCAAAAGCGGCCGGAATGGCAACTGAAACGGTAAAGGGGCGCCCCACTACAGCGTGTCTTCAGGTCAAACGGATTGTGGGACAAGGTTCAGAATTGAAGAGTCATCAAAAGGCAAAAAGTTCCGCCGGACCCCGGGAGCCGGCCGCCTATGTCGGGGGCGATCTCAGGCTACACCAGTGCTATAAGACTTGGGGAGGGTGTCGGAGCCAAGCGTCTTCTCCGAGTCCATGGCCATCACACCGCCCCTCAGGGGCCTCCGTCAAGCTGTTTAGGAAGGTAACATATCACATTGTTTTCTAATGCAGTCAGGTCCACAAATGACACTCACTTACTTTGAGAATAGTGAAGCTGCAGTAGGTGGAAATAAGCTTCAGACAGTGTTACAAGCACTGCTCAGAACTCTTAACTATGGCACCCAACATCCAGAACTTATGCCACTTGAGAATGGCAGTGACATCGAAGCCCAAAAAGCGGAAATAAACCCCCTTGATAATATGCCCCATGATTTCTCGGGGGTTTCAGCTGACAGGGCTTGGTATTGTGTTACGTGCTAATTCTTCCAGGAAACGTCAGAGGGTCGATGCAGGGGTTCTAGAAGGGGTGATAAACCATTTAAGCCTCATGAACAAGCGCATGGTCTTTTAAAGATTTGTGAAGTACTCGGGGCGGCGGTGTGTGTGTGCCCTCTTTCAGGAGCGGGCGGGGGGGGCACTGCCAGCAACTTGCCAGGCCAGGCAGTGTTCAACACGTGCATCACCCTTTCTCTGCCTGCTATTGCGCTCCATGCTTCGGAAAGGTAAGAAAAAGAACGTGCATTTGAGTTTGAAATGTCCGATCTTGTAGCAGTACACTTGCAAAGCCCACACATGACAATAACCCGATTCAAGGCCCCATTCACCCGATTTTTTAAACATATATAGCACTCCAACAAAGTTAGATTTTAAAACTTTATTAACATTTAACTATAATGAACGGAACAAAAACTGTAAAAACATTTAAACATTTTTCACCCAAAAAAGCAACAATGGTCCGAAGCTGTCTTTTGTGCGAATAGTCCCAAGGCAGCACAACGTGCAGAGTTCTGGACGGCACCCAGGTGATGTCGCCTGGGTGCCGCACTGGTTTTGGGATCCTACAATGCTGCTCCGAAAATTGGCGTGGGGCGTCCCGGGTAGGGCGGGGGGAGGCCTCGTCAGTAGCGGTCTGTTGTGCGAATAGTCCCAAGGCAGCAGAACGCGCTGAGATGTTGATGGCACCCAGGTGATGTCCAGTAAACTGCCGCACTGGTTTTGGTATCCTACAATGCTGCTCCGAAAATTTGCGTGCGGCGGCCCGGGGGGGGGGGGGGGGCGTGGGGGAGGCGGCGTGAACGGGCCTCCCCAGGTGGCGGCCATCCAGCTGAGTTGCGCCCGCTCTTGCGGCTACAGCGTCTCGCTCACCATGTTGTTGAGTTGCTCCCACTCTTGCAGTGCAGCGATAGGCGCCTGCCACATGACTCTTAAAATGGTGGACGGCTCTTCGGTTTTGGGCCTGGTCCACTGAAATGGCCCTGGGACACCTTGGAACTCGGACGCTTGCCTGCTAGGGCTTGGGCTCCATTCTCGAAAAGCGTCCCCTGAGCCGTGAAGATTCTACAAAAGTCTTGGGGGCCCCCGACTCCCGCAGGCTTCCGGTGGGGAGCGGCTGCCATGATTGCTCGCGGAATGACCACGACGGAGCCACGAGATGGTGGTGCTCTCATGCTGACGCCAGCTTCAGTCTGAATGATCCAGAAACAAGGTGGGGCTTTCATCGTTTGGGAAAAAAAAATGTTCTAAACCAATGAAAAGTGTTATTTTTAGGTCATATGACCAAGCCTTCCATCTTTAGGAAACCAAAAGTAAAATGATCCAATGAAAAGTTTTATAAACAAGTCACATGACCTGTTATGCGGCATAGGGCTACAAAAAGCGTAGAAAATCCGTTGGCACGTGAGGCGGCGTCAGTAGCGGACCAATGTGCGAATAGGCCGAAGGCAGCACAACGCGCCGAGATCCGGATGGCACCGAGTTAGTGTCCAGCAAGTTGCTGCACTGGTGTGGCTATCCTACAATGCTGCGCCGAAAGACGGCGTGTCCAGCTGAGTTGCGGTCACTCTTGCGGTACAGTGACTCGAACGCGCCGAGATCCGGATGGCACCGAGGTGGTGTCCAGCAAATTGCCGCACTGGTGTGGCCATCCTACAATGCTGCGCCGAAAGACGGCGTGTCCAGCTGAGTTGCGGTCACTCTTGCGGTACAGTGACTCGAACGCGCCGAGATCCGGATGGCACCGAGGTGGTGTCCAGCAAATTGCCGCACTGGTATGGCCATCCTACAATGCTGCGCCGAAAGACGGCGTGTCCAGCTGAGTTGCGGTCACTCTTGCGGTACAGTGAGTCGAACGCGCCGAGATCCGGATGGCACCGAGGTTGTGTCCAGCAAGTTGCCGCACTGGTGTGGCCATCCTACAATGCTGCGCCGAAAGTCGGCGTGGGGTGCCCCGTTGGCTTATGAGGTGATGTCAGTAGTGGACCGATGTGTGAATAGGTCGGAACCAGCACAAGGCGCCAAGATCCGAATGGCAAGTCCTGGATGTTGAGTGCCTCAGTTGAGATTTCTGAGCAGTGCTTGTAAGACTGTCTGAAGCTTATTTGCACCTGCTGCAGCTTCACTATTGCCCTGGTGTGGCCAAAGGTCGCACATGACATAGGCGGCCGGCTCCCGAGGTCCGGCGGAACTTTTTTCCTTTTCCTTTCTGCTTCTTTTCCTACAATCCGTTTCATCTGAAGACACGACCAGGTCCCTGAATGTGTGCAGGGGGACGCTATTGATTGAATGAAAATGGCGGCTTGACACAAAGCTGACTCAAGCGTTGCTGTTGATGCTATACAGACAAAAATTGGTTTTCAGTTTGTACATTCTTCAGGATTTTTTTTTCTATCCAAGTCTGATTGAGAGTTTGTAGAAAAATGGCTTCAGATTTTCCACATACTACTCTTCAACATTCTTCCTAAATGTAACAATGTGAAACTCACTAGGAGAACGGCTGTTTCTGTTTCCTTTCAAAATGCTGCCAACAATATTTTCTGAATGGAAGACACCATCTTGTAGCATAAAGGGCCGAAAGGGGTTCTGGTCTGGCTGATGGTTGGTGGAGACATTTTGACTATATATTGGACCTGCCCGGCCTCGCCCAAAATGGCGCCGGTATAAATGGGACTCGTAACTCCTTGCCCGCAAATGTATATCTAGAAAATGTTATTGTAAGTGGCCCTGTCTTATTTTAATTACAAAATGTACGTCCACCGATTCCGCAACTGTTAGACACCTTAGTTCTTGCAACCTAATGCCCCGCCCGTTACGTTCCTCTACAGTGTAAATGTCTCCTCATCATATACGATTTCAGTTTGCTCCGTGGCCGGCCCACGTGGTTATAGGCCCGTATTTGTATACTGACATTTTCACAATAAAGGTTTTTAAAACAAAACACGGTAGTAGTATTTACATTGGTAAAGTTTTTACTTTTAGTCACTGTTTTCGAATCAGTAAAAGGCAAGTGAAATAAAGCAGTCCAATTACATGACGGATAAAAGGTATAATATGTAGGAACGCAGTAAAGATAAATGGTCAAGGGCAGTTGTGTTTTTCATTTCTGCAACATAAAGTGATCGATAAGAATCTGATAATCAGGCGTATCGGCGACTAAGACAGCAGGCGGAGTCTCTTTTACTCAACGGCTCCGTCATGGAACGAAGAAACGCCCTTTTTCTCGAAAAAGGAATATATTTTACTTGCAGGACAGTTGTAAATTTTCCGGGAAAGTACATTAGCCTGGAATATTATAACATATATGTTTTAAAAAAAATAATGTTCGAAAACAATAAAAAGCGTAATTTTTAGGTCATATGACCAAGCTTTTCATCATTAAAATAACAAAAGCAAAATGAACCAATGAAAAGTTTTATTAACAAGTCACATGACCTGTTATGCTTACGTTACGTGCTGCGCGCCGCGCCTCGGATCACTTCCGGGTGCGCTAACGCGGCGTGTCATATAACGCATTACGCGACAACGTAGGTCAAGAATATAGTCAAAATGTCTCCACCAACCAGCGTTCGGAACACAACCCCTTTCAGCAGTCCAAAAAGTTCTGTTAAATGACAACAGAGGGGACAGGCAACAAGAAACATCAGTCAAAGAGGGGAGGGCAAGTTCTTCTCTTCCGGGTCATGTTGGGGCGCTACCGGAACTGATCGAATTGGTAGTCTACAGTGTTTCTGGATGTTTCAGACTAAAGCTGGCGTCAGCATGAGAGCACTACCATCTCGTAGCTCCGTCGTGGCCATTCCACGAGCAATCATGGCAGCCGCTCCCCACCAGAAGCCTGCGGGAGTCGGAGGCCCCCAAGACTTTTGTTGAATCTTCACGGCTGAGGGGACGCTTTCGAGAATGGGACCCAAGCCCTATCAGGGAAGCGTCCGAGTTCAAAGGTGTCCCAGGGCCATTTTAGTGGACCAGGCCCAAAACCGAAGAGCCGGCCGCCATTTTGAGAGTCTTGTGGCAGCCGCCTATCGCTGCACCGCAAGAGCGGGAGCAACTCAACTACATGATGAGCGAGACGCTGTAGTCGCAAGAGCGGGCGGTAAACAGCAGAATGGCGGAAGAGGCACAGTGTACTAAAAGCGGGCGGAATGGCAACTGAAACGGTAAAGGGGCGCCCCACTACAGCGTGTCTTCAGGTCAAACGGATTGTGGGACAAGGTCCAGAATTGAAGAGTCATCAAAAGGCAAAAAGTTCCGCCGGACCCCGGGAGCCGGCCGCTTATGTCGGGGGCGATCTCAGGCTACACCAGTGCTATAAGACTTGGGGAGGGTGTCGGAGCCAAGCGTCTTCTCCGAGTCCATGGCCATCACACCGCCCCTCAGGGGCCTCCGTCAAGCTGTTTAGGAAGGTAACATATCACATTGTTTTCTAATGCAGTCAGGTCCACAAACGACACTCACTTACTTTGAGAATAGTGAAGCTGCAGTAGGTGGAAATAAGCTTCAGACAGTGTTACAAGCACTGCTCAGAACTCTTAACTATGGCACCCAACATCCAGAACTTATGCCATTTGAGAATGGCAGTGACATTGAAGCAACTCAGGGACCAAAACCATTAACGTACTTTCACGTATGAAAAACTTACTTGGGGAGGGGGCAGGAGCGAAGCGCCCCCTCCCAGTCCGCGCCACCACACCGTATGTTGAAAATCTGAAGCCATCGTTCTACAAAGTCAACCAACCTTGGATTGAAAAATCTAGAAAAATGTACAAACTGAAAACCAGTTTTGGTCTGCATAGCATCAGTAGCAACGCTTGCTATCAGAGTGCATGAGTTTCATGCTCGATCGATTGAGCTAGCCGGATCGGGCAATAAAAAGTATAAAATAGTTATGTAAATAGTTAGTTAATAAAATGTTTTACCCTGTTTCTTTGCTGGTGTGTTGTCTATATTTTTAATATTTGCATAGGGTTTGTCGTTATTTTGGGCGGGGTGGGTGACGGAGTCGAGCTGTCTTGCAGCCCTCATGGTGTGGAGCTCAGTTCATCTCACTATTTTCGTATTTCTCATGAAGGGTTGTTCCTAATATTTCTATTTTAGCGAGGTCAAAAAGAGATCCAATTAGTGGCCTACTGATTTTGCTCGATTACTTTTATTTTTTTACACAATTTTTCACTATCTGCAAAGACTAAACAGAGTATTGCGACTTTGTGCTTGTTTGTAAATAGAGAATGATCCAAAGAGAACCAATTCTAAAACAGTAAATGCTTGGATAACAATCAATCAAATGGAGAGACAAGCAGGCACGACGGATTACAATGGGGGCAAAGGCCTGCGTTAACTACCGTTCACTATCTGCAAAGAGAGAGTACTACTAAGAGAAAAGAGGGGAGGGGGGGGGCAGCGTTCAAAGCACATCAGCGTGCATAAATACGAAAATGTTTTTATCTATCACGTACTTGACATTTTAAAGCTTTTCATATTTGCTATTAAAAAACCAATGAAATTCACAGAAAAAACCATAGGTTATAGTGGATATATAGTTAGGAATTTGCATTTACAAAACCTTGAAAATTCAATGAAAAAACCATTGGTTTTAGGCCATATATAGTTAGGGATTTGCATTTACAAAACCTTATTTTACTCGCATAAAACCATTGAAATTCCATATATAGTTATAAGCGCTAACTATATATCGCGCACCCGCAATCCACTGCTGATGATGTCACATATTACATCATTCATGACATGGTTAGTGACATCACTGATGACATCACTGATGACATCTCAAATGACATCACTGATGACATCACTGAAAACATCTCATTTGACATGACTGATAACATCACTGATGATATCATTCATGTGATAATACCATGAACCTCTTCAGACTCTAATATAACCTTAGATACAATCAGTGTAAACAGACAGTCACAGACTGTCACTCATCCATGGAGTTACTCACACACCTAGTCAGTTATGCCAAAAATCAATCACACCTCCATTTTCTCAACTATACAGTTATACACACCTTACTTATTCAAACATATACTAACACATATTTACTTTACTCTCTTATACAATCTCTGATACATGTTCACAATGATCCATACAGCCACTCACACATTCACTGGCTCTTATGCACAGTTATTTATAGATGTCAACTCTCACATGTACTGTGTTTTACATATGTACTTAATTTGACATGTAGCACTGAGATATCCATTCACTCACTAATACACTCATGCACAGTCAACCGCCCATACAGCTGTTTCCACATACACTTTTGAATCCATACATATAGTGAATCAACTTCTCACACATCTATGTACAGTCACACACCTCCCAGCCACCCATACACACACACTCAGTTTCCCATACAAATACTTGGACAACCAATGAATAACCCATACAGTTACTCATATAGCTACTGATCAACATATGCAGCAGTTTGTAGAACAACAGATATAATGATGCACAAATTAAAACAGTTTAGTCACTAACCCATGCACTCAGTGAGACACATTTAATCACTCACTCATACAGTCAGTCATGCACCTACTAAATCCTTCATCCAGACACTTATACATCCACTCATTCTTCAATATGTAAGACATATTTTAACTTTACAGAAACATACAGTCACTATATATATATATATATAGTTAGGATTTTTTCTCTATGGAACTTTTGAAAATTCTATGTCTAATAACTTTAGTGTTTGTGGACGGAATCGGCTGAAATTTTCAGGAAAATGGCACATTTCGTTTCTGAGCAGCCCCTGAAAATTTGGGGGGGTTCCGTCAAGGGGGGGCCGAGAGAAAAGGGGGCTCTCAAAACGCGTTTTTCCCATTCATTTTTCCATAGGGCCTTTGGCCTCACTTTTAGCTCGAACGGCTGAATGGATTTGCACGAAACTTGGCAAAATTGTAGGGACTGTTAGCCTGATGTGCCTTTGCTGGGTCTCAATATATGTGCTCCAGTGGATTTCGAGAAATTAACGTTTAAAAAAACAGATATATCTGTGACAGCGTACTGGATAGCGCTCCAGATCGCGTACTTTTCGCGTAACGGAGCTTTGCGAAGCGAAGCTGATTGGCTCTCCAGTGTCTGTCAACATTCTAAACAGTCCGGAGCGGCCGCCATCTTGTCTCTCGGTAGGATCGAGAGACAAGAAGAGGTGAAAAACGAAGGGGGAATTTAATGAAAGGGGGCAAGGTAGACCCCTCTTGACCCCCTAGGAATGATGTTGGGGTTATTAAAGGGTCCCGTGGGGAAAATTAAAAAAATTTGATTTTTCACGGTAGAAGCGCTTCTCGGTTCGCAAATTAACGGCTGAATGGATTTGCACGAAACTTGGCAAAATTATAGGGACTGTTAGTCCGATGTGCCTTTGCTGGGTCTCAATATATGTGCTACAGTGGATTTTGAGAAATTAATGTTTAAAAAACAGGTATATCTGTGACAGCGTCCCAGATAGCGCTCCAGATCGCGTACTTTTCGCGTAACGGAGCTTTGCGTAGCGAAGCTGATTGGCTCTCCGGTGTCTGTCAACATTCTAAACAGTCCGGTGCGGCCGCCATCTTGTCTGTCGGTAGGATCGATAGACAAGAGGAGGAGAAAAACAAAGGGGGAATTTAATGAAAGGGGGCTAGGTAGACCTCTCTTGACCCCCTAGGAATGATGTTGGGGTTATTAAAGGGTCCCGTGGGGCAAATAATAAAAATTTGATTTTTCGCGGTAGAAGCGCTTCTCGGTTCGCAAACTGGTAGCGAAACGTGAATTCACCATTTTGTGTTTCGATTTCATTAAATTACTAGGTATAAGGGGGTAGGGGAGACGTATCCTGACCCCTTTTGTTTTCTGAGGGTGGCTGAGGAGGCTCATATATGTTGATACATGTCTTCCAGCGGCTGTGCGTGAGCGTTTTTTTTTTTTGTTGCGTGACGTCAGTTAACGTTCGATTCGATGGAAATCAGGAACTGTTGACCGCCATGTTGTCACTGCGAGTAAATATTTTGTTTTAAATTATTGTTATAAATTAATCCTTATTGATAAACATTGTCTGCGCCATCTTGTCTTTTTTGCAATGCCACACTTTTGTTGAGCACGGCAGCCATTTTAGATGCCTTGACCAGACCCACTGTCTGCACCCTAGCAAGCATCTCCCCCACGCACTGGTCACTCCCACTCTCTTTCTTATGTATGGGCTAGAAACCTCCTCCCATCTGCGCTGTTCTTCTCTGAGAATCACACCCTGTGCCCGCCCGACACCTGCCTTTCACCCTATTCACTACCGCACCATCTGACACTCCTCTTCCTCTGTGTCCGATTGTCCAGGCCCGTCCCAGGCTATCACCTAGCCCTGCAGATGTAGTTTATGGCCTCAACTGTAAAGAATCACCCCTCTTCAAAGAAGTTACAGTAGATCAAGGCCCCCACCCGATGAGATCCGTCACACTACACGCGTTCCTGCAATCTGATAACCATCCTGTATTGTGATTGGAGAGGGGATTCTCACTGTGAGGGTGTGTGGGACCGAGCCTGAAGCGGAAGATTCCAGGGATGCCTTTTTGTAAATCAAAGTCTTCACAATTATGTGTCACATTAGAAATATATAGCACTCACAAAAAAGTAGAAGGAAAATAACACTTTAATAATTTATAAATATATACATCGCAACAAAAACAGTAAACACCTTAAAACATTTTTTATTAAAACAGAAGCAACAATGGTCAGTAGCGGTCTGTTGTGCGAATAGTCCCAAGGCAGCATATTTACCTAGAGTGGTGCTGTGTAGGACATTCTGAATGGAAATTAACCAGAACTATAACCATCTACTTCCAATAATATAACTTTTATGCCCAAATTACGCAAAGATTTAGCTATCTGCTAAAGGGGGGAGTCGCGATTTCTTTACAATAATCAATAATGAAAAATCAAGATCAATAGGGTTGTCCGTATTCCCGATGCAGCACTATAGTGCAACATACACAGCACCTGGGGTGTCAAGAGTGAACAGGTCCTAGCTGCTTAACCAATGACTGACAAATGCTATATTAAACACTTACTATGTATAATACTTGCGTTCACAATAGTTTTACTTTACAAAACAGAACAAAAGATGTCCCCTGTAAGTAAACCCATATTAGCTGTTTCAGTTATTGAACATCCTAAGGTTTTATGACATGGGGAACAGTAGTGATATCCTGGGCGGGTGATGGAACTGGGTTTGTTAATGGAAAAACATCTACAGAGAAAACTATTGGTAAATTATACTTCTCCGGAAATTTAAAACTCACAAATGTTTCATTTGTGTAATCGTTTTATGAACATGTACATTAAAAAACTAAAAGAAATGCCAAGAACGTCCCATGTGAAAGTGAATTTTATCTGGCAATTTTTTTCTTTTCCTTCTCATGAAAAGAAAGTTAAAGCCAGGTTCGTTACCTGCCTCATCTGCAAAAAAAAAACTCTGGAGAGGGACCGAAAAAAAATATTGCTATGGTAATCATACCATGCAGCGGCACATGGAGAGGTGGCACCCTTTTAATTATTCTAAAGCACAACTTCGAGATTTGGGGGATAACCCCCGACCGGCAAAAACATCCACCAATGACTTAGCAATAAGTGAGTCAGAGGCAAGGGAAACGGTCCCAAATCTGCAAAAGAACTTTGGGCAGATGAGATTGACTTGTGTAGCATGTGGAAAATTAATTTCATGCGGAGAGATCAGTATTACTTCAATAAATACAGTAATCAATGATGCATTAGAACTTAATATCAATTCATTTTCCGAACGTGTAATCAGTACCTGTCCCATGTCAATTCATTGTTCGAACTTATAATCAATACCCATCCCGGATCAATTCATTGTCCGAATATATAATCAGTAAAATGTGCGACAAGTGCAACAAAATCATATCGATAATTCATTGTGGGGAGAGAGTTGGTGGCCGGAGGAGTTGGGTGCTGCTCCCATCCCAGTCGCCGAGCTTAAGAACCTCGGGGTCTGGTTGGACCCTTCCCTTACGTTTGCATGCCACACTAAACGCACGGCTGCGTGTTGCTTCGGCATCTTGCGTGGGCTCCGTCCTGTGCTAAAGTTCTTCGATGCCTCTACCCGGCAACTCATGATCCAAGCTACCGTCATCTCCAGGCTGGATTATGCGAGTTCTTTGCTGGCCGGGTTGAACGTTGCTGAGATCGGGCGCCTGCAACGGATCCAGAATGCCGCAGCGAGAGCGGTGGTAGGCCTTCCAAGATTCTGTCCTACCTCCAGCACCATACGAGCGCTGCATTGGCTTCCGGTGGCGCAGCGGATTCAGTTTAAGGTCCTCTGCGTCGCCTATAAGATCTTGAAGGGGTCCCCGGCAACGATCCTTACGACCCTCATGGCCAACTACATCCCAGCACGACCCTTAAGATCGGCAGACCTCGAATTGGCCGTAGTACCGCGCTTTAAACGAAGCAGGGCCGGTGGACGCTCATTTCGAGTGCGGGCCGCTGCTTTGTGGAACTCCTTACCCCCGGCAATTCGCGCCATGAGCGATTTGCTTTCTTTTCGTCGCGCCGTTAAAACATTTTTATTCCCTTAGTCATTTGCTTGTGCTGTTTTTATTTTAGTTGTGTTGTGTAGCTGCCTTGTCGGGCGCCAGGACGCTCCTTAGCTGGAGCATCTGTGCGCCAAATAAAAACCACATAACATAACATAACATAACATTGTGAGCAAGTACCAAAAGTGTCGACAATTCTAACCTTCAATAAATACAGTAATCAATGATGCATTAGAACTTAATATCAATTCATTGTCCGAATGTGTAATCAGTACAAGTCCCATGTCAATTTATTGTTGGAACGTATAATCAATACCTATCCCGGATCAATTAATTGTCCAAACATATAATCAGTCTTATCCCATATCAATTCATGTGCTAAACACTGCATACATATCTCATGATATCAAGGCTGAGCAATCGGGGCACAATAGTTTCATTTGTACCGGCGCCATTTTGGGTGAGGTCAGGAAGGTCCAAGTATAGTCAAAATGTCTGCACCAACTCGTGGTTGGACCGGGACCTCTTTCGGCAGTCTAAAAATTTTCGTTGAAGGGTAGTAGAGGGGACTGGCGACATGAACCATCAGTCAAAGAGGGGTGGGAGGTAAAAATCTCTCCTACCGTGTCATACTGGTGTCCCACCGGAACTGATCAAGTTGGTAGTCTTGCAGGATTTTGGTGATTTCAAGACTGAGGCCGGCGCCGGCATGAGCGCGCCGACGTCCCGCGGCTACGTCGTGGTCGTTCCGTGGGTGATCATGGCAGTCATTCCCCATCGGGGGTCGGGGGCCCCCGTGGCTCTTATAGAATCTTCAAAGTTGAAGAGAACGTTTCTGGATGCAGGACTCATTTTCTAGTTGAACTCAGAAGCGCTGTTGCACCGCAACAGTGGACGAGACCCCCGCTGGGTGAGCGGAGCATCATTGCCTCGCAATAGTGGATGAGACCTTTTGTCGGGTGAGTGCAGCGTCGCTGCATCGCAAGAGTGGAGAAACCCTTTTGTTGGGTGAGTGCAGCGTCGCTGCATCGCAAGAGTGGAGAAACCCTTTTGTTGGGTGAGTGGAGCGTCGCTGCATCGCAAGAGTGGAGGAACCCTTTTGTCGGGTGAATGCAGCGTCGCTGTATCGCAAGAGTGGAGGAACCCTTTTGTTGGGTGAGTGGAGCGTTGGGGGTGCAGCCGAGGGGCCCTCACCTGTGGGGGTGGGAGAGGCTTGTTCGCGCCGCCTCTCTCTCCCAGCGCACCCCACGCCGACACCTGGCGTTGATATCCGTGATGTCCGGACCAGGCGATAAGAGGGGGGGGTCGGAGGCAGAGGCAAGACATCCCCCCCGTGGCCTGCAGGGGCCGCTTCAGGCCCGAACGGGGAGCTCATATCAAGCCGGGGCCAAACCAGGAGATACAAGGGGGGGGGTCGGTGGCATGTGCAAGACATCCCCCCCTGTTGTCGCAGCCATTATCTAAGAAAGAAGAAGAATCCCGTCTGCCTCGGCTCCTCTCCTGGCCCACCTTACGGGATGACCTCCCCGGCCGACGGCTGCCAGCAGGACTCGCCCTACACGTGCCGAAGGCCTCGTCTTCCGGATGGGCGTAGCCGCGAACCTGTTGCACTTCGGGAGTTTCCGGAATGGGGGTAGGTATCTGCTGATTTGTATTTATTTCATGTTACCGTTATTGGGCGTGGCGGGCGGTGGGACAGACATGCTTGGAGCAGTGGGGGGGTGGCAGAGCCTAGCTACCTTGTGGCTGCCGTAACGTCAAGCTTGGCTTCTTTCACCACTTTCATGTTTCTTATTTCTAGCGAAGTCAAAAACTCATCAGAGGCCTACTGATTTTGTTTGATTTCTTTCCCTTCCTTTTCAAGTGTGTTTCATGCTAAAGTTTCTGTTTAACAGGATACAGGGATTACTTCGTATTTTACATATGTCTTCCTTATTAGGGGTTCTCTCCGGTTGAGTCAGATGATGTACCTCTAATAAATGGTCCGGGTGGAACTAGTTTCTCAATCAGTGGGGAGTAGATGGGCATGACAGATTACAACAGGGGACAAAGGTCCGCATTACCCTTCCTTCACTACTTGCAAAGACTAGACAGAATATTTCTATTCCACGTTATTTGCAAATAGAGAGTACCTCGAAAGAACTATTCCTTGAACAATAAATGTCCAGCCAATCAATCAATCAGGCATGAAGGATTACAACGGGGGACAAAAGTCTGCATTACCTATCCTTCACTATCTGCAAAGGGAGACAGAATATTTCTATTCTTCTCTGTTTGTAGACAGGGAATATCTCAAACAACAATAATCGATAAAAAAATTAGTAGGATTATAACAGTTTAATAACTTATAAATATATACATCGCAACAAAAACAGTAAACACCATAAAACATTTTTTATTAAAACAGAAGCAACAATGACAACTAACAGTAGTGATATCCTGGGCGGGTGATGGAACTGGGATTGTTAATGGAAAAAGATCTACAGAGAAAACTATTGTTGAATTATACTTCTCCGGAAATTTAAAACTCACAAATGTTTTATTTGTGTAATCGTTATAGGTCAAACGGAAACGGATTGTGGGACAATGTTCACAATGGAAGAGTCACCAAAAGGCATTTGGATCGATGTTGCAGCAGGCTGCCATGTATATAGTTATTTAATAAAACGTTTTACCCTGTTACTTTGCTGGTGTGTTGTATATATTTATAATATTTGCATAGGGTTTGTCGTTATTTTGGGCGGGGTGGGTGGCGGAGCCGAGCTGTCTTGCAGCCATCATGGTGTGGAGCTAAGTTTATCTCACTAGTTTCGTATTTCTCATGAGGGGTTGTTCTTAATGTTTCTATTTTAGCGAGGTCAAAAACAGATCCCATTAGTGGCCTACTGATTTTGCTCGATTCCTTTTGTTTTTTTAAACGATTTTTCACTATCTGCAAAGACTAGACAGAGTATTGCGACTCTGTGCTTGTTTGTAAATACAGAATGAACCAAAGAGAACCAATTCTAAAACAGTAAATGCTTGGATAGCAATCAATCAAATAGAGAGAGAAGCAGGCACGACGGATTACAACGGGGACAAAGGCCTGCGTTAACTACCCTTCACTATCTGCAAAGAGAGAGTACTGCTAAGAGAAAAGAGGGGGGGGGCAGCGTTCAAAGCACATCAGCGTGCATAAACACGAAAATGTTTTTACCTATCATGTACTTGACATTTGACAGCTTTTGATATTTGCTATTAAAAAACCATTGAAATTCAATGAAAAAACCATAGGTTTTAGCCCATATATAGTTAGGGATTAGCATTTACAAAACCTTATTTTACTCGCATAAAACCATTGAAATTCGCATATATAGTTAGATGCGCTAACTATATATCGCGCACCCGCAATCCACTGCTGATGATGTCACATATTACATCATTCATGACATGCTCAGTGACATCACTGATGACATCACTGATGACATCTCAAATGACATCACTGATGACATCACTGATGACAACATCCAGTGACTGTATGTTTCTGTAAAGTTAAAATATGTCTTACATATTGAAGAATGAGTGGATGTATAAGTGTCTGGATGAAGGATTTAGTAGGTGCATGACTGACTGTATGAATGAGTGATTAAATGTGTCTCACTGAGTGAATGGGTTAGTGACTAAACTGTCTTAATTTGTGCATCATTATGTCTGTTGTTCTGTAAACTGCTGCATGTGTTGATCAGTAGCTATATGAGTAACTATATCGGTTATTGATTGGTTGCCCAAGTATTTGTATGGGAGACTGAGTGTGTGTGGGTGACTGGGAGGTGTATGACTTTGTGCATAGATGTGTGAGCAGTTGATTCACTAGATGTATGGGTTAAAAGTGCATGTGGAAACAGCTGTATGGGCGGTTGACTGTGTGCATGAGTGTATTGGTGAGTGAATGGATATCTCAGTGCTACATGTCAAAGTAAGTACATATGAAAAACACAGTACATGTGAGAGTTGACATATATAAATAACTGTGCATAAGAGCCAGTGAATGTGTGAGTGGCTGTATGGATCATTGTGAACTTGTATCAGGGATTGTATAAGAGAGTAAATATGTGTTAGTATATGTTTGAATAAGTAAGGTGTGTATAACTGTATAGTAGAGGAAATGGAGGTGTGATTGATTCTTTGCATGACTGACTAGGTGTGTGAGTAACTCCATGGATGAGTGACAGTCTGTGAGTTTTTGTTTACACTGAGTGTATCTAAGGTTATATTAGAGTCTGAAGAGGTTAATCGTATTATCACATGAATGATGTCATTAGTGATGTGCTCAGTAATGTCAAATGAGATGTCAAATGAGATGTCATCAGTGATGTCATTTGGGATGTCTTCAGTGATGTCATCAGTGATGTCATCAGTGATGTCATTTGAGATGTCATCAGTGATGTCATCATTGATGTCATTTGAGATGTCGTCAGTGATGTCATCAGTGATGTCACTGAGCATGTCATGAATGATGTAATATGTGACATCATCAGCAGTGGATTGCGGGTGCGCGATATATAGTTAGCGCATCTAACTATATATGCGAATTTCAATGGTTTTATGCGAGTAAAATAAGGTTTTGTAAATGCTAATCCCTAACTATATATGGGCTAAAACCTATGGTTTTTTCATTGAATATATATATATGGATCCTACCGAAACACGTCATAGCCCTCTGAATATGTTAATAAAATAATTTGGAGCAAGATACCTTGGTCGCTGTGTTGAATTCCGGTGCCTAAAGTGAACCACACTTGTTTTTGTTCGGATATATATATAGCTGGAAATTTTACTGACATAAAACCATAGAAATTCCAACGTTATAGTTAGTTGGACTCACTACAACAAGCTCGCCTGCAATGCACTGCTGATGACGTCACATATTACATCACTCATGACATCACTGATGACACCAACCTTGTGACAGAGTGACAGACATCCTTTTAGTGTAATGTTATCCTTGAAATAGATATTCAAAAATAGAAACTAACATTTTCAAAAAAATGGAGATACCCATACCAGTTACAACAACCAATTCAGTAATTCCACCATCTATATACACATGCACTCATTTACCAACAGTTCTATATAGTCACTCATACATATACTCACTCATCATATGTAGTGATACCCCTATTC
This sequence comes from Lissotriton vulgaris, assembly GCF_964263255.1. Lineage (NCBI taxonomy): Eukaryota > Metazoa > Chordata > Amphibia > Caudata > Salamandridae > Lissotriton > Lissotriton vulgaris. The sequence continues at coordinate 1,043,299,724 of NC_141696.1, forward strand.
ATCCTGTTACACACCGACAGTCATCAAAAAATTACTCACACATATACTCATACATGCAAATAAACTAATAAACATCCATTTATTTGCATATACAGATTTACACACACTCTACCACCTTACTTCTAAGGAAACTTACACATATGTACTCTCTTAAACAATCACTTATAAAAACACATACTTATTTAAACAGGAACTCTTACAATCTCTCACTTTCACATATACTGACTTATATAAATCAATACTCACATATACTAGATTAAAATATACCTTGTTACTGATAAACACACTAGTGAAACAGGCATTCAATCACTAACACACACATATACACACTCATCCACTCATCCAGTCCTGCACATATGCAGTTTTCAAAAAACATACAAACAGTGAGTCAGTCATTGATACATCTATGTGCTAAGTAACACCCCCACCAAACTATACAGACTCTCATACTGATACTAAAAAACATATAATAACCCATATACACACACATGTAGCTACTCATCAACCCATTCAGCCACTTATACACAAAGTGAAACACTGATACATATATTTAAATATTTAAATATTACTCGCCAATATATGTATTCACTAACATACACTTAATAAGCCAGTTAACCAATCAATTTTTTTAAAAAAAACATTAATTAAGACAATAATTTAAACATTTATTCTTCCATCGACCTTTACATATACATATATAAAACATATTTATTTTTTAGAAAGACACACATTCATTGGATGGTGTCATGAGTGATCTCACTGACCATCTCATGAGTAATGTAATATGTGATGTCATCAGCAGTGCATTACACGCGCAAGTTATAGTGAGTCCAACTAACTATAACGTGGAATTTCATTGGTTTTATGTCAGTAAAATTTCCAGCTAACTATAACTGGTGTCAAACCTATGGTTTTTTCAGTGAATTTCATAGGTTTTTTAAATGCTACTTCCTAACTATAACGTGTGTAAAACCTAGGGTTTTTTCAGTGAATTTCATAGGTTTTACAAATGCTATTTCCTAACTATAACGTGTGTAAAACCTATGGTTTTTTCAGTGAATTTCATAGGTTTTTTGAATGCTAGTTCCTAAGTATGACAGATATACCTGAAATAAATATTGACATACCAATCTTACGTGCACAACTGACTGCACGCACCCACCTATTTATTTCATGAAAGCTTTCCAATTTAAACCTAATGAATTTCTTCATAGACCAATGAAAGAACTTATAGTACGTTAAGACACTGAACCTAGGCTTTTTTTTTGTCATACAAACCTTTTAATTAAATGGAGCCGAATTTTTTTTAATCGTTCGTGCGTGACTGATTGTACACACCTTAATATTTTTTTTAAAAAATATAAAAGGTTTCATAATTTAATATTTGTATACTTAAATCGAGCTCTAAAAATATGTGAAATCCGTATGTGTTTCAATTCACTTCTATTCACGTTTTTAAACTTCACTAAAGAACATCGCTACTTCCAAATCACGTTCGTAACTAGATAGTGTCACCGCCTACACGTCCTGAGAAGCGCATGTAAAGTCATGTGACTTGAAAACAACACTTGCAATTGGTTGTTGGTAGTTTCTATTCTGGAATTTACACTCAGCACTCCACCCACTTCCATCACTTTCTTTTCTACTCTCAATAGAGAACAACGTCGAACATCTTCCCGAACACTTTGCTGCAATGGCTACCATTCCGCATTCATCTTCAGAATCTGAAGGAAATGAGCGACCACCTTTGACTAGAAAAACGGAGGCCACGCTATTACCATCAGAAGTGACCAGCACATCTTCTGCAGAAAGACCTGTATCTCCATCGAGTGCTGAGATGGACTTGAAACCATATCTGGCGAACGTGCACATGAAATGCAAGAACTGTGGAAAACTTCTTGTATACGGAGAGCAAAGCTTTATTCTAATTAAACACAAAATTGAGAGTCATAAATGCTCCAACAAAAGTTACATTTCTTCACTTTATTTGGATAGTATGACATACTGAAAAATGTCGTAGCAACTTTAAGAAATCAAAAGCATCATAACACTTGTTTCCCAAAAAAAAAAAAAGAAAAAAAAGTTCTTTTCAGAACTAACTCTTTGTACCAAAACGAGCTCCAAGAGCATATTAGCTGATATTTTCTCGCCGCTTTCTTTTAGTACGCGGCCGGGTGCTCTCACCCACCAATCGCATAGAGGCAGCGACACACGCATGTGAAGTCATGTGACTTTAGAACAACACTTCCAATTGGTTCTTACTAGTTTCTATTCTGCAATTTACACGGAACACCACCCACTTCCCTGGAAAACCAGTTTATCGAAAAACTTTTAAAGCCTCCTCTTATGAAACATTCGACATCGTTCACATAGCACTGTACTAAATAGCACTATATACACTCCGTCCCTTAATTATAAGAGACTTATTGCTATGTGAGAACAACTTTTGTTTTCACGCGATAATGTGAAATGCTGAGCCTGTTACAGAATTTTCTTTCACATATATGTTACTATTCTCCTTCGAGCACTAACACCGTAGAAAATACCACCAATAGCGGTGAGATTTTTTACACCGAGAACGGGCGATTTGTGTCGCTTAGAGCCCTTGCTATCATAAAGTTTTATTTCCTAAGTCTCTGATCTCCAACTGTGCAACGTGGCTCCCCTGTGTCGTAATGAGGTCCATAGACAAAAACTACAGGGCCAGCATTATACACATGCACAGAACCACAAAACCACAAGAGCCAGCATGTTAATATATATCCTTAATATAATAAACCTCTGAGAATGGATACAAATTTCCGTAGCACCCCATAACAGAAATTTGGCGTCCTCTGACTCTGCTCCATTACCAAACACCCTAACCCCCGCCCCCCACACTCTTCACTAAACTCCGCACTCCACCCCACCCGGACCCCCTATTACAAACCCCCAACCTACCCTCCCTGCCCAAGCCCACCATGAACCTCAAACCGCCCCTGGAAAACTTATAAGACACAGGATTACTAAAACTCAAAGAATAGGCAACTGGCAGATAATCTAAATAGTACATAAAGGCACATATTTTTTCCATAATACTATTGAAAAACATGTTCTATTTTTTTTAAATCTATCATGCATCTGACCCTCTAGAACCGCTTTCAAAATGTGAACTATAAACCTCTACATTTCATTTTCAAACCATACACTTTCAATTACATTATTTATTTTTTTTACAATTCATGTAATGTTACACACCTTTTCTAAAATACACCAGTCCCTGTTATTTATAAGGATTTATTTTCAGTCTTCATCAGTGACACTTTCTTAACATATAATGAAAATCACTGTAACTTTTTAAATGACAATGTAACGCGGTAAAAATAACCCTCCATTTGCTTTCCTTTAAGAATGCAGACTATCTACCCCACGCATGCGTTTCTTGATATTTGCATTTGGCAGCGAATACCGACCTTGAATCGGAAGACATGAACAAGAGCTCCATTGTCACATTTAAAAATGAACGTAGCATCTGCTCACACACATATCTTTCACTTAGCTAACATTCACAGAAAACAGCATTGATGTAAAAAAAATTGACCTTGTTTTACAACTTGCTCAAATGACTCCCTTATTTTTTAACGCATCCTCCACTTCAAGAAAAGCTACTTTTTTGATAACTACTAAGCAATATTTAAGTGACTAGACTCCTAGAAAATTTATCAAGTCATTCTGCTCCTCTCCACTGCATAGCCGGCGACCTAATTCTGTGGAGTTGCTATACAACCGGCAGTGCTGCGCCGTTTCCTTTACTATCTTGGGAAATTCAAAATGGATGTCCCTCCTGCCTTCGCAAACGAGCCGGACCACTTAGAACTATTTCGACAGAGAATGCTTCTGTACTACGGCACCTTACCACTCTCAACTTTGAATACTTCATATCGATTATCATTTCGATATTCGTATTTCACCTGTGTGCAGCCTGTATTTCATTGCCTGAGCTGTGATTTCACGTGGGCCCTGGATTTATGTCTCTGCAACTTGGTACCTCCCGAAGTGAATTACAATCACCTCATGAATCCGTTACATGATCATGAACAGCTTTGTTACAACGGAGGGTTTATGGCCTTTGCAGCGATACAAGGAGTTCTGGGTCATTGGAATATATTCGCAGCGGCGCAAGATTTCCTAACAGAGAGCTACATCGAAAACCCACCGAGCTGCCCTATGATGGTAAAAGACGCTCCAATAATGACAGATCATGAATGCTCCTTTCATCTTCTCAACTGGATGGCTGACATGTTTTCAGATGATAACAGTGATTTCATGTTAGAAGCATTTGCTGCCTACTTTGCCTACACAATGGACGGTTAACTCTTTCCTAACAGAGAACAACATCGAAAACCCACCGAGCTGCCCTCTGATAATAAAAGAGGCTCCGATTTTAACAGATCATGAGTACTGCTTTACTCTTTTCCATTGGATAGCTGACATACTTTCAAATGATAAAAGTGATTTCCTGTTAGAAGCAGAAGCTACCTATTTTGCCTAAACAATGCTTCAATAACTCTTATACAAGCCATTGACGTCCTCATTTCCTTTTGCTTCCCTATATTCTTCACGTTCTTTTCCATATTTTCTTTTGAAGAACAGACCTATTGGCTTTACTAACAGTGGACATTATGATTTCGTGCTGGTTAAATTTTGGTCTTTTATGTGGACTACATTTGTTTCTTCAGCTACTCGATTTTCAACTTTATGTTTTTTACAGTCTAATCTCAACAATTCTATTGCATATCTTATCTAAGGTTATTTCAAACGTACTCGATGCAAAACTCGCTAATATATGCTACATGTGCCCTAATTAATCTGTACATTTTTTTTTTTAAGTTCAAGAAAATTTTATTTGATAATAACAAGAGAGAAACCAGGTGTCAAAACAAAATACATTGGAATATTAACTTAAAGACTGTGAGCAAAATAAAACAATCATTGAAATACAAATATGATGAGAAAATAGGTCTGGGTAAAAGAGAAAGGGAAAGTGGAAGGGAAAGAAAAGGTATGTTAAACAGCAAACATCAGAAACATGAAAATAATCGTAAGGATTAAGAAAGTGGTACATTGGAGAATAAAAAAGGAATGCATCAAGCAATTAAGGAGGTTTGAGAACTTCCTGTTGCGAAGGTGGTGGGTGAAACAAACGTTTAGAGCATGAGTCCAAATAAAGCGTGACAGGGAGCCATAAGTGTCCATGCGTTTTGTAGCCATACATGTCGGAAAAACAAAAGCAGTGTCAAGTCTATGATTATGGCAGACATTGAACCACCACGCCTTGAAGGAAATATTGGAGAAGTCTTTCCAATTGACCGTTATTTGTTGAAAGGCAGCTGCCAATAGTAAGTCAACAATTTGAGGTTTTAGATCAACATTGTCCCAGCAAGATGAAAGGCTACCCAAGAATATATGTGTATGAGAAAAAGGGGCACAAGTGTGAAAAATCATATTAATTTGAGCCCAAACCTGCAACCAAAAGCTGTGAACAGAAGTGCATAAAAATACCATGTGAAATAAAGTGGCGTGTGGCGATGAACAAGACCAACAAGTGTGGGGAGTGGTTGGAAAACGTTTGTGAAGGTCAGAGGGTGTAAAAAGAAGTCGGTTGTAAGTGAAAAACAAAGTCTGCGTAAGGGTTGCCGCTCTCGAGGATTTGCGGATCTTGATCCAGATTTTGTCCCAAAAAGGAACTGACCAGGACACAGACAAGTCATGTTCCCAAGATTCCTCCACCTTAGATTTGGGTCTGATAGACTCACCAGTATCTATCTATCTAAGTGAAGCTTTTGGTGTAGTACGTAAAAAGGAGTGAAGTGAGGAAGGGAGAGTGGATGAAGCAGGAGGGGAACAAGGCTGAGAAAGGCGGTTGTAGTTTGTTAGAACTGTATCCTTAAGCAATTGATAGTTGCGGGCAAAGGAGGTAGGTAAGTTGTAAAGGGAACAGAGAGTAGGGAAAGGCAAGAAAGAGGAGTGAGAGAAGAGTTGGGAAATCCACAGCAAACCTCTGCTATGCCATGTTCTCCAAAAGAAGGGTCTGTTACGAATGAGTAAGAAAGTGTTATGCCAGATGGGGGAGGAAAGAAAGTCAGCAATGGTTATGGGAGGAGAAGGAGAAGAAGACAGGAGCAATTTAGTGGTGAATTTATGAATAGGAGTAGAAATGGAAGCAGGTTTACGAGAGAAGGAAAGATATTCAGCAAAGGAAAAGGGAGAAAGAAGAAGACGTTCAAATTTGGCCCATAAAGGACAGGGAGTACTGGGGTGTTGTAACCAAAAGGAAGCTTGTCGCAGTTGGAACGCTTTATGGTAAGCAGGAAAGTCGGGAAAGTTAACCCCACCCTCTGATTTAGGGCGAATCAAACGGGCTAGAGACATTCGGGGCCTCTTTTTATTCCAAAGAAAGGACGTTAGAATAGAATTAATTTTTTTGAAAAATTTAGAAGGGATGGGGACTGGAATATTAGAGAGGGTGTAAAGGACAATGGGAGACAGCATCATCTTAATGGTGTCGAGGCGACCCCACCAGGACAGATAAAGAGGATGCCATTTGGACGTGAGATCCGTTAACTTTTGAATGCATTTGGACATACAAAGGGAAACAGTATCTGGAATGGTAGGGGTGATGTGCAGTCCAAGGTATTTAATATTAGAGGATTTCCATGTAAAGTTGGATGCAGCAAAATCAGGTTTAAATGTAAATTTGGTTAAGGGGAGGATCTCACATTTGTCATTGTTAAGCTTATATCCAGATATGTGGGAGTAGGCGTGGACTTCAGTGAGGAAGGCGGGAATCGAAACAGTGGGATTAGAAACAAAGAGGAGAATGTCATCCGCGTATGCGGCTATTAGATGTGGGAGTCTGATAATTGAAAACCTTGAATGAGGGGGTTTTGACGAAGTTTAGAAAGGAAAGGTTCTAAGGCCAAATTAAAAAGAAAAGGAGACAGGGGACATCCTTGACGGACACCTCTTTGCAAATTAAAGAAAGAAGATATTTGACCATTGGCGCAAACCGCCGCCCGTGGGTTGGAATAAAGTAGTGAAATTAGAGATATGAAAACAGGGGGGAAAGAGGTAGGTCCATTCAACCCTGTCAAATGCCTTCTCAGCATCCAGGGCAATGGCCGCAAGGGGATGGGATGAAAGACGAGATTTAGAGAGAATATTAAAGAGAAGTCTGGTGTTATCAGTAATAAAGCGGCTTTTAACAAAGCCCGACTGTTCCTCACCCAAGAGATCTGGGAGAAGAAGATCGAGCCGAGCCGCGAGAGACTTCGCAAATATCTTGTAATCAATGTTAACCAAAGAAATTGGTCTGTAATTTTTACAATGTTGAGGATCTTTCCCCTCCTTGGGTATGAGGCAGATATGCGCATCTGAAAAAGAGCCTGAGGAGGAACCCAAGGTGAGGAAAGCGCCAATGAGGGAATGGAGTTTTGGGATAAGAAACTTTGAAAAGTGAAGAAAAAATTCTACTATGAATCCGTCTGGCCCAGGAGCCTTATCTCTTTGGAGAGTTTGAAGTGCCTTAAGCAATTCTTGTTGGGATATGTCAAGTTCTAAGTGAGAGAGGTCAAGTGGGAAGTGGGTTGGTTTTTGAATGGTAGAGAAGAGTCTGTACATTTTAAGCGAGTTTTTTATAACTGTAAACGCCATTTCGCATCTCAACTGCTTATTTCCGCCTCACACGGCTCTACTCCTTTAATTTCCTATAAAATTATGTTTTAAAATACTTTACAGAAAAATATGTTCTTTCAACAATATTTCCATTATTACTTGTGCTGTATTTCAAATGCAATACTGCAACCTTCAAAAGATATCTCAATACAGTAGTTCTCCTCAATAGTGATTTGCGCAGCATCCAACAGATTACATACATGCACCTCTCACCATGTTTTCGCTTTTGGCGCCTTTTTTTCCCCTCACACACTGACATAACACAAACTTGATAGTGCTTCGCATGTAGACAGCTGATTGATAAAGTAATTATGTATAACCACTTGCATTTTCATATATCGTTCCCTAACTGAAAGGCCAGAGACCTTCTTCCATTTATTAAAATATGATATACTTCCTTATAAGAGTGTACAATGTTTTTTCCCAACTATATTCATTTTTCTTCAACTATAGCGTTTGTATTCCATGTACTACTGACAATACCAATTGCTGTGTTTTTTGCAATTTCTGTACTCATATTACATAATGATTTGCCTTTAAAACAGTACATTTCTAAATAAACATTTCAAATATTCACGGTTTCTCTTTTAATCCATAATCTCAACTGAAATGATTTCATATTGAAAAACTATTCATGGGTTCCACATAACCTTAACTGTAGTCACTGAGGACCTTATTTATGAAGACCTTCCGCCGCCGGTGCCTCATTTTTTAAAATGAGAAATAGTGACGCACCGGTGGCGCAAGGTCTTCATAAATAAAGTCATGAATGTTTTCTTTTCTCGACCTCACTTACTGATACTAGAACCTGCAAGCCAATTACGGCCCGTGAACTCTTTCTTAGTAGGTCGCGCACCGTACAGACAGTTATACCACTGTTAAAAAATTGTTTTTACTGTTACCAAGCACCGCCACAGTTCCGCTTCACTCAGAGTTAATCACTGCTCCCACGCTTCTACAGACCAGACGCTATGTCGTATTTCTCTCCTTATCACCCTTTCATCTCCACAATAACAAACAGTTCTCCGCCTGCCACCACAGAACAGAGTCAGATGCAGAGGCACCAAAGAGTGAACCCATCACCAACTGCCATCTCCGGCTGTTTCCATGGTTACACCTCATTCTGCACCTTGCTGAAGGCACAGGTCAAAAGTTCATGTCTCAACGTTCTACAGCAAACTAAGAAGACTGTTTTCCCTCCAGAAACACCTGCCAATCCACAGCTCTGTTACATGTCTTTTTTTTTCACACCCAATAGTACTTTTCGTTTAACATAAACATTAACATGCAACGTACTGTTCAATCTCCACTTATTACAATCAACCAATCATTTTTATTTTTTTAACCACACCCAGCCTCTTCCTTTTTTTTTATTTAGAATTTCAACTTCTAACTACCTTTCCACTTCCAGAACCGATCGGAGGACGACTACAAATCCCTTGAAAATGAAGGTCTGGCTAATAGGACACAGTTATATTCACTGGAGTGAAAAATATGCAGTAAGCAGACGAATTTGCAACCTCGGCTTACCAAATGTACACATAACATGGATTGCCAAAAGAGGATTGAAATGTCGCCAATTGATTCCATTGGTGAAAACTTTTATGCATCTCCCAGAACCAGACCTTATAATTGTGCACTGTGGTGGGAACGATCTAGGCACAATCACTGGGGTAGGTCTGGAAATGCTTCTAAAAGACACCTTTCGACAATTGATGACACTTTTTCCTCGATCTGCCTTGGTATATTCCAATATATGCCAAAGACAGAAATGGAATTGGTCCAATCAACATTGTGCACATTTTGAGAAAGTAAGGAGACATGTAAATAAATCTGTTTCTGCGTTCCTCAGAGATTATAGCATGGGTTCTATTTACCACAACAACTTGCGATACCACATGCAAGACGTCTATAGGAGAGACGGTGTTCATTTCACGAATGAGGGAAACAGAATCTTCCTCTGCAACATCAGGCTCTGCATCGGTACTTACTTATAAATGCAGAAAACACTCAATTAACACAATGGCTCTTTTCAGAGCCACCTTATATCTAAGCACTCAAACTTCTGATTTATCTCCATTTTCACACTCTTGTAAGTAGTTGTGCGCGACCGGGTGCGCGCACCCCGTATTTTTTTTCGGGAAAAAATTATATCTTTTCGCGTTTAAGGGCCTTACTGCACACCCCGAGAAAACCTACGCAGCAAGACAATCTCTACCTTCTCCCCTTTCCATGTTTCAACGCTTTGAAATGAATAATATATTTACTCGCAGCGACAAAATGGCGGACAAAACTTCCTGATTTCCTTCGATTCGAACGTTAACAGACGTCACGCAGCAAAAACAAATTCCGCTCACGTGCAGCCCCTTGAGTGCGTGCACGCGTGCGCGCCTATAGATATATAATTGACTTTAACTTTAATTTTCTCAACAACTACTGAACAGATTTACACCATTCCAAAAAAAGCGTAATCTGCGAACTGGACTCTACAGTTTTGCCAAATTTCTTATAAATCCATTCAGCCGTTCGACCTGTAGCCGAGTCTAAAGGTCCTATGGAAAATAACATGCAGAAAACACGTTTAGAGACCCCCCTTATATCTCAGCCCCCACTTGACCAATCCCCCCCAATTTTTCAGAGAAGTAGCGCAGCAGACCGAGCCATCTTCTTTGAGACATTCGCTAAGATTCTTCAACCAGAGCCAAAGTTATTCCAAATAGAATGTTGAGGATTTCCTATGGAAAACAATCCTAACTATAGCTACCTACTGGCGACCATAGGAAAATCGCAACATTCTATTCCCAAACACTTTGGCACCGATTGACGAATCTTGGTGAATTTTTCAAAACTTATGGCCTGCTTCGATCCGCTCCTATCCTGAAAGTTTCGGTTTTATTCGGCAAGCGGGGGCTGAGAAAAATGGGGTGTCCCAAAACGTGTTTTCTCTATGCAATTCTCCATAGGAAACTTTAGACAGGGCTACAGCCCGAACTGCTGAACGGAATTAAACCAAATTTTGCAAAAAGGTAGCCCTTGGTTCAGAAAGAGCCCTTTTTGTTAAATAGTGTAAATCTGTTCAGTAGTTTTCCTAAATATTAAGGGAAAAAGAAATATATATATCTGGGCGAAGCCTAACCACACATCTCACCGTGAGATCTGATTGGCTGTCAGCACTCATCCAAGAAGTGTTGGCAGCCATCATGGGACCAATATACATGATAGCACCTCATTAAAAAGCATTGCAGTTAATAGAAGGTTTTAAGACTTTAGTTACATTATAAATCATCTGTTGATGGTACCATACTCATTTTAGGAATTGCGGTGTGTTCTAACATGATTTTACCATGTGAAAAAGCCTTCTGCTGAGATATTATTAATCAAGTTTGAGAGAAAACTATTTTCTCATGCTTTTCCCACATAGGTTTGGAAGGCGATCTATAAGCTAAACTGAGAGCATATTTTCTGTAAATTCACATTATCTTTCTCAGTAATTTGAGAATGAAGTCTGACATTCTCAGTAAAACATGTACATCCAACAAGGGCAGAGACTGTCAGTTGATTCCTTTGTGTTCTACTGCAGCTTCCTAGAGTGTTCTAAAGAACAACTAGAGTGCTAACAGTCCTACTGACAAACTTATTTGACACCTGAAGCCATCTTGATTGGAATGAAGTGGTAACTCCTCAAACATTTAATTTAAGAAAGAACAAAATGAGGGGGTTCATTTTGCCATAGAAAGTATGATTAGTGCTGCAGAAAGAAAAATTAGGGCACATTTTGAGTGACTTCTCAAATCCTCTTCTATTTCTTAAAAATATTCTGACATGCAGACTGAAACATGCACTTTTAATACCAGCAGCAGACTTCCCTGGTGAGCAGTAGCTTTACTACAGTGATCTAATAAGCAACTATAGTGCTAACATTCAGAATTCATGGCAAATGTGTGACACATCTGAATGCCTTCTTGATGGAATTAAAGTAAAAAACAGAAAGTATTTCCTACTGAGGAGACTGTAGTAAATGAGGAAATTAGGAAACTTTATGACAAATTAATCCCCCAAGATGGCCACCAACAACAAAAGAACCCAAATGTAGCAGAAATATCACCCAAATGTAGCCCACACGTAGCCCAATGACAGAGGTGTGGAAAACACGTTTAATTTTTTGTGTTATCGCAGTTTTATATAGTGCAGACCGGTCAGGTATTGGAGTGCTTTACTTGAGCATTGGTTATATCACACAAGAACAAATTCAGTTTGGTTTTAGGCATGGGGAGATTAAGTGATTTGACCAGAATCACAGGATGTCGAGCTAAAGAAGAAACTCCAACCTGGTTCCCCCGTTGCAAAGTCTGCAGCTCTGGAAGTAACACCACATCCTCTCCCCTAAGTGAAACATTTAATCAAGTGATCAACTGGATAAAAAAAATAAAGATAAATAATTTAAAAGTGCTTTATCGCTATTTGTAAACTCAGAAAATATGTCCTCACTCATGTTAGTTTTGTAGAGCACTAACCATATTTTGATGCAAATTAGACTCTCTCATATATGGAATTTTTAACGGAAATGATCTAGGTATTACATTTTTGATTACATAAAGATGACGACAGGCGTTCAACACTTTTGTAATAAATATAGAATGTTAGCAATCTAGTTGTTCATTAGGATACTGTTGAGAGGCAGAGGCCAGGGGCACAGACTCTAAAAATTGAAGGCAGGTAGGAGGGTGCAGAGGCAACAATTTGACCACACTTGGCAGGCTGGAAGGGCAGTGGCAGCACAACAGACTATGGAGGGCAGAGGAAAGGGGTCAGGGGCAAGAAACCAATAATACTGGACTGGCAAGAGAGGCAGTGGCAACATAATAGACCATTGTGGGCAGAAGGAAGAGGGAGCGGTAATACAACCATGCATGCCAACAGACCCAATTCAGCCAGGAAACGTCCAATGTTTTTAAGCCCAAATGGGCTTTTTTTTATCTGACTTCTGTCTACAATCTCCTCTTTTTCAATGTAAGTCAAAGAGGAAAACCAATACCCCAGTTTCTTTCAAAATCTCCCTCTTACCAAGTTCAAAATGTTAGCAAGTATGGTACATTGGATCATGGAAGGCAGGAGGAATTGGGGTAGGGACTTGGACTCGGATAACAGAGGACAGGAGGGACATGGAGAGGTGCACCAAACTGACCTTACAGGGCAGGCATCAGGGTTGGCAGCAGCACAATACACCACACAGGGCATATAGGACGGGAGTGCAACACAGCAACCCATAAAAAGCAATAGGGAGGGGACAGGACCATGCACATGGACAATAGAGAACAGAGATGAAAGAGGCAATGGTAGCTAGCTGACCATAATGGACAGACAGGAGAGAAAGCTGCAGCATAACGGACCATAAAGGGCAGTAGGGACGGATGTAACAGACAAGCCAGGAGGGAGGGAATAGGGGTCTGCACATGGAAACAGAGGGCTTGGGGCAAGGGGGCAGGGCAGGAGCAGCAAGATGACCATGAAGGTAAGGCAGGATGGGCACTAGAAGCAAGATACACCATGGAAAGCACCAGTGAGACTATAATGGCATACAAACAGACCATGGATGGAAGGTGGGAGGGGATCAGGGGCTGCTAGCTGACCAGACCGAGTGGGTGGGAAGGGCTGTGGCAGCACGGATGTCCGTGCATGGCAAATGGGAGGGTTAGTGGCAGCACAAAGGCTATGATGGGCAAGAAGGAGGGTGCAGGGGCATGCAAAGGATAGAAGGGAGGGTCAGGACCTGGGCACACACAAGAGAGTTCAGGGGAAGGGGCCTCACAATAGACAATGCGGGACAGGCAGGAGGAGCAGTTGCAGCACAACAGACCAGGGAGGGCAGAAGGGAGTGGCAGTAAAATGGACCATGGGGGACAAGAGAAAGGGGATAGGAGCATATAATGTGGTCAGGCAGGGTGGAGGTGGCAGGGACAGATTACAGTCATCTGACAATGCTAGGCAGGTGGGAGGGGAGTGGCAGCTCAACAGAACACTCAGGATAGATAGGAGTGGTAGGTCCATGGAACATGGTGGGCAAAAAGGATGGAGCAGGGGCATGCACACATACATTGGAGGACAGGGGGAAGGAGAATAGGGGCAGCAAGCTAAGCACATAAGCTAAGCAGGAGTTCAATGATGGGGCAAATAATTTGGCAGTGGAGGGCAGGAGGAGTGGACCTGTACATCATGCTAAATGGAGTGCAGTGGTAGCACATCAGACCATGCATGGTAGGAGGGAGGACATTAGTCCATGGATTCAGACAACAGAGGATAGGGAGGAGGTGGATGGGCAGCAAGCTAACTGTTCAGAGAAGGTGGGAAGGCCAGTGGCAGAACAACGGCCACACAGGGCTGTAATAAGGGAGCAGGGACATGGACTTGGACAATGGATTGCTAGAAGGAGAGAAGGCAGGAGCTATCCATTGTGATAGGCATCTTACTTAACGTTAAAAAAACCTAGAAATTTTCTAAAAAAAATAAACATTACAGGGACGGTATAGTTAGACTCAGATTTCACTCATACACAACCAGTGAAATTCAGCAGTTATAGTTACCTGACCTAACTATACTTTACTCCCCCCCAATGTACTGCAAATGACCTCAGACATAACATTATTCACCGTCTGGACCGTCTGGAGTTCGAAGGGGAAGGAGCGGAGAATCACGAACCATAGAAAGTTTAGAGTATCAGCGTGGAGCACGGCCACGCATTTTTTGCGCCGGAATCGAATAACACGACAGAGCCCATTTCGTCGGGGACACGACCCGAAACTAGCACGCATTACGGCTAAGTACCTTTCGCTCCACCTAATTTGGAATACATCTGTCTTTTAACCACGGTTGGAGCCATGACCCAACAGTAGAGTTTCTTTTTGGTCCTGAGGAGAACCCTGGCACTCACAGGGTTCGAAACACGTTGACCGACCCGGTCCCGGGTCATCTGTGTGAATCAACACTGAACATGATTTGTCAACTGATCACAGAACTAATTTCCTTTTTTCAAACTTTGAGAAACAACTGTGAAAAGTGTTAAATACAACAAATAAGATCGTTTTGTATATATAGGATTTCTTTTGACACCGGGACTAGTATGGATGTGGTATAGTATGAATGGTTGGCCAAGAATGTGTTGTTTGTGAGGTTTTTTGAATCACTGTACATACCAATTTTGTCTGTTTCATGTTTGTATATAAATGTATATATAATTCTTCATGTTTTTGTATTTCCATGCACAAAAAGGATAACGACTAAAAACTAAAATAGTCTTGAAAAATTAAAAGCAAAAGTTGCAATTCAAAAAGCGAGTGTACATGCTATTTTTCATGTATGCTTTTTTATACATGTCTTGAATAATTAGTTTCTCAGCACTGGCAAGTGTGTTGTTTCTTTAATAACATTATTCATGACATGGTCAGTTACATCACTCATGACATCACCCATGACATCTCAAATGAGCTGTGAATGGAATGGAACTATAATGGCTAGACCTTTGTTTAGGGATAGTGTGTGTATATTAACACCACTTTTTTCTATTTTTTCTTGTAAGAACCATTATAATACTCAACATGCCCAGATTAATATGGCTGATAACCTTTCACTATAAAGTAATGTGTAGTCCATTGTTTATGTTGATGTTTGCAATCCTAAGTATGTTTATTATGAATAAGTCATGTTGACGAACATACAGGTATGGCGGTCATGGGGCAAGATATGCTGAAATGACATTGTGTGCATATTAGCACTTGTTTTCCTTTCTTTATTGTATCAATTCCTGAATTTTCACATCGTGACCAGGCCAATATGGTCACAAGCTTTTCAGATTAAACTAATATGTAGTCCTTTGTTAATGTTGGCAACTTTAGGCATTCGTGCATTTAAATAAGGATGCTACAATGACGTCTTGTATCATTATCAAGGTTCGGACGAGCCAAAACACGTGGATCACGTCCTTTGCAGATTAAATGCTTCCAAACTACAACCTGAGTGCTGATTCAATGCCTTGTAAGAGTGAGAGGAGATTAAATACATATATATAAAATTCCCTGAAAAAAACACAAGTTTCAGGGACATTATAGTTAGAAATTATCATTTAAAAATCCTCAGAAATTCACTGAAAAAAACACAGGTTTCATGAATGTCACAGTTAGTTGGACATTTCACTCATACAAACAAGAGCAATTTAGCCGTTATAGTTAGTTGTGCTAACTATAACTCGCGCCCCTGCAATGCACTGCTGATGATGTCACATATTACATCACTCATGACATCGACAGTGACATCACTGATGACATCTCAAATAACATCACTGATGATATCATCCGCGTGATCATCTGATGCACTTCCTCACACCCTAAAATACAGACTACTATTCTCGAAATCATAGACACACCAATACTAGTACGGCTACAATATTCTGTGCACGATGCATGCAGACCCTATAACCAGCTACATACTATTGAAACACTCTTCTAAGTACACAGTTAATACCTATGCAGTCTAGGAATCCTTCTGCCTGTCCCATGCACTTCTCCATTGATCCATCCAGCACTATCTATGTATCCTATCACTCCACCAATACCTCAGCACTTATAAATTCAGTACGCAATTTCTTTGCGACCCTGAACTTACTCCAGTTATTAGTCGTATACTTAAGGCTTGGCGTAGTCACTAACACAAGTGGAGGTACAATATTTTGTACACTATGCATGCACACCTCTAAACACCTACAAACTATTGATACGTTCTTCTAAATACCCAGTTAAACCTAAGCAGTGTATGAATCCACCTGTCTGTCCCATGCATTTCTCCAATCACCCATCCAGCACTATCTACTTATCCTATCATTCCAACAATACCTAAGCACTTACAATTTCACTATAAACGTAATACTGTACTTATTCTAGTTACTAGTTATTAACTTATGGAATGGCCTGGCTACTAACACAAGTACAGCTATAATATTTTGTGCACTATCCAAGCAGACCTCTAACTAGCTACATACTCTTGATACACTCTTCTAAATACCCAGTTAGTACTCATGCAGTGTAGGAATCGTCCAGTCTGTCCCATGCAATTCTTTAATCACGTATCTACCACTATCTACTTATCCTATCACTCCACCAATAAGTAAGCACTTATAAATTAAGTGTTCACTCTGTTTGCAGCACCGTCATCATTCAAGTTGCTAGTGGTATTTTTATAAAATGACCTAGGCACCAACACAAGTACACATGAAATATTCTGTGCATAATCCCTACAAATCTCTAAGCAGATACATACCATTGGTCCACTCCATTAAATACTGAAGTAGTACCCATGCAGTGTAGGAGACCTCCTGTCAGTCTCATGCAATTCTTCAATCACCCTTCCAGCACTTTGTTCTTTTTGTATCAGTCTGCCAATACCTAATCACTTATGGGGCAGATTTACACGTACCCTGCGCCACCAGTGAGTCACTTTTTGTAATGTAGTGATGGCACCAGGCACTGCTTCATATTTACAAGGAGAGGAAAAGCCACCCTGTATGGTTATTCCACTCCTTGTAAATATGACCCCTTCATACACAGAACTTTGCATTGAAGTGTTGTTGTGGGTGTTCATACACTTCATACACAGAACTTTGCATTGATAGGTGTTGTTGTGGGTGTTCGCACGCATCACCCATAGAACAAGACACATCTCCAGATTTATGAGAAATCGTAAATTTGGAGATGTGTGTGAAAGCTGCGTCATCCTAGAGTTAATGTAGCAAGGCACAACGAGGAGAATTGTTTTCATTTCTCCTAATTTTTTCCTCTTTCAATGCATGCTGCATTCCACAGCATACATTGAAAGAGGAAAATGCCTTTACTGATTGTTTTTGTGCAGGAAGATGTCCCTTCCTGCTCAAAAACAATCTCCGCATGACACAGACATCCTTGCTCCATGGGGCAAGGGTGCCTGTGTCACCGCATGGCTGCAGTTTGTACAGCAACCTTAGAAATTCACAGAAAAAAACATAGGTTTCAGGGGTGTTATAGTTAGCTGGACAATTCACTCATACAAAATCATAGAAATTCCGCTGTAATAGTTAGTGCTGCTAGCTATAACTCAGCACCATCAATACACTGTTGATGATGTTACAGATGACATCATTCATGACATGGTCATTGACATCACTGATGACATCACTGATGGCATCTCAAATTACATCACTGATGACATCACTGATTACATCATCCACGTGAAATTCTGATACATCTTATCATACACTAGTATAACCTTTCATCACTCACTGTAAAATACAGTGCCATATTTGAAACCATTGACACACCAATACCAGTTACTACATACCCACTCACTGATTCCTACACACAACTACCCATTCAGCAACAGAATCACTTATACATGCAGTCAATGACTATTAAAACACTATCAAATGCACTTATACGCATATATAGACATTGACACATCTGCAGTCATCTTAGTCGGTTATGCAATCATCCTACTCACTCATGAAAAAAATTCATCACACATTTACTCACTTACACAATTATACACACAACAACTCATTTATTCAAACACATGGTAACTCATAGTTAATATGTTAAAAAAATCACCATTACAATTATACTCTCATTCATATAGTTACTCTCACAATCACTGACTCATATATTCCTATTTATATACACCAACTCTCACATACAATGCCTTTTATTTTTTTACTTTTTTGAAGATGTACAACTAAAACATATATTTGCTCAGCAACACACAAATAAATACACTCAGTCACCCAAACAACTGTTTCCACATGCACCCTTAAACCTGTACACCTAGTCAATCAACCATTCCCAAATATATGCATATGGTTACTCACACCCAATCCAACCACTCACAAACTCAGTGTCCCATACAAATACTCACCCAACAAATCAATAACTAATATACACACTCATGTAGTTAGTGGCAAACTGATGCAGCATGTTTTACAACAACAGTGACAGTGATGCACACATTCACATATTTAGATACTAATCCATGTATTAAGTGAGACACTTTTAATTACTCACTTAAACACTAAATCCTCCATCCAGACAGTTATATATCCATCTAGATTGACTGGGAAGTAGTGCCACTGGTAAGCACGCAATAGATAAAGAGGCCAACATGATGGTTGCGAAGGATCCTATTATGAACATCGCTATTCTAGAGGGAAATAGGTGTCCCTCCCCCCGTAATACAAATATTGATAATATTGATAGCATAGGTAGGGCAGGCAAAGGAAGAATATGGAGGGCTGATTATGTAGTGTAGTTCCTATTTTCCCAATAGGCCCTGCGCATTGGAATAACATAAACAGTAGTATTGACGTGGAAGTGCGGATCTTCCAGGCCTCCACTGACTCTAGCTAAACTTAATTGGGGTTGTTACCAACTAGCTCAGAGGTCACTGGAAACTTTCTTGACTGAATAGGAAGTGATCAGCTTCCCTGGCACAGCCAAGAAGGGATTCAGTTTTCCAACAACCGTGCAACATGACAACTTTGCTCCTCAGATCAAGAGTCAATCTCTAGGGTCGTGTGAACAATAGACAGTTATTTTACTCAGTCAATGGTTGTGCAGTTTACTTTCACAATATGTAGAGAATAGAGAGACGGGCGTTTTCAATAAAGGGTAACATTTATTGAACAGTCTATCTTCTTGTTCAAGAGAAATAAATTGCCACAATTGCAAGACTTGTTATTAAAAAAAGTACGTACAGTAAGATGAGTATTGCGAAATAATACTGTAAAAGCATTGATATGGTTTCTTAGCCATACAATGGTTTAAAAGGAATAAAACATATATACATTCATATATACATTAGGCTAAAATACTCAACTGGTGCTCCTAACTACGCCTACCCCAGTGTACCTGACCTAAGCCTAATACTTGGGAGGGGAGTAAGTAAGTAGCTTTAAGTTAAGTTGGTTTTGCCAAGGTTTGCTTCAAGAATTCTCTCTAAGGGTTTAGTCAACACCATACCTCTGGAATAGAATGATGGAGGTCTGGTATCTCCTTCAGGGGGTCGATATCCCAGTCACCCGCCAGGGTAGACTAGAAACGCCGGAGCTGGATTTCTCTGCAGGAGAAAGACAGCGTCTCTTCTCAGCGCGTCGAGGAGGAGGAGGAGGGGCAGCGTCCGCGGGCAGCTTGCATCTGCTGGGCTCTTGCAGGGGGCCGGCTGTTCAGCTTCTAAGTTCACCACACCATCGTTCACTAGTTAGCAGCGATAGCAGTAGCGATAGCAGCTATGGTATCATCAGCATGACAGCTTCTTCAGCAGCAGCGATGGCATTGATCGCTTCAGCGAAAACAACAGCAGACAGCAGCGTTTGCTTAAGGCAATGTTGGTAATATTTATACCTGAAAGGTGCCTGGTTTGACGTAAGTTTTTGGACATAAGACGTCAATAAAGATGTCACTAGGAAGTGATCGTCTATCAGTGCTCATTAGAGTTCTATTACTAATCAAAACACAGCAAGCGGGGATTTCCAGGTTGCTGAGTTTTTATCTTGTTGAAGAACTCAGAGTGTTAATCTAGGAATCTCAGATAGTAACTTCTGCTATGTCATTGCACTAATTGGTTGCAAAGGAAGTGGCAGAGAAAGCTATTCTGAAATGTGGCTCTGTTCGTGTGAGGCCAGAGACGAGTTTCTGAATATTGCACTTGAACGGTTATGCCAATATAGGGAATAAATGGATTTATAGCCAAATAGGGGCATAAGGTCACAGTATCGATCAGGGTCCTAGATTAGAACGCAACAATTACATTAGTCCCGAGATTGACCTTAACACAGTTACAAGTACATTAGTACCCCATCCATCAACTATGGAACCCACCACAAATGAGACTCAGACCACTATTGGGAATAAGGACCCAACCTCCCTGAGCCACGCTATGTCATTATCCTCCTGTAAAATTGCAGGCCTCGAAGCTAAGATAGTGTCTCCGGAATGGTGCAAGTTCATAGAGGGAATGGATGTCTAGGTATTTCAGGAAACGTGGGCAGTAGAAGGAGTTTATCACGTAGGCTACCTAAACTTCTTTAAAGCTGCTATTAGGGGTGAAAGAGGAAGACCCGTTGGAGGTCTAACCTGCTGGGGGCGGCAATCAGAGGGCGTAAGGATAATCAAGATCTACATTGATAGCCCTGATATTCTCGCATTGGGGGTTAGCTCCACAAAAGCTCTAGATATAATCATTTATAATGTATATTCGAGGGGACAACCTGGTGGAAGGAGTTCGAATATTATTACTACCCTAGAAAATCATATGATCCAGGACGCCATTAATGGTAGACAGATTATTGCTGGCAATTTTAATACTACCTTCGAGCCATTGGGTTTTGAAGATGGAAGGCTTAGCGAGGACGTTGATGCAGTATGGGGGATACCCACTTTGGACCCTATACCTATAAGGAAATGGTCCTAGGCCGCCCTCCAATTGAAGGGGTTCTGCATGGAACGGGGCTTAAGGGTGGTTAATGGTAGGACTAAGTCCGATAGACATGGTGCTGCGACCTTCGATAATGGCAAGGCAAAAAGTAGAATTGATTATATTTTGGTCAATGTGGATCTGTGGCCGCTCCTCCTAGACATGGTAGTACAGAGCAGACCAGAAAGTGATCACAATCCCCTGGTCTGCAAAATGGATGACAAAACTTTATCCCGTTCCCCCACCTTGGAAGAAGCTGGCTGCTCCAACATTTTAACAATCTCTAATGATCTGAGAAGGGTTCGCTGGCTGCGTATAGCTTCCAACGATAAGGATGTTGCACAGATCAGAGCTATGGTCTTAATGACTTTGGATAAACTTGCGGCCTGTGAGACCCAGACAGTGCTTAATGCCAGTATCAAGGGAGTACACACTGATTTATTTAGCAGGTTGAAAAAGTTTTTTATGAAAAACAATCCTCCTAAAAAGCCAAATCTGCCAAAACCTAGATCATGGTATAATAATGCGTGCAGAACTGCCCATAAAGGCCTGGTTGTTGCCATAAAATCAAGGTCCCAAGCTTCAATCAAGCAGTGTAGATCATACTATAAATCGGTGGTAAGACAAGCCAAGAGAGAATGGGATGAGCACGGGTGGAGGGATCTGTTAAATGCAAGTCAGGGGAGGAACATGGTTAAATTCTGGGAATTACTTAGGTGGGGGTACAATCCGCAGGATAAAACACCGGAAAACCATGTTGAGCCCCAGAGTTGGGTATCCTACTTTGAAGCACAGTTTAGGGCCCCGCTTTGCATTAATGAAGTTGCCCCTCACCTCCAAGTAGATAGTCCCCTAGAGTTCTCAGATGGTGAGGTGGAATCTGCCCTGAAATTAATCCTAAGCGAAAAGGCACCAGGACCGGACTGTATACCTGCAGATCTATTCAAACATGATTTAAGCTATGGGACCCATATAACAAGCTTTTAGCCAATGCCATAGCCCAAGGAGCCCCGATCCCCTAATCTTGGTCCGGAGCAGAAATTATACCTATATATAAAAAGGGTGAGTGCGCTGCTCCGGGCAATTATAGGCCCATTAGTTTAATCGATGCTATGCAAAAGATTGTCGCACGATTGATTCTGGGTAGGATTCAGGGATGGTTGTTGGACGAGGATATTTTGTCAGCTTTGCCGGCGGGATTCAGGTCTCACACAGGCACCCTCGACCAAGCTCTTAGATGTGCTCTAATCTACTGGAAGGAGGTCTTCCTGGGTGGGGGTATGATCTTTGCGGTGTTTGTGGACCTGAAATCCGCCTTTGATCTTGTCCCTAGATGTAGGCTGTGGGAGGTTTTATTAAAAATTGGGATGCCTAAAGAGATGGTGGCCATATTGATTAAATTTCATAAACACACGTATGCACAGGTGCGATGGGGCAAACCAGGCGAGGTCACCGTCAGGGGAGTGTGCTGGCCCCAACCCTGTTTTCTATTTTCCTCAACGGGGTGGTCCAGTACTTTACCAACTACCCAACGGACACACTGATATTGGCTGGCATGAAAGTGCCCCCCCCATCATGTTTGCGGATGACACCTTAATATTATCTAAAACTAGATAGGGATTACAACTAGCCCTGTCTAGATTCGAGGTGATCTGTCGCGAGCATGAGTTGGTCGTCAATGTAGGGAAAACTAAGTTCATGGTGCTCCATGGGTCTAAGCCAGTAAAAGCACGCGTCCTTATGAATGGTGAACCCCTGGAGCAGACCAATGTCTTTACCTTTTTGGGTGTCACCTTCAGTGAAAAACTGAGTTGGAAGCCCCAAATAGATACATTGGCGTTAGAACATGCCCAGATAACTGGTGCCTTGCTCAAGGAACATAGTGTGTCCCTCTCTATTTATTTTTGATATTTAATAAAGCGCGAACAATTGCCCGCAGGCGTCTCGGCGCTATTACTATTGCAGACTTCTCCTATACTGGGCTTCATACTTTTAAAGGTAAAACAACCAAGTTTTCAGTTGCTTTCTAAATGACAAGAGGTTTGGGCTTGTTCTGATAGATTGGGGGAGTGTGTTCCACAATTTCGGGGCAGCAACCAGAAAACGACGATCTCCCCAAGTGACCAATTTAGTACGGGGCACCACCAAGTCGTTCGAGTTGGCTGAACGGAGAGGTCGGGAAGGATTGTATGGGATAAGCTGGTCTCTCAAGAATTGGGGTGCTTGTTGGTGCAGTGATTTATAAACTATGCATAAGGTCTTAAATTTAACTCTTCCTGATGGGGAGCCAATGATAGCTTCTAATGGTGTTGGCTATAGATTTATATCTGGGAATTCCCGAAAGAAGTCTGGCAGCTGCGCTCTGCACTGTCTGCATTTTCTTAATGACCCTAATTTGGGCATTGGCTAACAAGCTATTGCAATAATCTAATGCAGACAGGACTAGTGCGCTTACCAGTGTCTTGCCTGCGCTTTTTGGGAGAAAAGGAAGGATCTTTTTTACAAGTCGTAGTTTATAGAAGGCCGTGGTGGCTGCCTGATTAGCGTGAGCCATGAAATTCAGGTCGTTATCGAAGATAACACCCAAGTTCCTCACCTTAGGGGTTGGTGTCGGCAAAGTTCCGAAAGATGCTGGCCACCACACTGGGGACCAGCTGGGACAAAGATGTCCAAAGGTTACCACCTCTGTTTTTTCAGAGTTCAATTTTAAACAGTTTGCCGACATCCATTGTCCGATTGCCAGCATACCTGTTTTAAAACTCTCCGCCACTGTTTCTCCATCATTTTTGATGGTTAGAATCAGCTGGGTGTCACCGCATATGAGGTAAGGTTCATCCCATGGGCTTTGATGGTTTTAGCTAGGTCCGACACATAGATGTTAAATAGTGTTGGACTTAGGGATGAACCTTGAGGTACCCTAGCGTCACTGCTTGTGATCTTTCTGTCAAAAATGACGTCAGTAGGTCCTTGGCTATGCCCTGCACGCCCATCTTCTCAACACGGTCGACCGAAATCTGATGGTCGACCGTGTCGAAGGCTGCCGAGAGGTCCAATAGCACCCGCAGTGCTGAGCATCCTTGGTCTCGGATGACTCTAATGTCATCCGCAGCCTTGATTAGAGCCGGTTCTGTTCCGTCAAACTTGCAAAACCCAAATTGGGTTTCATCGAGAAGGTGGTATTCCTTGATAAAAGCTGCAAGTTGGAGGTTCATAGCCTTTTCTGCCACTTTAGCCAGAAAAGGAAGGTTGGCGATAGGTCTGTAGTTTTTTAGCTCTGTTATATCTAGGCCAGGTTTTTTCAAAAGGGGCTTCAGAAGGGTTTTTTAACGGGCTAGGATAGGTTCCAGTACTGAACATAAGGTTACAGATTTGTGTTATAACTGGACGTTGTTACCAGGAAGCCCGGTGGGGAGGAGAACTGTTTGTGTGCCTCTTAAAGCTTCAGGGCATTTGGTGGATAAAATATCGCACGGCAGCTCGGCCGTGAAGAGTGCACCATCATGGTTGATCAATGAAACGAGTTGTCAACATACGAAGCTTTGAGTTCCCAACCATGGAGAGACTCTTTAAGCACAGGACTCCATTGTTTTAAAAACGACGTACCGGACTGCAACTCAGCCTACTGTAGGCTAAGGACAATTATGCTAAATTGCAGAAACGCTCGACCTTACTGAAAGGAATAGAATTTGCATTTTAAGGACTACAAGTCCCAACAACCAGTGCGGACTGTGCACTAGGCACACGCCCCATTTGGAGGCTTGGCTAATAATAAAATGTCATTCAGGTCTTAAGATGCAGTACGAGTGTTTTTCTGTGGCAGCCCATGAGGAAGGGGGTGGTTCCCTTGAAACGCGTCGGGCAGGTGTAAACAGAGAAGCGGAACGGCACGTTGTTACCAGGAAGCCAGATGGGGAGGAGAACTGTTTGTGTGCCTCTTAAAGCTTCAGGACATTTGGTGGATAAAATATCGCACAGCAGCTCGGCCGTGAAGAGTGCACCATCGTGGTTGATCAATGAAATGAGTTGTCAACAGACGAAGCTTTGAGTTCCCAACCATGGAGAGACTCTTTAAGCACAGGACTCCATTGTTTTAAAAACGACGTACCGGACTGCAACTCAGCCTACTATAGGCTAAGGATAATTATGCTAAATTGCAGAAACGCTCGACCTTACTGAAAGGAATAGAATTTGCATTTTACGGACCACAAGTCCCAACAACCAGTGCGGACTGTGCACTAAGCACACGCCCCATTTGGAGGCTTTGCTAATAATAAAAGGTCATTCAGATCTTAAGATGCAGTACAAGTGTCTTTCTGTGGCAGCCCATGAGGAAGGGGGTGGTTCCCTTGAAACGCGTCGGGCAGGTGTAAACAGAGAAGCGGAACGGGACGTTGTTACCAGGAAGCCCGGTGGGGAGGAGAACTGTTTGTGTGCCTCTTAAAGCTTCAGGGCATTTGGTGGATAAAATATCGCACGGCAGCTCAGCCGTGAAGAGTGCACCATCGTGGTTGATCAATGAAACGAGTTGTCAACATACGAAGCTTTGAGTTCCCAACCATGGAGAGACTCTTTAAGCACAGGACTCCATTGTTTTAAAAACGACGTACCGGACTGCAACTCAGCCTACTGTAGGCTAAGGACAATTATGCTAAATTGCAGAAACGCTCGACCTTACTGAAAGGAATAGAATTTGCATTTTAAGGACCACAAGTCCCAACAACCAGTGCGGACTATGCACTAAGCACACGCCCCATTTGGAGGCTTGGCTAATAATAAAATGTCATTCAGGTCTTAAGATGCAGTACGAGTGTTTTTCTGTGGCAGCCCATGAGGAAGGGGGTGGTTCCCTTGAAACGCGTCGGGCAGGTGTAAACAGAGAAGCGGAACGGCACGTTGTTACCAGGAAGCCAGGTGGGGAGGAGAACTGTTTGTGTGCCTCTTAAAGCTTCAGGACATTTGGTGGATAAAATATCGCACAGCAGCTCGGCCGTGAAGAGTGCACCATCGTGGTTGATCAATGAAATGAGTTGTCAACAGACGAAGCTTTGAGTTCCCAACCATGGAGAGACTCTTTAAGCACAGGACTCCATTGTTTTAAAAACGACGTACCGGACTGCAACTCAGCCTACTATAGGCTAAGGACAATTATGCTAAATTGCAGAAACGCTCGACCTTACTGAAAGGAATAGAATTTGCATTTTAAGGACCACAAGTCCCAACAACCAGTGCGGATTGTGCACTAAGCACACGCCGCATTTGGAGGCTTGGTTAATAATAAAAGGTCATTCAGATCTTAAGATGCAGTACAAGTGTTTTTCTGTGGCAGCCCATGAGGCAGGGGGTGGTTCTCTTGAAACGCGTCGGGCAGGTGTAAACAGAGAAGCGGAACGGCACATTGTTACCAGGAAGCCCGGTGGGGAG
Organism: Lissotriton vulgaris; assembly: GCF_964263255.1. Taxonomy (NCBI): domain Eukaryota; kingdom Metazoa; phylum Chordata; class Amphibia; order Caudata; family Salamandridae; genus Lissotriton; species Lissotriton vulgaris. The sequence continues at coordinate 1,043,326,340 of NC_141696.1, forward strand.
GAGAACTGTTTGTGTGCCTCTTAAAGCTTCAGGGCATTTGGTAGATAAAATATCGCACGGCAGCTCGGCGTGAAGAGTGCACCATCGTGGTTGATCAATGAAACGAGTTGTCAACATACGAAGCTTTGAGTTCCCAACCATGGAGAGACTCTTTAAGCACAGGACTCCATTGTTTTAAAAACAACGTACCGGACTGCAACTCAGCCTACTATAGGCTAAGGACAATTATGCTAAATTGCAGAAACACTCGACCTTACTGAAAGGAATATAATTTGCATTTTAAGGACCACAAGTCCCAACAACCAGTGCGGACTGTGCACTAAGCACACGCCCCATTTGGAGGCTTGGCTAATAATAAAAGGTCATTCAGATCTTAAGATGCAGTACGAGTGTTTTTCTGTGGCAGCCCATGAGGAATGGGGTGGTTCCCTTGAAACGCGTAAGGCAGGTGTAAACAGAGAAGCGAAACAGCACGTTGTTACCAGAAAGCCCGGTGGGGAGGAGAACTGTTTGTGTGCCTCCTAAGCTTCAGGGCATTTGGTGGATAAAATATATATATATATATATATATATATATATATATATATATATATATATATATATATTACCTACTGGCTGTCGCCAGTAGTTATATATAGTTAGGATTTTTTCCCTATGGGATTTTTGAAAATTCTATGTCTAATAACTTTGGCGTTTGTGGACAGAATCGGCTGAAATTTTCAGGAAAATGGCATATTTTGTTTCTGAGCGTCCCTTGAAAATTTGGGGGGGTTTCGTCAAGGGGGGGCCGAGAAAAAAGGGGGGTCCCAAAACGCGTTTTTAACATTGAGTTTTCCATAGGGCGGTTGGCCTCACTTTTAGCTCGAACGGCTGAATGGATATGCACGAAACTTGGCAAAATTGTAGGGACTGTTAGCCCGATGAGCCTTTGCTAGGTCTCAATATATGTGCTCCAGTGGATTTTGAGAAATTAACGTTCAAAACAAGATATATATCTGTAACAGCGCTCCGGGCTGCGCTCCGGTCCGCTTACTTTTCGCGAAACGGAACTTTGCGATGCGAAGCTGATTGGCTTTCCGGTGTCCGTCAACATTCTAAACAGTCCGGAGCGGCCGCCATCTTATCTCTTGGTAGGATCGAGAGAGAAGAAGAGGTGGAAAACGAAGGGGGAATTTAATGAAAGGGGGCAAGGTAGACCCTTCTTGACCCCCTAGGAATGATGTTGGGGTTATTAAAGGGTCCCGTGGGGAAAATAAAAAAAAATTGATTTTTCACGGTAGAAGCGCTTCTCGGGCCGCGAACTGGGCCGCAAACTGGTAGCGAAACGGGAATTCGCCATTTTGTGTTTCGTTTTAATTAAATTTCTAGGTATAAGGGGGTGCGGGAGACGTATCCTGATCCCTTATGTTTTCTGAGGGTGGCTGAGGAGGCTCATATATGTTGATATATGTCTTCCAGCGGCTGTGCGTGCGCCATCTTATCTCTCGGTAGGATCGAGAGAGAAGAAGAGGTGAAAAACGAAGGGGGAATTTAATGAAAGGGGGCAAGGTAGACCCCTCTTGACCCCCTAGGAATGATGTTGGGGTTATTAAAGGGTCCCGTGGGGAAAATAAAAAAAATAGATTTTTCACGGTAGAAGTGCTTCTCGGGCCGCGAACTGGGCCGCAAACTGGTAGCAAAACGGGAATTCGCCATTTTGTGTTTCGTTTTAATTAAATTACTAGGTATAAGGGGGTGCGGGAGACGTATCCTGATCCCTTATGTTTTCTGAGGGTGGCTGAGGAGGCTCAAATATGTTGATACATGTCTTCCAGCGGCTGTGCGTGAGCGTTTTTTTTTTTTGTTGCTGCGTGACGTCTGTTAACGTTCGATTCGATGGAAATCAGGAAGTGTTGACCGCCAATTTGTCACTGCGATAAAATATTTTGTTATAAATGAATCCTTATTGATAAACATTGTATGCGCCATCTTGCCTTTTTTCCAATGGCACAATTTTGTCGTGCACGGCAGCCATTTTAGATGCCTTGACCAGACCCACTCTCTGCACGCCGTCGATTCTCAGCACGGCTCCCCACCCTCGCAAGCATCTCCCCCACACACTGGTCACCCCCGCTCTCTCTCTCATGCATGGGCCATAAACTTCCCCCCATCTGCGCTGCTCTTCCCTGAGAATCACACCCTGTGCCCGCCCGACACCTCCCTTTCACCCTATTCACTACCGCACCCTCTGACACTCCTCTTCCTCTGTGTCCGATTGTCCAGGCCGGTCCCAGGCTATCACCTAGCCCTGCGGATGTAGTTTATGGCCCCAGCTGCAGAGAATCCAGACATGCCAACCCTCCCGATTCAGGCGTGAGACTACCGATTTCAGTGCTAGTCTCCTGCCTCCCGATTCCTGCAAGCAAAAACCCGATTCCTCGGGGGTTTCAGCTGACAGGGCTTGGTATTGTGTTACGTGCTAATTCTTCCAGGAAACGTCAGAGGGCCGATGCAGGGGCTCTAGAAGGGGTGATAAACCATTTAAGCCTCATTAACAAGCGCATGGTCTTTTATAGATATGTGAAGTACTCGGGGCGGCGGTGTGTGTGTGCCCTCTTTCAGGAGCGGGCGGGGGGGGGGGGCACTGCCAGCAACTTGCCAGGCCAGGCAGTGTTCAACACTTGCATCACCCTTTCTCTGCCTGCTATTGCGCTCCATGCTTCGGAAAGGTAAGAAAAAGAACGTGCATTTGAGTTTGAAATGTCCGATCCTGTAGCAGCACACTTCAAAAGCCCACACATGACAATAACCCGATTCAAGGCCCCATTCACCCGATTTTTTAAAAATATATAGTACTCCAACAAAGTAGGATTATAAAACTTTATTAACTTATAAATATATCGAACGCAACAAAAACTGTAAATACATTTAAACATTTTTTGGCAAAAAGAAGCAACAATGGTCAGTAGTTGTCTTTTGTGCGAATAGTCCCAAGGCAGCACAACGTGCTGAGTTCTGGACGGCACCCAGGTGATGTTACCTGGGTGCCGCACTGGTTTTTGGTTTCCTACAATGCAGCTCAGAAAAACAGAGTGGGGCGTCCCGGGTGGTGCGGGGGGAGGCCTCGTCAGTAGCGGTCTGTTGTGCGAATAGTCCCAAGGCAGCAGAACGCGCTGAGATGTGGATGGCACCCAGGTGATGTCCAGTAACTTGCCGCACTGGTTTTGGTATCCTACAATGCTGCTCCGAACGGGCCTCCCCAGGTGGAGGCTCGTCTGCTGTACTGGGGAGCCCCTTTACCGTTTCAGTTGCCATTCCGCCCGCTTTTGCTACACTGTGCCTCATCCTCCATTCAGCTGTTTATCGCCCACTCTTGCGGTGCAGCGATAGGCGGCTGCCATTGGATTCTTAAAATGGCGGACGGCTCTTCGGATTTGGGCCTGGTCCACTAAAATGGCCCTGGGACACCTTGGAACTCGGACGCTTGCCTGCTAGGGCTTGGGCTCCATTCTCGAAAGCGTCCCCTCAGCCGTGAAGATTCTACAAAAGTCTTGGGGGCCCTCGACTCCTGCAGGCTTCCGGTGGGGAGCGGCTACCATGATTGCTCACGGAATGACCACGACGGAGCCACGAGATGGTGGTGCTCTCATGCTGACGCCAGCTTCAGTCTGAAACATCCAGAAACAAGGTGGGGCTTTCATCGTTTGGGAAAAAAAATGTTCTAAACCAATGAAAAGTGTTATTTTTAGGTCATATGACCAAGCCTTCCATCATTAGGAAACCAAAAGTAAAATGAACCAATGAAAAGTTTTATAAACAAGTCACATGACCTGTTATGCGGCATAGGGCTACAAAAAGCGTAGAAAATCCGTTGGCACGTGAGGCGGCGTCAGTAGCGGACCGATGTGCGAATAGGCCGAAGGCAGCACAACACGCCGAGATCCGGATGGCACCGAGTTGTTGTCCAGCAAGTTGCTGTACTGGTGTGGCTATCCTACAATGCTGCGCTGAAAGTCGGCGTGGGGCGCCCCGTTGGCCTGTAAGGTTGCGTCAGTCAGTGGGGGCTGTGCGTCTCCCCCAAGATGGAGGCTCCTCGGCTGCAGTGCGGCGCCCCTTATCTTTTCACTCGCCGTCCAACTGAGTTGCGTCCGCACTTGCGGCTACAGTAGGCCGAAGGCAGCACAGCGTGCCGAGATCCGGATGGCACCGAGGTGGTGTCCAGCAAGTTGCCGCACTGGTGTGGCCATCCTACAATGCTGCGCCAAAAGACGGCGTGTCCAGCTGAGTTCCGGTCACTCTTGCGGTACAGTGACTCGAACGCGCCGAGATCCGGATGGCACCGAGGTGGTGTCCAGCAAATTGCAGCACTGGTGTGGCCATCCTACAATGCTGCGCCGAAAGACGGCGTGTCCAGCTGAGTTCCGGTCACTCTTGCGGTACAGTGACTCGAACGCGCAGAGATCCGGATGGCACCGAGGTGGTGTCCAGCAAGTTGCCGCACTGGTGTGGCCATCCTACAATGCTGCGCCGAAAGTCGGCGTGGGGTGCCCTGTTGGCTTATGAGGTGATGTCAGTAGTGGACCGATGTGTGAATAGGTCGGAACCAGCACAAGGCGCCAAGATCCGGATGGCAAGTCCTGGATGTTGAGTGCCATAGTTGAGAGTTCTGAGCAGTGCTTGTAAGACTGTCTGAAGCTTATTTGCACCTGCTGCAGCTTCACTATTGCCGTGGTGTGGCCAAAGATCGCCCATGACATAGGCGGCCGGCTCCCGAGGTCCGGCGGAACTTTTTTCCTTTTCCTTTCTGCATCTTGTCCCACAATCCGTTTGACCTGAAGACACGACCAGGTCCCTGAATGTGTGCAGGGGGACGTTATTGATTGAATCAAAATGGCGGCTTCACACAAAGCTGACTCAAGCGTTGCTGTTTATGCTATACAGACAAAAATTGGTTTTCAGTTTGTACATTCTTCAGGATTTTTTTTTCCATCCAAGGCTGATTGAGAGTTTGTAGAAAAATGGCTTCAGATTTTCAACATACTACTCTTCAACATTCTTCCTAAATGTAACAATGTGAGACTAACTAGGAGAACGGCTGTTTATCTTTCCTTTCAAAATGCTGCCAACAATATTTTCTGAATGGAAGACACCATCTTGTAGCATAAAGGGCCGAAAGGGCTTCTGGTCTGGCCGATGGTTGGTGGAGACATTTTGACTATATCTTGGACCTGCCCGGCCTCGCCCAAAATGGCGCCGGTATAAATGGGACTCGTAACTCCTTGTTGTGTACTGGTTGAACAACCTTGATATCACGAGATATGAATGCAGTTTTGATGCTCATGGCGGGCGGGGACGAGAATTGATTGAATATTTCGACATCCCTATTGATATTAAGTTCTGATGTGTTATTGATTACTGTACTATTGAAAGTTCGAATTAACGTCACCCATGGTACTTGCCCGCAATGTATATCTAGATGATTTTTTTGTAAGTGGCTTTGTCGTATTTTAATTACAAAATGTACATCCACCGATTCTGCAACTGTTAGACACCTTAGTTCTTGCAACCTAATGGCCCGCTCGTTACGTTCCTCTACAGTGTAAATGTCTCCTCATCATATACGTTTCCAGTTTGCTCCGTGGCCGGCCCACGTGGTTATAGGCCCGTATTTGTATACTGACATTTTCACAATAAAGGTTTTTAAAACAAAACATGGTAGTAGTATTTACATTGGTAAAGTTTTTACTTTTAGTCACTGTTTTCGAATCAGTAAAAGGCAAGTGAAATAAAGCAGTCCAATTACATGACGGATAAAAGGTATAATACATAGGAACGCAGTAAAGATAAATGGTCAAGGGCAGTTGTGTTTTCCACTCCTGCAACATAAAGTGATCGATAAGAATCTGATAATCAGGCGTATCGGCGAGTAAGACAGCAGGCCGAGCCTCTTTTACTCAACGGCCCCGTCATGGAACGAAGAAACGCCCTTTTTCTCGAAAAAGGAATATATTTTACTTGCAGGACAGTTGTAAATTTTCCGGGAAAGTACATTAGCCTGGAACATTATAACATATATGTTTAAAAATTTTTTTTTCGAAATCAATAAAAAGCGTATTTTTTAGGTCATATGACCAAGCTTTTCATTATTAAAATAACAAAAGTAAAATGAACCAATAAAAAGTTTTATTAACAAGTCACATGACCTGTTATGCTTACGTTACGCGCTGCGCGCCGCGCCCCGGATCACTTCCGGGTGCGCTAACGCGGCGTGTCATATAACGCATTACGCGACAACGTAGGTCAAGAATATAGTCAAAATGTCTCCACCAACCAGCGTTCGGAACACAACCCCTTTCAGCAGTCCGAAAAGTTCTGTTAAATGACAACAGAGGGGACAGGCAACAAGAACCATCAGTCAAAGAGGGGAGGGCAAGTTCTTCTCTACCGGGTCATGTTGGGTCGCTACCGGAACTGATCGAATTGGTAGTCTACAGTGTTTCTGGATGTTTCAGACTAAAGCTGGCGTCAGCATGAGAGCACCACCATCTCGTAGCTCCGTCGTGGCCATTCCACGAGCAAACATGGCAGCCGCTCCCCACCAGAAGCCTGCGGGAGTCGGGGGCCCCCAAGGCTTTTGTAGAATCTTCACGGCTGAGGGGACGCTTTCGAGAATGGGACCCAAGCCCTATCAGGGAAGCGTCCGAGTTCCAAGGTGTCCCAGGGCCATTTTAGTGAACCACGCCCAAATCTGAAGAGCCGGCCGCCATTTTGAGAGTCCTGTGGCAGTCGCTTATCGTTGCATCGCAAGAGCGGGAGCAACTCAACTACATGGTGAGCGAGACGCTGTAGTCGCAAGAGCGGGCGGTAAACAGCTGAATGGCGGAAGAGGCACAGTGTAGCAAAAGCGGGCGGAATGGCAACTAAAACGGTAAAGGGGCGCCCCACTACAGCGTGTCTTCAGGTCAAACGGATTGTGGGACAAGGTCCAGAATAGAAGAGTCATCAAAAGGCAAAAAGTTCCGCCGGACCCCGGGAGCCGGCCGCCTATGTTGGGGGCTTTCTCAGGCTACACCAGTGCTATAAGACTTGGGGAGGGGGTCGGAGCCAAGCGTCTTCTCCGAGTCCGTGCCATCACACCGCCCCTCGGGGGCCTCCGTCAAGCGGTTTAGGGAGGTACCATATCACATTGTTTTCAAATGCAGTCAGGTCCACAAACGACCCTCACTTACTTTGAGAATAGTGAAGCTGCAGTAGGTGGAAATAAGCTTCAGACAGTGTTACAAGCGCTGCTCAGAACTCTGAACTATGGCACCCAACATCCAGAACTTATGCCATTTGAGAATGGCAGTGACATCGAAGCAACTCAGGGACCAAAACCATTAACGTACTTTCACGTATGAAAATCTTACTTGGGGAGGGGGCAGGAGCGAAGCGCCCCCTCCCAGTCCGCGCCACCACACCGTATGTTGAAAATCTGAAGCCATCGTTCTACAAACTCAACCAACCTTGGATGGAAAAATCTAGAAAAATGTACAAACTGAAAACCAGTTTTGGTCTGCATAGCATCAGTAGCAACGCTTGCTATCAGAGTGCATGAGTTTCATGCTCGATCGATTGAGCTAGCCGGATCGGGCAACAAAAAGTATAAAATAGTTATGTAAATAGTTATTCAATAAAATGTTTTACCCTGTTACTTTGCTGGTGTGTTGTATATATTTTTAATATTTGCATAGGGTTTGTCGTTATTTTGGGCGGGGTGGGTGACGGAGCCGAGCTGTCTTGCAGCCCTCATGGTGTGGAGCTCAGTTCATCTCACTATTTTCGTATTTCTCATGAAGGGTTGTTCCTAATATTTCTATTTTAGCGAGGTCAAAAAGAGATCCAATTAGTGGCCTACTGATTTTGCTCGATTACTTTTATTTTTTTACACGATTTTTCACTATCTGCAAAGACTAAACAGAGTATTGCGACTTTGTGCTTGTTTGTAAATAGAGAATGAACCAAAGAGAATCAATTGTAAAACAGTAAATGCTTGGATAACAATCAATCAAATGGAGAGACAAGCAGGCACGACAGATTACAACGGGGGTAAAGGCCTGCGTTAACTACCCTTCACTATCTGCAAAGAGAGAGTACTACTAAGAGAAAAGAGGGGAGGAGGGGGCAGCGTTCAAAGCACATCAGCGTGCATAAACACGAAAAAGTTTTTACCTATCACGTACTTGACATTCGACAGCTTTTGATATTTGCTATTAAAAAACCATTGAAATTCACAGAAAAAACCATAGGTTTTAGGCCATATATAGTTAGGAATTTGCATTTACAAAACCTTGAAAATTCACTGAAAAAACCATTGGTTATAGACCATATATAGTTAGGGATTAGCCTTTTTCAAAACCTTATTTTACTCACACAAAACCATTGAAATTTCATATATAGTTAGTTGCACTAACTATATATCGCGCACCCGCAATCCACTGCTGATGATGTCACATATTACACCATTCATGACATGGTTAGTGACATCACTGATGACATCACTGATGACATCTCAAATTACATCACTGATGACATCACTGATGACATCTCAAATGACATCACTGATAAAATCACTGATAACATCTCATTTGACATTACTGATCACATCACTGATGATATCATTCATGTGATAATACCATGAACCTCTTCAGACTCTAATATAACCTTAGATACAATCAGTGTAAACAGACAGTCACAGACTGTCACTCATCCATGGAGTTACTCACACACCTAGTCAGTTATGCAAAAAATCAATCACACCTCCATTTTCTCAACTATACAGTTATACACACCTTACTTATTCAAACATATACTAACACATATTTACTCTCTTATACAATCCCTGATACATGTTCACAATGATCCATACAGCCACTCACACATTCACTGGCTCTTATGCACAGTTATTTATATATGTCAACTCTCACATGTACTGTGTTTTACATATGTACTTACTTTGACATGTAGCACTGAGATATCCATTCACTCACCAATACACTCATGCACAGTCAACCGCCCATACAGCTGTTTCCACATGCACTTTTGAACCCATACATATAGTAAATCAACTACTCGCACATCTATGTACAGAGTCACACACCTCCCAGCCACCCATACACACACACTCAGTTTCCCATACAAATACTTGGACAACCAATGAATAACCCATACAGTTACTCATATAGCTACTGATCAACACATGCAGCAGTTTGTAGAACAACAGATATAATGATGCACAAATTAAGACAGTTTAGTCACTAACCCATGCACTCAGTAAGACACATTTAATCATTCTCTCATACAGTCAGTCATGCACCTACTAAATCCTTCTTCCAGACACTTATACATCCACTCATTCTTCAATATGTAAGACATATTTTAACTTTACAGAAACATACAGTCACTGGATGTTGTCATCAGTGATGTCATCAGTGATGTCATTTGAGATGTCATCAGTGATGTCATCAGTGATGTCATTTGAGATGTCATCAGTGATGTCATTTGAGATGTCATCAGTGATGTCATCAGTGATGTCACTAACTATGTCATGAATGATGTAATATGTGACATCATCAGCAGTGGATTGCGGGTGCGCGATATATAGTTAGTGCAACTAACTATATATGAAATTTCAATGGTTTTGTGTGAGTAAAATAAGGTTTTGAAAAGGCTAATCCCTAACTATATATGGTCTATAACCTATGGTTTTTTCAGTGAATATATATATATATATATATTCACTGAAAAAAACATAGGTTATAGACCATATATAGTTAGGAATTAGCAATTACAAAACCTTGAAAATTCACTGAAAAAACCATAGGTTATAGACCATATATAGTTAGGGATTAGCATTTACAAAACCTTATTTTACTAGCTCAAAACCATTGAAATTCGCATATATAGTTAGTTGCACTAACTATATATCGCGCACCCGCAATCCACTGCTGATCATGTCACATATTACATCATTCATGACATGGTCAGTGACATCACTGATGACATCACTGATGACATCTCAAATGGCATCACTGATGACATCACTGGTGACATCTCAAATGACATCACTGATGACATCACTGATGACATCTCAAATGACATCACGGATGATATCTCATTTGACATTACTGATCACATCACTGATGATATCATTTATGTGATAATACAATGAACCTCTTCAGACTCTATTATAACCTTAGATAGAATCAGTGTAAACAGACACTCACAGACTGTCACTCATCCATGGAGTTACTCACACACCTAGTCAGTCATGCAAAAAATCAATCACACCTCCATTTCCTCAACTATACAGTTATACACACCTTGCTTATTCAAAAATATACTAATACATATTTACTCTCTTATACAATCCCTGATACAAGTTTACAATGATCCATACAGTCACTCACACATTCACTGGCTCTTATGCACAGTTATTTATATATGTCAACTCTCACATGTACTGTGTTTTACATATGTACTTACTTTGACATGTAGCACTGAGATATCCATTCACTCACCAATACACTCATGCACAGAGTCAACCGCCCATACAGCTGATTCCACATGCACTTTTGAAGCCATACATCTAGTGAATCAACTGCTCACACATCTATGCACAGAGTCACACACCTCCCAGCCATCCACACACACACACACTCACTCTCCCATACAAATACTTAAGCAACTAATCAATAACCCTTATAGTTACTCATATAGCTACTAATCAACACATGCAGCAGTTTACAGAACAACAGACACAATGATGCACAAATTAAGACAGTTTAGTCACTTACCCATGCACTCAGTGAGACACATTTAATCACTCACTCATACAGTCAGTCATGCACCTACTAAATCCTTCATCCAGACACTTATACATCCACTCATTCTTCAATATGTAAGACATATTTTAACTCTACAGAAACATACAGTCACTGGATGTTGTCATCAGTGATGTCATCAGTGATGTCACTGACCATGTCATGAATGATGTAATATGTGACATGATCAGCAGTGGATTGCGGGTGCGCGATATATAGTTAGTGCAACTAACTATATATGCAAATTTCAATGGTTTTGTGCGAGTAAAATAAGGTTTTGTAAATGCTAATCCCTAGCTATATATGGTCTATAACCTATGGTTTTTTCAGTGTATTTTCAAGGTTTTGTAAATGCTAATTCCTAACTATATATGGTCTATAACCTATGGTTTTTTCAGTGAATTTCAATGGTTTTTTAATAGTAAATATCAAAAGCTGTAAAATGTATTCTTATTCTAATTCAAAAATATATTTTATATTTTTGTAATATAATTTTTTTATTCATATTTTTTTAAATTATTATTTTTTTGTTTTGCTGCCGGTCCGCGAACCGGGCAGCTTCCCGTTAGCTTCATTTTGTTCCGCGGCCCAGTCCGCGAAACGGTAAACGTTCCGTTAGCGCAACTACCGCGTTAGAAAGCAACATCGTGACGCGTCGCGTAGGCGCGACGTATCACGTTACCGCGTAATGCGTCTTATGACGCGCCGCGTTAGCGCACCCGGAAGCGCTCCGTAACGCGAACCGAGGCGCAAAGCGCAGCGCCCCGGAAGCAATCCGGGGCGCGGCGCGGAGCGCGTAACGTAAGCATAACAGGTCATGTGACTTGTTTATAAAACTTTTCATTGGTTCATTTTACTTTTGGTTTCCTAATGATGGAAGGCTTGGTCATATGACCTAAAAATAACACTTTTCATTGGTTTAGAACATTTTTTTTTCCCAAATGATGAAAGACCCACCTTTTTTCCTCACTCTGACTTTCATTTTTATGAGAGAAAGACCTTTTTTGAATACCATAGAAATGGCTTCATTGATTGCTGCAGCTGGTGGACCCCCACCACCACCACAACCTCCTAGGAAGAGAGGACCACCTCCTCAGGTCATCCTACAACAAGAGGAGGAAGAAGAGGAAGAAGAGGAAGAGAAGCAAGGGACAGGGAGGTTTTTACCTGAAGAGCCAAGGAGGTCCCATGTTAAAGAGAGTTATATTTGGCAATTTTTTTCAATACCCCCGGAACAAAAAAAGGTAAATGCCCGGTATGGTACTTGCCTGATTTGTAAAGATGAACTGTCCAGAGGAACAGAAAAGAAATACAGTTATGGTAATTATACCATGCATCGCCATATGGAAAGGTGGCACCCTATAAATTACAGTGCTGCACAACTACGTGATCTGGTGGATAACCCCCGACCTGTGACCAGTACATCCACCAATGAAGAGGCAGTGACGGGACCAGAGGCGAGGGAGATGGTCCCAAATATTCAAGTGAAATTTGGCAATGTGAAGCATGTATGCATTTTTTGTGGCCAACTCATTTGCTTCAGAGAGAGCAGCATAAACTTAATTAATAAAGCAATTGACAATCACAAATGTGCAAAACGCCCCAGGAAATAAATTATCTTTTTTTTTGTTGCTCCTGTTGAGCCCTTCATAATGAAATATTTTTGTTTCTCCCCCCATCAAAAAAAAAAAAAAAAACGTTCAAAAAATACAAACAAAAACAAATGTTCAGAAAAATAATTAAAAAAATATAAAACAACTAAAATAATAAAAACAAGTTATTTTCAGAACTACCTCCCCTTTATAAGAAATTGCTAGAATGTTTAGCACTCTGACAACCTCTATTTCTTTTGGTTCGCTTCCCGGTTAGCGCGCCGGTACGCAAACCGGGAGCAAACTCAATTTTTTTTTTTTAAAAAAGAAGAGTAAGTAAACTGAGAGTAATTTTAAAAGAAAGACAGTTAGAGGGAGTAACACAGATATTCTGTTTAAAGAGGGACTGAGAACAGGAGTGGAAAGAGTAGAGTAAAAAAAGTAATAGAAAAAGGAATGAGGGAAGTAGCAAAGGCAGGAAACTGAGGGTTAAAGAAATGAAGCAGTGGAACTAATAAAAGTTAAATGTAAAAGAGATGTAACAGAATGAGTACTAAACACTTACCTTATAATTATTGTTAACTTAGTCACGTGTTATTTTTATACTTTCAATCTGTGAATGAGAGAACAAAAATTTTAAAATTGATAGAAAGTAGTAAAAGATGAGTGAGCATGAGACAAGATGAGTACATATTAAAAATCACAATTCAAAGTACAGAATTAATTATACATAATAAATGGTTTATTTTTGCTGTTCTCAGAATATATCAAATTTCACTGAAAACAGTAAGTTGAAGGTATTCATCATATAACAGCGGGGAAAAAAAAACACAATCAAAATGATTGTGTTTAAAAAACCCATATAATATAATCAATGAGAAATCAGAACTCCTCAAAAGTAACTGACTTTCCATGACGTCAAAGGATGTCCTATGAACAGCTTATACTCTGTTGTGCTGTTATTATTTTCTGCCCTCCACTTTCTGAAAGATAAGCTCTATCGTTTTAAGAAAAATGAGACATACAAAGCAATTTAAAACAGCACACTAAATTACAACAACACCTAGAATCATTATAATCCAGTTACCTACCCTAAATTCTCACTTCTGAAAACAAGTCAAAAGGCAACATTGCTTCATAGTCAAATTCTAATCATTGCCGAAAGACCAGCCTTTTTTAAATTTCGAATAAGCTGTGTAATATATTGAAGTTGTTAAAGGACCATCATGTCATATAATAGCTGCAGTTACAAATGTTCTTCCTGAAATCGACGACTGTGCAGCCAAAACATTTTTAATTAGACTTGACAACTTATTTACATCCGGTTTATATAGTTGGAATTGTAAAATGACATTTCACCAATAAGTTTCTATAAATAATGTAGACAGCATTACAGACTTACATCACCTCTACTCCTTCTTTTGATCTGCTGCTTGAATTAGCTTTTTAAAAAAAGCAATTTTGGAAAGGGGCGACCACTTGGTCCCCCCGAACGTTTGGTGGAGTACCCCGATCCCCCCGGGAAGCCATTTTGGGCGGGAGGCGAGTCTCGGCTGGTATGCCCGAAGCGGCGTAGCCGGGGCGCGCCTTTTCCCGCCCAAGAGGGGGTTGTCCTAGACACCAACACCGCTAGCCACGCCCTGGAGGCGGATTGGAGGTGGGTACACGCCCGCCCAAAGAAGGATAAAAGGAGCGACAAGCCAAGGAAGCATCCTCTTGTTCCTGTGCTCTGAAGCTGCACCTCCCCGTTGCACGTGAGCTCGAGACGGAACGAAGAGCCATTTTTGAGAATGAATCGTGTGTTTTCTTCTTTCAGTGAGTTCGGGGCTTTCTGCTTAAGACCTTTGAGGAATATACGTGGACGATGCCTAGCAAGAAGGTCGGAAAGAGGATCGGGACCGATCAGATGCTCCGTATGCTGATGAAAGACATGGCGGATATGAAAAAGCAGATGGCGGTAATGAATGGTGTTGGGGGGCCTAAGAGAGTCATCGGGCCGGCATTGCCGGGAGTAGTCCCTAGCGGGAGAGGCAGAAGGGCCAAGAAGGGAGCGATGGGGGGGAATCCCCGGTGCCCGAAGTACCCCCTGCGCACCCGGTCACCCCGATCGAGGCCCCGACTCCGGTCCCAGACGTGGGCCAACCCATCCCTGTGGTAGTCACTCCGGTGAACGGGGAGGATATGCCTCCTGAGCTGGCTGCCCAGTTGGCGGCATGGTTAGGCAAAGAAAACGAGGGGGCCACGGCTGAGGAAGCCAGGGCAATAATGAAGCAGTTGCGGCAATCGAAAGATGCTGCGAAGGCACCGTCTCCTTTTGTTTCCCCGCAGGCTCCCGTGGAACAACCAGTGTCGGGCGTTGGTTCGGCAGGAACTACGGTCACAGTGGCCGGTTCAGGTAAGCAGCCATTGCCGATTGCGGGGGAGGGATCGGTACCTTCAAGGAGGGAAAAAGTTGTTCAGCATATCCCGATGGATGTAAAAGAAAGGATATGGTCTGATAAATATGTGAACATGTTTTCCTTGTTGACCGATCATTATGAGATTGAGCATGTAAAAAATCAAAAAGAGTTTCTGCATCCTAGTGTATGGCGCGCCAAGATGGCCGCTTTCAGGGTGGATGAGTCGATCGACAATTGGGGCAGAGCGTTTGGAATGTTCATTGCAATTATGGGGGAACGTAGACCCGAATTGTTGGTGGGATTAGCCGTGTATCAGAGAAGTATCATGGAATTTTTTGGGACATATGGTGGCAATCAATGGTTGTATTACGATAGCATATTTCGTAAGTCCAAGGAGCACGACTCATCCCTGACGTGGGATTGTTTCGACTCCATTTCCTGGCAGAAAATGGAGAAGTCAGGCTCGGCGAAGTCGCCATCTGTAGGGGGGGGTATGGTCGAGTATGCCCGCCATTCGTCTGGGACGCCCTTTCAGGCAGGATCGAGCAACGATCAGCACACAAAGAATAATGGCAACTCAGGTAAAAAAGGGGTCTGCTGGAGCTTTAACAGAGGTAAATGTACTAGGCCGCAGGGATCTTGCAGGTTTAGGCATGAATGTACTGGGTGCGGGCAGTCCTCTCACCCTGAGACCATGTGCAGAGCCAAAAATGGTGATCCGGGAAGTAGAGGGGGCGCCAAACAGGTCTGAAATAGTCCGAGGGGTGCCTCTCCCTACCCCGATTGATATCATGGCAATGATTCCTTGGTTGAACGAATATCCGGATCATATCTCCGCTGGGGTGTTGCGAGATGGTTTTTCATATGGTTTCCGCATCCCGGCGGGGGATTTTCAGGGTAAAGCACAATGCAGGAACCAACTGTCTGTTCTGCAGAATACGGCGGTGGTACAAGCTAAGATTGGGAAGGAGGTGACCCGAGGTCGGGTGGCCGGCCCATTTGACATGCCGCCTGTTGCTAATTTTGTTTGTTCGCCTCTGGGAGTGGTCCCCAAAAAGGACCCAGGGGAATTCAGGTTGATACATAATTTGTCAGCCCCAAGGGGTCTTTCGGTGAACGACGCGATTGACACAGGAGTTTGTTCGGTGCGGTACGCATCTTTTGATGAGGCTGTCGCCATGTTGAATCGCCTGGGGCCCGGAGCGCTGATGGCCAAGTCGGACATTGAGTCGGCGTTCCGGTTGCTCCCGGTACACCCAGATGATCAGCGTCTCCTTGGTTTCATGTTTCAGGGATGTTATTACATGGATAAATGTATGCCAATGGGTTGCTCCATTTCTTGTGCGTATTTTGAAAAATTCAGTAGTTTTTTACAATGGGCGTTCACAAGAACAACAGGGTTTATACATGTTATGCATTATCTTGATGATTTTCTATTTCTGGGGGCAGCCGGGGACACGGAATGTGCACAGGCTTTGAATGAATTTTGTAATCTCATGACCCGCTTTGGCGTGCCATTGGCACCAGGTAAGACAGTGGGCCCCGCTACTTCGCTCGAGTTTCTTGGAATAGAGCTCGACTCCGAAGAGGGGTGCTTCCGTTTGCCTAAGGAAAAGGTAACGAAGTTTAAGACATCACTTGAAACATGTATTGGTGAGACGAAGGTAAATTTGCATCAGTTGCAGCAAGCTGTGGGTCAGCGACTTTGCCCTTAGAGTAATACCGATGGCTCGCCCCTTTTCCCGCTCTATTGCTCAAGCCATGGTCGGCCTTAAAGAAGGACACCACCGCACAAGGCTCTCGGCAGAGGTCCGCCAGGACATGCGCATATGGTTGGCATTCCTGGCGGATTTCAACGGTCGTGTCGTGTGGACCAAACCAGCGGTCTCCTCCGTGGAGCTGGGGTTGTGGACGGACTCGGCAGGGAGCGTGGGTTTTGGCGCCATCCTGGGTAATCATTGGTCGGCACGAACCTGGCCGCCATGGTGGCATGAGAATGGGCTGACGGGTAACATTGGGTTTCTCGAACTGTTCCCTATCCTGGTGGCCTTGAAAACATGGCCTGAGGATTTTCGTGATCGCTCTGTGGTTTTCTGGTCTGATAATATGACCGTGGTTGAGTGTATCAATAGTCAGGCAGCACGCTGCAAATGGATCTTGAGACTGTTGAAGGAAATTGTCCTGCTGTGTATGAGACTAAACGTCCACTTTAGGGCGAGACATGTGCCAGGGGTGTTAAATCAGGCAGCTGATGCACTTTCTCATTCCCGTATGCAGGCCTTCTGGGGTTTTCTGCCCTCAGCGGACCCGGTGGCGGCACCATTTCCCGAAGCTCTCTGGTCTCTCGGTGCCCCGGACTACAAGACCTCGTGGGAGAGAGTTTAGCACCCAGGACAAGGAAGGCTTATGAAGGGGCGTTCCGTTCTTATTTGTCCTTTTTGGGTTCAGCTAGGGGGGAGCTGTGGGGCCAAGAAGAGTATGTCCTGAACTTTTTGTTATCATTACATCAGGCAGGCAAATCAGTGGCTTCGGCCAATAGGCACCGGGCCGCCATTTCTTTCATGGCACGGGCCCATGGCATACAGGATCCCACGGCGTCTTTCTTGGTGCAGAAGGCGCTGCGTGGGTGGCAACGCCGTGAGGGTTGCAGAGTGGACGAAAGACATCCGATAGGTCTTGAAAGGTTGGCCCTGTAACTGTCCGTACTCCCTGCGACATGTTTGTCTCAATCAGAGACAGTGTTATTCCGGGCCGCTTTTGCATTAGCATTCCATGGGGCTATGCGGGTAAGCGAGCTGGTAGCGAGGAACAAGCAGGATACGGGGGGAGGTCTGTGCCGTGAGCACATCCAAATTAAGGGGGAGACAATGGTAGTCTCATTTGTCAGGTCCAAGACCGATCAGAAAGCGATCGGGGACAGTGTAGTGGTTCAGCGGATTCCGGGATCTCCCATGTGCCCGGTAGCATGCGTTGAGGAGTATTTGGCGCAGAGGGCGGCATCATGGGAGGGAAGCTTGCTGAGGCACGCCGACGCCACCCCGCTGACTAGGTTTCAGTTTCAGCGGGTGCTAACGATGGCGATCGCAGCGGCGGGCTTGAACCCGTGCGAGTTTGGGACTCATTCCTTCAGGATAGGGGCTGCTACAGAGGCTACAGCCAGGGGTCTGAGTGTGGAAAAAGTGAAACAGTTGGGGCGTTGGTCCTCGAATTGTTATAAAAGGTATGTGCGGTTGCACATGTTGTGAAGCCTATGTCTTGTACTCACGCTTCTTGTTTCTGTTTGGTTTACAGTGTCGCGAGCTTACGAAGCGGGGCGGACTGTGCAGTCGACCCGACACCTGGGAACCAGCGGTCAAAGATCACCGGCTGAGGAAAGAGTGGTGTGGGTCGAGGGCCACTCATACGTGAGGCGTGCCGCAGACGTATTCAAAGCAGGTGACATGATTCACATGGCTGGGGAATACGGGTACAGGGTGACCTTCTACGGAAGGGGCGGGCTCTGTATTGACCAGTTTCAAAGTTTTATCGAGGGTTTGTTAGGGCGGACAAGGTCACCGCCATCTATAATCATAGTGCATCTTGGGGGCAATGATTTGGTGACCACTGGTAGACGAATACTTCTCGAGTTGATACTATCCACAGTGAGTTGGTTGGCGAGAAGGGTTCCAGGGTGCACGATTGCATGGTCCCATATGATTCCACAAAAAGTGTGGCGGGGGGCTATTTCGGTGGCTGCTGTAAATCATTCAGTGAAGAAGGTGAATAACAAGCTTGGTAGATTGTTTCGTACTAGTACATTGCATTCTATTCCGCATGGGTGTATCAGGGGGGGCCAAATGTATCTAGAGGATGGAGTTCATTTGTCCCGGGTGGGGAATTCTTTACTCATAGGAGACTTCGTAGCTTGGTTAAAGAGTTTGCAGCCATGACCTTTAAGTAGGAGTTTTTGTGGGGGGTTCGGATAGCCGGTCAACTATCAGGCCTGTGGCGGTAAGGTCATGATCGGTGAGCAGGAATTAGAAGATCCCTAGAGGTAGGGCGTCACCCATTATGGATGGGAGCGCCCGGGGGGAGGCGGCCATTGGCCCCTCAAACGGGGAGGCGGTCCCCTCTAAGGATGGGGACGCCGAAAGGGAAGGCGGCCATAGGCCCCTCCCTGGGGAGGAGGGGCTAGGGCCCCTCCTGGGAATTTCCCGGGGCCAGGACATCTGCGACGGCAGATGTGGTAAGTTGTGTGGGGTGGGAGGGGGGTCTACGCTACCTTCTAGACACCTCACACGAGTCCTCGGACGACCACTTAAGATGGCGTCGAGTTATCAAGGGGCCCCCGCTAAGACAAGGGAAATTGGAAGTTGGCACAGAGGTACAGTCCTCTGTGCGACCGCCCCTCACAAGTGAGGGGGGGAGTTCCGGTAGTGGGGATCTGACACCGGTTACGACCTTGCCGTTGGCCCGTAAATGTTAGGATGTACAATTTCAAAGTTTGAGTAATGCATTTGCAGGATGTTTAGTATCGGCTAGGAGAACCTTTGTATTAGAGATGTGTTAAGGTCAGCCAAGAACATCGTAATGTGTAAATGAAATTGTACATGATATGAAACTGTTAATTTTAACGTTTTAATTTTGTTTCATATTTTAATAAATACGGCCGGGAGGGTAACTCCCTCCCGCCTTCCACAAGTTCAGAACTGTTTCCGTCTTCCCATCCTTGGGGATTGTGTTGAGAGGGGGTGGCGTGTATCTCAGCCATATCGCTCTGTGCTACACTTATCCACAAGGCTATATAGTGTAGGAGCCATTAGAACCTCTTGAAATTCCTCAGAACAAATCCTGAGATTCCTTTCCTAAAATTTTGGTTATAAGAACACCAGGTAAGAATTTTGAAGGTGAAAAGGCAATCTTTTTTTGAAAGTTAAAACAGAATCATTGCAAAATGACCAGCCATTTCCAGACTTCAAATAAGTTGTGTAATGTCCTGATGTTGTTGAAGGACCCTCATGATATATAATTGCTGCAGTAAGAAAAGTCCTTCCTGATATTGATAACTGAGAAGCCACAACATTTTTAATTAAAGTTGTCAATTTTGTTCCATCAGGCCTACATCGTTGGAACATTAAAATGACATACTGGCCATATCTTCGTATAAATAATGTGGACAGCATTGCAGACTTACATTGGCTACACTCCATGTTTTGATCGGCTGCTTTTACTAGCTTATTAAAGGATACTGATTTAGTGTCTGGCAAAGTTAAATATATAAATCTTTCTGAGTCTACACTAATAATACTTGATAACGTACAATTCTCGCAGTCATGCTGCCATTGATAAGAAAGGCCAAACAGATGATCTACATCTACACCTTCATCTTGCAATACATTAAGCATATACATTAAAAACTCCTGACAATCTTGCTGAATATTTTGAGAGAATTGTGTTTGACCTGAACATTCGTCTAACAGATTTCGAATTTCAGACACACTTTCTTCTCTTGTTCTATCAGCACTACATTTCTCTAACACAGAATTCAACAAACAGCAAAAACTTTGATCCGAATTGATCACAATCTGTTCTTTTAAAGTTTCTAGAGAAAAGACAACATTAACCACTACATTAGCATAGCAGTTCACACCAGAACTATTTTCAAATTGAAAACCAACAACATCTTCAACAGAATTCGTTTTCTTTCTCCTTACAGTTTTGGGTTCATCGACTTTTGGTCTTTTTTCTACAACCTCCCTACCATTAGTGACATTTCTTCGTTTCCGGCCTACCACACGTTTCTCAAACAAAGGATATTGAGGCAAATGTGGTGCATACTCTCTTCTTAACCTATTGTATTCCATAACACAATCTAGATCCGCACAAATGTTTGTGACATCACACTCAATCAAGTACAAACCGGATAAAGTTCTGACTCGTGACAATGCTACATAAGCCATACCCTCCTTGAACACAGAACTGCCAATATTCACCAAAGCACTGTCTACACTTAAACCTTGTGATTTATGGATTGTCACCGCATATGGCAAGCAAACAGGAAATTGCTTACGGCGAACATATAAGTCTTTTACAAGCAGAAACCTAGCTGTGCAATGACCAATTAGCTGTACTTCCTCAATGCCATCAAATTTAATTTTTAAAAATTCAATTCCATCCCTATTTCTGTATTTCTCAAAATCAACAACATTACCCATTGATCCATTTACCAGACCTCTTTCAACATGTAAATTTCTTCTCAAAATGATACGGCAATTTAAGCACACATTCAGAGTCTTTTCAAAACCAACAGTTTTAGATATAGTCTTCTCTAATGAATCCAATTTAGATTTCAAATTCTCAGACAAAACAATTGTTTCACCCATATGCTCTATTCTGTCAATAGCTTCCAGTTTCACAATCTCTTGGTTCTCTAAATTCAACATTTTGTTGTTGAAGATGGAACATTCTGCAAGAGTTGGCATCAAACATATTCCAGATTTCTTCTCAGTAATTTTATGAAAAATATTCTCTGGCAGAACGTCTTCTTCTGGAAACAAATTTGACAGTAATCGTGCATGTAAAGCTTCTTTCCCACGCTCAGTCACTTTCCCGATTCTAACATCTTGTAGAATATTCTTGTAATCTTCATCCTTCGCCTGACGCATATTTTCACGAAGCTCAGCATAACTGAAGTTTAACCACATGTTAACGTTGCCAATGCTCCACAGGCACTTCCTGGTATCTTCATGCGTAAGTTGTTTAAACACTGGTTGTCCTTTCACTGGTGTCAGCTGCAGAAGATCACCAAAAACAATGATGTGTTTGCCACCAAATAACACATCGTACTCTGTTTTAAGAACTTCCTGCATTCTCAAATGCACAAAGGCAAGCATGACATTGGAAACCATGCTTACTTCGTCAATGATAAGAAGTTTCATCTTCTTCAGGACTCTAGATACTTCACAACAAGATTCTCCCGATAACTTGTGGAATTGTAATTTGTTATCATGCTACACTGGCAGCTTCAGTAGACGATGCAAAGTAATACCTTTAATATTATGTGCTGCCATTCCAGTTGGAGCGGTGACAACACAAGACAGCGATGACTCAGTCCTTTTCTGCAAATAACATGAAATTGCTTTAATGAGGAAACTTTTTCCAGTTCCTGCTTCTCCACTCACGTACAATCGGATAGGCTTCAACGACGTACATGAGCACTGTTTCTTCTCATGACTTAATCCATGATCAATTTGGTTGGTAACTTCATCATATATTTTCCTCTGCTCAACGTTAAGTTGTCTTTCTAAATCTTCTAAGTTAACCACATCCTCCTGAGCATGTGCCATGGCACTTTCCACTTCAATCATGGCAGCGGCAGCTTCATTTTCAATAACTGGTCCTCCTAGTAGATCCTGACTCAATGAAACAGAACTCTGACTGTCCTGAGAACTGTCTCTAGCAATCTCGGCTGCTATTGTTGCTTCCTGCTCGATTTCTGCATTCAACATTTTTAGATATTTTGGGAAAGCAGGACATTCTATGGACTCCTTGGCTGCATTGAAAGAGTCTTTGTAACTGAGGAAATCTCCAAGCAGTTCCTCTTCTGCACGCCAAGGTTTGAAAAGTTGCAAAAGAGCTAAATAGAAAAACTCTTTTCTTTCTGGAGATTCGCAATCCAATATTCGATGATTTACCAATAGACATTTTTTTTGCTTGTCCAGACATCCCTCACTTCCAATTACAGCATACACTCCTTTATCAATATCTTCTGTGATGTTCCTCTTGAAAATGTAATTTTGTAGAACCTCATACAGACAAACATTCTCCAAGTGACTGCTTCTATTTGGATAATATGTATCCAACATGTTGGTCTTCAAAATATCTGTACTGCTTGGCTCCTTCTCCGCCAAATACTCAATTTCCCGTACAGGTTTGAGAACTTGATTACGCGTTGCAGCAAGACCAAGACTTGCCCAAATGATACTCCTAGATTTGGCATAGAGACTTGCTGAAGATAACCGGTCAGAACATTCATAAGCTCCGATTTCTCGATGTGACAACATCTTCAGACTGAAACTGTACAACTTCTTACTGAGGCTCTTTTCATGGGAAATGTCCTCCCACATATCCTTGAGTTCTGTCTTTTCTTTTTTGTGATGTAATACGTCACATACCGAGCCACAGCCATACAGTTGTCAGCCACAAACTGTATATCCATGTTAGCATTCCACATGGACAAAATCACTGGGTTGTAGTCATTGATGTTCTTGGACTCTTCGTTTCTCTTCAAATTGTATGTATTTTTGGGTGATTTCCTTGTCACATTATGTCGCAGCGAAGACATCAAATTGTTCACTCTTCCTTTAGATATCACCAATCGTGGAAATCCAAAACAACATTTTGTGTAGTACTTGTTCTTGTTTCTGAATTTACGACGACAGTACTTTCCTCAACGATGGCTTTGAAATCATCAAACTTGTTCTCTTAGACTTTTGTCCTCCTTTGTCTTTGGAACAGCACATGTAGAATACTGTTCTATGAAATTCATCACTAAGTCATCCGGATCTGTTCCAAATTTGGGTGCATCTTTGATCCATAGCAGCATATGTATATGAGGAGCACCTCTTGCTTGATACTCCTTTCTCCAGAAGAAATCCAACACCTCTCCAAGAGGTGGATTTTTCTTATTCGTGATGAAAGACATCATAGCTTCAAATCTATGATTGAAGTACCTGCATACATTCACTGCATCCAAAGAGCACAGTTCTCCGGGTGTCTTGAATTCAATATTTTCAATGTTTCCATTTGCCTCTCGTAGAAATTCAAGTAAGTCTTCCCAGCCATACTCAGCACAGCTGAGAGTGAGGAACCATGTGGGAGTTCCTAAGTTCCTCAGCATACATTTTAAGTCACCATGACGACGGTACCAATACTCATTAGTACCACTCTGACATGCCATCAGATTAATCAGGTGAGAATCCAAACTACTGTCTTGCACATTGACTTTATCCATAAAGTCCCTTGCTGAGATACTTCGCAGTTGTAAACCACTTTTCAGGATGTGGTTCACTGCATAGGACAGTCCAGACAGATCACTTTCAAACAGTAGATGAAACAAATAGGAAATGCATTGACGAAACCTAGGATCTTCTGCATACAATCGTAAAGTCTGGTATTCAAAAGCAGGAATTTGATCAGGTCGCTCATCATATCGTCCTCCTCGACCTGTGGGAAATAACTGTGGAAAACACCGAGCTTCCAAACTTTCCTCCCAAACACTAATGGGACTCCCTTTAGCTTGTTTCATTTGAAACAACTCAACAGCATTCCCCATGAGTTCCGTGGAATGCAAAGGATGAACACTATAATGTTCATATATTTCTTCATTTTTAGAGGCTTCTACTTTCTCAATTTGTCCAGCACACAGTTCGCTGTCTTCTTCTTCACTTACTTCCTCTTCTGCTACACATACATTCTTGTAGTACTCATTGTTTTTTATCAAATACAATGTTGCCTTTTTGACTTTCCTAACATCCACTAAATCTTGCCAGATTTTCTTACTCTTTGTCGGAACACCATTAACAAGGATAACCAGAGGTTCCTCTTCCACTTTCTCTACTCCAATTGTATTAATGTTTTTCTTCAAATCTAAAGGCAAATAAACAACTCTTCCCTTTAATCCTCTCTGTAAATCTGATGGAGGCAATTTCCCTGTCTTTTGCTCCATTCGTACAATAGCCTGAAAGGGATGCACACTTTGAATCAAAATAGATTCATAAGTATTTAAATCCTTCAATTCAGAAGGAGTGTCAACACAATTCCAGATTATTATGAACTGCTCTAGCAGGCATCCGGTTTTGGTTTAATTTGTTAAAACAATAAGTACACATACGTTGGTCCGATCCCAAATCAAAACAATTTTCTACCATCAAGTATGTAGCAAAATCCTTCCATTCACTATTGTTTTCCATTTCACTTTTTGCATATAAATCCACTAACTTAGTCTGATTCTTATAATAAGTCCGTCGACAACACACACAAGTGAAATTAGGCCTCTCACTTGATTTCACCTGAAAGATGGAAATTTCCTTGTGAAACTTATCTATATTAGAAATCTGTACACTCTCTTTCGCATTACCTTCTTCTACTGGGCCAATTTCAACATTGTTCTCTTTACTAGCAAAGTAACAGAACTCAATTTCTTCACAAATATTCTTCACATGTAGTTCTGAACCATGCAAAAGAGCACTGCTCAATTGTTTAAGCATAATTGCTGGACTCTTAGCATAATACAACATTCTCACTAATTTCCTCACTTTATTATGATGCACTGTTAGCATCCTGAAATGATGAAAAGCACTCTGGCATACTCTTCTGGAAAGACAAGCCAGGGAATGCCCATGCAAAACTGTTACTTCTCTCACTCTGCAAGGATCTAATTCTTGCAACAACTTCATTTTCTGTTTTAAACTTTTCTTATTAAATGTACGTACAAAATCACAAAACAAATTGATGGAATCCTGTTGCACACTACAAATGCGACTACATTTCCAGGTGTAGACTGATCCCTTAGGACGTCTTCCTAAAATCTCATCACCTAACACCTCTTCTGCATCTGCAGACACAAGTTTTTCTTTTTCAACCGGACAACCATCTTTTACCTCATATGCTCGACCACTGGTGTCAACTGCATACACCAAATCATTTTCTTGAAAGTAACTCTCCTCATTAAAAAATGCCTCACAACTTGAACTATGCATCCATTCTCCTGAGAATACTTCACAAAAATTAGTACGATTTACTACTCTCTTCCATCTACTATTTGATTTGAAATCCGAAATTACCTTGTTTAGTTTCCTAATTCTATTGATTACCAAAATAAATAACTTTCGCTTAATTTCGAAAGCCTGATCAATAATTTTTTCTACATTTTACTTTTTCTTATAAAATGTCACTTTCTGTTGGCCTTTCTTAACATATTTTAACAAATTGACAATTATCCTGTTGCGGAACATTCGCCTACGAATGTCCCTGAATTGAATATCCCTTCTACTGCCATACACAGACTTATCTCCTGCTCTATCAGAAACTTGTTTTACGGGCGTTTCCTTTTCCTTTAAATTGTCTCTCTTCTTCTGCACTAAAACATGTTCAATACTGGTATCTTTTTGTCTGAAAATTGTTTTTAAA
This sequence comes from Lissotriton vulgaris, assembly GCF_964263255.1. Classification (NCBI taxonomy): domain Eukaryota; kingdom Metazoa; phylum Chordata; class Amphibia; order Caudata; family Salamandridae; genus Lissotriton; species Lissotriton vulgaris. The sequence continues at coordinate 1,043,352,341 of NC_141696.1, forward strand.
AATGATTTTATTTTCTTACCCGGAGCTTTTTTGGCAACTTGATACGATTTCATATTACAGGACTGTTCCAAATCTCTACCAAGATGGAGTGTAAGTCGCTTTGCTTCTTTTAGTTTTCGCTGCCTTGAGGGCATTTTTAAAGTTTTCTAAAGATCTTCAGTTAAATCTGTGGAAAAATATTTAAAAAATTGATATTAACCACTATTACCAAACAGTAAACTAATAACAGAAGGCAAACAATTAATACACTAGATGTTAATTCCATCTACAGTAATTTAACAACATAGACAAAGGGGGCACATTTACAAGGCACTTGCACCATGGGGGAAATAAGTTAAAATTCCAAGAACACATTGGGTCGTATTTAGAAGGCCCTTGCACCAGAAAGAAGTGACTTGAAATGGCCAAGCACACATGAGGCTGTATTTACAAGACCTTTGCATCAGGGGGAAGTGACTTACAATTACCAAGCACACATGAGGGCGTATTTACAAGGCCCTTGCACCACCATAAGGTGTGGCCTATGCAGAAGTATGCTGGATTGTCTGTCTGCTATGGTAAAACCAAGAAATATCTAGGAGCAAAAAGGCAGGTCTGTCAGTCACAAAAGTTTGTTTGAGGTGAGGCCTACTCAGCGTTGCAGATGAAATTTTGGCTTATTGAAGAGTACAGAAGACATAATACATGTGCAGGCCAACAGATGAAGTGAGTCATGTCCACTGCACACTTCAACAAAGACCAGACCTCCTCTGTCTCCCTGGACAGGCCTAAACCTCATCAGCACAATGTGATTAGTAATGTTAGGAAACACAGGTGATGTAATTGAAAAACGTGCACCCTTGCACCAGGGGGAAATGACTTAAAATTACCAAGCAGACATGAGGGCATATTTACCACACCTATGCACCAGGAGGAAGTGAGTTAAAATTGCCAAGCACACATGAGGGCGTATTTAAAAAACCCTTGCACCAGCAGAAAGTGACTTAAAATTGCCAAGCAGACATGACAGCGTATTTACCACACCCATGCACCAGGGAGAAGTGACTTAAAATTTCCAAGCAGACATGAGGTCGTATTTACCACACCCATGCACCAGGGGGAAGTGAGTTAAAATTGCCAAGCACACATGAAGACGTATTTACAAGGCCCTTGCACCAGAAAGAAGTGACTTGAAATGGCCAAGCACACATGAGGGTGTATTTACAAGACCCTTGCATCAGGGGGAAGTGACTTAAAACTACCAAGCACACATGAGGGCGTATTTACAAGGCCCTTGCACCACCATAAGGTGTGGCCTATGCAGAAGTATTCTGGATTGTCTGTCTGCCATGGTAAAACCAAGAAATATCTAGGAGCAAAAAGGCAGGTCTGGCAGTCACAAAAGTTTGTTTGAGATGAGGCCTACTCAGCGTTGCAGATGAAATTTTGGCTTATTGAAGAGTACAGAAGACATAATACATGTGCAGGCCAACAGATGAAGTGAGTCATGTCCACTGCACACTTCAACAAAGACCAGACCTCCTCTGTCTCTCTGGACAGGCCTAAACCTCATCAGCACAATGTGATTAGTTATGTTAGGAAACACAGGTGATGTAATTGAAAAACGTGCACCCTTGCACCAGGGGGAAATGACTTAAAATTACCAAGCAGACATGAGGGCACATTTACCACACCTATGCACCAGGAGGAAGTGAGTTAAAATTGCCAAGCACACATGAGGGCGTATTTAAAAGGCCCTTGCACCAGCAGAAAGTGACTTAAAATTGCCAAGCAGACATGACGGCGTATTTACCACACCCATGCACCAGGGAGAAGTGACTTAAAATTTCCAAGCAGACATGAGGTCGTATTTACCACACCCATGCACCAGGGGGAAGTGAGTTAAAATTGCCAAGCACACATAAAGACGTACTTACAAGGCCCTTGCACCAGAAAGAAGTGACTTGAAATGGCCAAGCACACATGAGGGTGTATTAACAAGACCCTTGCATCAGGGGGAAATGACTTAAAATTACCAAGCACACATGAGGGTGTATTTACAAGGCCCTTGCACCACCATAGGGTGTGGCCTATGCAGAAGTATGCTGGATTGTCTGTCTGCCATGGTAAAACCAAGAAATATCTAGGAGCAAAAAGGCAGGTCTGTCAGTCACAAAAGTTTGTTTGAGGTGAGGCCTACTCAGCGTTGCAGATGAAATTTTGGCTTATTGAAGAGTACAGAAGACATAATACATGTGCAGGCCAACAGATGAAGTGAGTCATGTCCACTGCACACTTCAACAAAGACCAGACCTCCTCTGTCTCCCTGGACAGGCCTAAACCTCATCAGCGCAATGTGATTAGTAATGTTAGGAAACACAGGTGATGTAATTGAAAAACGTGCAAATATTTTTGCTCATTTCACAATCACATCACCTGTGTTTCGTCAGCTTGGGTATCTCATTGAGCAGATATAGTCTACCATATCCAAGAGTACGCAGAAGGTGAGGACTGTATGCAGCAGTGCAATGTACATAATTCTCCTCCAATGACAATTACAGAAGCCTTAGCATATCCATTCCCCCTAAACAGTCCTAAATGTATATCATAATTATCATAGTGACTATAAAACTCTACCAGTACATATTGTGAAACCTAAATGACTTCAAGAAACGACTTTTTAAACCATCAAACAAGCAAATTATTCTCCCATATTCATGTTGAGAAATAAAATATTTATTTAAAAAAGCAAACCCCTTGTTATCCTTCTCATAAATGAGAAAAGTATTTCTTTTTTTAAAAAAACGATTTTCTGGTCATAATTTTAAAACACAAAACAGCTCTTATGTACAAGCACACCCTAGTTGGCTTCCTTATTTTCTACAAATAGCATACTAATCTCCTTCTAAATTAAAGGAATCTTTTCTCACCTTAGCACGATTTTTAAACACATCATGTAAGGAAATTAGTCTCCCAGATTCCTGGGAGAAGTACCTTAAAATTGTCTAGCACACATAGAGGCGTATTTACAAGGCACATGCACCAGGGGAAAATGACTTAAATTTGCAAAGCACTCATGAGGGTGTATTTACAAGAACCTTGCACCACCTTTAAAGTCACTTTTAAAATGAAACAAGAAACAAGCAAATAATTCTCCCATATTCATGTTGTAAAGTGAAATATTTATTTAAAAAAGCACACCCCATGTTATTGTTCTCAAAAATGTAAAAAACATGTCTTTTTCTTAAAAAACGATTTTCTGGTCATAATTTGAAAACACAGCACACCTCCTATGTACAAGCACACCCTGTCAGTACTAATACTTCACATTATCTATAATTATAATTTGTCAAAGAAGCAAAATCTTTTTTGAAAAAATAATGAAAACACTTGACACAAAACAACATTTTAAATGTACAGCTAACTTCCTTATTTTCTCAATATACTATACTACTCTCTATCTAAATGAAATGATTTTTTTCTTACCTTAGCAAATGCTTTTTGAATTTCAAAACAGTCTCAGAAACACACCAATTTTTCTTTAGCAGAACAAAAGGTATGCACTCCAGAGGCTGGAACCAACAAAGGCACTGAAATTCTGAAATTCATCACACATATCTCTCATGTGACCCAATCACAACTCTTCACTCACTTTTTTCAAATCAACACCCTTCCCGTCTCTGCCCTTTCTGGCATTTTTCCATAGCAACTACCTCCTGCCAGACCTCTCATGTTTACAAGTTCACACAACAATTTTTCAAATGAACTCTGAACTCTCAGTACACCTGCTAATCCACTGCAATGTTTCTTAAAATCATGTTTTCTTAACCATTCAAATTACATGTTTCAAAGAACACATCCATGCACCCTAACTTTCTGTTTTCAGCAATGGAAATCCACCAACACTGCTACTGAATCATTAGCACACAAACTCCACATTTTTTTTTCTTTACAAACTCCTACTGTTTCAACTGCCATTTCATTCCCACACTTCATCTGACTGCAGCAGAACCTCCTCTCGCCATGTTTTCTGTCTGGATTGTTGGACATAGTTACATTCACTGGGCTCACAGGTATGCTGAAAAAAGAAATTTACACAACCTCAATTTACAAAATGTGGAAATCAAATGGATTGGCCAAAGAGGATTGAGATGTCACCAATTGATACCATTGGTGAAAGCCTTTTTTACATTTGCCAAACCCTGACCTCATAATAGTGCACTGTGGAGGAAATGATTTGGGCACTTTGACTGGGGTAGGTCTGGAAAAGCTCTTAAAGGACACCTTTGAGCAATTAATGGCACTTTTCCCTCAAACTGCCTTGGTATATTCCAATATATGCCAAAGACAGAAATGGAGGTGGTCCAATCAAATTTCTCCAAAAATTGAGAAAGCGAGGAAGCATGTAAATAAGTCTGTTTCAGCTTATATGAGAGACCATGGAATGGGTGCCATCTACAACAATAACTTGCGTTATTACATGCAAGATATCTACAGAGCAGATGGTGTGCACTTCTCAGATGAGGGCAACAGAGTTTTCATACAAAATTTAAGACTGTGTATTGGTACCTACTTATAAGTACCTAGAACTTACACAGAACCCAAAATCTCTTTTCAGAGCTACCTTAACTATAATTACTCTTTTAAAATTTCGAATGTACCTTTTTTCACAAATTTTTACTTATGTTCGCTTCCCAGTTCGCTACCCGGTTCGCGTACCGGCAGCTAACCGCGCGAAAAATTCAAAATTATTTTTTTTCCCGACATATATGAGCCTCCTCAGCCACCCTCAGAAAACCTAGGGGGTCAGGATACATCTCCCGTGCCCCCTTATACTCATTTCCCCACATTGTTTTTCCACCATCTTGTGATTAAATTCGACTGAACACAAAATGGCGAACTCCCGTTACGCTACCGGTAAGCTACCCAGTTCGCGTACCGGGACGCGCCTCTACGGTGAAAAATCGCAAAATTTTATTTTTTTTATTTTTTGCCCCGCGGGGCACTTAAATATCCCCCTCAGCAATCCTAGGGGGTCAGGAGGCATCTACCTTGACCCCTTTCATTAAATTCCCCCTTCGTTTTTCTCCACCTCTTGTCTCTCGATCCTACCGAGAAACAAGATGGCGGCCGGCCCGTACTATTTAGAATGTTGACAGACAACGGAGAGCCAATCAGCTTCGCTTCGCGAAGTTCCGTTACACTTCAGGTACGCGAACCGGAGCGCTAACCGGAGCGCTGTTACAGATATATCTGTTTTTTAAAAGTTAATTTCTCAAAGTCCACTGGAGCACATATATTGAGACATAGCAAAGGCACGTCGGGCAAACCATATCTACAATTCTGCCACGTTTCGTGCAAATCCATTCAGCCGTTCGAGCTAAAAGTGATTCCAACCGCCCTATGGAAAAATGAATGGGAAAAACGCGTTTTGGGACCCCCCTTTTTTCTCGGCCCCCCCTTGACGAAACCCCCACAAATATATATATATATATATATATATATATATATATATATATATATATATATATATATATATATATGTATATATATATTCACTGAAAAAACCATAGGTTATAGACCATATATAGTTAGGAATTCGCATTTACAAAACCTTATTTTACTCACACAAAACCATTGAAATTCCATATATAGTTAGTTGCACTAACTATATATCGCGCACCCGCAATCCACTGCTGATGATGTCACATATTACATCATTCATGACATGGTCAGTGACATCACTGATGACATCACTGATGACATCTCAAATGACATCACTGATGACATCACTGATGACATCTCATTTGACATTACTGATCACATCACTGATGATATCATTCATGTGATAATACGATGAACCTCCACAGACTCTAATATAACCTTAGATACAATCAGTGTAAACAGACACTCACAGACTGTCACTCATCCATGGAGTTACTCACACACCTAGTCAGTCATGCAAAGAATCAATCCCACCTCCATTTCCTCAACTATACAGTTATACAAACTTTACTTATTCAAACATATACTAACACATATTTACTCTCTTATACAATCCCTGATACAAGTTCACAATGATCCATACAGCCACTCACACATTCACTGGCTCTTATGCACAGTTATTTATATATGTCAACTCTCACATGTACTGTGTTTTACATATGTACTTACTTTGACATATAGCACTGAGATATCCATTCACTCACCAATACACTCATGCACACAGTCAACCGCCCATACAGCTGTTTCCACATGCACTTTTGAAACCATACATCTAGTGAATCAACTGCTCACACATCTATGCACAGAGTCATACACCTCCCAGCCACCCACACACACACTCAGTATCCCATACAAATACTTGGGCAACCAATCAATAACCCATATAGTTACTCATATAGCTACTTATCAACACATGCAACAGTTTACAGAACAACAGACATAATGATGCACAAATTAAGACAGTTTAGTCACTAACCCATGCACTCAGTGAGACACATTTAATCACTCACTCATACAGTCAGTCATGCACCTACTAAATCCTTCATCCAGACACTTATACATCCACTCATTCTTCAATATGTAAGACATATTTTAACTTTACAGAAACATACAGTCACTGGATGTTGTCATCAGTGATGTCATCAGTGATGTCATTTGAGATGTCATCAGTGATGTCATCAGTGATGTCACTGACCATGTCATGAATGATGTAATATGTGACATCATCAGCAGTGGATTGCGGGTGCGCGATATATAGTTAGTGCAACTAACTATATATGGAATTTCAATGGTTTTGTGTGAGTAAAATAAGGTTTTGTAAATGCGAATTCCTAACTATATATGGTCTATAACCTATGGTTTTTTCAGTGAATTTTCAAGGTTTTGTAAATGCTAATTCCTAACTATATATGGTCTATAACCTATGTTTTTTTCAGTGAATATATATATATACATACATATATAAACATATATCATCTGTATATCTATATAAATACAAACATAAATGCATGCATACATATACTTATATGCATACAGATGCATGTTATTTACATGAAAGTTGAAAAAACACTAATAAAAGCAAAGCTAAAAAGCCACCTCATTACAAACAGAATGGCTTTAACTTACATCAAGAAGGCATTCAGATGTGTCACACATTTGCCATAAATTCTGAGTGTTAGCACTCTAGTTGCACATTAGATCACTGTAGTAAAGCTACTGCTCACCAGGGACGTCTGCTGCTGGTATTCAAAGTGCATGTTTCAGTCTGCATGTCAGAATTTTTTTAATGAAATAGAAGAGGATTTGAGAAGTCACTCAAAATGATCCCTAATTTTTCTTTCTGAAGCACTAATCATACTTTCTATGGCAAAATTAACCCCCTCATGTTGTTCCTTTTTAAATTGAGTGTTTTCAGACTTACCACTTCATTCCAATCAAGATGGCTTCTGGTGTGCCATACTTTTGTCATAAGTAAGACTGTTAGCACTCTAGTTGTTCTTTAGAACACTCTGGGACATTCTGTCATTGGGCTATACTTGGGGTACATCTGGGTGATATTTGGGCTACATTTAGGCTCTTTTGTCTCTGGTGGCCATCTTGGGAGACTGTATGTCAGAATTTTTTAATGAAATTGAAGAGGGTTTGAGAAGTCACTCAAAATGTGCCCTAATTTTTCTTTCTGCAGCACTAATCATAATTCATATGGCAAAATATACCCCCTCATTTTGTTCCTTTTTAAATTAAATGTTTTAAGAGTTACCACTTTATTCCAATCAAGATGGCTTCAGGTGTGCCATACCTTTGTAATAAGTAGGACTGTTAGCGCTCTAGTTGTTCTTTAGAACACTCTGGGACATTCTGTCATTGGGCTATACTTGGGCTACATCTGGGTGATATTTGGGCTACATTTGGGCTCTTTTGTCTCTGGTGGCCATTTTGGGAGACTGCATGTCAGAATTTTTTAATGAAATAGAAGAGGATTTGAAAAGTCACTCAAAATGTGCCCTAATTTTTCTTTCTGCAGCACTAATAATACCTTCTATTGCATAATATACCCCCTCATTTTGTTCCTTTTTAAATTAAATGTTTTAAGAGTTACTACTTTATTCCCATCACGATGGCTCCAGGTGTGTTATACCTTTGTAATAAGTAGGACTGTTAGCGCTCTAGTTGTTCTTTAGAACACTCTGGGACATTCTGTCATTGGGCTATACTTGGGCTACATCTGGGTGATATTTGGGCTACATTTGGGCTCTTTTGTCTCTGGTGGCCATTTTGGGAGACTGCATGTCAGAATGTTTTAATGAAATAGAAAAGGATTTGAGAAGTCACTCAAAATGTGCCCTAATTTTTCATTCTGCAGCACTAATCATACTTTCTATGGCAAAATATACCCCCTCATGTTGTTTCTTTTTAAATTAAATGTTTTAAGAGTTACCACTTTATTCCAATCAAGATGGCTTCAGGTGTGCCATACCTTTGTAATAAGTAGGACTGTTAGCGCTCTAGTTGTTCTTTAGAACACTCTGGGACATTCTGTCATTGGGCTATACTTGGGCTACATCTGGGTGATATTTGGGCTACATTTGGGCTCTTTTGTCTCTGGTGGCCATTTTGGGAGACTGCATGTCAGAATGTTTTAATGAAATAGAAAAGGATTTGAGAAGTCACTCAAAATGTGCCCTAATTTTTCATTCTGCAGCACTAATCATACTTTCTATGGCAAAATATACCCCCTCATGTTGTTTCTTTTTAAATTAAATGTTTTAAGAGTTACCACTTTATTCCAATCAAGATGGCTTCAGGTGTGCCATACCTTTGTAATAAGTAGGACTGTTAGCGCTCTAGTTGTTCTTTAGAACACTCTAGGAGGCTGCAGTAGAACACAAAGGAATCAACTGACAGTCTCTGTCCTTGTTGGATGTACATGTTTTACTGAGAATGCCAGACTTCATTTTCACATGACTGAGAAAGATAATGTGAATTTACAGAAAATATGCTTTCAGTTTAGCTTATAGATCCCCTTCCAAACCACTGTGGGAAAATCATGAGATATTAGTTTTCTTTCAAACAATATTCATCATATCACAGCAGAAGGTTTTTTCACATGGTAAAATCACCTTAGAACCCACCACAATTCCTAAAACAAGTATGGTAACATCAACAAATGATTTATAATGTAACTAAAGTCCTAAAACCCTCTATTAACTACAATGCTTTTTAATGAGGTGCTATCATGTATATTGGTCCCAAGATGGCTGCCAACACTTCTTGGATGAAGTGCTGACAGCCAATCAGATCAGATGTGTGGTTAGGCTCCGCCCAGATATATATCTTTTTTTGAACCTAAATTACTCAAAATCCACTGGAGCACATATATTGAGACCTAGCAAAGGCACATCGGGCTAACAGTCCCTACAATTTTGCCAAGTTTCGTGCAAATCCATTCAGCCGTTCGAGCTAAAAGTGAGGCCAACCGCCCTATGGAAATTAACAACGGAAAACGCGTTTTGGGACCCCCCTTTTTTCTCGGCCCCCCCTTGATGAAACCCCCCCAAATTGTCAGGGGCTGCTCAGAAACAAAATGTTCCATTTTCCTGAAAATTTCAGCCAATTCCGTCCACAAACGCCAAAGTTATTAGACATAGAATTTTCAAAAATCCCATAGAGAAAAAATCCTAACTATATATACCTACTGGCGACCGCTAGTAGGTAATATATATATATATATATGTATATATATATACACACAAGTTCAAGAATGATGGCACTCCACTCGGGGGACTTTTCAACAGCGTTTATTTCTTGGCTGCGATGACCTACGCGTTTCGAACGTTTCATTCTTGTTCACGGTAACATTTCAAACAGTGAGTCCCTTTTCACTTTTGCATTAAATACACATTTTACACGCAATGCATTGTGGGCATTGTAGTTAAATTAACATCATTTAACTAAAATACAGTTTACAACCAAGTACCAAGTTGTGTTTCTTTATGTGTAGGTCGTATTGACATTGGTGCGTCATATTGTTATTTATGTCATCATTTATCGGACTAAGTGCCTTTGTATTGCCCTGCATGTGGTGTCTATGTTGCCATATAGTGTATCAATCAATCAATCAATCAATACAAGCATTTATATAGCGCACTAATCACCCGGAGGGTCTCAAGGCGCTTGGGGGAGGGGTCCGCTACTGCTCGAACAGCCAGGTCTTGAGCTGCTTCCTGAAGGCGAGGTGGTCCTGGGTCAGGCGGAGGTGGGTCGGGAGGAAGTTCCAGGTATTGGCGGCGAGGTAGGAGAAGGACCTTCCTCCTGTGGTGGCTCTTCGGATACGGGGGACAGTGGCGAGGGCGTGGCTGGTCGATCGAAGCTGGCGTTCGGGAGCGTAGAAGTTGAGGCGGTTGTTGAGGTATCCTGGGCCTTGGTTGTGTAGGGCTTTGTGTGCATGGGTGAGGAAAGGGAAGGTGATTCTCTTGTTGACCGGGTGCCAGTGCAGGTCTTTCAGGTGTCCGGAGATGTGGCTGCAACGGGGGATGTCCAGGATGAGTTGTGCTGAGGCGTTCTCGATCCGCTGGAGTCTCTTCTGGAGTTCGGCGGTGGTTCCAGCGTAGAGGGAGTTGCCGTAGTCCAGACGGCTGGTGACGAGGGCCTGGGTGACCGTATTCCTTGTCTCGGTGGGGATCCACTGGAAGATCTTACGTAGCATGCGCAGGATGTTGAAGCACGACGAGGAGACGGCGTTGACTTGTCCGGTCATGGAAAGGGAGGAGTCCAGGATGAAGCCCAGGTTGCGTGCGTGGTCTGTTGGTTTGGGTGCGCAGCCTAGGGTGGGGGGCCACCGGGAGTCGTCCCAGGTGGAGGGTGAAGATCCCAGGATAAGGACTTCCGTCTTGTCCGAGTTCAGTTTCGGGCGGCTGTTCTTCATCCATTCGGCTACCTCTTTCATCCCTTCGTGAAGGTTGGCTCTGGCGGTGGCGGGTTCGTTGGTGAGGGAGAGAATCAGCTGGGTGTCGTCAGCGTAGGAGATGACGTTGAGGTTGTGCTGGCGTGCGATGGCTGCGAGGGGGCTCATGTAAATGTTGAAGAGGGTTGGGCTGAGCGAGGAGCCTTGAGGAACGCCGCAGATGACTTCGGGGGCTTCTGATCTGAACGTGGGGAGGCGGACTCTCTGTGTCCTTCCGGCGAGTAAGGAGATGATCCACTCCAATGCCTTCTCCTGGATTTCGACGTTGCTGAGGCACTGCACTAGGGTACGGTGGCAGACAGTGTCGAAGGCCGTGGAGAGGTCTAGGAGGATGAGGGCCGCTGTTTCTCCGTTGTCGAGCAGGGCTCGGATGTCATCGGTTGCTGCGATCAGGGCGGTCTCGGCGCTGTGGTTGTCCCGGAAGCCAGACTGCGAGAGGTCAAGGGATCCGTTCGTCTCGAGGAAGGCAGCCAGCTGCTTGTTGACGGTCTTCTCGATGACTTTAGCAGGGAACGGGAGCATCGAGATGGGGCGGTAGTTCTTGAAGTCGGTGGGGTCGGCTGATGGCTTCTTTAGTAGAGCGCTGAGTTCGGCGTGCTTCCAGCTCTCCGGGAAGGTGGCGGTGTCGAAGGAGGTTTTGATGATGTCCCGCAGGTGGGGTGCGATGACAGCGTCGGCCTTGTTGAAGACGGTTGGAGATCCGGAGTGGATGGAGTTCATCGTGCGGACGGTGTCTTCGGTGCTGACCGGGATCCAGGCTCGGAGGGTGGTGGTGGGGGGCGGTGGTTCGGTCGTGGTGTGCGTCGGTTGAGTGCAGAAGGTGTTGTGTATGTCCGCGATCTTGTTGTGGAAGTAGGAGGCGAGGGAGTTGCAGAGGTCTTGCGAAGGGGTGATGTCGTTGTTACCGGTGTTGGGGTTGGAGAGCTCTTTAACAATGTTGAAGAGTTCCTTGCTGTTGTGTGCGTTGTTGTCCTGTTGTTCCTTGAATGCAGTTTTCTTGGTGGCGTGGATCAGTTGGTGGTGTTTTCGGGTGGCGAGCTTGAGGGCAGTCATGTTGTCCGGTGTTGGGTCTCTGCGCCAGGCTTTCTCAAGTGGTCTGCAGTTCTTCTTGGAACTCTTGAGTTCGTTGTTAAACCATGGGGCTTTCTTGCTGCCGGGTCTGCTCGGCGGGGTCTTCAGAGGGGCAAGGTCGTCTGCGCAGTCGCTGATCCACTTCGTGAGGTTGGAGGCCGCTTTGCTGGGGTTCGTTGTGCTGGTGGGTGGGTTCTTGCTCAGGGAGGTTGCGAGCTGGTTGGCAGTGATCTTTTTCCAGCTTCTGCGTGCAACCTGTTGCTGGTGGTGGTGGATCGTGGTCCTTCTGAAGCTGAAGTGGACGCAGCTGTGGTCCGTCCAGTGGAGTCCGGTGGTGTGGCTGAAGGCGATGTCCTTGCTGGATGAGAAGACCGGGTCGAGTGTGTGTCCGGCGTAGTGGGTGGGGGTGGTCACCAGTTGCTTGAGTCCGAGGTTCGCGAGGTTGTCCAGCAGGGTGGTGGTGTTGCGGTCGTTGTTGTTCTCCAGGTGGAAGTTGAGGTCCCCGAGGAGGATGTAGTCAGCGGAGGGGAGGGCGTGCGGACTGATGAAGTCGGCGATGTCCTCGCTGAATTGTGTGCGTGGTCCCGGGGGTCTGTAGATGAGGGTGCCTCTGTGGGTGGTCTTGGGGTTGATGTGGATCTGGAAGTGCAGGTGCTCGGCGGGTGCGAGGGTGTTGTCGGTGTTGGTCGTGATGCGGATGGTGTTCCTGTGGATGATGGCGATGCCTCCTCCGGTCTGGTTGATGCGGTCCCTCCGGATGATCTTGTAGCCGTCTGGGATGGCGATGGCGATGTCGGGCGCTGAGGAGGCGTTCATCCAGGTTTCCGTGAGGAAGGCGACGTCTGGGGCTGTGGTGTCGATCAGGTTCCAGAGCTCGACGGCGTGTCTGTGGACGGAGCGGGTGTTGAGCAGGATGCACTTCAGGTGGCTGCTGCTGTTGCTCGTCTTGGTCGGTGCTGGTGTAGTGCAGGTCCGGATGCAGGTGAACTTGCAGGAGTGGCAGTAGAAGGGTCCGTGGGTGCGTCTCGGGGTGGCTCGGTAGCAGCCCGGGGTTCGGCCGGCATTGAGTGCGTTGAGTTCCGTGGTGTGGTAGGTCCGGCGGGTGGGCTGGAGTCTGCGGGGGCCAGGGGTCCTGGCACTAGGCACGGTCCAGGCGCGGACGGGCTCAGACGGGCTTACCTTTGGCGCACCTTCGGCGCTCAGTCGGCACTCCCGCTGCGCGCGTCCGCTGCGCTGTCGCTCTGGGGGCGTCATAAGAAGGAGCCGGGAGGGCAGGTTAGCTGGGTGGCGGGAGCGGGGCGGCCAATGAGCAGGAGGGGGGTGGGTCGACGGAGGTCTGTGGCGGGAAGAGGGACTGGGGCGGCTCGGCGGCAGGGAGCGGCACCCAAGGTAGGGGGAGGCGAGCAGAGGGGGAAGCAGGGGGCAGTAGAGGTAAGGCAAGGCAGAGGCAAAACGTAAAAGGCAAAACAAAGGTAGGGCAGCACAGGAGGCAAAGGATATACACAGGACAAAAGACTAACACAGGGAGAAACGGAGAGGCGGCACTGGAGCCAGCAACGAGGCAGCAGAGGGGGGAGGTCCCACGAGGCGGCAACGAGGCAGCAGAGCAGCGGGCAGGAGCAGCGGAGTGGGGGTGACCTCGCCTGAAACAGGCTCAGCGGGAGTCATTATTTCCAGCTTGGTTGTGGTATAGCGGTGAGGATTACACCCTATGTGCTCATTTGTGTCTACAGTGTTGTACAGTGAATGAATTCACTCTTTATAAGACAACTACTGTGATTTAGCAAAATTGGGTGTTGTTCCATGTTTCTTGGTCTGAGTTCCCCCATCCACCACTAGTAAATACCACGAGTGGCTGGAAGTATGTTGCTGTATGAGATTCAATTCATGATTGTTGACAAGGCAATTTTGTGCATCGAATTATACAAGCATCAGTCCAATCTATTACAGGTGTACATGAAGTTTCGCATCTGTATTAAGTCCCATCGGTTGTATAGTTTTAAATTTCATAATCAATTTTGACTCAAGTCGTCTTAATTGCAATTTCCTATCCCCTCCACGCTCATTGGGAGGTATTGCAGCCAGACCTGAGTATGTCATGTTTGTCCACGTATATCCAGGATGGTTTGTCATATGTTTTCCCATGGCATAGGCGGGGTCCTTTTTCTGTATTGCCCTTGTGTGCTCCAGGATGCGTTTTTTTAACGGACATGTCGTGCTCCCAATATATCTCTTACCACACTGACATTGGAGTAAATATACAACAAAAGGAGTATCACACGTTATTTGTTGTTTCATTTCAAATTTTCTTCCAGAGGGTTCTAGCAGGTTTTTTAGATTTTTTCCAATTCTGCAGGCCTTACATACTAGGCATTTTGTAAATCCTGTTTGTTTAGATCCTAGCCATGTTTTAACTTTTCGCAATTCGAAATGGCTATGCACAAGGCGATCTGACAAATTAGGTGCTCTTTTGTATGTGATCAATGGTCTGTCTCCTATCTCATTTCCAATGTCAATGTCTTTTTTTTAGAATGTGCCAGTATTTTGTCATGATTTTTCTTATTTTGAAGCTCTCCTTTGTGTACCTGATTATCATTCTTGGTTGTTCCTCTTTTGTTGTTGTTTCCATCTCATTTGTATTTGATGTCATTTCATAGTTTGAGTTTTTTCTCTTGCCAAGTGAGGGTTTGTTGGACGAGGTTAGCATTTCATGTCTGTTTCTGTTTCTGGCTGCTATTTCCCCTCTTTTAATGTCAGTTCTTTTGTATTCTCTCTGTTGGAAATGAGTTTTTGTATCTTCAAACTTGCGCTCCATTTCACTTTCTTTAGAACAGTTCCTCTTCATCCTTAGTAGTTCGCCATAAGGAATACTTTTCTTCAGACTGGTTGGGTGAAAGCTCTGTCCATGGAGCGCCATCATTCTTGAACTTGTGTGGATATTGTGACGGGATACTGCCTTGATCCCGCTGATGGCACCAGCTCTTGTGTGCTCCCCCTGCGACGAGGCAAGTTGTGAAGTTATATATATATATATATATATATATATATATATATATATATATATATATATATATATATATATATATATATATATATATATATTGCATGACAGAAAAGACTCCTTCCCCCGTACTATGCTCCGAGGACATGCATGAGCTCCCCTTGGGTGATAGGCTCTGTGGAAGTTAATTCGCCCCTCATTAAATCCTGCTGTGCTTCAGTGAATGAGACTAGGCAGTAAAGCAGGAGATCCTTATCAAATAAACTCTGTCCCAGGTGTAATAGGAGTGCTGGTGTAACATGAGCCTGCACAGCACTATTAAACTGTGGGTGCTCACCCACCTCTAGTTAAAACGGAACATGTATTTATTTTTGCAGAGTGTGTCGGGACACCGCACAGTCCATGAAAAACAGAGACTGTCAAGGCTAATTCTGGACGTCTGGTCACCTTACATATAACGGATTTCTTTTTCCCATCATCTTTTGGGTTTTAGCTTTGATTCTGCCCATGTACTAGAGCTCGGTGCCTTAGGCACTTAACTATGTAGGTACTGCTTATGCCAGATCTAGCTTTGTAAACTTTGCCTTTCATTTAGTGTAATGACCACATTAGACTGGGTAACAAGCTCAAAAGTGTCCAGTCTAAGTATGTTGGATAAAGCTGTGTTATAAAACACAATTTTATAATAGTTAAACAATCCCCAGCCCACTAAATCAAGGTGTTATATTTCAATAACTAGTCCTAATATAGCTGCTTCCCTTCCTTTATTGAAACCCATCAGAAAAATGTATCATACCAGTGATCTAGAGAATGCATTCTGACATCATAATGTGTATTCAACAGTGCAAGAGTAAATAACTGTACTATGTCTTCAGTAGAAATTATTAAACAAAAAATGTGCTCCTTTTAGAAATTTTGCAGTGGGGGAAATTCCACATGTATTTAACTGATAAACGCACACTCATACTCTGATAATTGTTGTGTATTAGCAAACTAAGCAGCCAAATATAGCATACCAACACAGGCACACACTAGAAATGCATGTTAATATGGGCCAATAATTTATGAAATTCCATCTTGTCTTTAAATTTCTCATTCTGTGTATTTGCTCATCTGTTGACTTGAATTCCTAAACAAGCACGGAAAGACACTTAAAGAAGCCCTATTTGAAGTATATTTCTACTTTTAAAGGTAAAAGCAGATAAATCTAAGTGTAAAAATCAGTAAAAATAGAAAACTGGGACCCTTAAACAGAAACAGTATTGTGATGGTTTGGGGGGGGGGGTGTACGTTGCTACTGCATACATCATGAAGGAGAGATCCCTATGCATGAAGAGGATTGAGTTTGCTCTTTCAGAATGGTAGTATGTCAACCCACACCTCCACCCTGCAATTATGCCCTGCACCCCAGGCCTGATAACTTAAATAACCCAAAGCCAACCAGCGCATGATAATTCAGACAACTACTGAAGACTCTCTGCCTAGAGACACCATAAAACCCTCTGGAAAGACTATCTGAAAACCCACCCCTTTTTAGATTCCCTTTTGGTCTATGGCAGTCCAGACACTTTCCTTCACTACATCTCCTTTCTGATCCCCAAAATCATGACATACGCTTTGGCACTCTTTGGTCGGTCCACATGCTCCCTTCCGGCTACAGATACAGCCGCATTCCAAATATGGAAATTGTTAGAACTGGGGGTCTCTAGTTGGCTGATGTAGGTACCTTAGTCCAAATAGGGACCCTTGCTTCTCAGTCAGGGAAAGGCAGGACACCTTCTCAGATAGCCCCACCTCACCCCCTCGGTACTTGGCACGAGCAGCCAGGCTTATCTCCTAGGCAAATGTGTAAAGTATTTGCAACCCTGCTCTCAGCAACCCAGTGATAACCCCACAAATGAACTCCACACGAGTTTCATAAAAAACAATGATATGTTTATAAAAAAAAATATACGGTGGGACTAAAACACAAAAAATCAAACATATGCATATTTGTAATATTTTACCTTGCCAGTTATTAGGCCAGCAAGCCCTTGTAGGTTCTTGCAGTATTAATGAGCAATTCTCGATGATCCAATGCAGTCCTAATGCATTGCTATGCAGTTCGTAATGCAAGAACTGCCCTTTTTTGCTAAATACTCCCTTGTTATGCAACAGTCAACGTCACCTAGTGACTACTCCTTCTCCTCCCGGATTTACTTTTATTAGCCATAACTGTCGTTCCCTACCTAAACATAAGCGCAACATTTTCGATTTACTTACTGATGAAACACCAGATGCATTATTTATTACTGAATCCTGGCTTCACGACAGCTCCGGCCCGGACATCGCCGAAGCGTTGCCCACTGACTACGCCATTCTACGCAATGACCGCCCGATAAGGACGGGGGGCGGTGTGGCTATCATTTTTAACAAAAAATATCAGTGTCATTCTGACCCTATAACTTTGAGCGGATGTGATGCTCTGTCTTTTAAGCTCACCTTAAATCCCAATTATACTCTTACAGGGCTCTTAATGTATTGCCCTCCGGGCACTGTAAATTCCTGGTATACCCAGTTTCTGGACTATATATCATCTATACTTATTTCTTCTAGTAACTTCTTGGTTATTGGTGACCTAAATCTACATTTGGACAACCTCAATGATATTTCTGCTGATAATTGTATAAATGACCTTGCTGCCATGAATTTAACTTTACTTAATAAGGGCCCTACCCATAAGGGTGGTCATCTTTTAGACCCTATTTTTTCAAATTCCTCACATATTATATGTTCTCCTGCCTTGCCTGTCCCCTGGTCTGACCATTATCTTGTCAAATTCACTATAACAAAAAACAAAACACAGACTGCAGCCAATCCTGCTATGTATCTTAAAAAGAGAGTATGGAAAAATCTGGACATAGCCGCTCTCAATAGAACTCTATATGATCTCATGTCTAAATATCCGCTTAATTTAGACAATATAAATGCATCTGCCAATTTGGTAAATTCCTGGCTCTCCGAGGCTATTAATACTTGCCTCCCTCTTACAAATAAGAGAAATACTGTCCACAATTCCCCTGCCCCATGGTATAACGAAATCCTCCGTGCTCACAAATCGCAATGCAAGAGACTTGAGCGAATTTGGAGAAAAGACTATTCAATCGCGGCTGGGCTTACATATAAATCTGAATTGAAACTTTACCATAAGGCCTGTGCTCATACTAGAGCTACCTATGTCAACAATTTGATAACAGTAGCCATTAATAAATCCAATGTTCTATTTAAGGTGGTAAAAGACCTTGCTGGATCACATACAGCTGCTATACCCCCCCTCTCTCCAACACGAAATGTGATGAACTTGCCCAATATTTTACATCTAAAATTGACACCATTTACAAAGACATAGCAGCCAAAGAGAAGCCCGTTGTTGACGTATTCCCATCCTTCACCACTTCTTGTCCTCCCACGGCCTTATTGCAGACCTGGCCTAATCTTGTACCCGCTACCCTTTTAGAATATTATTATTTTTTTTTTTTGAGTTTGAAAGCTTTATTAAAGAAAAACAAGTATTACAAGAAGGTGACATCAGCAAAATAGGAGAAAAGGATTATATATGATGGGATAAATTTAAACAGAAGCAGCCAATATCACAATAAAAACAAAGCATTTTGAATTATGTGGGGGGGAGGGGGGGAGGGGAGGGGGGGAGGGAGAGGAAACATGTTATTATCATTGAGGATGGATAAAGAAAAAAAACGATAAAAATACAATGGATATCAATAAAAAAGTACAGTAGAAAACATCTTATTTAGCAAATGCTGGAATGAAGAACAAGTAATATTGGAGACCAATATAAAGCTAAATCACAATAGTAAAAGTGAAAATATCATAAAAAACATCATAAAAACAACAGGCAAGAGTATATGCGTTCAGGGGGGTTTGAAATTATCCGATGAAAGCGGAGAGTAAGTCATTTTGGCAGACTGATCTAAATATAGAGTAAGAGGTAGCCAGTAAAGTTCCACATTTCGGGAGGGTTTGCAGGAGGAAGCAAAGGCAACCTCAAGTCTGTGTGATTGACAAACAAAATTCCACCAGCAATTTAGGGATAATTTGTTCAAGGATTTCCAATTAGAGACAATATGTTGTAATGCAAGAGCTAGCATAAGATCAAAAAGACCGTGGGAGTGTGTTGGGAGATCTAAATCTTCTGAAAGGCTACCAAGAAATACAAAGGAGGCAGAAAAGTGAATAGAAATGTTGAAAATGCGAGAAAGGCGGGAGAATATCTGAGACCAAAAAATACGAGTTGAAGGACAGAAAAAGAAGAGGTGTAAAAGATCTGCAGAAGGGGCATTACAGGTCCAACAATTAGATACAGCAGTAGATTGAAAGCGAGAAATAGAAAGAGGAGAAAGGTATAGTCTGTGGTAAAAGAAAAATAGGGATTGAGTAAGAGAGGCAGTACGGGAAATCTTCAAGGATCTGGCCCAGACTTTGTCCCAGAGAGAAGTCGACCATGAAGAGTGTAAGTCTGTTTCCCAGGACAATTCCAATTTTGATTTGGGACGAGCTGGATTGGGGGCTGAGAAGTACCGGTAAATGAGGGAAGCTTTAGGAATAGTAGAAAGGACGGCGAGTAAAGATGAAGACGAAGCTGCGAGTCCGTCAGAAGGAAGAGAATAATATCGATCCAGAATAGTTTCCATGAGGATAAGGAATTTCTTTGCAAAAGAAGGAGGGCAGTGGAATTGAGAGCGAAGTTTAGGAAAGGAGCAAGGGGATGAACCATCAAAAAGATGATATACCCAAATGATACCTTTTGTTCTCCATGAGGGCCAAGCAATAGGTCTGTTATTTATTAATATAAGTGAGTTGTACCATATAGGCGATAGAAGGAAGGATTCCTGTGTCATCGAGGCAGGGGAGACTAAAGGTCGGAGAAGAGAGGAAGTATGTTTGAATAGAAGAGGGTTAAGGCACGGGGCTTTGGAAGTAAAGTGAATTACCTCTTGTAAAGAATAGGGAAGCAATAACTCCTGTTCCACAGAAAGCCAGAGGGGAGAAAAAGGGGAGGGTTCCTGAGATAACCAGCGGGAGGCCTGTCGAAGTGAGAAGGATTTATGGTAAAGGCGAAAGTCTGGAAAGTTGGTTCCACCATTAAGTTTAGATTTACGTAGGTGTAAAAGAGATATGCGGGCTTTTTTCTGTTTCCAAAGGAATTTGGACAACACAGAGTCAATGCGACGGAAATAGGAGAATGGGATGCGAATGGGAAGCATGGATAATAAGTAGATTAAAATGGGGGCAATCATCATCCTGATGGAGTCAAGACGGCCCCACCAGGAGAGAAATAGTGGGTTCCATGAAGTAAGTAAGGAGTCAATTCTGGATATAACTGCATTCATATTGAGTTGAACAGAGGAAGAAATAGAGGTAGAGAAAAGAACACCCAGATATTTAATTTTTGTAGAGTTCCAAGCAAAGCCAGTGGCTGCGAAGAAGTGGGGAAGGCAAAATTTAGTTAAGGGAAGGATCTCTGTTTTGTCAGAATTTATTTTGTAACCCGAGACCAAAGAAAAGTTCTCGAATTCATTTAATAAAGAAGGGACAGAGGTGGTCGGATTTGAAATAAATAAAAGAATATCATCTGCATATGCAGATAATTTAAGATGTTGTGTACCATATGGGAAACCCGAAATGGATGGATTATTACGTATGGAAGTAAGGAAGGGTTCAAGTGCCAAAATAAATAAAAGAGGTGATAAAGGACAGCCCTGACGGACTCCACGTTGGAGTATGAATGGGGAAGTGAGTTGACCATTAACAAGAACAGAGGCCTTGGGCATAGAATAAATCAAGGAAATAAAAGATATAAATTTAGGGTTAAAGCCATGCCATTTTAGGGAAGCCATGAGAAAGGACCAGTCAACCCGATCAAAGGCTTTCTCAGCGTCTACTGAAATGGCCGCAAGGGGGATTGATAGGGAAGGGGCTTTACTTAAGACATTAAGGAAGAGCCTAGAGTTATCCGATGTTAAGCGGCCCTTAACGAAGCCACATTGTTCTTTCCCTATGAGATGTGGGAGGAGTGGGTCAAGGCGAAGCGCTAGTAATTTTGCAAAGATTTTATAGTCCACATTGACTAGGGATATAGGTCGATAATTTTTACAGAACTTAGGGTCTCTACCATCTTTAGGGATAAGGCATATGGTAGCGTCCTGGAATGAACCTTGGGCTGATCCAGTAGAACAAAAAGATTGAAAGAGAGATAGAAGTTTAGGTAAGAGGAGGTCTGAAAAGTGTAAATAAAATTCAACCGGAAAGCCGTCGGGTCCTGGAGTCTTGCCTTTAGTAAGGGAGGATAGGGCAGAAGAAAGCTCCGAAAGAGTGAGGTCAGAATCGACCTTTGAAAAATTAAGGTGAGAGGTATCTGGTTGAGGCAAATTGTCAAAATAAGATTGAATTAGTTCTGGAGTGGGAGGATTTTCCGGGGTGTATAAAGTTTTATAAAAGGAATGAAATTGGTCTAAAATTTCCGCGTCGGTATGAAGAAGAGTATTAGAGGGAGAATAAATTGAGTCAATGTTAGTTCGTTCTTTACGGGACTTTAAATAGTTAGCTAATAATTTGCCTGATTTATTGCGACCTCCGTAGTAACGAGCACTGCTCCGAAGGAGAAAAGAGGAAGCAGAATCTGTAGTGAGCTTATTAAAAGCAATCTTAGCTTTAAGTAATTCAGGAGACATAATCTTAGTAGAGGAAGTATAGAATTGATGTTCCAGAGATTTAATATGTGCAAGGGTAATTTTACGTTTTTGAAGGAATTTTTTCTTTTTTCTAGAGACAAAATCAATAATGAAACCTCGGGCCGTGGCCTTGAAAGAGTCCCAAAGAACATGAGGGGGGGTATCAGGAGTATAGTTGAGATGAAAAAATTCAGAGGCAAAAGAGCGAAAAGAGGAAGAAAAAAGAGGATCAGTAAGAAGAGAAGGGTTAAAACGCCAGCGAGAAGATTTAGGAGTAGGAGGAAGGAGGTCAAAAACAGTAACAATAGGGGCATGATCAGAAATAACTATAGGTTCAATTGAGGAGGAAATAAGGTGTTGAGAGAGAAATGAAGAGAGAAAAATGTAGTCCAAACGAGAAAAAGAGGCATGAGGAGGAGAGAAAAAGGAGAAATCCATAACATCTGGGTGTGTGAGTCTCCATGAGTCCACAAGATGAGTTTGAGTGATAGTGTCAAGGAATTGTTTATGTGGTTTGTGAGGGGAAAAACGAACTGAGGATCTACGGTCTAAAAATGGGTCAACGATCTGATTACAGTCTCCACCTAATAGGAAAGAGTCATGTTTATATTGGATACATTTTGCTGTAATGGAGGGCCAAAAAGAGGAGTCAAAACATGTAGGGCCATAAACATTGAATACGGTAATTGGGATGTTGTTAATTCGTAGTTTAGCTAAAACCCATCGCCCCTCATCATCCTTTTCTTCTAGAATTACTTTACATTGAAGGCGTTTATGAATCAAAATGGCTACCCCATTCTTTTTTTGAGAAGCGGGAGAAAATAAAACAGTTCCAACCCATAATCGCTTCAGTTTCAAGGATTCAATATCTGAGAGATGAGTTTCTTGAATAAGAACAATATCAGGGTTGTATGAGGAGAGGTGGGAGAGTACTCTTTGCCTTTTGATAGGGTGATTAAATCCTTTCACATTCCATGAAACAACTTTGAAAGTGAAAACTTAGTAAACTGATCAAAAGCGAAATATGCAAAAACATACTGTATATCCAGTAATGCAAACTGTAAAGAGATAATAACCATAAAGTTCGTCAAAAAGGTAGAAGGAAGGGCAGGCAGAGAATGAAGGAAAAAAGAAAAAAGGGAGAGGGAGAGGGGAAGGAACAGGGAAAGATGATCAGTAGGGAAGGAAGAAGGAAGAAAAGAGAGAAAGCATAGGAGACAGTACAAATCCAAAGGGATGACTGTATTGAACATACCTGGAAGGGGGAATGTACACAAAGGGAAGGTGGGGAAGTGGTGATGCGTTACAAGACGGACGGACCAGGATCAGGAGCAGGACCACACCGAGACCGCACAAAAAGGAACATAGGGCGGGACAAAATGGTCAAAGGAACATCCGATACATATCCGTCTGGGGAAGAAGGAAAAATTGTTAAGATATAGAACATGTGACGCAAAGTATAAATCTAGAGTTTAGAAAGATTAAGGAGATATATACAAGGTATACAAAAGGAAGATATTCAGAGAGAGGAGAAACAAGATGAGAAAGTTACAAACTATAAGAAGGAGCATGGAGAGGTACATGAATTTAGAGGCATATTACTAGAAGGGCAAGACATGCAGACAACAAAATCAAAATTCAGCCACTTGTTGAAGCAGAGGAGGAAGCGTCCATCTCGTCTTCACTGTGCAGAAGAAGAAAGTTCCTTAGTTCTCCAGGTTCCTGAAATGACCAAGTCTTATTTCGATGAGTTACTCTGAGAGTACAAGGGTGAAACAGGCCATATCGTGCTCCCATGGAGCGTAGAGAAGGGCGCATAGCCAGAAATTCTTTACGTCTGGAAGCAGTGACATTAGAGACATCCTGAGATAAGTACACTCGTTGACCTTGCCAAGTCACTTGCTTTTTATTCCTGGCTGCTGAAAGAATCAAAAGGAGATCTGTGTATTTCAAAAATAAGATGATGACTCCACGAGGTTTCGAAGAGGAGTCCGTTCTTGCACCTAATCTATGAGCTCTTTGTATACTAATGGAGGTAGAAGGTGGTAAGTCCAGAAGTTTCGGCAGAAAAGTGGTAAAGAAAGATACTGGATTGTCTCCCTCAAGATTTTCCGGTAAGTTGTAAAGACGGAGGTTGTTTCTCCTATTGCGATTTTCCAAATCTTCTGTGTGTTTTTGTAAGGAGAGGACAGTCTTTTCTAATGCAACTATACGTTGAGTGTTGGACTGAAGCTCAGGGATGTGTTGTTCCACGGTAGAAATTCGGGCATCCATATTCTCCCATTTGTCTTTCAAGAGTTGCATATCCGTACTCGTTTTTTCAATAAAGGGACGCATTGCTCGTAATTCCTCCAGAATTTGATCAATAGGAGAGGATGGAGGTTCATCTTCTGGTGTGGGAGAGTTTTGTTTAAGGCGCTTGCTCGTTGGAACCGGTGGAGAAGGTTTACCGGTAGTTGTATGAGCCAATGATGTTTTTTGAGAAGACATTTTTGTAGAGGCCTTGGGTTTATTTGTACCAGATGTAGAAGCCACCGAGGTATTCAACGAGGGCGTAAAAAGAAATTGAGGTTTACGCAGCCTGACCATAGAAATGACTGGATGTGACGTTATTCCCACTTGAAATCAGCGCTGAAGGGTTCGTTGGTGTCTGGTGACACGTCGTGCAGCGGCAGAGTGTTACAGCCAGGGCTCCGGGGTTGAAGAGAGCCTCAAAATGGCGGCTCCGTGAGGGGTTGCGAAAACATCACGGAGAAGAGCGAAAACGGCACCACAAAAGCCGCAAAGCCGCTCCGCCGACTCCGGTGATGTTCCGCCAACCAAATCCGACGGCGGGGCTGAAAAGCGGTCCCGTTTACATCAGGGAAAGACGTTGTGTGGGTATCGATGCGGCAGAGCTCCGCAACTAGCCGGCCATCTTGCGCGGCATCCAAGCCACGCCCCCCACCCTTTTAGAAATTTTAAACAATATTAAATCTGGCTCACCTTTGGACCCCCTACCTATTCCGGTTTTACGCCAACTTGAGTCTTCTCAACTGGATGTAATCTGTACTTTGTTAAATGCTTCTCTTGATTCAGCCACGATGCCTCAGAGCTGGAAGCATGCAATGGTGACCCCACTTCTTAAAAAACCTACTGCAGATCCAAACGTGGCTGCCAACTTCCGTCCCATTTCGCTGTTGCCGGCATTCTCTAAAATTTTGGAACGGCATATTCATGCACATTTATCTCGTTTTGTTGTTATCAACAATCTTCTTCACCCCTCTCAGTCAGGCTTCCGTCAAGGCTTCTCCACTGAATCCACTCTTTTAGGAGTAACTGAGAATATTCGCCAACTACTCGATCGAGGTGAAACAGCTGCACTGATATTGCTTGATCTCAGTGCAGCCTTCGATACTGTATCGCACAGTATCCTTCTCAGTAGCCTTGCCTCTTCTGGTATATGCGACAAAGCCTTACAGTGGCTCTCTTCTTTTCTTACTGACCGGACCTTTACAAATTTTTTCCAATACTTCCACCTCTAATACTTATCCTTCTCCATATGGTGTCCCCCAAGGTTCTATTTTAAGCCCTCTTCTCTTCAATCTTTATGTTGTTCCTTTAGCACATGTTGCTCATCACTCTGGTCTTAATCTTTTTACTTATGCAGATGATTCACAAATTGTGTTTTCCTTATCCCAAGCTGACCCTTCATCACCTTCTTCTTTACAATCAGGTCTAAGGAACATCTCCCGCTGGATGAGCTGTAACTTCCTAAAGCTCAACAGCGATAAGACGGAGGTGCTCATCTTCGGTAATAAGCCTGACCTATGGAGCTCGAGACATTGGCCATCAACTATGGGCGACTTACCCATTCCATCGGATCGAGTGAGAAATCTCGGGGTCATTATCGATAGGGAGCTATCGATGAAGGATCAGGCTAATAAAGTTGCAGCCACCTGTTTTACCATCCTTAGATGGCTGCGAAAAATCTTTTGGATCCTACCTTCTGACACCCAGAGATCTGTTGTGACGGCACTGGTGACCTCTAGATTGGATTATAGTAACGTGCTCTTTCTGGGGGCGACCAAGGCGGTCATGCGCCGTCTCCAACTAGTCCAGAATGCCGCTGCTCGGCTTCTGTGTGGCTGTCGGAAATATGACCCAATTACCGAGCGCATCAAACAACTTCATTGGCTCAACCTTGATAAACGAGTCAAATTCAAGGCACTATGCTTTATGCATAAGATAAAAATTGAAGTTGCCCCCACTTATCTGCAATCCCTGGTCAAACCCTATGTTCCCGCACACTCTCTTCGTTCCTCCTCTCAACACCTTTTCTGTGTGCCTAAGTTTAGGCTCACTAGAGTGGGTGGCCGTTCCTTTTCTGTACTGGGACCCAGACTTTGGAATTCTCTTCCTCTGGACTTACGAGTGGAGCATTGTCATCTTCGTTTCCGTAAAGCCGTTAAGACCTGGCTTTTTGCCTAATAACTCTTTCGGTTGCCGCAAAGCTTTATTAAGTTCTGGCTTTTGCGATATATCTCCCTCTGGATTACTATGCTATACTGCCAATCAGCGCCGGGAAACCCTCACGGGTAGCTGTCGCTCTCTACAAGATTAATAAATAAATAAATAAATAAATAAGAATCAGTCCATTCATAATGTAAAAATAATGCAATATGTAATGCAACGATCAGGCAGTTCATAAAGCAAAAATAATGCAATTCGTAATGCAACAATCAGGCAGTTCATAATGCAAAAATAATGCAATTCTTAATGCAACAATCTGGCAGTTCGTAATGCAAAAATTATGCAATTTGTAATGTAACAATCTAGCAATTCGTAATGCAAAAATAATGCAATTCGTAATGCAACATTCAGGTAATTCGTAATGCCAAAATAATGTACTCCGGCACCAATCGCCATACTCTGGGCGGTCTCTATGCCACTCTTACTGACTCATGGTCAGCTACTGCCAAAATATCCCCCCAACACTGTTACTATGGAAAACAAAGTGCAGCTCCAAAACTCCGGCCCTGGCACTGCCACTCCTCGGCTAGTATGGGCCATGATACAGACTTGAGTGGAGGCTCGCGCTGCAAAGATGGGAAAGGCCAAGAGCGTTCCTCTCATAGCTGCACCCCACCCCAGGCGGTGACACATGCATGCTCGCTGATCATTGCCTGGGGAGACCATCTCACTCTCTTCTCCTCGCGGTTTGGGCTTCCAATGCAACTTCATTGATCTTGGGCAGTGGAACTCGGACACCCAACGGTCATGGTTCAAGTCTCTATTTGGTAAAGGCAGGCTTGGGCCGGCGGCAGTGAATTCTCACAGCTCTTCTGGGGATGCAGGCCCGAGCCGATGGCAATGATGATCACAGCACTTCTGGTCACGCTGTCGATCAAAGCAGAGAACAAGACTGCTCCGGGACACACATTCACGGGACAATTTCACACGAAGGTCTCAGGCTGCAACAGGGCACACGCACACAGCTTCGCTGAGATTCACTTGAGCTCTGGGTGCACACGATCACAGGGCAATCCTCACAAAGGTCTCAGGCTGCATAAAGAACACAGCGTCGCTGAGACTCACTTGGACTCTAGGTGCACGTGATCACAGAGCAGTTCTTAACCCCATGAGGCACAGTGGCGCTGTGCTCATGATGGGCTGAGCTCGTCATGACCACCACGGAACACCCACGTGGGGATAATTCCCCTGCTGTTCTGGGCATTCCATTAAACGAGTGTGGTCATGAAGAGCTCAGGTCGTCATGAGCACAGCACCACCGTGCTGCGGGCCGAGCTCGTCACGAGCATCGCAGCGCCGTGTGCAGCCCCCCTCCCCCCGCACCGTGGGGCAATTAACCCAGTGGCAAAGGGGTTAAGAAGGTCTCAGGCTGCGACTCACTTGAGCTCCGAGTGCACATGATCATGGGAAAGTTCTCACAAAGGTCTCAGGTTGCAAAAAGCAAACGCACACAGCATCGCTGAGACACACTTGGAAACTTTTATGTTCCTGCGATTCCACAACAGGAAGCCAGCGCTCCTTGGGCCTTTGGAGACTCATTACTTCGGGACACAGCACACAGAAAAGTCCTTTCAAGCAGGGGGACGCAGCACACAGAGGGGCACATCACACAGCAAAGTCCCTTAGCCTCTCCTTAGTTAAATCAGGAAACTGCAGGCCAGTACCAGCACACACAGCAAGGGTCAGTCCTTCTCTTCAGTCTCTTCAGTTGTTCTTGCTTTGGCAGAGGTTCCTCTTGACCACACAGTCGTTTCGATCCTTTTCAGTCTTGATCAGTCCAAACTCCAGGGGTTTCTTCTCTCATAGTTATACCCCTAAATGTCTTTGAAGTCTTTGTTGTTCAGGGGGGTACGGATCTCTGTCCAAACCAGTTCTGGTTGTCTCCCTGACAATGACACCTTCTTCCCTTGATAGTGAAGGTCTGGATCCTCAATCCCTCAGCAGGAGATGGAGCCATTGTTTTATGGCAGCAGCCCAGGCCTCTTCACCTGTAGGGGCTACTCCTCCCCCCTACACTCTAGATGTAGGTCAGCCCGTTGCTGCCTCACCTCCTCAACAGGGTTAAGACATTTCCCAGATCCTATCACATTCAAATCCAGACAGTCAATCCACAACCATTCAGAGACACACAGAATTGATAGAACAAGAAAAAAAGCCACTTCTAAAAGCGTGGTTTCTAAACACACAATTCAAAAGCCACCTTCACAAAAAGATGTGTTATTAAATTGTGAGTTCAGGCACACTAAACTTCACCTCTCCATCTTAAGCCTATGAGAAGATAGGCTGGAAGCATATTACACAGCCTCCCCCATTCTGTCCTATGGGCAAAATGGACTTGCAACAGTGAAAAACAAATGTGGCAGTATTTCCCTTGTCATCATGTCGGGACATGGTACACACCTTAGTACATGTCCTACCTTTCACATACATTGCACCCTGCCCAGGGGGGTACCTTGGGCCTACGATAGAGGTGTCTGGTGTGCATAAAAACGAAAGGGTAAGGCCTGGTTTGTGTACTTGTCAGGACAACAGTGCAGTGTAACAAACTGCGCACAGGCACTGCAGTTGCAGGTCTGAGTTCTCTCTTTAGGGCTACTTGTGTGGGTGGCACAATTAGCACTGCAGGCCCACTAGTAGCATTTGCATTACCAGCCATGGCACACATAGTGCACTTTACTAGTGACTTTACTAGTAAGGCAAACATACCAATCATAGATAACCAATTACCATTACACTTTACACAGGGAGCACTTGCACTTTGACACTGATCAGAAGTGGCAAAGTGCTCAAAACATCTAAGTTGGCTACACCATGTCAGAAAAAAGGTCTAGGGGGAAAGTGAAAAAGTTTAGGGAACTTAAGCCAAAAAGGGCAAAATCCAACATAAATCAATATATGTTTACACTCAACCTTCCACTTAGAGGTCCAAGAAACACTGTACCAGCTCTCCCCACTGTTGCACATGCACAGTGCAAACGTTGCCCTCCCCAAATAATTTTGTATCTATTCCCCATATCCCAATTGGGTGTTTCATATATAAGAAGCTGCAAGGAGCATATTTTCCCCATAAAACAAATAGGACACCACACCAGTACCCCTTCCAATTTTCATATGCTTCTTCCACTTTGAGCAAAATGCGGAGGTGAAAGGGTGCCCTCATATTACATAACCTGGTAACATTAATGGTGGACATTAAACATAACCAGCAAAGTGCTTTAGAATTTATGGGTTGTTATTTCATGGCTAAATTCAGAGGGCAGTTTAAACATGCACGCAGCACTGTAATCCACATGTTAGATGTAAAGTGTCCGGCATCTGCCCAGATGACTGGAAGCACGCAGATGTGAAACCCCCTCCTCAAGAAACCGACGGCCGACCCAACCGACCTGAAGAACTACCAGCCCATCTCTCTCCTCCCCTTCACAGCCAAAGTCACAGAAAGACTCGTGAACACCCAGCTGACCACCTTCATTGAAGAAAACCACATCCTAAATGCCTCCCAGTCTGCCTTCAGCAGCAACCAAAGCACTGAGACCGCCCTCCTCTCAGCCACCGATGACATCCGCATGCTGCTAGACCAGGAACACACTGCAGCCCTTATCCTCCAAGACCTCTCCGCAGCCTTCTCACATCTCACACTAGCCTCCAGACTCCAGAACGCAGGAATACAGGGAACTGCCTTCGACTGGATCCAATCCTTCCTCTACGGCAGAACCCAGATGATCAGACTCCCCCCCTTTCTCTCTGACCCCATTGACATCATCTGCAGTGTACCACAAGGATCGTCATTAGGCCCAAGGCTCTTCAACATCTATATGGCCCCCATTGCCGCCATCGTCAGACAGCACGGGCTTAGCATTGTATAATACCCAGCTCATCCTCTCACTAATGAAGATTCCTGAAGACACCAAATACTGCTT
Organism: Lissotriton vulgaris; assembly: GCF_964263255.1. Lineage (NCBI taxonomy): Eukaryota > Metazoa > Chordata > Amphibia > Caudata > Salamandridae > Lissotriton > Lissotriton vulgaris. Next base: position 1,043,382,524 of record NC_141696.1, read on the forward strand.
CCAGGATGGAATGAATAACCTGGCATCCTGGATAAGGACAGCGGCCTAAAGCTCAACTTTGAGAAGACCAAGGTCCCCATCCTCGGGCCCTGCACCTCCGCCTGGGACAGCACCTGGTGGCCCCCCGCCCTTGGGAGCCCACCCACCTCGACTGACCACGCTCGGAACCACAGCATAACCCTTGGCTCCTCCCTCTCCATGAACCACTAGATCAATGCCGTAGCCTCCATCAGTTTCAACTGCCTCCGCACCCCCGTCAACTGCAAAAAAACTGTCACCCATGCACTCATTACCAGCAGACTAGACTATGGGAATGCCCTCTACTCCAGAATCAACAAAACTCTCCTATGCAAGCTTTGAACCATCCAGAATGCCGCAACCAGGCTCTTCCAAGGGACCACGCGCCACGAACATATGACCCAACACCTACGAAGCATCCACTGGCTCACCGTCAAGAAGAGGGTCACCTTCAAACTTCTCACCCACATCTACAAATCCTCAACAACATCGGACCCAAATACCTCAATGACCGAGCATGTTTGCACTTACCCAAGAGACACCTCTGCTCCCCCGACCTGGCCCTGGCAGAGGTCCCCCGCATCCACAGAAACAGAGCCAGCGGGAGAGCTTTCTCCTACATCGCAGCCAAAACCTGGAACGAGCTACTGGTCAACATCAGATGCTCCCCAACCCTCCACGTGTAAAGCAAGGACCTCAAGACCTGGCTCTTCTACTGCCATGGAGCTGTTCTCCCCCTCCCCCAGCACCTTGAGACCCTCACAGGTGAGTAGAGCGCTCTATAAACCACTGATTGATTGATTGACAAATAATACAGTGTAGACAGCAGTACTTCAAGCTCGTATGTATCCCTGAAATCAACCCCAATGTTGTCAGCAAGCATATTGGGCAAATGGCCCTCAATAGAGCCATTCTGTCCTTCTGTGTGCATATACTCCATGTCTTCTTGCCTCCAGCAAAATGTGCACATAGCAGGGTGAGGGCAGAGGCTAGTACATTGGTTCTCCATCATCCTCAGATCTTCTGTCACCCCTCCTGAGTAAGCCGTCAAACTCTGTAATTGTCTGGTGGCCGGAGAGAGTCCCTCAGTCATCTTCAGCTTACCATCATAGACCGTCTTGAAGGGACTGTCTTATCTGGCTCTCTCATTATCTTAGCCACCCCTAAGGAATTTGTGCTATACCGGTGCAAGCCACTTGTTAGTCCTGAGACACCTAATGCCAAATGGCAGACAATCCTAGAATGGCATCTGCCTTTTGACAGATAACCTCACCTAGCCGTCTGACCACTATAAGTCTCCAGCTGTTTGCCCTCAGAAGGCCTTAAGAAGCCCTAACCTAAAATTGATAATAACCTAACCCTGAGAGGCTTTGAGCTCTGCATTCTCTTAGCAAGCCCTTATAGACCGCCCTTTCTGTTCCATCAACACTCACCTGCATTAACAGTGCTGAGTAGCACATCATTATATTGCAGGTCAAAGGGTACCACTTTGTGTCAAGCAAAGTCAAATCTTTAAGCGAGGCTCGTAGGAAAGTGAGGTGCTAATTTGCAGTAACCTTGACTGCGCGTTGAAACCAATTTGGACGTTTTAAAAAAATTATTCAAATTGCGTGCGAATTGTTGAAGTTTAGCAATGTTTACTTGCCTTCTGCAAAGGTTTGCGTGTCAGCTGCAACCCAATGGTTTAATTAGGGGCTAGATACCAGAGCGCTGCAGAAAAAAATCGACTGAATGTGTTTTCCCATTGACATAGAAATGGAAAAACACTATGGTACATCATTCCCTTCAATCTTTAAGTAGTAATTTATCTTTCAGTACTTGGGATGGCTTTGTAGGTGGGTAGGCTCCAGTGAAGGGCGCCATTGCAGGCGGTTTTTTGGTGTGGTTGTCTATAGTGCTCAAGGAAGGCCCACCTGGTTAGGTCCTGGAGCCTCATTTAAAACAGCGAGCATCATGTTATCAAGTTGCTGTGCTGTAACTATAACATGTTGTCTGAAGTGGTGGGTTGTTGTGGCGCTGCAAGAAGATCCCCTCTCCACTGAAAAATCACTGACTGCTCTGGGGCATGGCCACCTGCATGGTGGTCCCTGCAGGCTGGTAGAACTGTAGCACAAGCACGCTTCTATGTGAGCGACGACTTGGTATGGCGTGCAAGTGTTTCGATTTGTGCACCAGAGTGTGTGTTCAAAAACAATATGTGCTTCAGAACTTGTCAGATTTTGCAATCTTCTTCACTCCAATAATCTTTCCATTTACCTCAAGATCTCCCATGGTTTAGGGTAAGACGCCATACCTTATGTAATTGTGACGAAACAGGGACACAATATGTTGTTTTTTTATGCACTAACATATTTATTATTTTCCATTACAAACATACCCAATAGAGGCATAAATCACATTTTCAATGAACTATAGATATAATAGATTATTTTTATACAGAACATTGGTCCCTATTTTTGGAGCAGAGATTACATTCATGCAATAATCATACTCTAAATAGTTAGTATGTCTTTTGTCCAGCCGGACAAGAATTTATTTTTCATATAAGAATAAAATTAAGGAGTTGTTTCAAACATTAGATGACAAGTGGGCACAGCCGTGACCCACAGAACATTGAGACACAACAACGAACACAGAATGGCCAAAGGGCAAGGTAAAATATGTCTGTACACTCGTGGTTAGAATTTTACAGACTTAGATCATTACTTTATACACCATTGCACATTACAATATTGCTTAATCGTATTGCATATGGCGTATGGGTGTCTACGACATTTCGATGCCAGCACTAGATACTGCAAAAAACACAGTTGATGGACAGAATGCAGAACAATGTCTTACATTCACCCCGGTACAAAGGTCTGGGCCTAAATCCATTGTTTTTTTGCACTCCACACCACCCTAGGTCAGACAATGGCTATATGCAAATCAGCCTTGACCCTGTGCCTCATGGAAACAGTCCAGCCCGAACTACCAAGCCATGTCTTTCCCAGACCGGAATCAAGCATCCAAGGACCGGTTTCTGGCTATCAGTTTTCTTCAGCCTGGATAGCTTCACTCCAGTGATGTGGAGAGCCTGGGACTCACGTCTGAGCATGCCCAGCCCACTCAGGGTGAAAATTGCAAAAAACACAGTTGATGGACAGAATGCAGAACAATGTCTTACATTCACCCCAGTACAAAGATCTGGGCCTAAATCCATCGTTTTTTTGCACTTCACACCACCCTAGGTCAGAAAATGGCTATATGCAAATCAGCCTTGACCCTGTGCCTCTTGGGAACAGTCCAGCCCGAACTACCAAGCCATGTCTTTCCCAGACCGGAATCAAGCATCCATGGACCGGTTTATGGCTATCACTGGATACCTGGTTTTTGGACGACACGGTGAACATATGATAAAGGGCGCAGTGCTTGTCATTGAACGAAAAAGAAAATAAAGTAAAAATGAGGACACGTGACAGCTAATTGTGCATTACCACTACCGATTTGGTGTAAAGCCAGTGCGTGACATACTATCCTGCCGGTGCCCTTAATTCTCTATAGGTTAAGTACCTGCGGTGAAGGTGCAAGGGCACATACAGGGGGGGCGCGATGGCTGGCATTCAGTGCATGTGCGGGCGCGATTGCTTGCGTTCAATATTGGCGGTCGGCCAACTGGTGGGACCTAATGAGAGGGAATTAATAACGCTGGTGCCATCGATTGGAGGCGGCGGGACATTGAAGGCCAGTAGACAATATTTACCGTAAAGGTTGGAGAATCTCACTTAATATAGAAATCTCAGATCCAACCATGAGCACGATCGCACGATCTGTAAAAGTAATTACATGCGCATTCCAAGGCATTGGAAGTCATGATGAGACCGGGTATGGACTTACTTCAAAAGCAGGAGCTCAATGGAATGTCTGGCTGCACGGTGTTGAGTGGGAGCCAGCCTAGACAACCATGTTGTAGAACTACTTTTCCGCAGAAAGAGAGGAAGGACTAGAGCTCATAGGTTGCACTAGTGAGGATGGAAAACGAGGCGGCCATTTTGGGATGGAGTAATTAAGATTGATAGGTCTATTGGGTAGTGGTGTTAAACGTTGTGGGTGAAGGGGAAAAACAGTGCATTGGATTAAAATAACAATACATTTACATTGGTGGCAGAAAAAGTTAGAACTGCTTTGCTGCCGCAAGAGAGGAAGGGCTGGGGCACATAGGCTACACTAGTTGGGATGGAAAACGTGGCGGCCATTTTGGGATGGAGTGCAATAGAATGATAGGTGTATTCAAAGTGGTAGTATTTAACGTTGTGGGTGAACGTGGTTGAAGGTGACAAACAGCGCATGTGACTTAAGATAACAGTACATTGAAATTTTCGGCACCCGCACATGCACTGAATGCTAACCATCGCGCCTGCCCGTATGTGCCCTTGCACCTTCACCGCAGGTACTTAACCTATAGAGAATTAAGGGCACCGGCAGGATAGTATGTCACACACTGGCTTTACACCAAATCGGTAGTGGTAATGCACGATTAGCTGTCACGTATCCTCATTTTTCTTTTATTTTCTTTTTTGTTCCATGACAAGCACTGCGCCCTTTATCATATGTTCCCCGCTTCGTCTAAAAACCAGGTATCCAGTATTAGGAGCCTTACAGGCAAGCAATTTTTCGCCAACACTAACTGGTTCAGGTTTTTGTACCAATTTTTCCTCGTCTCATCAGTATATGTGATTAATATTTAAAGAGTAGAATCTACCAACTATTGTCCACATAATCACTGCCTAAAAAAGCACTCATAAGCACTTGTCTGCGAATAGGAGGCAATCTTTCACATCACCCGCCTGTTTTTAATTTCAAGTTTATTTTCCACCCACTGACCCGTCCCGCCCTCCACTTATAAAGTTCGCCGGATTTTAACCCACAAAAGTCACTGATCTAATATGCCTAGTAGAACCTATGTTTATCAACAATTTATGCACCCATACGCCATATGTAATATGATTAAGCAATATTGTAATCTGCAATGGTGTATAAAGTAATGATCTAAGTCTGTAAAATTCAAAGCACGAGTGTACAGAGGTATTTTACCTTGCCCTTTGGCCATTCTGTGTTTGTTGTTGTGTCTCAATGTTCTGTGGGTCACGGCTGTGCCCACTTGTCATCTAATGTTTGAAACAACTCCTTAATTTTGTTCATATATGAAAAATAAATTCTTGTCGGCTGGACAAAAGACATACTAACTAGTTAGAGAATCATTATTGTATGAATGTAATCTCTGCTCCAAAAATAGGGACCAATGTTCTCTATAATATGATACTGCCCAAGGTCCCTATACTACACCTTTTGGGTTCCCTTGTTTCTTTGTAACAATAGATATAATAGAAACATACGCGTGGGTGTGTTTGACCCATCACCAGTGACACGAGAACTAACAGTAAATGTTCAGCACACAGGATAATCTGATGCTTTGCTAAAAAAGGCAAGCCAAATTGGCTATGCTAATGCTTGTTATTCCTTCTGACAATTGATTGTCTCCTAATACTTTGGGGTGCTTTGAAAATGGTGTTGGTGTTTCATTAATGGTTCTCCTGTACAATTGTATTGTTCTTTTTAACTACTCCCTTGAGAGCGCACAACTCCTGCAAGCGCTCCTATTACATGTTACCATGGCTGTACGTGAAAAGATATAACATATTGATCCTGTATTGCATATCTGACTGATGATTACTAGAACTCTATTATATGGATACTATGAAAAAACGAATTCCAAACTGGTACAGGTGTTACACCTTTTATTATTAAAGTGGCAGAGACATTACATGGTGTAAGGGGAAATAAGGGGTAGGGATTGGGCTTAGGGTCCAGGAAGAAATACCAGTAGTTAAGGTTAACGAACTTCCAATAGCTGTCAAAGTACAATTCAGAAATGTAGGGCAAAATAACATAGACTTTTTATCGCTAGATTTTTTATTTCGCAGAAGCTTGCATATTTACTACATCATCTGTAAACCTAAATTTTTAACAGCTTTTACCTGCTATTGAATTGTAACATACAATCACCTTGTCACTGGAAGATGCTTAAATAGAAGGTAAAAAAGCAGCCGCTTGGTTACGTCTTTATCTTCCTACTTCGCAACCCACCAAAATGGACTCACTACACAGTTCTAATGTCTATAATGACTTGTAAATGCAATTTGTTTCTGCATTTCGTGAGATATGAACACAATAGACCTGTGCCTAAGCACAAAACGACAGGTTGAAATACTGCAACAATGTTGTTGTGCTCCTGCGTGGTAGTAGCCCTCTTTTTTCAAATCTTTGCTGAATCTGCTGCTGTGTAAATGTGTACGCATATGAAAAAATAAATGAAGTTGTGAAGTGTGTGGACGTGCAAGTTCATGCGTTTACAAAACAACAATGTTTGCAGGCCCTATGTTGTTGTCCTTCTGCCATTTCAACAGTCAAAAAACAAAAGGGAGAACATTAATAGCAAAAATAAAAACTCTTAAAAAATGACAAAAGTAACAAGTAGTCAATGAGCAGAGCAAGTGAAGCACAGAAAAAACAAAAGATAGGTAATGCAGCATAAAAAAATATAGGGTTGCTGTGAAAGGTGTATGCAAAAAGAACAGATGATAGACAGAATGTTGAATTAATCAGGCATTCCCCCCCAGTCACAGATCTGGAATAAATCCATCTTTTTTTTGCACGCCACGCTATTTCAGTTTAGACACAGCATATGCAAATCAATCTTGATCCTGTTCCCCATGGGAACAGTCCAGCCCGAATTGCCAGGCCTGTTCCTCCCGGTACAAGAAACAAGCATCCTGAGACTGGTTTTGGGGTTTCTCAAATTTGCTTGAAAAGGCACCATTTGTCCATTCTTTTTTAAACTTTTCTCTGGGGGAGAACACCCTCCCCCACACTCCGTTGTATGTTGTTCGGGCTTGCTCGCAATGCTCGCTCGCAACAGTGCATTATGACAATTATTTCACGCCTCACCACTTTCAAATGACACTAGCCGTCACCGAACACAAGGTAAAATACATATCCAAATAATGGGCACTTATGATTTTAAAATGAGGAACATTACAAAATCTCTATTTTCATTCGGAAGCCATATTTGTCAAAATAGGTCATTTATAAATTGTACAAATACTCTAATTATGCAATGCAAGCATCTAGGAGCTGTAATATATTACTTTATGGATAAGGAACATAGAGAGCAAACAGGTAAAACTAATGACTTGAATACATTTTTAACATGCAACCAGCTTCATTTCCCATACAATGCATCTTATATCTAAACAGTGTAATGTTTAAAAAGCAACTAGTGAACATGGTTCCAATGAGTAAAAGAAATTCAAATATCGTAATTTTTAGAGTAACAATGTTTACGTTTGCGGGCGCACAAGAATATTCATTTTATTTTTAAATAATCGTCTTTATTAATGGTAATGTAAATTTTCGGCGCAATACACAGCCCAAATAACAAATGTTAACTAATAAACCTTTAAAACAAGTATGCCAGCCCTGTACTTGTTAAAGTGTAGGCACCTAAAATAAATGAGAAAAAGCACAAACACTATAATAAAGAATTCCCTTTCTATCATTACTCTTGGCAACACATCTAGGGCTAACCGGCGGTTCAATCAATAGTTACAGGACATCAAAGTCAGACTGAAAGATTTTCTTTTTTTTCATTTTATGACTGGATTTTGAGTTAGTGTGCAGGCAACGTGCCCTTGCCCTTTCAGGCAATTATCTATGTGCTGTTATCTCTGTGGCTTTCCTTGAGAAATGTCCTTTGATAAGATTAGCAAATGATAGATGTGCGTGTCGGCACTTTTATATTTAATGAGGACGAGATAAAGTGTATTACGTTTAAATTAAATAAAGTGGAAACATTTAGGACAGCATGTATTTCAGATATATTGGATACATGCGACACTCCTCCACCATAAAGTCACTTCAGAAGTTTGCAAGACATTTTCAGGCATTAGGACTTTTTTAATGGAACATTGCTTTTACTTATCTCTCTGTCTGTCCAAGATATTAATCATAAACACCCAGAGAGGGCAAAGGTAAACAGTGGAGTTGAATCCTATAGTGTGGGAAATAGGCTAGAGACTCCTAACAGATAGGTGTTTTGTGATAGAACACATTTGCCTTGACCTTGTGACTGGCAATTAAATGTCATATTTCTAGTGGGATCTGGGGGGATCCGAGGTATTTGTGCTGGGAATAAATGTCATCTTGGATGTGCTGTTTCTCTCCCAGGATTAGGGAACGTTTTCAGTAATTGCTATCATTTATCCCCTCTTATAGATGTATGCCCAACTCATGGAATGTAATATATTATGTTTTAAAAAATAGACCAAAAATATAACAATAACCCATGATCTATAAACAGGGCCGAATAATATTTTAAGAGTGTGTGTTTATTTTGATCAGCAATGTTTGGCAGACCGGCTGGGAAGACAAAAATACAGAGGCTAATCAAATTAACAATGTATCGATTTATGATACAAATTGGACTGCTTGCTGCTAAAATTGGAATGTAAAAAATCAAATACTTTCCTCTTCAAAGTCATTTCTAAATGCAGATGAAACTAGGATTTTATTTCATCGTTATGGTTAAAGAAATACAGTATGCCTAGTATCAAAAGTAGTAGAACACAAACATTTCAATTTGCTATCACAGGGGGTAAGTCAGAATTAATTACTGTTAGAAATTGGGATCTCTGGTTGGCTAAGGCTTGCGCCAAAGCCAGGCAGAGACCACCACTCTAGTCAGGGCTTGGTAGTTACACGCCAAAGATAACCCCTGCTCACCCCCTTGGTAGCTTGGCACGTGCAGCTAGGCTTATCTCGGTGGCGATGTGTAAAGCATTTGCACAACACACACAGTAACAACACAATAGGAACACCACAAAAGGAACTCCACACAAGGCTATATATAAAAATAGCCTTTGTATTATAATAAAACACATTAGATAGTAATCACACAATGTACATTGTGCCAACTGGCATGGGCAATATTTACAAGGGATTATTTACAAATGACAGGGCCACGTGGGCCACTGGCAGAATTAGCACTTGGTAAAGAATAGTTAAAGTAAGAATCAATCAGGAACTTAGAACACAGCCAGTAATCACTGGCAGACACTATACTCAGCGTCAACCTGTAACATGAATCATAACAGGCACAGATTCACATAAGGCAAGAACTCTATTCTGAGCCAACCTCATAAGCGAAAATCTGGTAGACCACAATCTCCTAAACATCAGGTAATACATTTAATAACATAACCTGCAGTAAGGAATAAATCAAACACAGACCACAGTAGAGAAATAAAACATCAGAGAGTTGGTAAAATCTAATAAGCATAAAAGCACATTTAGAATCATAAATCAAGGTGCATAAAACATACTCCAAACATTACATTTCCCAGCACCTATGAAAAGCACACTAGGGCCTTGCGCCCTACAAACCAAATAGACCCCTGGGCCAACTGGCCATCTCTAAGGGCCCAAATGCCCTCTGTCCAAAGTCAGGGCGCACTGCTAATGCAGTGACAGTCATGGGGGCGCACTTGGAGCAAACCTAAACGTGGCAGCTGCCCACTACTTGCTGGGCAGCTAGGAGTCTTCACTGAAGGGCCTAAATGTTGCAGTTGGCACTAAGTGCCGAGCAGCTGTGCAGGCCAAGGTAGGGGCGAAAGAGTGAGTCTCACTCCTGGAGTCAAAATAACATGTCCCCTAAAAATGAAGAACCTAAACGGTGCAGCTGCCCAGTACTTGCTGGGCAGCTGGAACTAGAAAGAATGTGGCTGGGGCTCTCAGTAGCCCTTCACAGAAAGGCGCCAAACGTTGGAGCCATCTAGGCTCTAGAAATGAACAGGGTGGAGCCAGCAGAGGCTCTTAATTACATCTGTCCCTAAGCCCCTCATGAAGACTTTAAAAATAAGGGGAAAAGCATGGGAGCCACCCCTGGGACCCATCTAGGCTCTAAAAATAATGGGGCAAAACTGTGGAATAGGGCATGGTCCCCTCTGGACCATTTAAACAATGTAATCCATGTTGGAGTGACCCGCTGCAAGACGGGGCATCTCTGACTGTGAGCATACCACTGTGCCTTGACCAGACATCACATCAACCCACACGGGCCCCACCCAGCCCTTTGCACTCACTGGGCTGCTCTATGGGGACTCCGCTCTGTAGATGCGGCGGGCAGGGCTCTCTCACTCATGAGAGCCTCGCTGGGAGTACTGCCGGCGTTTCCCTCGTGGCGCGGGGGTATTTCTGGTTATCACCGCGGGTCTCTCACTACAGCCTGGAAGCCCTGCGTCGTCCTCGCATGGCGCTGGCCTCTTCTGCTCTGCCTCGAATAGTGGGGAAGCCCTCAAGGATGGGCCAATCCCGCGCTGCAAAGCTGTGATGCAGCGGGAGTCCCTGTCGGCTGGGACCAATCCCATCGCGGCTCTAGGATGACGTCAGCGGCACCACTCCTCGGCTCGCTCTCGGTCTCGCTGCTGCAGTGGTGATCTCTCTGGGTGAAAAACGAGGGGTAGGATCCCTCAAGCCTAAAAATAAATATAGCAGCGGGGTGGGCACCTGCATTAGTCTCTCATAAGCGGTGTGGGCACCCGCTGTAAGTATAAAACTAAAACAAAGAAGCAGGGTGGGCACCAGCGCACTAAACATAAACCAGCAGCCATTAAGCAGGGTGAGCACCTGCAACTAAATATAAAAATAAGCAGGGTAGGCACCCGCAAGGTCGGTACCACGGGTGAATCCCTACGCTGGGGATTCTCTCTTAAAGCGGGCCAACAAGGAGAATGAGCACAGTGCTCTCAGGGCGCAAACGGGGCTCCCAAAGTCTTTCTAGGGTCCTGAAGTCACAGCAGGGTAGAAGGATCCCAGGAAAAAAAAGTCCTCCAGGCACCAAGGGGCAAGGCAGAGCCCAGGGAGGCAAGCCTGCCCCCGGGCCCAAGGAGCAGCATGCTCCTGGTAGATTCAAGCAGCAAACAAGAACATTTTACATGGGGGTCACAGCCCCTTCTTATACCACAAAATTGTTTGTTCTTAAAGGTGCAGGCAAGGGGAGAACCAGATATAACTAGTTCTGGAGCACCTTGTGTTGCTCAGCTCCCCTCTCTATTTACAGGACAGGCCAGGCCAGGCCATCAGACACACCACAGGAGGTGGAGCCAGCCTGTGGAGGGAAGGCACAGCCCTATTTAGTTCCCAAGCGCAACTCCTCCCTCCCATCTACATGCAGAGCTCCCTATTCACCACCGGGCAGACTCACGCTGGCTCCTTGAGACAGGCAATTCACATCTCACAGCACACAGAAATGCCAACTTCTAAAAGTGGCACTTCGCCACTAGACACAATAAATCTGCGCACACCATCGCGTAGCATTTATTCTCATGAGTTCGCACATACCAAACTCCTCCCTGCACTCCCCACATACCAGGAATTACCATGGACACACATATCCCCCATGCATTCCTATGGGAGAGCAGGCCACTCTTACCACACCCACTAAGAGTGTGCATGCACTTTACACTGGGCCACAGTGCTAAAGTGCACAGAGGCCTAAAATCACTACTACTATGCTAGAGGCTAAAGGCAAAAAGTCTAGCGGTGAACTTGCCAAAAAGGCCCAAGTCCAACAATTACGAATTATTATTTGGTATCAACTTGATGCTGTGGTATCTATAAATTCTGAAAGTAATTGCACACTAACGGCTGTGTTTTTATCATTCAGCCTTTTGGGCTATGTCCCTTTGTTGTGTGTGCTGAGGTAAACATGTTCCTTAAATTATACCTTGGGGGCGTGGCTATGAGCGTCAAGATGGCGGTCGCACCTTAAGTGTGATCCGGACACCTCCGTCATCCGCTCGGCCATACACAACCACTGGGACTTCCTGATCACCTGTAACGGCCCCCAGAGCTCCGTTGGGACGGTGGTGGCAGCCTGGAACGGTGTGCGCAGCCCCGGCCTCCCTGGTCCGCTGAACGGCATTTCTAAGTTGGCGGCCCGCGGCAGCCTGATGCTGAAGACTGCCTGTGATAGTCTGTGCAGGGGTGGCCCCTGAGGTAACTGACCTCCCCCCCCCGCTTTAGCGGTCTCTTGCTGGTCCTCACCACACTGTTGTTACCGGGCTCATTGAAAGCGGGTGACCGCCGCGAGCTCCCACTGTAATCGTCCGCCAGTCGGGAGGCAGAATTTGCATATGTAGGGCACCTGCAGGAAGCAGTGCCCCTGCCTGGGGTCGGCATGCCGCTTGGTGGCTCCTGATGTTGGGGCCCTGTGCCTGCCGTCGGGGTCCTGGGCGGGCCCACGGCAGTACATGACGATGTCAGGGCCTAGTTCGGCGTCCGCTTGCGGCGTACCCCGCTGCGGGCAAGGATTGCTGCTGCTTCTGCAAAGGGTTATACCAGTGTGTGCCTGGCACTGACAGCCTCAGACGGAGGATTGCTTGTTTCATTGCAGTGGGGCCCACTTTCACAGACTGAGGGCATTGGCACCATGGTGCCCCAGCCTGTCACAGCTATTGGACTTGACAGGACATCATGATTGGCACCCGGGGCCTGGATTGCCGACCTGGGCGCCGTTCCATCGTGGCGGTGGACTGGCTTGGCTGATACCTGCCGGGACCCGGACTGGTTGTAGTTGGCGCCACTGTATCATGGAAGTAGCTCAAATGGGGCGGCTCTGATTCCTGGTGGAGCGCGCCTCTGCCTGCAGTTGATTCTACTGGGACTGTGGTCCACCATGGGAGGTCATCGCCAGTGCCGTGTGCTGGCCTGCTGGGAGTGGGGCTTCCCTCCTTCACCATTTCCTGGGATTGAGCGCAGTTCTTGGTGGGGAAGTACATGTGGAGGTCACATGGGGGTGCACTGTATGCTTCTCAATTACCTCCTGTTGCGCCTGAGGTCTGTGTTGCTGCTGCAGGCCCTGCGGGTGGAAGGACGGTGGCGAGCTCCTGTGCCTTGGACTGGAGGTAAGGAGCGGGGTGCTGTGGCATCGGGATTGGGTGGAGGACTCGGCCATCGGTCTGGCGGCAGGTGGGTGTGTGGGGCTCTGGTTTGCATGACCTCCTTCCCCCCCACCCGGCTCCTCCCCCTCCCCCCACTCTGGGCGTCACCCCTGCAGTTGAGGTAACCTGTCTTGGCTGGGCCACTCCTACTTGGCCCCGGCTCTGCCTGTCACTGTGCTTCTGAGGTCATCTTTCATGCCAGCTCTGGTGCTGCTCTGGTGCTGCTGCTATTCCTGCCATAACTGTGTGTGGTCCCAAGTTGGACCCAGCAGAGGGGGTCCTTGGAATCCCATTTTTCTTCAGGGGTTGAATATGGGCAGAACAGACAGATCTATGAAGGTCCCTGCCACGCACACCAAAATGGATCGCATCACCTTCCTGGAGGGGGGCCACTGGGAGAGTGGCTGGGCAGGAGGCTCCTCCGTCCGCTGAACTGGCTACCATCCTCCATGCCATACATAGGTCCCAGACCTTGGTGGAGGGCAAAATCGCAGAGGTTAGAGTGGATGTGACTCTCATTCGGCAGGACCTTCACAATGTAAATGCTCGGAATAAGGAAGCTGAGTGCAGGATCTCCTTGGTGGAAGATGACGTGCAGCAACTCAAGGGGCAGGTGGCCTGTCTTCAGTCTCACACTCAAAAGCTGCACCGCAGGGCGGAGGATGCTGAAAACAGGTCCAGACAAAACAACCTCTGCCTGGTGGGCTTTACAGAGGGAGTGGAGCAGGGTTGTACAGTAGACTTCCTGGAGAGGTGGCTGAGGTGGTGGGTACCCGAGGGATCCCTATCCCCTTGGTTTGCGATTGAGCCCACCCACCCACCGGTCCCTGGCCCCCAAGCCTCCGCTGGGTGCTCCTGCCCGCCCATTCATAATGCGGGTTCTTAACTTCAAGGACCGAGACATCATCCTGTCTGAAACCCGCAAGCAACAACGGCTTCTCAATGACATTTATGCCATCCTGATCTTCCCTGATTTGGAGGGTGTGGCTAAAGCGCCGAAGTGGCATGGCGGACCTAGCCTGAGCTCCTTAGCACCGCGGAGCTCTGCGCATATTTTGGAGCGTCTTTTGCGATTTCCAAAGGCGCTGTCGTCGAGCGGTGCCTTCATGAAAATGTGGTGAGTTGGAGTGCCGCTTTTCGACGCTCGCTGATACTGTTCTGATGAGATATTCGTTGTCGGCTATACTGCTGTGTGAGAGACGGGAGCGGCCGCCATTTTAGATCGCTCATTCGCGTCTTATGTTTCCAGTCAGTTGATGCCGATTTCCTTGCAAATTTCTTTCTAAAATTCACCAACATGCGTGCTGCCTTCGTCTTTCTTATTTAATCATCATTTTTCTTCTATTGCAAGGGGCAATTTTTGATTTTACCTCCTCAGACTTGCAATGTGCCTTATGGAAATCCCTCAGTGCTGTTTTTTCTTATGCGGTTTCTCCTTGCGCTCTGTGGAAGGATAGTTGGTGGTTGCTTTCCTGTATCACATTCAATAGCCGCTTTAAGAGCCTCAGTTTATCCTTCTCTCTCCAATGAAGTTTACTGGCACTAAAGGAAATTTATCAACACTGTTTTCAAATGTTGCTACATAATTTTTTACTGAGGAAAGATAACACTGTAATTCCAATTTTTTTTACAGACTCTAAATTAAATGCATGTGTAGACCAGAAAGTTCAGTATGGCAATTTTACTGATGCATATTGTGTAGTCTCAATCTTCTGTCACTGGCTAGTAATTTTGCTTCTTCGAATGGTTCGTTTGCATTACTATTGCCTCCATTATCTTGTTATGACAAGCTGTTGAGCAACCCCTCCATCTACAAATAGGCTCCTGGTATATCTGAGGATACTCACTTGTTCCTTTTTTGTGCTTTTTGGAGATATATTTTGTACTCTATCATACTTATACCAAACTTGTATTTCCTGTGACATTGTGTTGCTTATCCTATGGCTGAGTCTCATAGTGCAAGATCTTCTGTTTCTGGGACAAAATCGAAAAGCCATAAAAATGACCCGCCTTCTCCCATACATTCATCTCAAAATCCCATTTTGGACTCGATATTGGATGAAGTCCGTGTTCTCCAACCATTTATGACCTCGACCAATGAAAAATTACAACAGATTGAAGAGAGATGGCTTGTAATGGAAAGTAAAGTTCTGGACTTGGAACAATGTGTTAGTGATCTGCATGATGTTTCATTAAAGATACCTCTTCTAGAACAGGAAATTCATAAGCTCAAAATCCACACCGAGGACCTTGAAAGCCGAAACCTCAGAAATAATCTACGCCTTTATGGTCTTCCGGAAAATATTGAAGGTGCAGACGTGGTGGCCTTTCTTCAGAAATACCTTCCGGAACTTTTAGAACTCCAAATGTCTACTGGTCATCTCAATATACAAAGAGCCCATCGCCTTGGTCGTCTTAATCCTAGAGCTACTAAACCATGTGGAATCATCATGCTTTTCCTAGAATTTACTGAGCTGATGCATGTGCTGAAGGCTGTAAAACTTAAACTTCATCTCACCTGGTCTGGACATAATTTGTTTATTTCACAGGATATCTCAAATGCAACGAATGCTCGTCGGAAAGAATGTCTTGCTTTACGTCCTCAAATGAGACATCTCCATATCCAATATGGTATCCTTCATCCTTGTCTCTGCAAGATTACTCATGGTGGCCGAACACTTTCCTTTGATGATCCAGAAAAACTGAGACTTTATCTTTAAGATGTTTCATCTACTGGGATGGATACTAATATTTGATGTTGTCATTTTTTAAGGTCATTATGTTCTATCCACTATAGTAGTTCTTCAATTGGTTTTCGCATTATATTTGCTTTTTATTTGTGTCTTACTTTTTCTTCTTCTTTATCACGCTCTATCTTCCTTCTTTCTCCTATTTTCTTATTGCTGAGGTCTGTGCTCTCTGGCGCCACTATGCTCCCTTTTCTTCGTCTCTTCTCTTTGTTGCAGTTCTTCTTTTTAGCCTTGATCTGTTTGCTTCTCTCTTGCTTCTGCTATCTTTCTTTTCTTTCTTTCCTTTTACTTTTTCCTTTCTCTTCCCTTCTTCCTCTATCTCTCCGTTCATTCTTGTTTTTAGTAAATGGTCTTTCTCCAAATTTATTGTCATCTGTTTTTTTTAAATATTTGTTTTCGGCTTCTTTTAGGTCTATGTTGGTATTCTGTACTTTTTTGTGACATTTTCCGTATATAATTTAATTGTGTGGTGTGTTTTTTATTACAGATGTACTCCTGACGTGTAGCTTATCCACTCATGTTTTACCCTCCTTACCCTCTACTATGTGTAAGTTTGTTACGTGGAATGTTCGTGGTCTTGGGAAACCCGTCAAAAGGCAAAAGGTATTGTCCCATTTATCTAAGCTTAACTCTCAGATTTCTTTTCTTCAAGAAACACATTGTACTGAGGCTGAGTCACAAAGACAATGGGTTGGTCAGGTGGTTTACTCTCCTGTGTCCAACAAAAAGGGAGGTGTTGCCATATTGTTTCAGTCTTTATCTGTCCAAATTTTATCCACTCAAAAGGATAATGAAGGACGATGGGTAATGGCTATGGTTGTGTTACAAAATAAAACGTTAGTTTTGTTAAATATTTATGGCCCGGTTTAGCCTGATCCTCAATTCTGGAATGACATCAACATTTTACTTTCCTCAGTAGACTGTCCCAATATTATTGTTGCTGGTGATTTTAACCAGTGGTTAGACCCATTTTCTGACAGATTGTCTAAATGCAAATTTAACCCAGATAAATCTCCTAAAACTTTTCAGTGGGCCATTGCCTCTTGTTCATTGTAAGATGTTTGGAAAACGTGTAACCCTGATTTGCTTGAATATACTTTTTATTCAAATTTCCATCACACTAGGTCTAGAATTGAATATATTCTGGTCAGTAAATCCTTGCTGCCTGCCATTCAATCTTCTGACATTGGCTCCATTTTTATTTCTGACCATGCACCCATTCAAGCTTTACTAGACCTTTCACTTACCTCTTCTAAATTTAGCCGCTAGAAACGTGATAATTTTTTATTATCTGATGCTGTCTTTATTAAAGAAGCTACCACTTTTATCAATGATTTTTTTAGTTTTAGTAACCCATCTGACACATCTATTCCTAATAAATGCCTTAATTATTATATTTCCTAAACCTGATAAAGACTACTCATATTGTAAAAATGACTGTCCCATATCTTTAATAAATTATGATTGCAAAATATTTGCCAAAATTCTTGCAGCCCGTCTTGAATCCATAATTCCCTTATTGATTAAAACAGTTTGCGATTGAGCCCACCCACCGGTTCCTGGCCCCAAAGCCTCTGCTGGGTGCTCCTGCCCACCCGATCATAATGCGGGTTCTTAACTTCAAGGACCGAGACATCATGCTGTCTGAAACCCGCAAGCAACAACGGCTTCTCTATGACATTTCTGCCATCATGATCTTCCCTGATTACACCTGTGACGTTCAGGGCCAGCGTCGCTATTTTTGAGAGGTCAAACAGAAGTTGAGGGTGCTCAACATTCAGTATCAGCTCCTCTTTCCGGCTCGCCTATGGGTGGTCTTTGAAAACACAACACTCATTTTCGCACAACCCGACGGAGGCGTGGACCTGGGCAATGGAGGAGCGCCCTCTGTGGGCTGGGGGTCGTATCCTGGATGGGGTGAAGCGGGGTGTGGGCTAGGCTGCCCAGTCCCCCCGCTCCTCAGCCTCAGCATAACTGTTCCCGTAGGCGCTGGGACTGGATGCGGGCCCGCTCGGACTCTCCGCCAGGTCATACACAACAGCCCCCCATGGCCGAGGGGGGAGCGCTGACTAGGAGGCGCTCCGGTTCATCTGGTCGACTGGACGGCGGCGGCAGCGGCATTTCTCAGCCTTCAGTGATTGACCTTCTGGATACGGACATCTCCTGTAGCCCGACGCTGTTGAGGGTACCTGCTTGAGCCGGTCTCTGCCTACTGGGCCTTGCTCCCAGCCGGAGAAAGCGCTCTGTCTCAGATCTGTTTCTACTTTCCTGATGGTCTTTACAAACAGACATCCGCTCACGTGTAGGGGTCCTCCACGCTTCCCCATTCCCAGGCATTTTAATTTGGTTGTTTGCTTTGTGCATTGGGTGTTGTTTACTGGGGGGTGACAGATGCTTCTGTTCCTGGAGTGTAGGGTGGTGGGTGGGGTTGATGGGGGGGGTTGGGAGACTTTTCCATTGTCTGTTGTTCTGCTGTTTGTAGGTTTTTGTTTCAGCCACCACGGAATGATACCCGCTACCAGCTGGAGGGATGAGCTTCCCCCCAAAATCCACAATCACACATGCCACCGTGGGCTCCATAGCGCGTTTGTATATCCAAAGCCATGCACTGTGCCCTGCCTTAGAAATGCCTACCGTAATAATTAACGCTTCCCCTTTGGTGTCTCTCCACATGTTGTCGAGGAATGTTAATGGCCTCCTGGACCATCACAAGCGCCCAGCAGTCTTACCGTACGAGCAGCGTCTCCACATTGATATTCTGATGCTCCAAGAAACACACCTATTAGGTAACTGCTGCCCCTTCCTAGCTGTCTACGGCTATGATAGGGTATGGCACTCAGGCTTCTCCAGGGGCTCACAAGGGGACAGACACTGCCCTTTGTCCTCTCCCAAGTGGTGTATGACCCTCAAGGCGCATTCGTGATGGTTTGCGGTTCATTGGCTGGTTCCCCGCTCACCCTCAAAATCCACGATCACACATGCCACCGTGGGCTCCCTAGCGCGTTTGTATATCCAAAGCCATGCACTGTGCCCTGCCTTAGAAATGCCTACCTTAATAATGAACGCTTCCCCTTTGGTGTCTCTCCACATGTTGTCGAGGAATGTTAATGGCCTCCTGGACCATCACAAGCGCCCAGCAGTCTTACCGTACGAGCAGCGTCTCCACATTGATATTCTGATGCTCCAAGAAACACACCAGGAAGATCACGGTGCAGGCGTTTATAGGTTCGAGAATTGACTATTCCAACGTCCTTTATCTCGGCCTGCCAGAATACCTGCTCCAACGGTTACAGGTTGTCCAGAACTCGGCAGCACGCGCCATCTATGGACTTTCTCGCCGTGCTAGAGCCTCGGGTCTTCTGGAGGCTCTACACTGGCTTCCTGTCCGGAAGCGGATTATTTTTAAGACCCTCACTCTGGCATACAAAGCCTTGCATTCCTCCGGAGCAAAATACCTTCAGAAAAGGCTAACATTTTACCACCCTGCCAGGCCGCTCAGATCAGGAGCCTTGTTTCTTGCTACGGTTCCCCGTGTCAAGAGAGCCCGCATCGGAGGCCGTTCTTTTAAACTACTAGCGCCCCATTTGTGGAATAAACTGCCTGTGTCCCTGCGCAGCTCCCCTAACCTGTTAACTTTTAGGAAGGGGCTCAAAACTTGGCTTTTTACTTCTTAGTTCCTGGCCCTATTAGGTTTTCTCTTGCTCTGTTTCTATTTTTTCTCCTTGTTGTGTTATGAGACTGTGTGCAATTCAAAGCGCCGGGACACTCTTCTGAGTAGCCGTACGCTATATAAAACCCCGAGATAACATAACATAACATAACATAACATAACACCTGCACAGACTGCACTTGCACAGACTGCTGCCCTGTTACACAACATGACCGCAGGCAACATGGTTATTGCGGGGGACTTCAATGCGGTCTTAGCCCCAGCTCTTGACATAAAAGGCCCCACATCTGCCGCCCGTGTGGCGAGTGCGAAACAACTGCAAAACTGGTCTGAGTCCCTGGGGCTTTGCAGCATCCAATTCACGCATATGTCTGCAGCTCAGTGCACACAAGCCCGTATAGAAGTGATCTTTGTCCCCGTGCCTGACTGTTCCCTGATTGTTGATGTCCGCATCCTCCCCAGAGGCATTTCTGATCACTTCCTGATTCTCCTTAACTAGGGGTTCCCCCTCTCACGGCCCACCAAACATGGAGGATGAATGCATGGTTTCTCTTTGATAGGGAATTCAGGCTGGAGGTGGGGAAGGAACTTGTGCAATACTTTGCTACCAACGAGGGCTCAGTGGCCTCCCCGGGTACACTTTGGGAGGCGGGTAAGACGACCATACAAGGCTTCGCACAATGGCAGCTAAAGACCCAAAGGCAGTCGCAGCTGCAGGAGATCACCTCTAAGAAAGCGCAGGCGCTTTGCTTGGAACAGCTCTATCCACATCTGAGGATACCGCTCAGGTTTGTCAGTTGGCCCTCATCCGGGATGATAATAAACAATTGTCCCTGTACGCGGCCAAGCTCCTCTGGAGGTCTTCGGTAGCAAGGGTGTATGGTTTGGGGGAAAGGAATGGTACGATCTTGCTTAGATTGGCCATATATCCCAGGGTGAATTGTATCATCCCAGAGGTGGTGGACGTAACTGGGGCGGTGCAACGTGCTCCCATAGCAATGGCAAACACCTTTGCGGCTTACTACCGGAGGCTGTATACAGCACACACCCACGAACTGACTGTTGCAGCCCACCTAGACTAGGGAGGGGTGTGCCTCCATAGGCTGGAACCAGCGGCTAAGATGGACCTGGAGCATCCCATCTCCTTGAAAGAAATTGAGGAGGTGATCACCCTGGTCTCCCTGGGTAAAACCCCGGGTCCTGACGGCCATCCGAAGGAGTATTATAACGCTTACTGAGGTAAATTGGTACCCCACCTAGCCATCTTGTTTGCAGAAACCGAGGAGAGAGGTTCCTTTCCGCCGGACATGGATATTGCCACCAAAGTGGTTCTCCCAAATTCCCAGCAACCCCCGACTATGTGCAGAGTACCGCCCAATACCCCTCCTCAACACCGAGATAACATTTTACGCCACCATTCTGGCCCAGTGGTTGAAACCCTATTTGGCCTTACTGGTACACCCGGATCAATGCTGGTGATGCCACAGCGTGGGACCCGCCACTGCGTCCGAAGGCTGCAGCTGGCCCTAGCAAAATGGCACCTGCTTACTCCGTATCTGGCGTTCCTATCCATATATTTCGAAAAAGCTTTCGACCCGGTGGACTGGACCTACCTGCAGGGCGTGCTGATTGAGATGGGGTTTGGGCACTATTTTTGCTCTGTGGTCCGGGTCCTGTACGCTCACCCAAGAGCGCGAGTACTAGTCAATGGGGTGCTGTCAGAGGCCTTTCCCATCGCCAGGGGCTCTAGGCAGAGATGTCCCCTCTCCCCATTGCTATTCGCCCTGGCGATGGAGCCCTTGGCGTCTTTGGTGCGGGTGGAAGAACATCTCCATGGCTGGAAATGGCCCGATACGGATGCTGATAAGATTGCATTGTACGCGGACAACGTCCTTGTCTTCCTGTGAGACCCAGCCTCCTCCGGGCCACACTGCCTCCGGATCCTGAACGCTTTCGAGGGGGCCTCGGGTTGCGGTTAAATCCCGGGAAGTTGGTGTTGGTCCCCCTACATCTTTCTAGAGATTGCTTTGATAGGAAGTCTACCATACCGCTCCGGAGGCAGTCCTTTAAATATCTGGGGATTTGGATCACCCTTCTTCCCATGCTGGGCTGGTCCCTTAATGTGTCCCCTCTGGTTAAGAAGTAGGATCTCCTTAACTGGAAAACGCTGCCTCTGAACCCCCTAGGGAGGGTGGCCCTGTTTAAAAGGATGATCCTCCCCAGATCCCTTTTCTTCTTGCAGAATACCCCCTTCTGTTTTTCCAAGGCGTGGTTCAGGGAACCGGACAGTCTAATCACCAAGTTTCTCTGGAGCGGGGGACGGGCCCGCGTGGCTCTGCCGACCTGCCAGATACCCTCCTACGATGGCATTATGGGGATGACGCATCTGTATTTCTGGCAGTGTGTCTACTGGTCATCCATGACTGGTTCAATGGGGGCAGGTCGGTCCCAGCCTACAGGCTCGAATTGAGTGAACTGGGACTTACGGATATCCAGGCCATGCTGTATAGGGGGCCCATTCCTACGCGATTGCCCTATGTGACGCGCTCAGTGTTGTTGCCCTGCCGGGCATCGCACCGGCACACCGGCTGGATGGGGAAGTTGACCCAATGTACTCCTCTCTGGCAGGGGGCTTGGCTCCAGGAAGACAGTTGATTGCAGGGGTTCAGACCTTATTGGGATATCCCAGCTAGGGCATGTAAGGGCAAGGGGCCATATGCTGTCATTCCAGGAGCTCCGCCCTCGCTACTCCCTACACTCTTCCCAGTTCTATAAATACTTGCAACTGAGACACGCCCTCCACATACATATCACGGACGGCACAAGACTTTCTGAATACAGCCCCACTGAGGCCCAAACGATGTTGGGAGATTTTGGCAGGGGGGGTTTCCAGCATTTACCGTACCCTCATTAACAACACTCCCGCATATCTAGACAGGCTACAGGATCAATGAGTGGGTTGGGTGGGCCCCCTAGACGAGGTGGACTGGCGTGTTGCCCTTATGGCCCACAGAATAGTCACCATTTCCACCAAACTCAATCTGTTTCAGCTCTACTATGTGCATGTTGCGTACCTCACTCCCCTTCACCTGCACTGAACGGGTTTGCGCCCGGATGTTTCATGCGCAAGATGTAACTATGCTCCAGCCGATTTCATTCACATGGTATGGTTGTGCCCCGCCTTGGAACAATTCTGGGGATCCATTGAGGTGGAGCTATTGTAGGTGTTGGGCTGGGAGGTTCCTCATGACCCACGTTACTCCTTGCTGGGGATCATTGATGGGCTGGATAGGTCCAGGAATGAAAAGTTGTTTTTCAACACAGCGATGATGGTGGCCAAGCGGGACAAGGCGGCGGCCTGGATAAGACCTGAGCCACCCACCCTGGAGAGGTGGCGAAGACGGGTGGACGGGTGCGTGAACCAAGAGAAAGCTCTATATAAAGCTAAGGGGAGCATAAAGAAATACCGCAGAGTGTGGGGAAAAGGTTGGGGAATGTGGAGGGTCCTGCCTAACCTGGTTCTGAATTCCACTTATGCATTTTATAGGGAACGTGATTGGGGGGTACAGTGCTTGTGTAAATGAACTCATACCTGTGATTTTCGTGTATTGGCTGATATGTTCCTAAGTTTTTAAATTCAATAAAAATTTGTTTATAAAAAAAAAAAGATACCATAGCTCACCATTGGTTTTGTGGTCTGCCATCAAGGTTATAGTTTAGGAACAAGTTTTAGGAATTTTACAAGCACCGCAATTCACATTGTACGCTAACAAGACAAAAAGAATGTCAAGGTCTAAAAAAGTTTGGTTTAAAAATAAAGCCATTAGGTATGTTCCCAAAGCAGAAAACTATTTTTTCCGGAACTGAGATGTTGCTGATGGTCCTGCCATACAGGTGTCTGATTATGTGACCTTCTTAAAATATGAATGTGACTTGGCTAACTGCTACGTCTCACAACTGAATGCAAATATAAATGAGCCAGTACTTAAGGTAGAGAAACATCTAGGAAATAAAGCCAGAGGAGAGTGTCTTCTCAGTACTTTAATGGCCTTAGGAGTTCCTGGTGCTTCTTGTTTTGTACAGGGCTGCCTTATTGGCCCTATATGCTGCAGGGCAATAACACATTTAGCTTGGGTCCATAATTATGGGTCAGTTCATTAATAGAACTATTGGCTGCCTGTGCAGCAGGAAATGTTCTATAACATAATTTAGGTAGGTCAGTAATGTTCCAGTCCTCTGCTACAAAAGGAATGAAGACATAAATTCTGAAAAACTTCCAGTACAATTACAGCAAAGGCCAATTTAACGAGTTGTAAGCCTAAACTGTTGGAAGGAACAAATGCTGCAATTTAGTGCACACATCTTGAGAAAATATTCTTCCAAAATCTATTCTCTTGGAGCATGATCTAAAAATTCTAAGGAGATGGGATTCATTTTACACAATACATTCATTGGCTGTGGGCACTAGCTTGTATTAAGGTGATGATTTAGAGTTTGATGAACAAGGCACACAGCCACAAACATGATGCAGTACTTGTCCACCACACTAATGGTGATTCATCCTCATTTGCAGTCAGACCAACCATAAATATTCCGTTGCTGGAGCCCCTGTTGACTCTGTGGATGAAATACTCCTTCTGATGGAGTATAGGGCCATTAGAGGAAGAACCTTACACTGTGCGCCTTATTTAGGGTAGACCGTGTTAAGGATTTTTTCCTGTCCATTACTGCCAAAAAAAAGCTGGTCGTAATGATAAAGAAAAGAAGCCAAAAAGACTCTTACACTTCGGGGTTGAAAATTACCTGGAAGTGGAGATCCTTGATGATTATTATTTTAAACAATCTCTCCATTTGGGAATTTGTTTTTGAAAAACCAAAAACTTTTGAAAAGTTTGACTGGTCCCTGAAATTGCTGACTGTACTGTCTATCATACTATTCATGCATTACTAGGATACATGCAATAACCTTGATGATTGTTCAGTCAATTTACAGACTTGACCACAGGGCCAGCTGACAACTCTAAATTTGGAGGTTGCTCTGGATGGTGAAGGCAATATCCTCTACCATCCCGAAAGATTACCCGCCATCCTCCAAATTCTAAATCAGGTCCTACATTTTCACACTGCATAAAAAACCCACAGTAAAGGTGATTTCATTCTGTGCCCTGCAAACTGAATGAGGCAAACTCATGCTCAATTCTATCTATACGCATATTAGTCACTACTGACATCACACACATATTGGATGGGCCTGAGAGGGATTCCCAAGCACTTCTAATGTCCAAACAAAGATCCAGCTGGTAGATGTTTGTTAGACCTGTCAGTATTAGGGTGGTCTTCCCCAAACTTTTTGCCTCTCCGCCTCCATTTTGCTAAACATATTTCTGTTTACCTTAGGACTCTGTGTCGTTTATCCTGGCTAACCAGTGCTAAAGTGATTGTGTAATGAAAGAAATCCAAAGAAGAGAAAAGAGTTTTTTGTGTTCAGAAAAGTGCACCTTTCCAGCGCTCAGTAACGTTCGTATTACTTTGCATCACTTCATGTCACTTTGCAAAAGTTCAAAGCCTTGGTTAATCTAGGTCAGTGTTTCTTATTTTTTTAGACTATGAAACATTTCAAAACAGTATCTTGCCCCTTACTGAGTTACATATACAAAGTTGTGTGCCCAGCAAGAGGCCAAACAAAGTTTGGATTTTTTTCTTTAACTGAAAAATATCTAAACTGCATATGCCATTTTTCTGGGAACAAACAGATTTCTGTACTTCAGTGAGGAGTCAAAAGTAGTGTGGATCATGTTGTAGCCTAAGCAATAATCCAAACGACATTTGTCTAGTTATTGGAGCACAGTAACACAGGTCTGCCCACGCCATCAAGCAACCAGATGCCATTTGAAATTTTCCTATAGCCAAGAAATGGCCCGGGAGAACCCCTATAGGTTATTTGCCCACGGGAGGTTTTGGTCACACTGGCATCAGTAAGGATTTATTAAGACAAGATGTTTGGTACCAAACAATTCAAAATTTATGAAGCCATCATGGAGCTAGGAAATCTGTGTTGATAAGTATCCAGCCCATGTTCTCTGTGCAGGTTCCCTGTTCGATTACAATGTTCCAGAACAGTCTGGACATTGAAGGGACATAACTGCTAAATGCTCATATGTCCACACATATGATGATGTACACCCTGCCTTATGGCTGAAGGCATGCAGTAGGGGTGACTTACCTTTATCTTTTGCTGTGCATGGGATGCATGGCACACACTTCTCAACTCATCTGCCTTATTCAGGTTACCCCCAACCTGAAGGGGTCTATCAGACACTCATGCGCCAGCAATTCTTTGTCACCCACCTTGTTGATGGGTAAAATAATAGGATAATTAGGTTAAAAAAGAGCGTCTTCCTCTGAAATCAACAGTGTCACCTGCCAAGCTGATTCAAAAGGTTAAGAGGTGCACATGCCATGTGTTTTCAATATTAAAATATTGAAACATTTACTTGTTAAAAGTATTACATACCTCCAAACGTATTTAAAAATAAATAAACAATTCAGCTGCAAGCACCTGGAGATTGTTTATAGATTAAGATTCTAAAACCACTACAGACACATTTAAGATCATTAACTGTCTATCAACTATACATGAGAAGTATTTGCAACTGTGTGTTTCAGGATGGAGACTTACAGAGGGTGGAAGCAGAATTGTCAGAAGCCCAGTGTCTCCAATTCATTTCGCATCGAAAGGCAGTAGGGCAACCCCTCCACAGCACCGCAGCACCACAGGAGGGATGCTGCAATACTCATAGATTGTTATCAGAACTCTTCCTTCTATGTTAGGGACACATCAGTCATACCAATTGAGTTTTGACTATGATATATAAATAGTATGGACTCTCATTCCCCATCCTGTAGTCCGGCCCCTGCGTACCCTAAAGAGGGTAGGAAAGTGGTGTGGCAGGCTGTAGACTGTCACCAATTGCCAAGGAAGTAGAAACCAGGATAATCAAATTAAACACCTCCCCACTGTCCAGCAAAATCAAAGCAACACAACTACAAAAAGCACAGTCTCAGAAGTTATGTTCCTTTATGAATTTACACATTTTTTGTACACTTCGCTAATCCAGTATGGCCAAATCAAATTGTTAAATCTGGCATCTTTTGGCATATGTCTTCTGTCTTTTTGCTTTCTGACCTCTTGGTTTTGACTCTGTTTTTGCTGGTTTAGTATATCTGTGCATTGTCTCACTGCTGTACATTATGTTATGGATTGATGTTTCCATGTTTCGCATGCTTGATTTACTGTTAAGACCCACCAAAAGTGCACAGAGAGCGCCAGGGCCTGGTAATCAAATGCTACTATTGGGTCTGCAGAACTGATTATGCCACCCATAGAAGTAGTCCTGTAAAGGTATCCCAAACATGATACTGCAGTGTCTGCACACAGTTTTTACTGTCATGTCGATTTGGCAAGTGCACCCACTAGCATTCCTCTTATGACATGTACGTCACCATTCAGGTATGCCCAAGGTACCCTTATGGGCAGGGTGAAGAGGATGTGAAAGGTAGGACATGTACTGGTGTGTGTGACATGTCCTGATAGTGAAACACAATGTATTTTTGTTTTAAATATTGAAAGTCTATGTGTCCTATAGGATAGAATGGGAGATACTTTGTGGCATCTTACTTGTATAACTTCCCATTGGAACAATGTAGAGAAATGGAGTTCAGTATGACTGAACTCAGAATATAAAACTGCATCTTTTAGTAAAGAAGAATTTTATGTTGTGTGTTTGAAAATACCACTTTTAGAAAGTGGGTATTTTCTTGCTTCGTCATCATATGCGCCGCTGCTGGGTTGTGAATTGACTGTCTAGCTTTGGAGTGACAGGTGCTGGGGTGTACATTTTCTCCAGACAGCCACTGGGGTCTGAGGTGTGTCCTGACTCTCCTGGATGAGTCATGGCTGAGCTGAAAAGACTTTGGCTGCATTTAGAGTAGTTGGAGGAGATTTCCTTGCACTTGAATAGGCGTGGTTTGCCTTGGACAATGCTGTCTACACCTCCTGCTAGGTAGCTGGGCAAGATAGTACGGACTTGTTTTGGACTGAGCACAGACACTCTCTGCCACAAGTGAACAAAGTTAAACATGGTATAAATATTGGGGCCCAGACCCCAGTATTTTAGAACTCTTTTGGACTCATAAACCTGCCAAGAACAAGAGCGGGAGAAGCTGTGAGGAGGAACTACCACTTTGTGCTGCAACAGAAAAAGAAAGCAACCTGACGCCGTCACCGATGCCATTGCTGGTGCCGTGTCCTAAATGAACTGCAGAGGGCATTGCCAAAGGTTCACATCACAACCTTGGTCTCACTGCTGCTGCCACCGAGCCGCTGCTTGCATCGCAACCTGAGGGCATCACACTATGCCCTGCCTCACTCACAACGCCACCCTGGTATTCCTATTGATGCCGCTCCATGCCGACATTGACGCCGCTGCTTGCACCATGGTTCGAGAGCATGACTTGACCTACCAGCGCCATTGACTCCAGTTCATCAGCTGATAACAGTGCTTCCACAATGACAATGCTGCTGCTTGCACCGATGCTGCTGGACAACTGCCATGAGCCGCTGCTTCAGCGCGACCTGAGGACAAAGCACACCGTATTGCTACCCTTCGCACCACAGCCCCAATACCTGCTGAAGCCGGTGCTCTTGTCTTCAACCACGAGGAGTTCGAACTGCAATACGTGTGACTTCAAGGGCCCGACGACACCTGAACCATTCTCCGGAACCAATGCCTGCTGACGGCGGCTTTCCGGAGCTCAGCAAGAGGTCACCGCTGACCTGCATTTCTAAAGGTACTGTTTTGTGGGTCTCTCCGAAACCGGAGTTGGCCCGCAACACCGTGGTCAGCCAGAAATGTCGGGATTTGGTGTGCACGACGTTGTGATTGTCCCGGACTGGCCTATCGACATCAAGAAACTGTATATTAAGTACATTTTTGATTATTGATAAGTCTGAGAACTTTGTGGTGGACTTTTATAATTTTTGGTCTTCTTTACACTGATAAAATATTGGTTATTTTTCTAAAACTAGTGCGGTTGTCTTTTGTTGTGTTTTTACTATATTACTGTTAGTTATGTGCAAATGCTTCACACACTGCCTCTGAGATAAGCCTGACTAATCGTGCCAAGCAACCAAGCGGGTGAGCAAGGGGTATTTCAGTAGTGTACCCCCCTTATTCTGACTAGGACAAAGGATCCCTATTTGGACAGGATAACAACCTGCCAACTAGAGACCCCCATTTCTGACACATTCAAACCAGAGTACTAAGCTTGTTAGGTCCTGCAGTAGCAAACTCCTGAGCTGTCCTGAAACATCCATTCCTGATAGATATTAGGAGCAAAGACAATGGGACTCTAGCAGACTTTATGTTTAGGTTAGCCACTCCCCTTCCAGAGCCCACTCAAGAGACGCAAAGTGATTCTGCATATCCTGTCTATCACCAACGTTAAAAGCCGGTGCTTGATCTACCTTTAATGAGCAATGGGAAGTAATTTCAGACTCCATCTCTGGGTTTCTTCACCGTTTCTTCATCTCAAGTTGACGAGATACCTAATCTGGTTAGGTGGGAGTTGAGGCAACGTCCTGGGGAACCAACCATGGATCACTGGATACTCAAAGATATGTAGAGGACATAATACACTATGACTGTGTATGTTGTGCTTGAGAGTTTTACAGAACGGATGTGGCATTCCTGTGTTTTGTGCTCTGCTTCCCCTGCTCTCAAAGCCTGGTCTACACTGGAAATTCCTCTATCTTGATGATTCGGACCATGCCTATCCTTAAAGGGAAGGGAGGCCAGCCTCTTCAACCATGGGATCTAAGGAGCCAAATGCCAGGATTTACACACACTGCCTAGGGCTAGAGGCACTTGGAAAACTTTAGATACCAAGAATATGGAGAGCGACTGGACACAATCACTCTAAATGCTGAACAGGTTTTCCTTTGCAGAATCCTGGCAACATGCTGTTTGATTGTTGTGTCTCTTCGCTTTGTTCAGTTTTCCCCAGACTTATCTGTTCCGTCACTTTTGTTGTTTTTTCTCTTTTCGGTTCAATCACGTTTGGAGTCTACTTTTTAACCTTCTTTTCTGTTTTTGTTTGGTCGAGCTACGTTCTATTATTTGCTTCTCTTATGTATCGGAGCTCCGTTTCAACTAGTCTTGTTAGTGTCCTGTGGTCTCTGGTTAGCATCCTGGCTTTTGTAAATGTAAATGTAGTGCTTTTATATAGCGCACGAATCAAGGCGATGTGCACACACCACTGTGGAACACTTCCTGGCCTTTCCCTGTGAAGTGCCCAGTCCTGGGCACCCCCAAGGTGAAGCCAGGCATCCTAGCGCTGTTGAGGCAGTTGTGGAGATTAAGCAAGCTATTGCCCAGAGTTGCATAGTGGGACCCATGATTAGAATGGGCACGGGGCGAGAACATCAGGTCCGGGGAAATTGAGCCCAAGACCCACGGAGGCGGGAATTAAAAGCTGGTCCGGGCCAGACCTCTGCATCAGGGTCTGCCGCTCTAACCATTGAGCCACACTTTTTCGGACTTTTTCGGATGCTCGTGATAGTGGCTTCTGCTGATAAGATGGTAAGTCTGATTTGACAACTCAAAAATATTGCTCGCACTCTGGTAGGTTATTGCAGGCAGTCTATCTGTAATTGCTTCTTTTGTAGCTGGTCGTCTGGTCCCTAAATTTCAAGAGGTTTATTTACAAGCCTCTTGCGCCGCTTTTTCGTCATTTTTAACATGGGAAAAGTGACATACGGGTGGAGCAAGAGGCTTGTAAATAAGCCCCCAGTTATTTACCTTAGTCTGAGACAAATTGCTGAGAGGGAGATTCCATTATATTATTTTCTCTTACTGTTTTCCCTGTCCCCCTATTACTACTGCATGCATGTGTACCCTGGCACGTAAGAGCAATGCAGGGTACTCCAGCCATTTTAGGAGAGACTCCAAGAGAAGGGTCTGGAGAATGTTGCAGTATTTAGAAATATTTGCTTCCATGTTTAAGAATCCAATTGTTGTTGGCAAGTTAAACCATTGGGACCAGAAAACTTTCCTGAGTCTGTACAGGCTGCAGCTGCTGTAAAGGACATACTTTCAGAGATGAATACAAACACATACGAAACTGTAAATAATTGTCTATCTCAAATTCTAGTCCTGCAGCTAATGATAAACATGCTATATAGCATTTTTAAATATATCTAAATGCTCTGAAAGTTTGCATGAATAATGCCACTAATTGGTGGCTCATCTTTCATAAGACAAATATGCGATAAACATTCCCATCGCCGATGCATCTGCAAATGAATTTTGCCCTTTAGAAATCCTGTCTCTTAAATCAATGCGATTTTTAATGTTGTATTCCATAGCGGATAAAGACCTGCCGTGTCAGTGACTGCATTTTCCCCTTAATTAACAGCATCACAAAGTTCAAGACTTGTAATCTAGCAGGATTGTTATTAACCTTTTTAAATCGGAAGCGCATTGTGTTTGCCATTCTCAATGTCAAATAACGGAATTAAACAAAGTTATGTTCATTTGACCGAATTTGTTATTAGCACATAAATTAAAGCTCATCTATTTTTTGTGATTAAAATAATGAAGAAAAATAAATCAGTAGACCGTTTTCTAATATTATGTGACAATTTGATGAATTGAAACTAAATTCATGCTCCTTATTGGCAAAACTCAACCCATTTAACCTTTATGTATGGTTCTACAAGAGAAGGACCACTTGCCCCAGATTTCATAAGAATCTCGACAAGGCTGAAACATTTGAAATTACTAATATCTGAAATTACTATTAGTTATGCTAGGCAAGGTCTGTAAATTGCAAGGATGATCTTGTTTTGATGACAGACTGGAATTATGTTTGCAAGTCAGCTTATTTTTCTGAACCTTTTTGTTGGTGACAACTCCTTCATAATTATATTTATCAATTTATAGAGCGCATGGTTACACCTCAGGTGTGTCCCCACGCTAGAAGCCGAAAATTAGCGGACAGTAGGGGTTGAGAGAGTCAGGAAAATTCGACACTCTGCCCGTACGCCTATAACAGGAGGTATTTGGAGAACATATTGACTAACTGGTGGGAAAAAGCCATGTCTTCAACTTTCTACAGAAGGGCGTTTTACCGGGTTCTGTTCTTATGTCAACTGGTGGTGCATTCCAGTCTTTAGCTGCCAGTAATCTAAAGGAAATGGCCAGCAAGGGGTTTTATTGTTTTCTAATTTCTCAGCACTGTTAGGACCTGTTTTGAAACAATCAAAGTACCTGAACCTGAGATTAATCAGCGGCTGTCCTATGTTATTAAATTATAAAGGGAGTTCCACAAAATCAGAACAAAAGATGTTACCACACTAACATCATATATACAATAAATGATCAATAAAATACAAGAAACCAGGATTTTATGTTGTCTGAAAATTATTATTTGATTTCAGGGCAGAAAAGTATATTTATATACAAAAAAGATGAGCATTCATGTAGGGTAGGGTACATACATGGATATAACTTGGATATTCAAGGTATTGGTTATTTCTCCTTTGACATATCCAAATATTGAGTACAGACTGCTTAAGCACAATAGTTCAATGATTTCAACTTAAAATCAAAGGATGACATAAAACAAAAAGTGCAGAGTTGGACTAAACAAGTCGACGTTTCGGTCTTTTTTTTGAAGTTTTCATAAGACCATCCTCAGGACAAAACTAGTTGTATATACAATTGATGACCCTTCTTATTGAGTTCAAAAGCACGTCAGTTTAAGTTCAAGACGGCAGCAGCACCTTCAGTTGTTGTGTCGGTGTGGGGCAAAGAAATAAATCATTTGTGCCCAGAATTCACTCGTATTAAATATAGGAGTGCAGTCTACAATTTCTGATGGAATGTCCAAGTTAGATCAATTTCGAATCACTTGAATGTTTTTTAAATCTCGCGCCCAGGAACGTCAAACGAGTCTGATCAAGGCAAGGGTATATTGGGTTGCTCACCTTCTTATCCAGTAATCTAAAGGATCAACCACCAATCCTAACCTTTCTGATTCTTGGAATCCTTACTAGCGCTTTTCCTTTGGGTCTCAGGTTTCTTTTGTGTGTGTATGTCTCGCCTCCAATTTCGAAATTATTATGCTTTTTGATATCATTATGCCCTCTGCATCCCGATTCTGTAAGTCAATTAACAACAGTGCTTATGTAAAGTCTTAATACATCCACATCTCTACCAGACTCATCAATGAGGCAGATCCAGGCTGACAATTGCCTAAATGAAAGTGTTTGATACAAGCCTCAAAGTTTCTTTTTTTATATTGATTCAGTTTCTTTTATTTAAACGTATACATGTGTATTCATATTTTTTATTGGAACTGGAAAGTATCCTTTTGATCAATAAATATGAAATCATTTACCAAAATAGTTCTGTTGGGTAACGAAAATTGCTTTAAAGAAGGCTATATCAGCTCATTACACATTAAAATAAATAAACCTCTCTGAAAACAACTGAAATTCAAGTCTTTATATCAGTAAAAACAATCGCGATACACAGGAATTACTTCATTCCATGATGACACAAGTTTCAATAGGTGATAGACCGTTACGAAAACATGTGAGAAACGTGCCTGTTGGTGAACAAAGTGATCAGTGCATTGGCACATATATACAAATTGTACAAGGGGAATTTTAGAAAGTCCAGAATGTTGAGTTAAGACTGCAAGGAGACAAGAGGTAGCTTTGCAGGTTCCTGGAGTTATCTTGGCCAATATTAAGCGTCAATGTTTCGACCCTAAGGCGCCCCAGTTGGTGGTCGAGGCGGGTCTTTATCAAGACAGGGGAAGGTCTGAAAATGAAAGGAGAGGGTTTTTAGAGAGGCGTGGGATTGAACCGTCAAGCATGACGTGTGTGAGCGAAGAATACTCACATTGGGAACAGGTCGAACAGGTGGAATATTCACAGCCTGGAGGGCAGCCAATAGGTCAACCTGGAATAAACAAGATGAACTATTTTAGGGCGGCTCGAGTGCCAGGGTATTACTGGTCTCTAGTGACAAGTTTAGAGACGACCTGATGGAGATTTGCTGGTGACGGTGACTAATATGGTGAGAGATGACCCTTTATACTGCAAAGCTACCTCTTGTCTCCTTGGAGTTTTAACTCAACATTCTGGACTTTCTAACATTCCCCTTGTACAATTTGTATATATGTGTCACTGAACTCAATGCACTGATTACTTTGTCCACCAACAGTCACGTTTATCACATGTTTTTGTAACAGTCTATCACCTATTGAAACTTGTGTCATCATGGAATGAAGTAATTCTTGTGTATCGTTTATACTGATATAAAGACTTGAATTTCAGTTGTTTTCAGAGAGGTTTATTTATTTTATTGTGTAATGAGCTGATATAGCCATCTTTAAAGCAATTTTTCGTTACCCAACAGAAAAACTTTGTTCTTAACCACGCTTACCCAGGTTCTGAGGGACACAGGGTTCCCCCATTTACGTTAAACATTTACCAAAATAAGCACACACATAGACTTCATAACTCCAAAGGGTGAACATGAAAATGCTACAGATATTTACTTAGTTCTTGAAAAGAGAAACACAAAAATATCAAACCATGTATGCAGGACATGCATGAATGTATCACAAGGCCCTCCACCACAACAGTCTTGCTTACTTGGCTAAAAAACTCCAGCTATTTGAGGGTCCTTAAGAAGCACTGATTCTCTACTGTTGAAACCCCAGAAATTCAAAAAAAGAAGACCTTTAACCGGTCATTGTCTGACATTGCCCCAATAATATGGAACTCTCTACCACAGGAAATCAAACTGCTTGACTATTCCCTTCAAAAAAGAAGCTAAAATGCTCTTGATGTAGAGATTCCTATTCTAGGAACTCTGATCTTTCTTCAGCTTTGATAACATTGTTGGACTCCAGTGGATCTTAGAAATGATATGCTTAATGATATACTGTAGATATGTAAATTCATGATTAGTCCTTCTCCTATTGTCATTTGTCTTTCTCTTTTTCCTGTTATGTATGACTTTATTGATATATGTAAAGTGCCCTGACACCCGGATGGGTCATGTTCGCTTTTTATAAAACTCCATGAATAAGTAGTTTCACAGTTTCACAGTTTCACAATAGCTTTATTCGGTTAAAAATGTTAAAACCATCAAAGCACACACAGTAAATTCCTTTCATAATTAATCACATTTTTGGATCATGATTACACAACTAAATAAATTACAATGTGCAGAAATAAAATAGTTGGTGAATGCCGAGACACAATAAAAAGTTTGTCACCCAATTGAAAGTTATTAGTTTCTAAAAATTCCAATTTCCATAATATACAATAATCTTTACATTTACAACTATCAAGATAGTACGGGCACAAAAGGCAGCGATTAAGGTAGCAGTATTTTCTTTTGGCATCTCACTGACCCTGTAATGTAGCTCACCACCTCAAAACATATCACAGCGGATCCTAACATTTGTAAATAAACCAGGGCTGGTCTAACCTGTTCAAAATTACAACCTCTTAATAGGGGGAGAATACATTTCTTTCGCTGTGGTACATCAAATTTACAAAAGAAAATCATGTGGATGACATTTTTCTCTGATTTATTATCACACGGACACGGCCCCAGCGTCCCACATTTAGCAAACCCCCTTGGAAAAGATAGCAGCCAAGGGAGGATACAATGTTTGAACCTTACAAGTAAAAACAGGTGAAATGGCTTATGTCAGGTACGGCTGGATATCTCTCCCTGCACTTAATATAACAAATTTTCTAACCAAAGGTTTAGCCAATTCCTCCTCTTCCCTCTTTACATCCAACCTGTTTATAAACTGGGATTTTACTGCTTTAATCAAGATTTTACTTAAAGCCATCGGGTTTGTAAACAAGTCATTGCTACCCATTAGGTCCAGTTGAGTTTTAATGTACCAGATCCATGGTATAGCCATGGCCTTATCTAGGGACAGACAGTCCTGGATAATTAATTGATTTAAACTTGGCACTGGCTGGGACCTGATTCTCAACCACCCTAGTATTGGAGCTACAGCAATCTGATCAGAAATATAACCAGCCCGAGGTGTTCGTGCACATTAAATGATGCTGCTAATTGGGGGAGCAATAGGATTTTTCTGAAGAAAACATTTTCTGCCATTTGAATCTCGCTTGAGTTAGTGTAGCCCCACACCTCACTCCCATACAACACCATGGGCAAGCATTTGGCGTTGTACATTTTCATAATGGCCGGTAAAGGCTTACAGCCTAATCGTTTAGCAAAGCCCGACGGGGCACCTGTGGCCTTCGCTAGTATGTTTTCTTTCAGCGCCCGCTGCATTGCCCATGATCTTTTGTCATCAAAAACAATACCCAGGTATGGTAAGGTTTGTACTTTACTGAGCTCCTGCCCCTTGCAGACAAGCAAAGCCCTTTTTGCCCATCTACTGCCTATCAACAGTCCGTGCGATTTTTTAAAATTGTTTTTTAGATCTAAGGAGTCCATAAAATTAATAAAGCAGTCTAACAATGATTGCAAGCCTCGGGCAGTCCTGGCGCCTAACACCGCATCATCGGCGTATAGTAGTGCCTGGATCTTTTTTGAATAAGTAAATAATTGCATATAACAAAATTACCAAATACTTTCATTATTATAAACAGAATATATAGACTAGTTGGTTGTTAGATTGCAGGGAGAAATTAAAGATATGCAATCTTCCAGTAGGTTAAACTGATTCAAATATGACAAACATAACTATATGGACAGTTAAAATTATTAGGTGCTTTCTTACCACTGGTACCCAGGCAATTTGTCTGTCCCTTTCAAATCAGATGCCAAACCTAACTGCTATCCTTCCCCACTGAAGTCTATCCTTTCACCTCAATTGTTCAACAACCCAGGCACCCTTGCACAATGGTGCAAGGGTGCTTGTATTGGCGCCAGGCTGCCAAAATGGTGCCAGCTCAAGGAAAAAGGACAGGACTGTGCTGTATTGGATAAATACAACGCATTCATGTCTTTCCCGGTGATGCTGGCTAGAGCAGCAAGGTAACTGGCTGTACTTCCTTGCACCACAAAACTCAAAAATATGCCCCCAAGTGTAATAAAACCGCCTCCTTGGATAAATATTGAAAGGTGAAACATGATGATATTTATGAGGGAAAAATGCACTGCAATAATCAGGTCATGAATATCTTGATATGGAGAGCTTTAAAACCTTCAAGGTATTTCCCATTTTTTAGGGAAAAACCCGTAATACCACACCTGGTTAATAATTATCTTCATGCACAGTATTGTTATTTCTCAAGTGAATATTTATCACACATAACACATGTAATAAGGGTCGATGCAATTTTTCGGATGATACCACTAAATGAGGAGGGTAAGGGAAACAAGTTATAAATAGAGACAGTAACATTTCTCACTCTTAATTTTCCTGCTGAATTTGCATATATTTTCTCCACAGGTTTCATGTCTTGTTCCTAATTTTTTAGGACTCTCGGGACAAGTGGGGAGTGTGGCTCAATGGTTAGAGAGGCAGACCCTGATGCAGATTTCTGTCCCGGGATCAGGGTTCAAT
This sequence comes from Lissotriton vulgaris, assembly GCF_964263255.1. NCBI lineage: Eukaryota > Metazoa > Chordata > Amphibia > Caudata > Salamandridae > Lissotriton > Lissotriton vulgaris. The sequence continues at coordinate 1,043,419,642 of NC_141696.1, forward strand.
TCCCGCCTCGACGGGTCTTGGGCTCAATTTCTTTGGACCTGACAATTCTCGCCTCAGTGCCTATTCTAATCATGGGTCCCACGCTGCAACTCTGGGCAATTGCTTGCTTAACCTCCACACTGGCCCCAACAGTGCTAGGATGTCTGGCTTCACCCTGGGGGTGCCCAGGAGTGGACACTTCACAGGGAAAGCCAGGAAGGGTTCCACAGCGGTATTAGTAATAGCGCCAGGAAACCGCTTGGTGGCAGTGCGCTCTACAAATACCTTGACATTTACATTTAATTCCTTGTCTTTGTTTTCTGACACATCTAGTGGAGCAGTGCATAGCAGCAACTACAAAATCCAGTTTCCCTTCTCCATAAGTCCAACAATAGTTGAAAGTATAAAAGAACTAAAGGGTATTGCTAAAACAATATTAAAACATATCTTTCTATGTTTTCTAAAGGCAGTCTCAGAGTATGAAACCGTTTTTGGAATGCTCTGCTCCTGTACGATATAGTAACATTTTTACTTAATTTACAGCGATTCTGTATTAGAAAAATCTGTTGATTAACGCATGCTTTGTGATTATGAATAGAATGTTGCCTCAGAATATCTCAAGAGACTGTGTTAGACATAAGGGGGTGTCGTAAATTGACAGCAATGGGTTAGCATTTAGCTGAAGCCATCCTGTATTTAGAAGTTATCTTATCCACTTTGTGAAAGCCATTTTGTATTTCTGGCATCCATTTTGTTTGCCATGTGCTCGCCATGTGCTCTGTCCTCCCTCAGTGTTACCTGCTCTTGAAATCTGCCTAGAGACAAACTATATTCAGCATCTTCCACTTCGCACATTCCCAGAAGGGACTAGCTAGTAGTATGCACCTGCTTCTCTAGTATGACTGTCAGGCTATTTTTGCTGCTGTATGGAGACGTAACTCTCCTCCCACTTTGTTGAGCAAGTAGATCGTGTATGCCCATCTTAGTCATTTTGCAAGCTTACATGAGCCAGGACTGCCCCTTGCATTTATGCTTACTATGTAACTCTAAGCATATATAAAGCCCCAATTTTTCTGTACTCCTTAGACTGCCTCATTCAGTTGCTAAGGCTTCTGTGTGACGTAGTCTCACTCATTTGAGGTTAATAAAAAATGCTCTTTTATATTTCAGCTTCTGTGCCAGTTTAATCTTTGTTGGTTTAAAAGGACCAAGTATCATTGGGACCCCCAGGAATTTTTCTTGATTTCTTCAGGGGCAGATTTACATGCCCATGCGCCAATTTTGCCTCACTTTTCCCATGTTAAAAGTGATGCAAAAGTGGGGCAAGACACTTGTAAATCTGCCCCTAGGAGTCAGAGGTGTCATAAAATGTTACACTTAAGTGTTTATGATTAAGACACAGAGCCTGGGTCGAGTGCTGAGGAAAACCTTTGCCGAGTTCTCCCTGTGATCGCTGTCCTAATGATAAATGACACTCAAAATGATGTTCGAGACAGATTTTTCCATTTAACCAAATATAAAAGCAGGGTAAATGGACAAGAAAACAAAAACACTTCATAATAAAGGGTTTTTATAGCACTGAAACTTAATTGATCTTTGAAAGCAAAATTGATGGTTATTGTTTGGACAGAGCTGTGCCATCTTTTTCTGATTTTAACCTTAATTGTATACAGGGGGGCAGCCACGGCCAGCAGTGGGAGTACCTGCAGGGTGGTGATGTGGGGAGGGGGAGGGGGAGGGGCAGGGTGAGGGGGTAGTAGTGTATGGATTACAGAGTTTTACAGGTAAGTAAACATTTAAATAAATAAAACGATTTTCGTTGTGCGCACTGCATCCCATTTGGGGATGCAGTGCACTCAACGAAATTCGTTTTATTTAATTAAATGTTTACTTACCTGTGAAACTCTGTAATCCATACATTACTACCCCCCACCCTGCGCCTCCCCTCCCCACAGGTACTCCCACTGCGGCTGCATGGGGGCTCCAATTTCAAACAATTTTAAGGCTTTTCACAAACTGCAGTTCATAATACTTTTTGTTGTGCTACAAAAACATACTATAAAATGCTGTTCACTAACCTATGTTCATAGTTTACAACTCTGCCTCTCCTACACCCTTACGTGTGAACATTTCTGTTTCAACTACAGACTCTACACCACACATGTAGGTATATATTTTAGTGGTATATGTGGGAGGGACACATGGGAGTAGCTACAAAATGGAGAAAACTTACAAATAAAGGCAGGGGATTAGAGAGGAGTAAGGAGGCCTTTAGGGCTGGACATGAATAAACCCCCAAAAGAGTAAGCATCTAGCCATACTACAGCCAAAAAGTGAACCAAAACAGTAGTAGAGTTCTCCAGCTCAGAGCAAATGTCTAACTATATATGCCCAACCACTGGTATTGCAACCCATCCCATAGAAATTAATGTAATGAGGAACTTAAAATTAAGCTCCTTGTTAATAAACTTAAAATTAAGTAATTGTTTTTAAAAATAATAAATAATATAAATTAGTGTTAAAGATAATTTATTAAAATAGAACCCATCTTTAATTTAATAATACAATATTTGAATTACCTCTTTCACATTTAAAATGTAATGTAAAATTATGTTCACATTCAACCTAATTGCATTCATTTTTAATAAATTATACACCCCACTTTTAATAATTATGAAAGCATACTAAAACATTTCATTCTATTTAATTTAGATAGGGATGCATTTTTATTTTATTTATTTTTTTATTTTTTTATTGACTCAGTTCAAAGTCATGTGTACAAAAAAAAACCAAATATTCAACATACATAGAGATAAAAATCAAGACATGGTCTAAGCATCAAAAATATACATTCTAAGCAACATCTTCATATTATTAAATAACATAAATAATAATAGCTAATGATCCAAATAATCTATCAAAGTCTGCCAAATTTTGTACCCTCTTCTCTTTTTCCGAATTGATTTAATGCGATAGAGGTTAAACTCCAAATTAAAGATATTATAAAATTTTGCTCGCCACATTTCATATGAAGCTGCCTCAGGTTTTAACCACATTGATGATATGCAAAGGCGAGCTACAGCCATGGCCATAAATATAATATACCTATTCTCTTGATAACCTAGAAACAATTCATTATCATTCGATAAGCCAAAAAATCATCATTTTATAATGTAAATATTACATTAATTTTAATCCAATTTATTAAAGTCTAAATAATTCCATTTTAAATTGAAAATTGAGTTAATAATGGGGTAGCATTTTTATTTTGTTCTATATTTAAAATAAATAAATATTTAAAGTTAATTTGCATTTATTCACATGAATTCTAATTAGCAAGGGTGTATGGGACTTAAATTCTCTGGTAATTGCATATTCAAGTTTGGGGATATTTAGTTGAAATCTCTTGACTTGCAAAGAACATTGAGAGAGAGTATGGTATATTGGACACAAGGTTAAAAACAGATAAATAAAACTAACAGATGTTTTAAGGTGTGAGATAATTTATTCAACATGATTTTCACTGCCCATGGAAGCCTTAAATCGTTTCTACATTAGGACATTCCATGAAGTCGCCCATGTACCTCCTTATTTGCATGACTTCTTTTCTCACTCGTTTTAGCAGAGAATTGCTTATCAAGCAAGTGGCACTCAATTATTGCTCAGTGATACTTATAGCACCAGGTCACAGAGGCTGGTTATTGGCCTGCGTTCATGGTGACTAGCGCCTTTTTCTGCACCACACCGATCTCTGGGTATCCCACAATATGTACAACCATACAGTAAACAATGTATGCAACCCAAAATCAACACCTTTGTGATTTTTGTGTGTTTATTCTGAAAACAAAGTGCCTATACCTATGAGATCCTGTATTGCCTAAACTTGTATGCCTTTTTCTTTCTTGTCCCCCCCCCCCACCACACAGAGTGTGAACCAGGTCACCCTCCACAAGGGGGAAACATTATGGATTTTATAGCACAGAACTGTGTACAGAACTGTGACCAATCTGTAGAACATGGTGTATTAACACTGTCTGTTATAGTCTTCACTTTACAATACCACCTAAAAGTGTTAACTTAATACTTTGTTCCACTGAACACGTTGCCCAAACATGGGTGTAGTGAAGTGTGTTGAAGTTAATACATACTCTATTTTCTTTTTCTCTCTCATATTTCTATAGGAAACAAAGAACACTAAACAGGTGGTATATGCATTTTTTTCACTAAGTGGCATAGCATGCAATCAGCATGTTACATGTGATTAAACATCCTGGAGGGGCACCATGGAACTAGGCTCCCATGGTCCTGAGGAAGATCCTTGGGGGGACAGCTCTAAACATGTTGACCCTTAGGACCGCAGGTGTATTACCAACCTTGCGTTCCTAAATACCCCATATTTTTATTCCTACTGACTAGATGCAGCAATAGAATAGATATACCTACTAGCCAGGTATTTTTTACTTTCTCCACTTCCTCCCTTTCTAGATATATACATCTTGATTATCATTATATAAAGCTCAAGAAGTGCTCCCACGTAGTTCATCGGTAGCAGCACGCCCAGATCCGTATTGGATCGGGATGGACCCATGATGAAGCATGCCAACAAGAGGTAACTCTGGTGTGTGAGGGTTTTACAAGAAAAACTCTGTTTTTTCTTATACAAAAGAAACTTTAAAGTATATGTATGTACGGGGTTTTCTGTTTTTGAATCAATACGTTTAAGTAAGGAGGACAAACCATTAAAAACAACTCTTTCTCCCTCCCTTATTTCTGAGATACATAACTAAACGCACCAAGACTTTAAGGTAAATGGTTCTTGCGAATACTTTCTCTGATCAATGGTATGATACAGGGAGATCTTCTTGGCACATAAGCTATATCACTGGAATTCTTCGGTTGCCCAAAGGCAGGCAGGTTAGGTCAGTAGTAGCAGGAAGGTAGGCCAGCAGAACCTCAACAGGGCTTCAAGTAAAGTCAGAGCCTAAGGAAAATGATTGTTGGACAGCAGTCAACCAGTGAAAGTGCATCACCACAGCTTAAAATTCCAAACACTTATATTGCGCTAGAGTTTCCATCCTTACAAAGGATAGATTGATTTGCTTCCAGAATGGAACATGTGGGTTGGGAACTTGTGACACCAGGCAGATGATATTTCCAAGGGTGCACTATGGTGAAAAATATATGCCATCAAGGCGGAACCCAAAGGTGAAGGGGCAAACAAATGTAATGTGGACTGTCCCTCTCCTTTCTCCGAGGCAGCAACCATGCTCCAGCTTATCTGCATACCGTCATTGCTCATTTAAAATGTTCTTTGTGCGTATATAATGTTAACCGATAAAACAAGTGCACTCAGGTGATGGCAATCAGTCAACCATGTGCACTCGTTTTGCTGTTCATGACAAGGTATTACAAAAACATCCTAAGTAATGTTTGTAAACATTTATGCTCATTCTAACAAAAACAGAAATGTGTGCCTATTTACCTGATGGCACTGGATTTGATTAGATGGGATGGGATGGTCAGTAGGTGTCACCTATGTTTGAGTCACTGTTACAGCCCAAAGTTAAATAAATGTTTCCTACAGCCAGAGTGTGGAAATGGTGCTAGCGAAGCTAACTATCATGACTACAGGGTAGGGAGTACAAGCTAGGATCTGACCTTTATCAAGGTCACGAGCGAGTCCTTAAGCAACACTAAATATGCAGTTTGTAGAGCCTCTATGAATGGATCCACTCAAAGTTAGAAGGAAGGATCCATGCAAGGCAACCACAGGGACGACGTTTGCATAACTATTCAGGAACGTTCATCCATAAAACATTGTTTAATCCATAACTAATACCTTAAAATAACAAGTGGTACAAACCATTTTTGTTGGATATGTCAAACACACAGATATAGTATGGGTTTCATATGAATATCCTATTCATTTTCTGGTATGTTCAATACTGTATTTGATGTTATATATGTACACTGTATTACTATAATGTGAACTTAGCCAAAAAGCACAGAAGCACTGTACATGACTAAAGACAAGCATATACTCAACAAATAATAGCAAGAGGTGAGTCTTCAAATCTTTCCTGAATTGGAGCAAGAGCGCGAGAGTTACAGTTAGTACAACTAACTATAACTGAGGACTTTCAATGGTTTTGTATGAGTGAAATGTCAACCTAACTATAACATCCCTAAAACCTATGTTTTTTTCAGTGAGTTTCTAAGGTTTTTTAAATGCTAAATCCTGACTATAACCTGTCTGAAACCTATGTTTTTTCAGTGAATTTCAAAGGTTTTATAAATGCTAATTCCTACCTATACCGCCCCTGAAACCTATGGTTTTTTCAGTGATTTTCAAATGTTTTTAAATTATCATTTTTAAATATATTCATTGTTATATTTTGTTTATATTTTTCAACTACTTTTTTTAATCTTTTTATTTTTAGATGTTATTTATTAAATTATATTACACATATTTTTAAATGTATTTTTTTTAATTTGTATTTTCTTTTACTATTTGATATTATTAAAAATATACTTAAATTATTATTTTTTCTTTTTTGTTAAGTCCCGCACCCAAAGTGTACCCTGCTCGTTCACTGCGAGTCACGTGTCCTCCATTTTAGGATTGCTGTATAGGATCCACGTAGGGTGTGCGACGAGTACAACTTTTCAAACATGGATGATTTGCGACTTGTATGCGACTTATGGCGCATTTGCGAGATGTACATATTACGCCGCGTGACGGATGCACAGTAGCGCGTGATGTCGTATGCATATCGGACGCGGTGGGTACGCAACTCCCAGGAAATATTTTAATATTCAAAAACTTATATATATATCCAACACAAGAGTCGTCCCTTGCTTAGCAGGGCCCACAAGCAGATAAGTTCGAATTTCGGTTTTAATAAGCAGATATTCATTGCAGGGAATGGAAAACAAAGTCCAGTTTTCATAGTGCAGCCTGACGAGTTTCCTGCTCGACAGAGCACTTCCTCAGAGGCTGTATTCAACACTGTCTGGAGCAAAAGTCTTTTAAACTATTCTCACCTGCCCCAGTGGGCGTTGGCTCCCCCAGAGCCGGCTGGTGCATGTTTAATATGTGGTGAATGCATAAGTGCAGAACTATAGGAAAATACTGCAGCATGACACTGCAAACTATTTAGCTAAAGCATTTTGCGGTATTTCCAAAGCACAGGGATGCAACATTTATACATAAACTAGCAGCCCGTCCCGACGTTGTCCGGGTATGAATTGCTGCCGGCCAGTAGTATATTGTTTTGTAGGATTTCGTTTTAATAGCATTTCTTATCTGTGACAGGCCTGTGAAATGCTCCGATTCACAGTGCACTGCTGATGCACTTAAGAGTGCGCGTTCAGTAGTGTGTGAACTCGAGTTTCCCTACTTTATTTTTCCTTGCAATATTATATAGCGCAAACTCGACAACACAGCATGAGCACAATTTACATTACAGAAGAACACATTCATTTGTGGTAAGCACGGGGAGACAAAGTGATTTGCCTGGAATCACAGGATGTTGAGCTGATGCCGAGATTCGAACGTAGCTCCCCAGCTCTAAAGTTCGCAATTCTAGAACATGTGGCGGGAGGTGTGTCTAAAAGTGAATGTCAGTGCTGGCCATCAATGAGAGAGACCTGTGCATTTTTCAAATCGGTGGTAAAAAAATGAGTATGTTGCTGGAGATGTGGGCCGCCGTGCCACCAATGTACTTACCGGGGGAGGGTAAACACCCATTATTCTGCAAATTTCGTCCGCATACCATCACTCCACATAATTTCATTACGAAAGTACCATGACTCCGCAATGCCATTATAACGCATGGCATTACATTTTATATGCTTTTACCACGCATACATTTCCAACGAAATTCGTTGTAAATGCATGGATGGTAAAAGCATGTTTTTTTAATGTTTGGATAAGGTAAGTATGGGAATAGGGGTATATGTTTTGGGGTACTGAGGTATATGTTTTGGGGTATTTGGGTATTTGACGGGTTCAGATATCGTTTTGGGTTATGGGGTACAAGGGTAGTTTAAGGGTTTAGGGATAGGTATGGGTTTGGGGGTACAGGGGGATTTTTAGGGTTCAGGGCTAGGTTTGGGTTTTGGGGTACAGGGGTATTTTTAGGGTTCAGGGGTAGGTTTGGGTTTTGGGGTACAGGGGTATTTTAAGGGTTCAGGGCTAGGTTTGGGTTTTGGGGTACAGGGTTATTTTTATGGTTCAGGGGTAGGTTTGGGTTTTGGGGTACAGGGGTATTTCAGGGTTCAGGGGTAGGTTTAGGTTTTGGGGTACAGGGACATTTTTAGGGTCCAGGGCTAGGTTTGGGTTTTGGGGTACAGGGGTATTTTTAAGGTTCATGGGTAGGTTTGGGTTTTGAAGTACAGGGGTATTTATAGGGTTCGTGGCTAGGTGTGAGTTTTTGGGTACAGGGGTATTTTTAGGGTTTAGGGATAGGTTTGGGTTTTGGGGTACAGGGTATATTTATAGGTTTAAGATGGGTTAGTGTTTAAGGGTGTTGGGGTATTTTAAGGAGTAAGGGTGGGTTATGACTATGGGGTGCAGGGGTATTTAAAGGGAGCAGGGTGGACGCCCGGAGCTGTAATGTACAGAAGCTGGGAAGAAAAAAACAATGAAATATTAGGCACAACGCTCACTTTTTTGTCCGTAATCACGTGCCCCATACCCCCCCACGCCCTCAGCACACGCCCACAGAACACACAATATGAGACATGGCATAAAGGGCGGAATGTACCACACACCCCCAGCACACGCCCACAGCACAACGCAGACACGCCCACAAGGGACTATTTTGCTGGCACGGTTCTTTTACCTTTTATTTTCTTTTGAAAAAGACCTTTATTATACAGTTCTGAATTTAAACAGCGTACAGCCTACAACCCTTAGGGCCGGCTGCATCAAATATAATTTTTGTGCATCATCATCAGAAAAACACGCCCCATCGGCCGACAACATGGGGGTCCGGTGGCGTTATAGAGTAGTGTGTGTCTAGAACCTGCACTCTTACATCAGGTAGCATATAGGTCTATTTTCTTGTTTTTTAGAAACATTCCAACTTAAATGAACATATCAACAAAATCCAAATTGAAAGGCAGACACATCTGTTTGAGCATGTCACCTATTTGTTCTTGTGTGCGACACATAACGTCTCTGGGTAAAGCAGGGTCGCTCACAGCAATCTAGTAGCCACCTAGCACACTCTTGTGTGTTTCTCCCACTCGGGTGCCACTGCGGGTCAGGCCCCCAGACCTCCTTCTTTTACCTTTCAAATGTATATGGTGGGCGTCTGCATAGCCTATGTCCTTCTGCTGCAACTGCCCTTTGAAACGCTGTATTGGGTGTTGTGATTGGTGCTGTGGTTCCTGAGATTACCTGCCTCACAGGTTTGGGCTCTCTCTTTATTATATTAGTATAGATATGTTGCAAGTCTCTGCTTCCCTCTGCACAACTGCTTAAGTTGCAGTCATGTGATGGCACATGCACCCTTGCAGCAAGGTGAAAGGAAGTCCGTGTCATGCAGAGATTTTTATTATGGCACAAGTGACTTCTTTCTGCACAAAATATAATCAGAAAAGGCATTTTTCACCTTCAATATATGCTGTACATTGTAGCATATATTGAAAGTGAAAAAAGGATAAGTGAAAACAATTCTAATTGATGTGCTTTGCTACAACAATTGGAGGATGATACAGAATTCACAAACATAGCCGGATTTATAATTTTTGATAAAACTGGATATATGTCTTGTTCTATCACTGTTTTGTGCAAACACGCACAGTAAAATCCACTGAACACCTTTTTAACGGAAAGTGCTGTGTATAATGAGATTGTATTTAGATGGAAATCAAATGGTATATAAATGTCTTTTTCTCACTTTGTAAATAAGAAAGAGAGTTAACGTCTAGGCCAATTCTTAATATAGGAGTAAGTTTCTCTACTACTAACAGACAACAAGATACATTTATAAGTAGTTATGTTTTATGAAACTTAAAGCACATATTTATATATGACTGAAAAGAAGGGATAGGGCCTACTGTCACATGTAGAAAAACACTTATTGATGTGCTTTAAGTTAAATAGTTTTATTTCTTATAATTCCAAAATTACCAGCACCTACAAGACCACCATATCTCTCTATTATGTACTATATCAAGCCCTTAACTGGGGGATTTTGTTGCTTTTGGCTTGCTGACTCCTTGCTGCCCTGTGAAGCTCTTGGCCATTTTTGGACTCCCGTATTCGTGACCGGCTCCCTGCGCAGACCGCTGCTGCCTGGAATACACTACCCAGGAGGCAGCGTGGTCTCGCAAGGGGAGGTGGAGGAGGAGACGCTCCGGCACATTAGAGTCTCGGCGGGCTCCCGCATGGCGGGACACCCTTACCCTGGGGATTTTTTTGCTTTTGGCTTGCTGACTCCTTGCTGCCCTGTGAAGCTCTTGGCCATTTTTGGACTCCCCTATCTATGACGGCTCCCTGCGCGGACCGCTGTTGCCAGGACTACACTACGCAGGAGGCAGCGCGGTCTTGCGAGGGGAGGAGGAGGAGGAGACGCTCCGGCCCATAAGAATCTCCGCGGGCTTCCGCAGCACGGGAAATGCGCGGGCGAAGCCCGGGCCAAGGGCGGGCCTGTCTGAGCCCGGGCCAAGTGCGGGCCCGTTTGAGCCCGTCCGAGACAGGAGGAGACTGGGCTGGGCCACCCCCTGGACATTTACCGTAAGACTTTATACTGTCACCATATTATCGAACAATTGACTGTATAGTTGGCCCATTTACTGATAACACTTTGCATTTCGCACTGGGCTAATGGCATCAAAAAATGAGAATTGAAATAAGCATGCTAATAACTGGAACGGAGGCAGGTTACAGGAACATTAGATGCGTTCATAACCAGTGCCACTTCGGTCTTGGAGCATGAAAGTGCATTATCAGAACGTCGCATGTCGATAGAGCCCATGTATTTGAGGCGATCCTCACTGGGAGGTTTAGCTTTAGTCCCCTCCCCAGATCAAAGAACTACTCTTAATCCACTGGTAGAGGTTACTAGTGAACCACTTCAAAGCCAACCTGATGAATCAATCACAGCATACTCTAGTACCATTGCCGTGATTATTGATTCATCAATAGATAATACACCGAAAGATTCAGGCCTATGTGTACCCACCCAATTGACATCCACACATCCCACCAACCCGCAATTATTTAATCGACCATTGGTCGAGGGCCCTTATATCAAAAGGGAGGCGCTGTAAAGAAAACCAAAGTAACAAATGTGCCTAAGGCTGTGGCTAAATTAACTCTGGGTATTACTGCTAATACCTTCCAATCCGAGAAGATTGTTCTCCCACCCAATGTTATTCCTGTAAGAGTGGAAGAGCCATCTATAATTATGTCTCAAAATATAGAGGATTTAATGGAAAAAATGGAACAATTGGTCAAATCATTAATCCTACCATTATTGGAAAGATCTAAGAGGATTAGCGAGAAGTTAGGGCTGCTTGAAAAAGAAACTCAGGCTAACTCTGTACTCTTAGGAAAGTTAGTAGAATCTGGATTGAAACACCCAGGAATAGTAACTGTCCCCAGGGTAGAACAACTAACAATTCCCATTGAGACAACGGTAACATAAATAGATGTATCACCACAGCCAGTAAAAGGCATGCCAGGACGTGATACAATATTATCGGGCAGATCGAATTCTCACGAAAGTGGGGGAAGATTTGAGGTACAAGAGGTAGGGGATGATAGAGGTTTAGGGGTTGTAGAGAGGAAGAGTAAAAGTACTATATATGATAAAGAAACACAATATGGAGGTAAAGATAAAGGTCATCCTCAGAGACTAGATCTACCCCCGGAATCATACCCCTATGTAATTGTATTATCAGGTGTCCCGGAGCTGAAACATGAGAAAACCAAATCGTTTCATGAATTAAAAAATAAGGCAATGTTCTGGTTAAACAGAAACATACCACTTAGATGGATCTACAAGGCGAAATCCTAAATGTCCGTAGAGTAAGTTGGGTGGGACATAAGACTAAGGATATGGATGGGGATTGTATTATCATCAATTTTAGAGATCCCCATGTGGTTCAGTATATAAGTGGCTTTTACCACCAAAGAAGCATGGGGGGTATTTGTACCTTTGATTTAAGCTACTTTTATCCCTCCTCTTTCTATAATGGTTCTAGTTTTCGCGATAGATAGCGAGGTGGCCCTATTCTCTCATTCGAAAACCCCTTTGAAATCCGGTTTAATATACCAACAGGTAACCGCTATGAACTACTGTCTGGGCTTTGGGGGAGTAGATTGACCAGCTTTGGGGAAAGTAACTCCTAAACCCTAGGGAAATGGACTATCAGAAACGGCAGGGAAAGACCATTCTGTATTAACTTCTACGCAGACTTTAGTGGCAATTAGAGCAGATATGAAAATATTAAATATTGACACTATCAGCGAAGCAGTAAATAAGAATATTGGATTGTATAAAGATAACAAATGTGCCCATTCAGTAGATGCTCAGAGTATTGGGAATGAGAGAAATAAGCTGAATATGACTACCTGGTCCATTTTGTACTGGAATATTGCCAGTATGAGATCAAAACTAGGTAATCACCATTGGGTAAAATTAATAAATGAATACGATATTGTATGTCTACAAGAGACATGGGCGGTAGAAGTACACCATTCGAGTGGTTTTAAAACTTTTTTTACGCCAGCTATAGGCTCATTACATGGCCAAAGGCGGGTTATGCACCTATGTGTCCAACCGTCTTAAATGTGAAAAAATAGATATTATATGTAATAACAGATTCTATCATATAGTGAGGATACGTAGTAACAAAAAATTGTGCCTGATAATTGTGAACTTTTATAATAATGTTCCCTTGAATGCTATTCCAGTAGTGTTAAAAACTTTGAAAGCTGATATTAATAACCTGCAAGATAGGGAGAGTAAAGAGTCTTTGATTGTGTGGGGTGGTGACTTTAACTGTCCACCATGCAAGAGAGGAGAACAAGGGACATGTGGATTGACGCTGGATAGAGAAACCAATTTTATGCATTTTGATCACACTGCTAGTGGGGATCCTCTGAATGAAATTATATTTACATGTGATCTGGGTTTTGCAAATAAAATGTGCCAACCCGAGATCTCGTTTTCCCCAACTTTTAAAGGCAGAGGGGTGTTTTCGATAATTGATTTTATAATGATATCTTCACGTTATAGAGACAATGTCTTAAATTTTAAAACTTTAGAGGATCCTCTAAGTGACCATTTTCCTATTAGGGTCGAAATTATTAATCCATATTCTGACCCTGAGCATGATCATATATCGGGGCATTATCAGAGTAACGTTGCCCTAAATAGATTAAATGATTACGCATTGAAGTGGTCAAATGTAGTTCCAGATGACTTCCTATGTTAGTTAATTAAGAAGTGCGAATCTAGTTTTAATGCTTGTTTGAGTGAGGCAGTTGAAAATTCTGAAATAATTAAAAACTTTAAGTTAATCACCACACAGATTAAGGCCAGCCTGTGGGTATAAGTAAGACATTCTAAAGGGAAAAAACCTAGCTGGTTTGATACAATATGTAATAAGGCCTACTCTAACCTAAAATGTGCTTTAAATACCCCTGATAAGGATCGGACTTTAATCAGGGATGTGCGTAAGGCTTATAAGGCAGCTTTAAAGAGGAGAAAGTGTAGCGATCGCTACCATCGACAAGGCCAAATATAAAAGATTCCGTATTTCCAGTCCTTGGCGGAAACACTACAAGTCCCAGAAGGCCATCCGGCGCTGGGGGTTGGCTCAATGGGAGGACATTATATAAGCTCCACCTTCGGAACACAACGGGGCTTGTCAATCGTGTTCTGTAATTGCTCATAGTGGATGAGCCTTCCCGTTGCGAGTCGGATTCTTGAGGACGACGCCGATCAAAAGCCAGAGTGGTCAGTTGTACCTATTCTGCACTACGCCGATCAAAAGCCAGCGTGGTCATTACCTTGATCTGCACGCCGCCGATGAACAGCCAGCGTGGTCAGATATCCTGGAGATTCTCTGTTCCGAGGCATATCCAGTCGTGCAAGTACCCAGTGGAGTGCGGGCTCGCCTCCTCTTCTTTGTGTATTGTTTTCTGTTTAAAGCGGCATCAAAGTTGCCGCCATTTCTTGTTTACTTTGCGGGGAAAGTCTGTGTTCGTTGTCAGTGGCTACTGACGTTATCTGATTCTTGGTCTACTTAGTTCCACAAGGAGGATTGTGGTTCTTGTAAGCGTTGTGCTTCCACGCTTGTAGTTCGTAGTACAAAGAAGTATTTGTGCTTCGACCTGGGAGACAAAGGAGTGACATTAACTTCTCAGTACTTCTGGTTAAACTATTATTTTGGTACTTTGCTTGGAAATCCTTTAAGGATACTGGTGAGTAGGGAAGACTGGGGAAGAATCCTGGGTTCACATAAGTTCTGCTGCGGAACTAATCTTTTGTTCTCTGTCTCCTCCTCTGCCTGCAGTGTCCCTGTACCAGTAACCTCATGGTGTAACGACCAGACGATACCAGAAGTGCCATTCCCCGATGCCAATCCACCTCCCGGCCCCTATTCGTACAGGCTCAAACAGTGGGTATATTCCATTGTAGGGGTTTGTGCGGAGCGGAGTCGGAAGGACTATCGTCTATCGTCTCTGCTGGCCATCCGAGTAAGGTTAGTGGCGCTTGCGTATTCTTGCGCTGCTCTCAATCCCGACAGATTGACAAGCCCAAGAATACAGCCCAGCCTAGACGATGGATACGAATGCTATTCTCACCTCCCTGTTGGAGAGCTTTACGGGCCTTCAGCAGGAGGTCCAGAATTCCCGGATAGAGAACCAGGCTTTGTATAAAGAGATCTCTGATTTACGTAAAGACGTGTCAGATCTTGCCATGAGAGAGCCTGTGGTGAAACCATTGATTAGACCGGCCACTCTGCAGCCGCCTCCTTCCTTCCAACCCGGGGGTTCACTAGCAGCCCCTTCCACTTCTGCCGAAGCCACTCCGACGGTCCATATAATCCAAAATCATGGGATACCCCTGGCTCCTCCCGAAAGGTTTTATGGGGATCCACGGAAATTTGAAACCATTCTGAATCAATGCCGTCTGCATTTTCTATGCAAACCTATGGTCTTTCAGGACGAAGCATCCAAAACGGCTTTTCTGATGTCCTATATCACCACCTTTAACCGCCTTATCGTAGAAACAGATTGGCCGGCTCAGAAACAAATCTCCTTGTTTTACCAGGGACTTAGGGGTGAACTGAAGGATGTATTAGCACAGGTGGTGCAATTACCTACTACCTGTGAGGAATTAATAGACCTGACCGTCCAACTAGATCACCGGTTACTGGAGCGAAAAGGGGATAGAAAAGGGGCGGATTATCGATACCCTTACCCCTTATTTAAAACCCGGCAGGGGGTTGAAGAAAAAGCAAAGACACCAGAAGGACCGGAACCCATGCAAAAAGGGGGAATACGTGGGCCTCTCGCCGGGGAAGAAAGAGACAGGAGACGGAGGCTTAAGCTCTGCCTATACTGTGGCAAAGGGGGGCATTTCATTAATGACTGTAGAGCTAGGAATTACGTTCCCGGGAAAAACCCCCTTCCCAGAGGGCAGGCTGCTCTCAGTTCTAGTGAGCCGGCGGAAAACTGACGGTCTTGAATCATATAGAGACCTCTGATTCGAGACGACCTCTAGATACGGTCTCCCCCTATGTAGCCAATACCCTCCACCCTGCATTCGCCCATATGAATGTGAGTGTTTCGCTCTGGGTTACCAATCAGAACCCTGTAAGGGTGGATGCCTTGTTAGATTCAGGGGCAACCGGAAATTATATAGACCAGACCTATGCCTTCCGCATGGGTATCCCCTGTAAAAAGAAACCAATACCTGAAACACTGAAAACAGTGGATGGCACGGTACTAACTTCAGGCCCGGTCACCTACCATACGCTGGCCCTATTAATGAGATTCGGTGAGGATCACTGTGAGTTCATCCAGTTTGACCTGATTGATGCCCCTCAGTTCCGACTCATTCTAGGTATGCCTTCGTTGACACTGCATAATCCGTTGGTGAGCTGGGCTTCCCGTACCGTGAGTATGACATCCGAGTATTGCAAGGAACATTGTCGAGAAGGCATACATCGAGATTTCCCTCTTGTTCCCTCTCTCGCTACCTTCTTAGCAAGCGAATGTACAGTTGATTCCTATTGTTGTGCCACCACATTACCAGATGAATACCAGTCCTTTCATGCCTTGTTCGACAAACAAAAAGCTACCCAATTACCTCCTCATCGCACCTACGATTGTCGGATTGACCTCGTTCCGGGTGCAGACATCCCTTGCAGTAGGGTGTATGCCCTGACAGAAAAAGAAACACTATATCTCAAAACCTATATCGAGGACAATCTAGCGTCTGGGTTCATAAAACACTCCACCTCCCCGGCCTCGTCACCCATGTTCTTCATACCGAAGAAGGATTGCGAGGAATTGAGACCATGTATTGACTACCGAGCCATTAACAGGGTGACCATCAAGAACCGATATCCTCTTCCCCTGATTCCTGTGTTGATGGATCAGTTGAAAGGTGCGCGCTATTTCACGAAACTCGATCTCCGAGGGGCCTATCATCTGGTCCGCGTGATGAAAGGAGACGAATGGAAGACTGCTTTCAGAACTAAGTTTGGTCTCTACGAATATCGAGTATTGCCCTTTGGCCTCTGCAACGCCCCAGCCGCCTTCCAGTTCTTTATGGACGAAGTGTTAAGGGGGTGTTTGGAGACATTTTGCGTGGTCTATATAGACGATATCTTGATCTATTCGGTGTCTCTGGCAGACCACATTACCCATGTGAAAATTGTGTTGGAAAGGCTCCAACAAAACTCCCTGTATGCCAAACTGGAGAAATGCCTTTTTCATGTCCAGCAGGTAGCCTTTTTGGGATATGTTATTGACGCTCACGGATTCCGAATGGACATGAGTAAGGTGAAGGCCATCATCACATGGAAAACGCCACGGAACGTTAAATCTGTGCAAAGCTTTCTCGGTTTTGCCAATTACTACCGGCGTTTTATACAGGATTTCTCCAAAATCATCCATCCCATCACGTCCCTCTTGAGAAAAAATGTTCCTTTCCAATGGGGAGAGGCGGCCGAAACCTCTTTTCAACTCCTAAAAGAGAAGTTTACACAGGCTCCCATCCTTCGTCATCCAGACCCCAAGATGCCGTTTGTATTGGAAACTGACGCCTCTCTGTTTGCTCTGGGTGGTGTCCTGTCCCAACTCCATCCCACCTCGGGTCAACTCCACCCGGTGGCGTACTACTCTAAGAAGCTCACCCCGTGCGAGATAAACTACACGATAACAGACAAAGAGCTCTTAGCCATCAAAAGAGCATGTGAAGAATGGAGACACTACCTCCTCGGGGCGTTGCATACTGTAGAAATCATCACAGACCATCGCAGTCTACTGTTCCTAAAGACGGCGAAGGCTTTGACTCCTCGACAATTGCGATGGACCCTCTTCTTCTCGGACTTTGATTTTGTGATCAAATACAGACCAGGAACTCGTAATGGAAAAGCTGATGCGCTCTCCAGGATGGGAGAAGAAGAAGCGGCAACCTCGACAGAACCCCCTTTTATTCTAAAAGGGATAGAACCACCAGAAACAGCTATCGCCTTGATCACTTCCGAAGATTTTCTGGATGACGTTCGAGTCGCCCTAACGGACCAGGATGTCAATGCTTGGGTACAGGATGAGCCCGACAATCGATGCAAAAAAGATAAGCTGGCCTATCATTTCCAGGCCTTATATGTCCCCGCCTCTGCGTTGCAACGCAAAGTCCTGGAATGGGCGCATGATTCTGTTTTAGGGGGACACATGGGCATTTACAAAACAATCGCTAACGTGGAACGATCCTTCTGGTGGCCTGGTGTCAGGTCTGATACCAAAGAATATGTGAAGAACTGTGCGGTCTGTGCCCAGGGGAAAGCCAGTCACATCAAACCACCGGGACTGTTACGTCCATTACCGATTCCACCCAAGCTGTGGCACACTCTGTCCATGGACTTTATCGTAGAGATGCCCCCGTGTGAGAAGCAAACGGTCGTGCTGGTGGTAGTTGACCATCTTACGAAAATGGGCCACTTCATTTCTTTACCTGGTCGGCCTTCCTCCAGTGAATTAGCCAAAGTCTTCCTCCAACACATCGTCCGTCCACACGGATTGCCGAGAGTGGTGATTACGGATAGGGGGACGCAATTCACCTCCCGTTTCTGGAAGGCTCTATGTACCATTTTGCAGATCGACGCTCGTCTCTCATCAAGCTATCATCCGCAAACGGATGGCAAAACGGAACGTCTAAATCAGACGTTGGAGAAATACCTGCGATGCTTCTCGTTACAGAACGACACAGATTGGACCATCCTCTTGTGGTCGGCGGAGTTCGCCTACAATAACGCAGTACATTCAACCTTGGGATGTTCCCCCTTCTTTTGCCTCTATGGATTCCATCCAGACATGCTTCCCTTTGAATGGCCGGCCGAATCTTTGGTTCCTGCCATACATGAACATCATGCTCATCTTCGGGCTATTCTGATCGAGGCTCGGAACAATCTGGAGAAAGCCCAAGCAGCTCAGAAGATGTTCGCAGATAAAAGACGCACCCCTGAACCTGAGTATAAGGTGGGGGACAAGGTGTGGCTTTCTACACGCAACCTGCATCTTAAAGGACTTACGAAGTTGAAGCCTAAGTATGTTGGTCCCTATGGCATATGTGAGAGGATAAACGCTGTAGCCATGAAACTCTCGTTGCCAGTGTCTTGGATGATTCATCCTGTATTTCATGTATCGCTCCTACGTCCGTGTCTTCCGAGCGTGAGGTTGCCTGATCGTCCTCTTCCAGTGGAAATCGAGGGCCACGAAGAATATGAAGTGCGTTCTATTCTGGATTCTTGCTTGGTCCGAGGCCGGATCCAATACCTGGTGGATTGGAAAGGGTTCGGCCCCGAAGACAGGACCTGGGAACCCTTGGACCATCTCCATTGTCCCGATTTGGTAGAACAATTCCATGAGCAGTTCCCCGGAAAGCCGGGACGTCCGCCGGGACGGCGGTCCACGAGAGGGGGTTCTGTAGCGATCGCTACCATCGACAAGGCCAAATATAAAAGATTCCGTATTTCCAGTCCTTGGCGGAAACACTACAAGTCCCAGAAGGCCATCCGGCGCTGGGGGTTGGCTCAATGGGAGGACATTATATAAGCTCCACCTTCGGAACACAACGGGGCTTGTCAATCGTGTTCTGTAATTGCTCATAGTGGATGAGCCTTCCCGTTGCGAGTAGGATTCTTGAGGACGACGCCGATCAAAAGCCAGCGTTGTCAGTTGTACCTATTTTGCACTACGCCGATCAAAAGCCAGCGTGGTCATTACCTTGATCTGCACGCCGCCGATGAACAGCCAGCGTGGTCAGATATCCTGGAGATTCTCTGTTCCGAGGCATATCCAGTCGTGCAAGTACCCAGTGGAGTGCGGGCTCGCCTCCTCTTCTTTGTGTATTGTTTTCTGTTTAAAGCGGCATCAAAGTTGCCGCCATTTCTTGTTTACTTTGCGGGGAAAGTCTGTGTTCGTTGTCAGTGGCTACTGACGTTATCTGATTCTTGGTCTACTTAGTTCCACAAGGAGGATTGTGGTTCTTGTAAGCGTAGTGCTTCCACGCTTGTAGTTCGTAGTACAAAGAAGTATTTGTGCTTCGACCTGGGAGACAAAGGAGTGACATTAACTTCTCAGTACTTCTGGTTAAACTATTATTTTGGTACTTTGCTTGGAAATCCTTTAAGGATACATGGGGTGGATAAACTGGTGAGTAGGGAAGACTGGGGAAGAATCCTGGGTTCACATAAGTTCTGCTGCGGAACTAATCTTTTGTTCTCTGTCTCCTCCTCTGCCTGCAGTGTCCCTGTACCAGTAACCTCATGGTGTAACGACCAGACGATACCAGAAGTGCCATTACCCGATGCCAATCCACCTCCCGGCCCCTATTCGTACAGGCTCAAACAGTGGGTATATTCCATTGTAGGGGTTTGTGCGGAGCGGAGTCGGAAGGACTATCGTCTATCGTCTCTGCTGGCCATCCGAGTAAGGTTAGTGGCGCTTGCGTATTCTTGCGCTGCTCTCAATCCCGACAGAAAGGATGTCCTTAAGAGGGAAGCTTGGGACGCCTCCCAATCCCAAGACATGACAGCCTTCTGGAAGTCAGTAAATGCACTGTTTTTTAATGATAATTCTAGGTTAAGGATTGAGATTGCCATTGCCGAAACTGAATAAATTAGGTTCTTTTAAACCCTATGTAGTGCATCAACCTTGACAGAAAAATGTTTGTTGAGGAAGCAAAGCAGGGTATGGTTAGCATGACTAGCCCGCAAAATACCAATGTACATTTGAACATAACTCTGCAAGAAGTGATTCTGAGCATCAAAGCTAGCCTGGGGGGAAAGGCACCGGACCCAGACAGTGCTCCGGTGAACATTTTCAAGAATAATATGACCCTATGGGCACCACTACTTACTAAACTTTTTAATGATTCCTCTGCAGATGGATTAGTATCGACATGGTATGAGTCTATTATAGTTCCGATATTTAAAAAGGGCGATAGAACTAGTTGCGCATGCTATCAGACTATATCATTCATAGACTCAACAGTCAAAATCATTGGTAGAGTTATTTTAAATAGGTTACAAATATGGGCAGATGAACATAGGATGCTTAGTGACCTACAATATGGATTTAGGGAAGGCGCTGGCACTGTGGATCAGTGCCTTAACTTGTATATACTCCTAGAAAAATACACCGAAGCAAAAGGAGGAAGAATGTTTTTAACCTTTGTGGATTTATCTTCCGCTTTCGATTGCGTTACCCATAGTAAGTTGTGGTTAATTCTGGAACATCTGGGGGTGGAGAACAATATTATCCAATTCCTCAGGGATCTGTATAATGGTGCTACGGCTACAATAAGATTTGGTAAGAATGGCGAGTGCACAGATCCGTTTAGCATTTCTAGACGTTTGCCCCATTTTTATTTTCCATCTACATTAACGACTTAGAAAGAACTCTGCTTCAGGAATGTCAGGATATGCCACTGGCATCAAACTGTTCAATATCTGCATTAATTTATGCTGATGATGCAGTATTATTGGCTAGAACTCCACAGGCGATGCAAAAAAATGGTAACATCATTTACAACCTTTATGGTCAAATTGGATTTGAAAATCAATTGCACCAAAACTTTCTGCATGAACTGTGGTTCAGGGGCAGAGAAGAAGAGGAAAACTATGTACATTGGTTCTAATCCATTGGATTTTACTCAAACCTTTCCCTACTTGGGAATTATGTTTGAACGGTCTGGCCAATGAGTTAACACAGTAAAAACCAGGAGGCTGCTGTTCTCCAAGTCTATAATGGCCCTTCAATCATTTAGCAGAAAAATGCGGAAGAGACCTATTAAAGAGCTCTTATGTATATATAAGGCAGGTTGTGTTGCAATAGCTATATATGGTGCAGGAATATGGGGCACTCCAATGTGAAAAATCTACAGGTGACTAAAAATAATTTTCTGAAATATCTCTTATCAGTACCAGATGTTTTGTCCACCCATAATTGCCATGCAGAACTTGGACTTCGGTTTTTGCAAGATATTATTATGGTACAACCTGTCCTTTTGTGGCACAGGGTTTGGACCACTGAGGAATGCTCTTTTAACCGATTTATATTGATTGATGCAATAAAACTTGATCATGCACACAAGATAAAATGGTTACAGTATATTAAGAAGTTCCTCGCTCAAATAGGAGCCCTTGTTGATGACCCGGATTTCGAAGGAAGGAGTTAAAAAAACTCTGTGTAACTCACTTGGAGGATGCTGTGGAATTAAAAAAAAAAACTGTAATTTCACATCAACTGATTATGACCATGAATGTCATTCAACCATATATTGCTTTACAGATGAGAGACTTTGAAAGGTTTCTATTAATTTGTTTCAGATTAAGTATTTTGTATAGGTTATTAAGTTTTCCTAACGTAAATGATTGGTCAAAGCAACTTATCAAGTGTCCTTGTGACGACTTGTCCAATCAATCAGATATGCATATTTTACTTTTTTGTAAATGTTATACTATGTCTAGAAAAATTATGCCCATATTAAAGTATATGGATTTTAGACAATGCCGACCTGCCTTTTTAGCAATCCAGAAGCTTGATAATATATTTAGTATTGCATCCGTCGCAGCTTTTCTTAAAAATGTTTTTATTTCAAGGAAATCAATACATTTTTAAATTGTAATGAGCCTAAAGTATAAATTTGATTCTGTATGTATTTGGATATTTCTTAGTTTTTATTCACTTTTTTAACATAATATGATGTGATTTTATTTTACTTTCATGGTTATTTGTGCATTATAACGGAATAAAGTCATTTGATTGATTGATTGACTAGGTCAATTCTTAATATAGGAGTAAGTTTCTCTACTACTAACAGACAACAATACACATTCATAAGTAGTTATGTTTACCAAACTTATAGCACATATTTGTATATGACTGAAAAGAAGGGATAGGGCCCACTGTCACATGTAGAAAAACACTTAGTGATGTGCTTTAATTTAAATCGTTTTATTTCGTATAATTTTAAAATTACCAGCATCTACAATACCACCATATCTCTCTATTATGTACTATATCATGTATTTTGCAGACACCTGTTCTGAAGCTCTGAATTCTCTAGCACAAATCTAGTCCATCAATCTTCCAATTTTTTCAACTGTTTGCAAACACAGTCCATTGTGCATTTTAAGACTTTCCTCAGCAGTATTACAACTAAAAAGCAGTACACATTTTATTCAGTTATTTTTTAGAATGTAAAGTATACTAAATTCCATATTTTAGAATTAGGATCTGTAAAAGATAAGAAAAAATAGTTAAAACATGTAATAATACATGTATAACAGCACAGAATAATTTTTAACATTTTACAAAGTAATTTCTTTGCCTCTTTTACTGTTCTCAGAATATATTGAATTTCACTAGAAACCGTGATTTTAATCTTATTCATCACATACCAGCGGGCAAAAAAAACCCCAATCAATTAGATTGTTGTAAATGTTGTTGGTTAAAATTATACACCGAGACAATGTGCAACAAAAAGTCCATAATTCAAAGAAATACTTTTCCTTGAGGCCAAATTGTTTTTTGCAGTCATTTTTATGTAAATTGTCGAATGGTTATTCTATTAAATCAAAATGATAAATTCCTCTGAGGCTGAATTATCTTCCTAAAACTTTGGCTTTAAAAATATTAGGTAGGAATTTGGTAATTTGAAAGGCAAACGTTGTTTGAAAACCAACTCAGCATCATTACAAAGAGTCCAGCCTTTGGTACTTTTTAGATAGGCAGTGTAATGTCCAGATGTTTTTGAAGGACCATTGGAAAAAATTATTGCTACTGCTACAAAACTCCTTCCTGATATTGATAGTTGAGTAGCTACAAAATGTTTATTAAAGTGTCTAATATTCTTCTGTCAACTGTACAACGTTGCATCATTAAAATTATACATTGTCCATATCTTTGTATAAATAATGTTGATAACATTTCTGACTTGCATTGGCTACACTCCATTTTTTGATCTGCAGCTTTAACTAATTTATTGAAAGACACTGATTTACAGTCCGGTAATGTCAAATGTAGAGATCTTTCAGTATCTACATTAGTACTACATGTATACATACAATTTTCACATTGATGTTCTCATTTATAAGAAAGGCAAAAAATATTCTCTATGTCTACACCTTCATTTTCCAATACAGTAAGCATATACATTAGAAATTCGTGAGCATCTTGTTGGATATTTTGAGTAAATTGTGTAGACCCAGAACATACATCCAAAAGAAAACGAACATTCACGAAAATGGACATCCAGTTTGTATTTTACTTGTTTCATACACAGAATGCAACGAGAAACAAAAAAAATTTTCCCGATTCTCCATAAATTGCTGTTGCAAAGCTTCAGGAAAAAAAAACATTGACCACTACATTAGCATAGCAGTTGACACCAGAACTATTTTCAAACTGATAACCAACAATCTCTTCAACAGTGTGCGTTTTCTTTTTGCTTGCAATCACAACATTATCCTGTATTTTTCCCTTCTCTACACCTTCAGTACAGATATTCCCATACCTTCTTTTTCAACCAATCACACACTTTTCAAATATAGGATATTGACCTAAATTGGCAGCATATGTTCTTCTTAATCTATTATACTCTTTGACACAGTTGGCATCTGCAGTAACCTTTGTATCATAAAAATCAATCAAAAACAAACCAGATATTGTTCTGACTCGCAACAGAGCAACATATCCCATACCGTATTTAAACACAGTATTTCTAATGTTCACCAAAACACAGTAAACACTTAAACCTTGAGATTTATGAATAGTCACTGCATATGCCAAAGAAATTGGAAACTGTTTTCTATGGACATATAAATCTTTAAGACGCAAGCAAAAAAACGAACTGAACAATGACCAATTTGTTTAACTTTTTCAATCTGATCAAATTTAATTTTTTAAAAATCAATACCATCTTTATTCAAATAATTAACAAAATCCACAACTTTACCCATTGCTCCATTAACTAAACCTTTTTCTACATCCAAATTATGCCTTAAAATGACTCAACAATTTCTACATGCGTATACATTCTTTTCCAAACCAGCAGTTTCAGATATAGATTTTTCTAAAGAATCCAATTTTGTCTTCATTTTTTCTGTCAAAATAATAGTGATTCCTTCATGCTCTATTTTATTGATGGCTTCCATTTTTATTATTTCTTCATTTTCCAGTTTCAAAAGTTGTTAGTTGAATATACAACACTCAGGCAGTGTTGGCATTAAGCTGATTACAGATTTGTTTTCTGCAATTTTCATGTATATTTTCTCAGGAACTACGTTTTCATTCGGAAACAAATTGGAAAATAATCGAGTTTGCAAAGCTTGTTTTCCATGTTCAGTCAGTAGTCCCATTCTAATATCTTGGAGAATAGTTCCATTATCAACATCATTTGCTTGTCACATATTTGTAAGGAGTTCTTTGCATTCAAAGTATGACCAAATGTTCATGTTTCCAACACTACCGAGAGACTTTCTGGTGTCTTCCTGTGCAAGTGTTTTAAATACTGGTTGTCCTTTTACAGGAGTCAGTTGCAGTAGATCTCCAAAAACTATGACATGTTTTCCTCCAAATAACACGTCATACTCTGTTTTAAGAATTTGCTGCATTCTTAAATGCACAAAGGCAAAGATTAAGTTTGATACCATGCTTACCTCATATATAATGAGAAGTTCCATTTTCGTCAAGACTCCTAAAACTTCACAACGAGCTTCTCCAGATAGCTTGTGGTATTCAAATTTGTTTTCATGCTCCACAGGTAGCATTAGTAAATGACCATGGGCGATTTCCGATCCGAGGAGACCAGGATTACTAAGGGGGTGCCACAGGGCTCCTGTTTGAGCCCTACATTATTCAACATCTATGTGGCCCCCCTGGCTAATATCCTGAGAACCTTTGGTTTTTGCCCAGTGTCATACGCTGACGATACCCAGCTGCTCTTTCCCTTTGACCATCTTACTCCAGAGGTATTAAATTCTTTCTCTGAGGGGATGAGAGCAGTTTCCCAGTGGATGTCTTTGAATATGTTGCAGTGCAATGTTTCAAAGACAGAGGTTATGCTTTTCGGTGAGGCTAAGATCTGCTGGGCTCCTGACTGGTGGCCTTTAGATCTAGGCCCAGTCCCCGAGCCTAAGCAGACAGTCAAAAACCTAGGGGTCCGTCTGGAACAAGAACTTAGCTTGAAGCAGCATGTCACCAACATTGTTGGATCTTGTTTCCGGACCATCGGATTGCTGCGTAGAGTTTTTCCATTGCTTCCAGACACCATTAGAAAGACCCTGGTCCAGGCGTTGGTTATCAGTCGCCTTGACTATTGTAATGGTCTCCTGTTGTCCGCTAATGAGGAGGACCTGGATAGGTTACAGGTTGTGCAGAACACCGCAGCCAGACTGGTTCTAAATGCTCCCCCGAGAACACCTTCAAAACCTCTTCTTGCCAGGCTTCATTGGCTTTCCATCCATCAGAGAGTTGTTTTTAAGATCTGTTGTACGGTCCACAAAGGACTTCATGGTTTGGGTCCCTCCTATCTGGCAGACAAGTTTGTGCCGTACGTTCCTTCTCGTGCTCTACGGTCCAGTGACCAAATGCTTCTCACGATTCCTAGGATCAAGCGGGTGAGGCAAGGGGGTAAGGCCCTGTCTGTGAACGGACCAAGGATATGGAATGGTCTCCCTCTCCAGCTTAGGCAGCTTGAAAATCATCTGGCCTTCAGAAAAAAGCTGAAGACGTTTTTGTTCCAGGTCTAACCACACAGTTTAGGAACTAGATTGGAGCCTTGGAATTCGATCTGCTGCAGGTTCAGCAGTCAAATAGCGTGGAGATACTCTATTCAAGCGCTCTACAAACCCGCAAAATAAATAAATAAATAAATGTAATGTAATTCCTTTGATATTGTGTGCTGCCAACCCAGTTGGAGCAGTGACAACACAAGACAAATGCGACTCAGTTGTTTTCTGTAGATAACTTGTTATTACTTTAAATAAAAAACTTTTTTCTGTTCTAGCTTCTCCACTCACATACCTACGGATAGGTTGAAATGATGTGCATGAGCACTCTTTCTTTTCATGAAGTAATCCATGGTCAATCTGTTGTCTCACTTGGTCATATATTTCTTTCTCTTCAACATTTAGTTGTTTTTCCAAGTTTCCTAAAATTATTATATCTTCTTGAGCTTGATGCATTGCTTTTTCCACCTCATTCATTGCGATTGATGCTTCATTTTCAACAATTGGTTGTCCTAGTGGATCTTGACTCAGCGTAGCATAACTTTGACTGTCTTGAGAACTGTCTCTAGCAATTCCAGCTGCAATTGTAGCTTCTTGATCAATTTCCTTGTTCAACATTTTCACATAATTTGCAAAAGCACTGCATTGTATGATATCTTTACAAGCATTAAAGGAAACTTCATAACTCTATAAATCTCCAAGTAATTCCAGATCTGAACGCCATGGTTTGAATAGTTGTAAAAGAGCTAAATAGTAAAATTCCCACTTTGTCAGCAGTGTCGCAACTCAGTTTTCTGTCATTAATTACATTTCCTTTTGTTTGTTTCACCAAACATCCTTTAGAACCAATGAGTCCATATTTTCCATCATTGATGTTCTCTGTAGTATTCTGTTTAAAAGTGTAGTTTTGCAGCACTTCATAGAGACACATGTTCCCAAGATGATGACTTCTGTTTGGGAAATATGTGTCCAACATATTCGTTTTAAAAATATCTGTACTTTCTAGATATTTTTCTGCTAAATATTTACTTTCTGGTACAGATTTCAGTACTCGATTTCGCATTGGTGCAAGACCTAGACTCACCCAAATGATTATTCTAGATTTAAAGTAAAGACTTGCAGAAGATAACCGATCTGAGCATTCATAGGCTCCAATTTCTCAATGGGATAACATCTTCAAACACCAACTGTATAATTTCATACTTAGAGACTTCTCGTGAGAAATCTCTTCCCAAATTTCTTTCAATTCCGTCTTTTGTGATTTTGTAGTATAGGATGTTACATATCGAGCAACAGCAATGGAATTGTCCGCTATATACTGAATATCCATTTTAGCATTCCACATGGACAAAATAACTGGACTGTAATCATTTATGTATTTTGACTCTTCATTTCTTCTTAAGTTGTAGATATATTTTGGAGATTTTCTTGTGATAGTATGTCGCAAAGATGACATAAAACTGTTCACTCTTCCTTTGGATATTACAGGACTTGGAAATGCAAAACAACATTTGGTATAGAACTTGTCCTTAGATTTGTACTTTCGTCAACAGTATTTTCCACATCTGTGGCTTTGGAATCGTAAGACTTGTGCTCTTAAGTTGTTTTCTTCTCTGCTGTTGGGTACAGCACATGTGGCATATATTTCAATGAAGAAAAAACAGTATCACCCATATCTGTTCCAAATTTAGGAGCGTCAATAATCCATAACAGCATATGTATATGAGGAGCACCTCTTGCTTGCCACTCCTTTCTCCAAAAGAAATCCACAACTTCTCCAAGAGGAGGATTTTGTTTATTGCAGATAAAAGACACCATAGCCTCAAATCTATGATTGAAATACCTGCACACAATAACAGGATCCAAAGAGAACAATTCTCCAGGTGTCCTGTATTTAATATTTTTTACATTGGAATTTGCCTCTCGAAGAAATTCTAGCAAATCATCCCAAGCATATTCATGACAGCTTAGGGTAAGGAACCATGTTGGAGTTACTAAGTTTGGTACCATACATTTCAGTTCTCCATGACGATGGTACCAATATTCATTAGTGCCACTCTGCATGCCATCAGATTAATGAGCTGAGATTTTAGATGATCATCTCTCTGGTGCACTTTATCCATAAAATCTTTTGCAGATGCATTTTGCAGATGAATTCCAGTTTTTAAAATGTGATTGACTATATATGAAATTCCAGACAAGTCACTTTCAAACAAAAGATGAAATATATAGGGTATACATTGTCGAAATTCTGCATATAATCTTGTTGTCCGATATTCAGATGCAGGAATCTGCACAGGAAGTTTATCATATCATCCTCTTTTTCAAGTTGTAAACAACTGCAGAAAACAACGAGCTTCCAAGCTCTCTTCCCATACACTCATGGGACTTGCCTTTGCTTTTTTCATTTGGAACAACTCAATAGTGTTCCCCATCACTTCTTTTGAATGAAGTGGATGCACACTGTAATGTTCATAGATTTCTTCACATCTTAACATGTCCACTTTTTCAATTTGTTCACTTGACGTTTCAGTATCTTCTGTTAAAACTATTTCATCTCCCATATAAACATTCTTATAGTATGTATTGTTTTTTATCAAATACAATGTTGCCTTTTGCACTTTTCAACATCCACTAACACCTGTCAGATTTTCTTATTCTTAGTCGGCACACCATTAACAAGAATAACTAGTGGTTCACTTTCTACACTCTCTACACCAATCGTTTCAATATTTTTCTTTAAATCTAACAGTAAATACACAACTCTTCCTTTTAATCCTCTTTGTAAATCTGAAGGAGGCAATTTACCTGTTTTAGGCTTCATACGAACAATAGCCTGAAACGGTTGCACACATTGAATGAGAATAGTCTCATAGGTGTTTAAATCTATAAATTCTGGAGGAATAGCAACTAACTATAAATTATTATGCACAGCTCTAGCGGGCATTTTATTATCATCTAATTTATCATAACAATATTTACTAATACACTGATCAGAACCCAAATCAAAACAATTCTCTACCAACAAATAAGTTGCATATTCCTTCCACTTATCATTATTTTCTTTTTCACTTTTTAAATACAGATCCACACTAATAGTCTGATTTTTATAGTTAGTTCGCCGACAACAAATACAAGAAAAATGTGGCCTTTCACTTGAAATCACCTTAAACTTTGTAATTTCATTTTCAAAATGGTTTGTACAACTATGTTTAACATTCTCTACAACATGTTCTTCTATTATTGTCTGAGTTTCTTCACTCTCTTCTTCAGGACCAAAGTAACAAAACTCAATATCATCACAAACCTTTTTCACATCTGATACTGATCCACGCAAAATAGCATTATTCAACTCATTTAACTTATGGCTGAGATACCCGCCACCCCCTCTCAACACAAATCCCCAAGGATGGGAAACCGGAAACAATTCTGAAGTTTTTGGAAGACGGGAGGGAGTGACCCTCCCGGACGTATTTATTAAAATATGAAACAAAATTAAAACAAAATTAACAGTTTCATATTATGTACAATTTCATAACCACATTGCGATGTTTGGCTAACCTTAACATATTCTCTAATACAAAGGTCCTCCTAGCCGAACTAACATCCTACAAAACATTTACTTGAAATTTTGAAATTGTACATCCGAACGTTTAAGGGCCAACGGCAAGGTCGTAACCGGTGTCAAGATCCCTAACCCAGAAATATCCCCCTCACTTGTGAGGGGCGGCACAGAGGCGTACCTCAAGTGCAACTTACCAATTTCCCTTGACTTGACGGGGGCCCCCATAAAACTCGACGGCACTTAAAGGTCGTACGAGGACTCGTGTGAGGTATCTAGAAGGTAGCATAGACCCCCCCCCAAACCCCACACAACTTACCACATCTGCCGTCGCAGACGTCCTGGCCCCGGGAAATTCCCCAGGAGGGGGCTGTAACCCCTCCTACCCAGGAAGGGGTCTTGACCGCCTTTCCTTTCCTTTCGGCGACCCATCCTTAGAAGGGACCGCCTCCCCGTTGAGGGGCCAATGGCCACCTTCCCCGCGCGCTCCCATCCGTAATGGGTGACGCCCACTCATAGGGATCTTCCAATTAGTGCTCACCGATCATGACCTTACCGCCCGACCAAAATAAATACGACAATGCTAACTAAATTACAAATGACTAATTCTAAAAGACAGTAGCAACAACAACTTTATTAAATGCATGCTTACTCAGGGACACTAAAGCAGAATTACTTTATTTGCGAAACATAACACCAATCGACCATTCTTTATTGCATACTCAAAGTCATCACGATAATACGACAACCTGCAAACGAAAAAATCAGAATTAACATCAAACTTTATTCAAAACCAATCGCTGTCTTCAGGGGCTGGTGGGTGGGTCAAAATTGGCTCTTCGTTCCGTCTCGAGCTCCCGTGCAGCGAGGAGGTGCAGCTTCAGAGCACAGGAACAAGAGGATGCCTTCTGGTCTTAATTCTCCTTTTATCCGTCTTCAGGGCGGGCGTAAACCCGCCCCTGCCTGCCCAAGGGCATGGCCAGCCGCGTCCGTGTCTAGGCCAACCCACTCTAGGGCGGGAAAAGGCGCGCCCCGGCTACGCCGCTTCGGGCATACCAGCCGAGACTCGCCTCCCGCCCAAGATGGCTTCCCGGGGGGATCGTGGTACTCTGCCATATGTTCGGGGGGACCGAATGGTCGCCCCTTTCCATATGGCTGAGATACCCGCCACCCCCTCTCAACACAAATCCCCAAGGATGGGAAACCGGAAACAATTCTGAAGTTTTTGGAAGACGGGAGGGAGTGACCCTCCCGGCCGTATTTATTAAAATATGAAACAAAATTAAAACAAAATTAACAGTTTCATATTATGTACAATTTCATAACCACATTGCGATGTTTGGCTAACCTTAACATATTCTCTAATACAAAGGTCCTCCTAGCCGAACTAACATCCTACAAAACATTTACTTGAAATTTTGAAATTGTACATCCTAACGTTTAAGGGCCAACGGCAAGGTCGTAACCGGTGTCAAGATCCCTAACCCAGAAATATCCCCCTCACTTGTGAGGGGCGGCACAGAGGCGTACCTCAAGTGCAACTTACCAATTTCCCTTGACTTGACGGGGGCCCCCATAAAACTCGACGCCACTTAAAGGTCGTACGAGGACTCGTGTGAGGTATCTAGAAGGTAGCGTAGACCCCCCCCAAACCCCACACAACTTACCACATCTGCCGTCGCAGACGTCCTGGCCCCGGGAAATTCCCCAGGAGGGGGCTGTAACCCCTCCTACCCAGGAAGGGGTCTTGACCGCCTTTCCTTTCCTTTCGGCGACCCATCCTTAGAAGGGACCGCCTCCCCGTTGAGGGGCCAATGGCCACCTCCCCCGCGCGCTCCCATCCGTAATGGGTGACGCCCACTCATAGGGATCTTCCAATTAGTGCTCACCGATCATGACCTTACCGCCACAGGACCGGATAGTTGACCGGCTATCCGGACCCCCCACAACACTTCTACCTAAAGGTCATGTTTTAACGTCTTTAGCCAAGCTATGAAGTCTCCTATGAGTAACTCATTCCCCACCCGAGACAAATGCACACCATCCCTCAAATACATACTGTCCCCATTAATACAACCATGCGAAATAGAATGCAGTGTACTGGAACGGAACAACCTACTCACTTTGTTATTAATTTTCCTTACAGAATGATTCAAAGCTGAAACAGAAAAAGCCCCCCGCCACACTTTTCGTGGGATCATATGGGACCACGCAATCGTGCACCCTGGAACTCTCCTTGCTAACCAACTTACAGTGGAAAGCATTGCCTCAAGGAGAAGTCGTCTACCAGTGGTGACCAAATCATTGCCCCCAAGATGTACTATGACTACAGACGGCGGTGACCTCATCCGCCCTAGCAAACCCTCGAAAAACGATTGAAACTGGTCAATACAGAGACCGCCCCTTCCGTAGAAGGACACACTGTACCCGTATTCCCCAGCCACGTGAATCATGTCACCTGTCTTGAATACGTCCGCGGCACGCCTCACGTATGAGTGGCCCACGACCCACACCTCCCTTTTCACAGCCGGTGATGTCTGACCGCTGGCCCGGTGTTGGGTCGACTGCATAGTCCGCCCCGCCTCGTAGGCTTGCGTAACTGAAACCAAACAAACAAGAAGCGTGAGTACATCATTACAGCTTCACAACATGTGCAAACGCACATACCTCTTATAACAATTGGAGGACCAACGCCCCACCCGTTTAACTTGCTCCACATTCAGACCCCTGGCTGTAGCCTCTGTAGCAGCCCCTATCCGAAAGGAATGGGTCCCAAACTCGCCCGGGTTCAAGCCCGCAGCTGTAATCGACATCGCAAGCACCCGCTGAAACTGAAACCTTGTCAGTGGGGTGGCGTCAGCGTGTCTCAACAAGGTCCCCCCCCATGATGCCACCCTTCGTGTTAAATAATCCTCTAAACACTTCACCGGGCACATGGAGGACCCGGGAATCCTGCGTATGATTATGCAGTCACCCATCCCACTCTGATCGGTCTTGGACCTCACAAACGAGACAGTCATTGTCTCCCCTCTGATCTGTACGTGCTCTGCGCACAGCCCTCCCGTCACATCCTGCTTGTTCCTTGCCACTAATTCGCTTACCCGCATAGCCCCATGAAATGCCAGCGTAAAAGCGGCTCGGAATAACACTGTCTCAAACTGAGATGAACAAGTTGCAGGGAGTCTGGATAATAACTGGGCCAACCTATCCAAACCTATCGGGCGCCTTTCATCTACTCTGCGACCCTCAAGGCGTTGCCACCCACGTAGCGCTTTTTGTACAACGAAAGACGCTGTCGGGTCCTGGATCCCATGAGCCCTAGCAACAAAGGAAATGGCAGCCCGATGCCTCTGGGCCGTGGCCACCGATTTCCCAGCCAGATGTAAAGACATCAGAAAGTTCACTACCCATTCCTCCTGACCCCAAAGCTCCTCTCTAGCAGTCCCCAAGAAGGCAAAATAGGACCGGAACGCCCCTTCATATGCCTTCCTTGTCCTGGGTGCTAAACTCTCTCCCACGAGGTTACGAAGTTCGGGGCACCGAGAGACCAGAGAGCTTCGGGAAAGGGTGCCGGCTCCGGGTCCGCTGTGGGAAGAAAACCCCAGAAAGCCTGCATACGAAAACGAGAAAGGGCATCAGCCGCCTGGTTCATTACCCCAGGGACATGTCTTGCCTTGAATAGCACATTCAATTGCATACACAGTAATACGATTTCCTTGAGCAGCCTCAAAATCCATTTGCATCGTGCTGCCTGGCTATTGATACACTCAACCACGGTCATATTGTCAGACCAGAATACCACAGAGTGATCTCTGAACCCTTCGGGCCATGTTCTCAGGGCCACCAAAATGGGGAAAAGTTCCAGGAAAGCAATGTTACTTGTCAGTCCACTGTCATGCCACCATGCCGGCCACTTTTGTGCAGACCATCGAGTGCCAAAAATGGCACCAAAACCTATGCTCCCTGCCGAATCTGTCCACAGCCCCAGCTCCTCAGAGGACACGGCCGGTTTGCTCCAGACGACTCGACCATTGAAATCCGCCAGAAATGCCAACCAAATGCGCATGTCCTGGCGGACCTCTGCCGAGAGCCTTGTGCGATGATGGCCCTCCTTCAGGCCGACCATGGCTTGAGCAATCGAGCGGGAAAAGGGACGGGCCATTGGTATAACTCTCAGGGCAAAATTCAACTGTCCCACTAACTGCTGTAATTGATGCAGCTTAACCTTAGATTCACCTATACACATTTGCAGGGATGACCTGAACCTTAACACTTTGTCACCTGGTAAACGGAAACAACCTTCTCCGGAGTCCAACTCGATCCCCAGAAACTCGAGGCAGGTCGAAGGACCAACAGTCTTACCTGGTGCCAATGGCACGCCAAACTGATTCATTAAGACACAAAATGCAGCCAAAGCCTGCCCACATTCCGGATCCCCGGCTGCCCCCAGGAACAAAAAATCATCAAGATAATGCATCACATGTTGGAAACCCGTCTTCTTTGTGAAGAGCCATTGTAGGAAACTACTGAATTTCTCGAAATAGGCACAAGATATAGAGCACCCCATCGGCATACACCTATCCATGTAATAATGACCCTGAAACATGAAACCTAGAAGACGCTGATCGTCTGGGTGTACCGGGAGCAACCGGAACGCTGACTCGATATCAGATTTTGCCATCAGCGCACCGGGCCCCAGGCGATTCAAAATGGCTACGGCCTCATCGAAGGATGCGTACCACACCGAACACACTTCCGGGTCTATCGCTTCGTTTACGGAAGCACCACGTGGGGCTGATAAATTATGTATCAGCCGAAACTCCCCCGGGTCCTTCTTGGGGACCACCCCTAAAGGAGAACAAACAAAGTTAGCCACCGGGGGTACACTAAACGGACCGGCGACTCGACCTCGAGTAACCTCCTTCCGGATCTTTTCCTGTACCACGGTCGTATGCTGCAAGACCGATATCTGATTTTTACATTTCTCTATTCCTTAAAAGTCCCCCACTGGGATGCGGAAACCATATGAAAAACCGTTTCGTAACACCCCAGCGGAAGTACGATCCGGGTATTCGCTGAGCCAGGGAATCATTGCCAAGGTATCAATCGGGGTAGGTAAAGGCGCCCCTCGGACTATGTTAGACCTGTTTGGCGCTTCCTCTACCCCCGTTATCACCCGTTTTGGCTCTGCACGTGGACTCAGGATGGGATGATTGCCCACACCCACTACATTCGTGTCTAAATTTGCACGACCCCTGGGGCCTAGTACATTTACCCCTGTTAAAGTTCCAACAGACCCCCCTTTTACCTGTATTGCCGGTAGGCCTCGAGTGACTGTCGGTACCCGTACCTGATCGAAAGGGCGTCCCCGCATATTGGCGGGAGGGTTCGCCAACGCTACTCCCTACCAATGGCAATTTCAACATACCAGTATCCTCCATTTTGGACCAGGACACAGAATCATAACAATCCCAAGTTAAATTCTTATCGTGTTCTTTTGCCTTTCTGAACAGATTATCATAGCAGAACCAATGATTACCCTCGTGTGAAACAGAGTACCCCATGATCCGTGACTGATAAATCGGCAATTCGGGTAGCAATTCGGGCCTTCGTTCCCCCAAGATCGATGTAAATATCCCCCACGCTTTGCCCCAATTGCCAATGTTTTCATTTACCTTAAAGGCGGCCATCTTTGCGCGCCAAACACTCGGATGCATGAGGTCTTTCTGGCCCTTAACATGCTCCATCTCATAATGATCAGTAAGCAACGAGAAGATGTTTACATACTCCCCTGCCCATATCTTTTCTTTAATAGCTACAGGGACATGCTGACCCAACTTTTCCCTTCGAGAGGGTGCTGACTCATCCCTCGCAATCGGCAATGGCCGCTTACCTAAACCGGACGCTGTCTCTGCGACTGAACCAGTCCCCTGTGACTTCTCTACTGCCGCAGCCGGCGTGGATACCTTCGCTGCTTCCCGAGTTTCACGCAGTTGCTTCATCAAGACCTGCGCGTCGGCAGCCGTGGCGCCCTCGCTACCTTTACCCAACCACGCTGCTAATTGTGCTGCCAGTTCGGGCGGCATATCTTCCCCGGACACGGGAGTGACCACTACGGGAATCGGGTTCCCTTCTTCCGGCACGGGAGTGGGTGCTTCGAGCGGGGTACTGGGACCCGGGATGTCTCCCCCAGCTGCTCCCCTCCTGGGCCTCTTGCCTTTTCCTCCCGGGACTGCTCCCGCCAAAGGACGTTTCGGCCCCCCTTCCTCGTCTTTATCCATTCGCCTCTTCAGGTCGGTCACCTCTTTCATGAGAACACGCAGCATCTGGTCGGTAGTCATTCACTTTCCCGCCTTCTTCGGCATTCTCCGACAGAGTATCTGAAAAACAAACAAGAACGATTACAACGCTCAAAATTGGCTCTTCGTTCCGTCTCGAGCTCACATGCAGCGAGGAGGTGCAGCTTCAGAGCACAGGAACAAGAGGATGCCTTCTGGTCTTACTTCTCCTTTTATCCGTCTTCAGGGCGGGCGTAAACCCGCCCCTGCCTGCCCAAGGGCGTGGCCAGCCGCGTCCGTGTCTAGGCCAACCCACTCTAGGGCGGGAAAAGGCGCGCCCCGGCTACGCCGCTTCGGGCATACCAGCCGAGACTCGCCTCCCGCCCAAGATGGCTTCCCGGGGGGATCGTGGTACTCTGCCATACGTTCGGGGGGACCGAATGGTCGCCCCTTTCCATTAGTGCTGGACTTTTTGCATAATACAATCTTCTCACTAACTTCCGCATTTGAGTATGATGTACTGCCAACATCCTGAAATGGTGAAAAACACTTTGACACATTTTCCTAGAAAGACAAGCCAGAGAATGACCATGTAAACCAGTCTTTTTTCTTACTCTGCAAGGGTCTAGTCCTTGCACACCGTAATCTTTTGTTTAACACTTTTTTTACAATATCCTTGTAAGAAATTACGTAATTTATCAATAGATTCTTGGCATACACTACAAATACTAACAATCCCAAGTGTACACTGGGGCTTTACAACGTCTGCCTAGAACTTCATCAGCTATCACTTCTTCTCCATGTCTAGGAACCTTTTGCTCTTTGTCAATTGGAAAACCATTTCTAACCTCATAAGCTCGACCACTGGTGTAAACTGAATGCAACAAATCATTGCTCTGTAAATTAAAAAAGACTCAGAACTTGAACTGTGTTTCCATTGCCCTAAGAAAATATCACAAAAATTACTTATGTTAATTACTTTTTTCCTCTTACTTTTGGCCTTCATTAAATGGATTGGTTTATCTAGTGATCAAATTCTCTTTAATACTAAAATAAATAGTTTCCTCTTTACTTCAAAAGCATTTTCAACAATGGATTCGATATGCTTCTTCTTTTTATAAAATACTGTTCTCTTTCTATATTTCTTTGTATCTTTCATCAAATTATGTTATGTTATGTTATTTGCACTTGTAGAGCACGCGATTACCCTAGGGTGTCCTGGCGCTGAGTACTGGTCTTCCTGGGAAGCTGAAAGAGTGCTACTGTGAAAAGAGGCATGTTTTCAGGGCTTTCTGGAATATGAGGAGATCCAGAGCAGTTTTGAGGGAAAAGGGGAGCTCATTCCACGCTCTCGAGGCACAATGAGTGAAACACCTGCCTCCCCAGTTTACTATTTTATACATGGAGACTTGCACTTGTTTGGCACTGGTGGATCATAGCGTTCTCCCAGGAACGTACCAGTGAAACATTTGCCTAAGAAACTCCGGACCAATAGCATTAATGGCTTTGACAACTTGACAGAGAGTCTTAAAGCGCGTTCTTTGTTTTATTGGGAGCCAGTGTAGCTTCTTAAGCTCTCCTTTCATGGAAACAAATTTAGGTGTCCTGGACAGCCGCCTAGCCGCTGCGTTTTGGAAAAATTGGAGGGTGTGCACATGTTGTTTTTGTATGTTTAAATGTAGGCTTTTACAATAGTTCAAACGCGATGTTATAAGGGCCATGACCACTGTCTTAAGATTGCTCTCGGTCAGGAAGAACTTGATTTTCCTCATGATTCTATGAATCATAAAGCAGGCTGAAGTCACCAAGCTTACTTGATCCCCCATGGTGAGATTGTTATCCACTAATATCGCAAGGTTTTTGGCCTTCTTAGTGGGTATAGGGCAGAGGCCCAGATCTTCTGGCCACTACTCCGGTGTACACACCTGTGGATTATTCCCGAACTTTAGGACCTTGGTCTTGTTTGAGTTAACAATTGGAGGGCATCCAACCAGATATTCATACATTCATGGAAGTGGTCCCCAGTCTCTTTCTCACCTTCCTTAGCCAGTGACAACACAATTTGTCTGTCGTCAGCATAGAAGGTGAGCTGGAAGCCAAAGGATCTAATGAGTCCAGCTAGAGGTGCCACATATATGCTAAAAAGTGTTGGGCTAAGAGAAGAGCCCTGTTACACCCCACAAGGAGTGTGAATGGTTTAGATAAATTACCATCCAAATCCACAGTTTGGGACCTATCAGCTTCGAAAAGACTGTAGGAGTTTCCATGCTCTGCCTTCAACACAGATCACAGACAACCGGTCCATCAATAAATATGGAGTACTCTGTTGTAAAATATTTGTTTGCAAATTTCTTTATATTGATTTTTCTCTTCTTTTACTATAATTTGTATCCTTTGAATGACATTGCCTTCTTTTCCTTTCCTATTCTTTGCACTTTTTTTTGTGTTTGGAACATTTTCACTGCTTTGCACATTTCCATTTTTTTTTTAACCTAGTAATATTTTTTTTGAAGTCCTTTGCGCGGTCTTATCAGAAATTGTTCTCTTTTTAGCCACATTATGTTGGTCTTCTAATACTTGTGGTTGAGTTTTTTTCAAGTAAATAGTCTTCTTCAGACCTTTTCTGCTAATTTTTTCTCCTGCATAATAACTTTTTTTATGATGATAAACAGTATCTGTAAAAAATAATCATACATAAGTATTTATTAATAACTTTAAAATTATACTTTTTTATTACTATACAAACACATTCCATATACATTCTAACTAAGAAATTGTAGGCCTGAAGTACAACTGTGAACGTGGTAAGAGCAATACATACATAATACATACCAGTTTGAACCTGCAGCACTGTATGAGTACATGCATATTGACTAAATGATCACAATACTATAAGGAGAGACAATGAGTGAATTCATAATTGGTTCACTTTTACTTTAGTAAATAAATTACTACATGGTACATAAACAGTCACTATGATTTAGCAACAGTACAGATTTAGAGTTTAGAGTAGTGCAGTGGTGTTTCTGTAGTGTAGGGGGTCGTTGTGGAGTACTGTTGTAGGGTAGTGCAGTGTTGTTTGGGTAGTATAGGAGGTCGTGCTGGGATAGATTTAAGGTTTAGGGTAGTGTAATGTTGTTTGAGTAGTGTAAGGGGTCGTGCTGGGGTAGTGTTCTAGGATAGTGCAGTTGTGTTTGAGTGGTGTTGGAGGTCGTAGTGGGGTTGATTTAAGGTTTAGGGTACTGCAATGGTGTTTGGGTAGTGTATGGGTCGAGCTGGGGTAGTGTTTATGTGTTTAAAGTAGTACAGTAGTGTTAATGTAGTGTAGGGGGTCGTACTAGAAGTAGATTTAGAGTTTAGAACACTGCACTGGTGTTTGTGTAGTCTAGAGAGGCGTGCTGTGCTAGTGTTATACGGTAGTGCAGTAGTGTTTAGGTAGTGTAGATGGTCATGCTGGGGAAGAATTAAGGTTTAGAGTAGTGCAATGGTGTTTGGATAGTGCAGTGGGTCATGCTGGTATAGTGTTTTAGAGTTTAGCATAGTGCAGTGATGAATGGTTACTGTAGGAGGTCGTGCTGGGGGTAGGTTTAGAGTTTAGGGTAGTACAGTGGTGTTTGTGTAGTGTAGGGTGTCATGCTGGGGTTGATTTAAGTTTTAGGTTAGTGCAATAGTATTTGGGTAGTGTGGGGGTTGAGCTGGGGTAGTGTTTTAGGGTTTAAGGGTAGTACAGTTGTGAATGGATAGTGTAGGGGGTCATGCTGTGGTACTATTCTAGAGTTTAGGGGAGTGCAGTAGTGTTTGAGTAGTGTAGGGTGTCATGTTGGGGTAGATTTAAGGTCCAGGGTAGTGTAATGTTAATGTTAAATGTTGTATACTTGTAAATGTTGTATACTTGTAAAGCGCACAGCTGCCCACACTGCGGGCGTCCCGGCGCTGTATACCGCTGGGGAACCCGTCCTGTCTTTCCCTGTGAGATGGTCCCTTCTGGGCACCCCCAAGGTGAGACCAGGCATCCCCGGCGTTGAAGGGGCCGTTGTGAAGATTAAGCAAGCTATTGCCAGGAGTTGCAGAGTGGAGCCCAAGGTTAGAGTAGGCGCCGAGGCGAGAATTATCAAGCCCGCGGACATTTTGACCCCATTTTGACCGCGTTGGAAATCGAACCCTGGTCCTGGGCTGATCTCAGCTTCCGGGTCTGCCGCCTCTAACCATTGAGCCACACTTCTCCACTAAATGTTATTTGAGTAGTGTAGAGGGTCATGCTTGGGTACTGTTTTAGGGTTTAGAGTAGTGCAGTGGTATTTATGTAGTGTAGGGGGTCATACTGGCGGTACATTTAGAATTTAAGCGACACCACGAGTGTTTGTGTAGTGTAGGGGGTCACACTGAGGTACTCTTTTAGGATAGTACAGTGGTCTTTGAGTAGTGGAAGAGGTCGTGCTTGGGTAGGTTTAAGGTTTAGGGTAGTGCAATCATATTTGGGTAGTGTACGGATCATGCTGGGGTAGTGTTTTAGGGTTTAAGATAGGAAAGTGATATTTGGATAATATAAGGGGTCATGCTGGAGGTAGTGTCACTGCAAGAGTACATGTACTTATATGTCTGCACACATATCAAACAACCAAATTATTCTATCTCATTTTTCCCAAATGGACACTTACTCACAGTGTGATTCTAGACAAATAACAATATTTCCTATAAATGGAATATATAGATACTAACTGGGGAAATGTAGACCTGAAACACAAGTGCAAAGGTGATTACACTACTAATTGCATAGTGCATAGGAGTTTCAAACACTGCATGCCTTAAAGCCTTGCTCACTGCAAGAGTACATGTACTTATATATCTGCAAACACATCAACCAACCAAATCATTCTCTCTCAATTTTCCCAAATGGACACTGACTCACAGTGTGATTCTAGACAAATAACAGTATTTCTTATAAATGAAGTGTATAGGTACTAACTGGAAAACCGTAAGCCTGAAACACAAGTGTGAAGGTGGTTAGACTACTACATGCATAGTACATAGGAGTTTCAAGCACTGCGTACCCTAAAGCCTTTCTCACTGCAACAGAACCTGTACTTATTCGCCTGCAAACACATCAAGCATCCTTTCACATATTTTATAACTGCATTTTACTATTAAAGATAAACTCATTTTTGAAACATATAACCAATGACTATTTTCTAACTCTACAAAATGTGAGAACACAATACTTTTTTAATCAATTACATCTCAGGAAACACATGAAGTACCAAAATGCTTCTCTCGGAGTGATTCCTAAATGCACAAAGGCTCACTGTGAGATTCTACTCAAGCAACACTATCCCTTACATTTTACCAAAACACATTTACTACCTACTACACAAATCTGAAGGTGACTGTACACATTACACACAATTTTCTACTACACATTAGTATAGAGTGCTTTTATCAGAACGATTTCTAAATGCACACAATACTCACTGTGTGATTC
Source organism: Lissotriton vulgaris (assembly GCF_964263255.1). Lineage (NCBI taxonomy): Eukaryota > Metazoa > Chordata > Amphibia > Caudata > Salamandridae > Lissotriton > Lissotriton vulgaris. The sequence goes on from NC_141696.1 coordinate 1,043,461,433, forward strand.
CAGACAAACAACACTATTCCTTGCATTTTACCGAAACACATTTCGTATTCTACAATGAGTACTGGATTTTAGTGTAGAAACTTGAGTCATTTTGCAAATACATTAGAAATGACTGCTTTCTAATTCTACCAAAACTTGAAAACAGCTTAATTATCTAGCTGCAGACACATGAAATACAAAAATGCTTATCTCAGAATAGTTTCTAAATGCACATAGACTCACAATAAAATTCAATGGAAAAAAAACACTCACTGCACTTTAGCAGTGAGTGCCCTGATTCTTCGGCTGCTCAAGAAGCCATCTTTGGACCCTTTAGTGCCTGAGAACTATCGCCCTATTACGCTACTGCCTAGCTTTGCAAAAGTTTGTGAGAAGGCCGTCACCTTCCAACTCACCAAGTTCATCGAGGAGTCTAAAGGGCTCCAGTAGGGCGTCCGTGCTGCTAACAGCACGGAATCGGCCTTGCTGGAGGTTGCAGAGGCAATTCGGAAGTGTCTGGATGCCGGCGGGAGGGCAGCGTTGGTTATGCTAGATCTTTTGGCGGCATTCGACACGGTCCCCCACGCCATGCTCCTCAACTGCCTCTCTGCTATCGGCATTGTTGGCAAGGCTTGGCACTGGATTAGCTCCTTCCTTGAGGGCTGGCAGCAATAGGTTTGGCTCCCCCCGAGTGCCTCTATGCCTCTGCCGGTGTCATCGGGGGTGCCACAGGGTTCATCACTTAGCCCCCTCCTTTTTAACATCTATGTGACTCCGCTCGTGTATCTTGTGGAATCACTGGGGGCTAAGGTGATGGCTTACGCCGATGACACCCAGCTGCTGTTCACCTGGCCCAAGGAAGCTGACTCGGTCGGGCTGGCCCAAAACTGCCTTTCCTCTATTTTTTACTGGCTATCCAACGCTCAGTTGAAATGTAATGAAGGGAAGTCGGAGGTCCGGTTGTTTGGCTCCTTTCCTTCAGATTTCAGAAAGAGGCTCTGGCCTCCGGGTTTTGCTCGGCCCTCCGATAGAATTGGCGCATTAAAAAATCTTGGCATTGTTTCGACCAAAATCTGCACTTTGTGACACATGTGAAGAAACTGGCCGGCACTTGTTTCGGCATACTCAAGAGCCTGAGGAAGTTTCTTCCCCTCTTGCCGAGTACCTCCAGAGAAACTGTGGTCCGTGCGTTCATTCTTTCTCGTTTGGACTATGCCAATGCTCTCCAGGTGAGCTGCTCGGGGTCCCTGGTCAAAAAATTGCAGGTCGGGCAGAACTCCTTATGGGGCTTTCTCCCAGAGATAGTGTACGGACACACTTCCGTGCCCTGCACTGGCTGCCAGTTGAGTCACGTCTGAAATTCAAAATGCTGACTATTGCTCACCGGGCCCTGTTTGACACCAGCCCTTTATACCTACAAAGGAGATTTGAATTCTATGTGCCAGGTCGAGTGCTTCGGTCTTCTGCCAAATGGTTGATGCAGATTCTGAAGTTCAAGCGCCAGCGACTTGGTGGCAACTCCTTTGTGCTCCGGGCCCGTTTGGCCTGGAATCTGCTGCCCTCAGCCCTGAGGACCACCCAAGACCCAGTGCTTTTTAAATAGAAACTCAAGACTTTGCTCTTTTAATCTGATACATGGACATTCTTTCTCTCAGGAGCTAGTGCCGGGACACTTTGAGTAGCTGCGCTCTTTATAAGCTCAATATAACATAACACAACATAACACGTGAACCTACCAATAAAAAAGACGGGGCGCACGTGCTCTACGCCATTTTCGAGTTGCTCCCATCGCAAGCTCTGTGATGCCCCGTCCTAGCAGTTCGGACGCCTCATGTAGGCCTGAACCACCAAGTGTAGTGTAGTTCCTATTTTCCCTATAGGCCCTGCGCATTGGAATAACATAAACAGCAGTGTAGACGTAGAAGTGCGGTCTTCAAGGTCTCTACTGACTATGCTAAACTTAATTGGGTTTGTACCAGCTAGCTCAGAGATCACTGGAAACTTTCTTGACTGAATAGGAAGTGATCAGCTTCCCTGGCTCAGACAAGATGGGATTCAGTTTTCCAACAACCGCATTAACATGACAACTTTGCTCCTCAGAATAAGAGTCAATCTCTAGAGTCATGTGAAACAATAGACAGCTATTTCACTCAGTCAGTTGTGCAAAATTACTTTCACCTGGATGCAGAGAATAGAGAGATGGGTGTTTTCAATAAAAGGTATTATTTATTGAGCAGTCTTTCTTCTCATGCAAGAGAAATGAATTGCCACAATTGCAAGACTTGTTTTTATAAAAAATGCGTACAGTAAAAGGAGGATTGCAAAATAATACTGTAAAAGCATTGATATGGTTTCTTAGCCATATGATAGTTAAAATGAATAAAATATATACATTCATATATACATTTGACTAACGTACTCAACTGGTGCTTCTAACTACGCCTACCTCAGTGTACCTGACCTAAGCCTAATAATTGGGAGGGAGTAAGTAAGTAGCAGTTTAAGTTAAGTTGGTTTTGCCAAGGGTTTGCTTCAAGAATTCTCTCTAAGGGTTTAGTCAGCACCGTACCTCTGAAATAGAATGTTGGAGGTCTGGTATCTCCTCTCAGGACTCAATATTCCAGTCACCCACAAGGGTAGGCTGGAAACGCCGGGGCTGGATTTTCTCGGCTGGAGAAAAGACAGCGTCTTTCTCAGCGCGTCAAGGAGGAGGAGGGGCAGCGTCCGTGGGCTTCTCGCATCTGCTGGGCTCTGCAAGGGACAGCTGTTCTGCTCCTGTATTCACCACCACCATCGCATTTGCTTAAGGCAACGTTGGTATTATTTATACCTGAAAGGTGCCTTGTTTGACGTACGTTTTTGGACATAAGACGTCAATAAAGATGCCACTAAGAACTGGTCGTTCATACAGTGCTCGTTAGAGTTCTATTACTAATCAAAACGAAGCAAACAGGGCTTTCCCAGGTTTCTGGGGGTTTTATCTGTTGAAAGAACTCGGAGTGTTCTCTAGGAATCTAAGGAAGTGGCTTCTGCTGTGTCATATACTTTAATGAGCTGCAGAGACGAGTTACTGAAATATGGCTCTGATCGTTTATGCCATTATAGGGATATCTATTGATTATAGCCGTATAGGGGCACAAGGTCACAATATTGATCGGGGTCCTAGATAGAACACAACACAAGGGCCCACCACTACGTGCGTGGCCTCTTTGATCACTGAGTTAGTGGTACTGCAGGGACTGAGCGGGTTAGGAGCCTGCGATGAAGATAGGAGCACAAGTATGTCCGTTCCCATAGCAATATCAAGACTCTGCACCATATGTCAGACTTCTTGGTGGCAGAGCAGGACTGCATGATGTAGGAGGAGTCCAGTCTACGTTCGAAGATTTTATCCAGTATTAACTGTTCCATCTATAACTTTCTCTCTCTCACAGTTGTAATGTCGTTTTTTGTCTCTTTCTCTCTCTCACTTTCTCTCATATCGTTTCTCTTTCTCTTTTGAAGTTATGGACGCTGCTGTCCACTCTGCCGAGGCTGAATGTAAGACAGTCTGCAGTGCAGAACCAAAGCTGTGTTTACAGAAGGGAAGCAGAGCAACCTAGATACACAATGCCTCTGATTAAATGCATTAGAAATAAAAGGGCTTATTTACAAGCCCCTTCCACCACTTTTATGTCACTTTTAACATGGGAAAAGTAACGCAAAAGTGTCGCAAGGAGCTTGTAAATATACCCCTAAAGTATATTGTCCTGCTTAATGTCGTGATCTCTCACCTAATTCTGTCTCATCTCGGAATAATTTTAATGTCCTGTTCATTAATACTGTAAATCTGACACAGTAGGCACTTCCGTACAGACACCTCTTGAACGCAGACCTATAAGAGAGGTGGAATGTATCAGGCACACTGCAGACATGCAAATTTACAAATATTGCCAAGTATTACCGTAACTTGTAATGTTTGACCTTCTTCAGTTACATCAATCTTATTTTAAACACTTATTTTCCTTTGTGTTTTGGAGATTACCTACCCTACTTCTATTGGAGTCTATATCACCTTTTGTGTATTAGATTGTTTTGTTAAAGTTATGTTTCTAGTTTTTATTATTTTGTTATATCAAAGTTATGTTTCTAGTTATTTATTGTTGTTTTAATAAAAGTTAATTAATAAAGTATATATGTCTTCTTTTTCTGACAACATTTCATTACTATTTACTGTGATAATCATATATTTATTAAACATTCAAAAATAGAAATGATATTTATAACTAGAAGTATAATACTGAGGCCAACTCTTTAACAGCTCTTCACCAAAGTCTATAGCTATGACTAACGGTTCCTATGGAAAACTTTTACATCTCCAGCACAGTAACTGTTTCGATTAGCAACATTGTGTGGTGAACTTGTAACCTCAGTGCTCACGTAAGTGTTCCATGAACTGTTACTATGGTAACAAGCAGTAAGCAGTTTGGGGGTAGGATTGAAAGGTACTGGCTGTACAGAAACCGTTATATTTAACCAGGATCCTCTACATGACAGAAAGAAAAGCAAAGTCAAATAGAACACTGTGCACCAGATTTACAACCCTCTTGCGCCACTTATGCATCACTTTTCCCATCTTAAAAGTGATGCAATATCAACGCAATGAAATTGTAAATCTGACCCTTTGCACATTACGAGCAAAAGAAGTACACAACTCTTTCAATTCTTTATCGATCACAATTAGACAGTGTTGTTTCACGATTCACAATGAACGTCAATAAATATTTTGTGCCTATTTAAATGGTAGATGGGGTTGTCGACATTACAAAACTTAAGGGCATATTTACCAATTCGGCGTTAAAATTGTTGCCGCTTTAACGGCTGCAAACTACAACAAAAATGTTGAAAATGGACTTCAAAAACCTTTGTTATCTTACCAGAAGATTTTTTCAACATTGCTGTTTGGTATGCAAGAATGAGACCCTCCCCCTGGGGCTATAAAATAAATAGTTGGGGGGCACCAAGGCCCCCTGCAAAATGAGAAGTGGGGGGCCTCAAGGACGCCCCTCAAGTCCCAGGAACCACCACCCCCAGAGCTTTGTGTGTAGTGGGAGGGAGGCTGCGTGGCCCTCTGCCTGGAGTCCTCAAGGGCCCTGGGGTCCTCCACCCCCTATGGCCGGCTCCATCAATGTCCTGGGGTGCCTACCCACGGGACACTGCTGTTTGCTATGAGTGGGCAGGAGTCTTGCGGCTCCCGCCCTCCCATAGTAAATTCAGTTTGGATTTTGAAAGACAGAGAAGTGAAATCTGTTCTCATTTTCAAAACCCAAACCAGATAGCTTTTCTACATGCAAGTTAGCATCTCCCCATGTGGAAAGGCAATTGCGGCTCCCGAAGGATGGGGGGAGCCGGCAGGACCGTGGGGGCATTTTGACTCCCCCCATTCTCCCCACCATTTTTTATAAGACCCGGAGTATGGATTCCCCGGGGATATTAGACAGGAGCTATGTTTTTATGGTAAAATTAGAATTAGCGCACCCAGCACGGCGCTCAGTGCGGCCCCATGGAGTGCACGCGCTGGATGCTCAACTCATAATCTGTAGGGTGCACGACTCCAGCGCCTTTCGTGCACAACTTCTACGCGTTTGGGAGCCAGCAATGCTTTTCCACACGGGGAGCTACTAACATGCAGCTCCCCATGTGGAAAAGCAATCTGGGTAAGATTTTGAAAGAGAGAACAGATTCCCTTGCTATGGGAGGGTGGGAAGGGTGTCCCACGACACTGCAGTAGCTGCCCCTCCCACAATACATAACGCCCCGGGGAGTGGTAGTCCCAGTTTGGATAAAGGTCCCCACCACCCGTTCGCACCTCAAGCACTCAGGGGAGGCAATCAAACCTGCCCTCCACAGCCGTTCTCTGGTGAAGTAGGCTCTATGTAAATATTTAAATTGGATAAAGCGTAAACGCATCGCAATGGCCGCCCCCCTCGGGGCCTCCAGGGCCTCCCTCCAGTCCTCTTCTTCAAGAGCTCCTACATCTTCCTCCCACACGGAGCGTAGCCTATCAAGGGAGGAGGAGCAGTGTGTAACTAGGTTCTGATATATGTTAGAAATTTTCTTTTCCTCCATTTCCCCCATAAACACCTTAGCTTCTAGGGGGCTGAACTCGGGCAGGGACTCCAAGCCCACCAGAGATGGGGACAATGCATGTCGCAATTGTAAGTATCGAAAGAATTGGGTGTCCCTGGTATTTAATCATGAAAAAAGCTCCATTTTATTTATTTATTTTACGGCAGAGTCCGCGCACCCTACACCACTTGCCATTTTCCCCCCAAAAAATAAAAAAACATTAGTGGGCCCTGGGGGTCCTTATGGGACCGCCTAAGTAGGTCTAGAGGGTCAAAGTATTTCTACCCTGCCCCCTTTCTGCGTTTTGCACACTTGTTCCACTAACTTCTTCAGCTTCGCTTCTACCGAGCCACAAAATGGCTGCCAACAGTTCCTGGTTTCAAATGTCACTTGAGAGCCAATTAGCATTCAGCACATGAGCGGAAGGGTGCGCTCATGATACACTCACAGTATATGTATTATCTACTGGTGGTCGCAGTAGGTGGTTATAGTTAGGACCAAGTTTCCATTGAAAGAGCATTTTTTCAATGGCATTTTTTGTTTTGCTTATAACTTTGGCGTCGTTTGATGAATCTTGAGGAACTTTTGAAAACTAATTCTTTGTTCATATCCGCTCCTATACTAAAACTTTGCGAGTGATTGGTCATGGGGAGGCTGAGATAAAAGGATGTCCCAAAACGTGTTTTCTCAATGTTAATTTCCATAGAAACTTTAGACAAGGCTACAGGTTGAACGGGTGAAAGGAATTACCCCAAATTTGGGAGGGAGAAGGGTCTTGGTGTACAAAGCACGCTTTTGTTTATTTGGTGTAAATCCGTTCAGTAGTTTTGGAGAAATATCAAAATTTACAGATATCGATATTTGGGAATTCTGCCATCTGATTGACTGAGGCGTTACGAGCACGAGCTTGCTGCTTATTGGTGCGAGCGCTGCGAGCGGTTACAACTAAGAAGTGTTGGACGTCATTTTGTGATTCTGTTGAAACGAGTAAGGGGAAAAAAGGGTGAAAAAAGTAGGAAAGAGGAAGTATGTGTGCTGTGAGATCTGTGGGGGAGTGCAAAGCGAAGTAGTCACTCCTACCGGTCTGAAAGTGCGGTGTTGCTCAGAGTGACATGGTGGTGAGATGATTTGCTGCTACACTCGGGTATAAAACCGAGAGCCTAAACTGTGAGCTCATTGCTGTAAAATGATGTGCTCTGGTCTTTGTAGCATTCATTTGCAAGTAGTGTTAGTTGGCGTTTATACTATACAGGGAGTGGGAAGGGAACTACTAACCAATATTTTGCATTAATACTATACCAGAAGCAGGAAGCAAAGTACTCATTCCTACCAGTGTGAAGACTTGGGATCAAACCAAGGTGATTGCTGTAAAGGGATGGGCTCTGGGCACTGTTGTATACGTGTGCAAGTAGTGTTAGTATGCATTTATATCATACAGGGAGTGAGAAGCAAACTACTGACCGCTACAGTGTGTTTATACTATACCGGAAGCTAAGTACTTGTGCCTACCGGTGTGAAGACTCAGGGAACAAACTGAGCTGATTGCTGTAAAGTGATGGGCTCTGGTCGCTGTAGGATATTAGCCGCTGTAGTATAACAGTGTAAGTAGTGTTAGTATGTGTTTATAGTATATAGGGAGGGGGTATCAAACTACTTTCTGCTACTGGTCTCAGGGATTAAACCATGAGACTAAATTGGAGCTCATTGCTGTAAAGTGATGTGCTCTAGGCACTGTAGTATACCTGTGGAAGTAGTGTTAGTTTGCGTTTATATAATACAGGGAGTGGGAGGTGATCTACTCTCCCCTACCAGTCTGAAGACTCCTGAGTGAAACCATGAGCTCATTGCTGTAAAGTGATGTGTTCTGTGTAGTATTCCAATGTAAGACATAATAGAATGTTAGTATGTAATTCTACTAGACTGTAAGTATGCAATGTTAGAATGTAGGGCTGTCATGAGGGGAACGTTGGGGAGTTTGTACACTGTGGTGGAGAAGACAGTTGCCTTGCTGTCTTCTCCTGTTGGTGGGTGTTTAAGGTGTCTTGTTTTCCTACAATAAATCTACTTATCGGATCCACTGCTGTCTGCCTCTTCACTACATAATTTTGGTGACAAGCGGGAGAAGGTAAAAAGAAGGCAGAACTCACAAATATTTCAAAGTTGTTTGAGTTGTGCTTTAGACCCGTTTTCTTCGTGTAGCTGTTTCTACTCAACCCAGGGTCATCGTCTCATTGAACTCTGGTAGGATTTATATTTTTCTATTTTGCTCTTCCTCTGCCACTTCACTACACTCTGGTCGCTGTACTACACGTGTGTAAGTAGTGTCAGTATGCGTTCATACTAACCAATGCATCGTGGTCCTAGGGAGCGCGACCGCCGAGGCACAGCTCATACAATGTGCCGGTGTGTGCATTCGTGGGACATTTATGTTTGCTATTAGAGGGGGGGTGCATAGCTTCCACTCTGTGATAGCAAATTCTTGTTTGCTTATTTGAAGCAAGGGGAGGAAAACCTTGTATTGCGTTAATAGAGCAAATCTGGATGGTATAAATGGAGAAAAAAATCAGGGTCTCACTTTTTGAATTAAATGAGGCTCCTGGTGGGTAATATTCCATGGCTAATCCTATTATTATATTGCGGGGTCTCTGTAGGACTGGGGATGTTAATGTCACATATAAATTAGGCGCGGTAGGGCACAGAGACATTTTGCAGCCTAGGGGATCGCCACCTTCCCAGGTATTGTTTACTAATTGTTCGTGGACCTTCAAGGCCAACTGACGTCTAGGGATCGCCACCCTCCGGGGCTTTACTTAAAAATGCAGGGTGGGCCTCGCCAGTCCCTGAATCCTCGGTAGTCCTAGGCAGTGCCTTGTTGGTTCTGTAATCACACGGGCAGTACTCATGGTGTTATCAAGATATACACGCATAGAACCCTTGCAGTTGTAGAATTACGCAGGCTTCATTTATGTAATAGTCTGTTGGTTTATATTTAATAGGTGCACCACAAAAATACAAATGTTTTCCTCCATAACCTCCTATAAACAGACGATTTTCACAATGAACTACAGACAAGTGTTTTCAGAAAATAACTTTTATTAAAACAACACAAATAAATGGAAATGCAAGTTTATTAGAACAAACAACAGTATAACATGAAATACGTGGGTGGGACTCCTCCGGAAGCAGCGTGCAAAACCTGAAAGACAACAATGTATCTGTGCCATGTGGAACAGGAAAGGAAAAGTAGTCTGAATGAAAGGAAGATAGTAGGATTGGGAGGGAGAAGAAGTGGGAGTGGGTGGAAGGGAGAAGGGGAGGGAGAGTCAAAAGAACAGAGGGAGGAGGAGACAGAGCATTGGCCTACTGCAACCAGCCATCAGTGTTTACATCCTGTCACCCGTTTGTCAAGGATGCTGGAGTCCGCGAGAAAGAGTGTTGTCCTGCAAGTCTTTAAATTGAAACATATGAGTGTGGCCAGAGATTACATTATTAGCTACGGGAACATCGCTTGTCTGCACCTGTGCACCCAGGGTGCTGCACCCCAGCACCTTCCCCCGCACTGTGCTCAATTGTAGGTCCTGTGCACCGAGGCTTTACTGCTCACCTGACACCACCGGAGTGTCCAACCACGTGCCTGTGCAAGCTCCGAGTCCGGGCTACTTTCGTAGGGTGGAAGAGCAGGTTTCCGGTCGGGGACGGTGTTTTGATACCACCATGGAAGGCGTCAGAATGCCTAGGGCATCATTACGGGGTGAGCACCCGCTCCGCCGATTTTCAATAAAGTCAGTGTCTGAAAAGGGGGAAATAATTTAATGGCGGAAATGTCTGGAGGTAAATGAAGGTTTATTTCAAGCTTAATAGAAAACTCCAGTTGAGTGCATCCTTTGTTTTTGAAGTATGATCTATCAACTGTTAGTGGTAATCGTGGTTCAAAGTGGAGTTGGAGTGCATGACAATAAACAAGGTTAAATAAAATGTTTTTCCTAGGTTCACATACAAAGGAACAGAGCGCATGCTAGAAGCATAATGTGTGCGTGTAATGCAGTGTCGGAAGCCTGTGTGCATGTACATGTAGTAATGACCTCACTACAGTGCCCTAAAAGCCAACGCCACATGTCTGTAGGGCAGCGCTGCCCGCTGGCTCAGGCCTACAGTACGGTCCAGCAGGTCCTTAAAATGAGACAGACATGTGACTGAATGATGTCAGAGAGGACATCATTATGCACGGCAACATCACTTTTTTGCACCTGTGCACCCAGGCTAATGCAGCCCACCCCTCCCGCAGCACTGTGCTCAACACATGTCTGTAGGGCAGCGCTGCCCGCTGGCTTAGGCCTACAGTATGGTCCAGAAAGTCTTTACAACGGATATATAATGTTAGCACGCATACTTTTAGCACGCATACCATTACCACGCATTTTTTACAACGCAGGTCATTTTACAACGAATACCTTTACAACGCATTACACTACAACGCACATACTATTACAACGCATACCATTACAACGTAAGTATAGGTAAGTATATAATATTAATATATAATGTAAATAATAATTTTTTAAATATTTTATTTAATTATTTTTTATTTTATTATTAAATAATTTAATTAATAATAATAATTTTATTTTTTTTATTTGTAAATATATATCTTAAAAATACCCATGTACCCCAAAACCCAAACCCAACCCTCAAACCTAAAAATACCCCTGTACCCCAAAACCCAAACCCAACCCTAAAACCTAAAAATACCCCTGTACCCCAAAACCCAAACCCAACCCTAAAACCTAAAAAATACCCCGGTACCCCAAAACCCAAACCCAGCCCTGAAACCTAAAAATACCCCTGTACCCCAAAACCCAAACCCAACCCTAAAACCTAAAAATACCCCTGTACCCCAAAAACCGAACCCAACCCTAAAACCTAAAAATACCCCTGTATCCCAAAACCCAACCCTAAAACCTAAAAAATACCCCTGTACCCCAAAACCCAAACCCAGCCCTGAAACCTAAAAATACCCCTGTACCCCAAAACCCAAACCCAACCCTAAAACCTAAAAATACCCCTGTACCCCAAAAACAAAACCCAACCCTGAAACCTAAAAATACCCCTGTACCCCAAAACCCAAACCCATCCCTAAAACCTAAAAATACACCTGTACCCCAAAAACCAAATCCAACCCTGAAACCTAAAAACACCCCTGTACCCCAAAACCCAAACCCATCCCTAAAACCTAAAAATACCCCTGTACCCCAAAACCCAAACTCAACCCTAAAACCTAAAAATACCCCTGTATCCCAAAACCCAAACCCAACCCTAAAACCTCAAAATACCCCTGTACCCCAAAACCCAAACCAAACCCTAAAACCTAAAAATACCCCTGTACCCCAAAACTCAAACTTAACCCTAAAACCTAAAAATACCCCTGTACCCCAAAAACCAAACCCAACCCTAAAACCTAAAAATACCCCTGTACCCCAAAACCCAAACCCAGCCCTGAAACCTAAAAATACCCCTGTACCCCAAAACCTAAACCCAGCCCTGAAACCTAAAAATACCCCTGTACCCCAAAACCCAAACCCAACCCTAAAACCGAAAAATACCCATGTACCCCAAAACCCAAACCCAGCCCTGAAATCTAAAAATACCCCTGTACCCCAAAACTCAATCCCAACCCCGAAACCTAAAAAGACCCCTGTACCTCATAACCCAATACCCCTAATAAATGTTTTTAAAAAAAGATAAACTTACCTATACTCATACTTATGTTGTAATGGTATGCGTTGTAATAGTATGTGCAATGTAGTGTAATGCGTTGTAAAGGTATTCGTTGTGAAATGACCTGCGTTGTAAAAGTATGCGTGGTAATGGTATGCGTGGTAAAAGATGCGTGGTAACAGTTACATACCCTTTACAACGAGACAGAGATGTGACTGAATGAGGTCAGAGATCACATCATTACGCAGGGCAACTTTGCTTGTTCGCACCTGCACACTCAGGCTGATTCAGCCCACCCCGCCCGCAGCACCACGCTCAGTTGGACCAGCTGTGCACCCAGGCCCCACTGCTCACCTGCTGTCAATGTTGTGTGTGCAAACACTAGGGCAGCAAGGTTCACAATTCAGTTGCAGTGTTGATTGGCATGATGTTGTACACCTCATGGTTCCATTTCTTTTATTGCACATTGTGATACGCGAGGTGGATGCGGCCATATCACCTGAGGCAGTGTGGAAGAACTGGGACATGTGGTGTTGTCGTTATCCTATTTATACGTACGCAAAGTGGGCTGTGCTTGCGTACGCCAGGCCAGCGTAGTGGTGTGAATAATTGTTCCGGGGATCTGGGCCTTGTTAAGTTCCTGCCTGGTCAGGAAGTGTAATTATGGGTCTTTCTTTTGCAGTTTTGACATCGCAGAATGCGCAATTTACATTAATGTAGCATGTATCGGGAGGGCGGCAACTATCGCTAATGAGATGCTGTTTGAATTGATTGATTGAATGGCGAAAATCACATGTCCTTGTCAAGGTTGTGGATATACGCAGACATGCATGTCAATGGTGTGCGGTATTATTGTGTAGTGTAGTTCCTATATTCCCAATAGGCTCTGCACATTGGAATAATATAAACAGCAGTGTAGACGTAGGACTGAGGTCGACTGGGTCTCTACTGACTATATTAGACTTCATTAGTTTTGCCAGCTAGCTCAGAGGTCACTAGAAACTTTCTCGAATATTCAGGACAGAGTTAAGGATTTAGACAAGAAGGGATTAGTTTCTGACAACCATACAAAATGACAACTGTGCTCCCTCAGAAAAGAGTGTTGGACATAAGACGTCACTAAGAACTAACAGTTCTTTCTGGACTCCAGGAGTTCTTGTTCAAATCAAAATAAAAGCAGGGGTTTTCCCGGGCTGCTGGAGGCTTGGTTTGTTTAAAGAACGCGTTGTGCTTTCTAGGAGTTGATGAGAATAGCCGTGCTGTGCTTTGGACTGCATGGGCTATTACTGAATATGGATATGATTCTTATGCCTCTACAAATATATTATTAATTATAACCACATAAGGGCTTGAATCGGGAATATCGAATTAGGGTCCTAGATAGAAACACAAAACCCACTCCATGGATTAATGTCCATCATTACTAAAAAACTAAGCAATAGAAAACATATAACGATGCATGTGTGTTTTCCAACCCACCCCAAAATACATATTTCACATTTGAAATGGTATATGGTAAATACACGGAAATGAGTGTTGGTACTGTATGTTTTTCGGTACACAGACAAAATATCGATTTTTAAATATCGATATACAAAAATATCGAAGTTTAAATATCGATGGGACAAAATATCGAAGGTAAGTAATATCGACAGTCTTAATATCGATATTGGTATGATATCAGTAATATCGAAGTTGTAAATATCGATGTCAATAATATCTAAATTAATAACTTTGATGTTACTAATATCAATTTTTAAATAAATTTAGTGTATATTATATTGTATTTATTATGTTTTATTATTTATTTTTAATGTCATTTAAATAAATATTGTCTTTTACTACTGTAGCGGGTTGTGGGTTTATAGGGGAATAGGGTGGGAAGTAATTTAATTATGTTAAATTAATTATTAATTAGTAGGAATTATTAATTAATTAATTGAGAAATAATTTTTAATTATTTTTAATAATTGATTAATTGATAAATATGTTCTGTAGCGGGTTATGGGTTTATAGGGGAATAGGGTGGGAAGTAATTTTATAATAATTAATTAATTGATATATGTTTGTACATATTTTAATTAATAATTAATTGGTAATTAATTTCTATTAATTAGTTAATTAATTAATATAATTTTTGACATTTCAATACTTAATAATTAGTTGGTACTTAATTAATATTAATTATTTAATTACATTAATTATAGTAATTTTTTTCTATATAATTTATTGTTATTCTTAATTAAATAATTGGGACAAATAATATTAATTATTAAATTAAATTAATTACAGCAAATGTGCTAATATATTTACTTTATTGTTATTGTTAATTAATAATTAATTGGTAATTAAATAATATTAATTAATTTTGGGTAAAGGAGTATTTTTAGGGTTCAGGGTCAGTTTTCAGTTTATGGGTAAAGGGGTCTTTTTAGAGTTCTGGGTCAGTTTTCAGTTCATGGGTAAAGGGGTATTTTTAGGGTTCAGGGTCAGTTTTCAGTTTTTGGGTAAAGGGGTATTTTTAGGGTTCAGGGTCAGTTTTCCGTTTTTGGGTAAAGGGGTATTTTTAGGGTTCTGGGTCAGTTTTCAGTTCATGGGTAATGGGGTATTTTTAGGGTTCAGGGTCAGTTTTCAGTTTTTGGGTAAAGGGGTAGTTTTAGTGTTTAGGGTCAGTTTTCAGTTTTTGGGTAAAGGGGTATTTTTAGGGTTCAGGGTCAGTTTTCAGTTTTTGGGTAAAGGGGTATTTTTAGGGATAAGGGTCAGTTTTCAGTTTTTGGGTAAAGGGGTATTTTTAGGGTTCAGGGTCAGTTTTGGGTTTTGGTGTATAGGGATATTTTTAGGGTTCAGGGTCAGTTTTGGGTTATTGTAGTACAGGCGTACAGGGTAAAAACAAAAAAAAATTACATTAAATCAAATAAATTACATGAAAAAAATTAAAATTACTTTAAATTATTAAGTGTTTTATTTATTTTAAATTTATATGTATTAGTTTTAATTTTGTTTTAATATTTTTATTTAATAGTTGTAAAATTATATGTATTTTTAATTTATTTTTACATTATTATTAATACATTTAAAAAAACAATATTTTTGATTCCGATATTTTTGTACTTCGATATTATTTTTTTGATATTTTTGTACTTACCTTAATGAAGATAGGATTCCGATATTTTTGCTGTCGATATTTTTGCTCCGATATTTTTGCATGTCGATATTCTGTCTGTCGATATTATGTCAGACATTCATGTTTTTCAAGCAGAGTCATCATTCAGTTAAATGCATATATATAGCAGCTGAATGAATTGCGAAAATTACACATGAAATGGCTCTGAATACAGAAAAGAAAGTCGAGACCATTCCATTACATATTTATACAAAATGCTGTATATGTGCTAGAGGCTGAGGTAAAATATTGTCTCTAGTATCCTAAAAATAGAAGCTCTGTTCTCTAAGAATAGTTCTACTTTAAGCAGAGTACCATGTGCCAAAAAAAGGTTAATATTTTGGAAAAATGGAAAAAATATTTCGCTTTCAGGGGAAAAAATAGTTCCAAATGTTTTCAGTAGCTTTGCTTATCAAAACTGAAGGCCGAATTCAGAGTACAGGGAACGCTGTGTGATCATTGTTTTTAAATGTTATTCTTGTTGTTCGGAGACAACATCATATCAGACAGACTCGCAAAAAATTAGTCTACAACATCAGGTGAAAGTTCGACCAAGTTTGAAAATACTGCAACTGTGCAATTCTGTGCCTGATTGCTATCATCGATGTTTGGATCAGCAATGCTCACAGAAGGTTGCACCTGTTTGATGCTGCTTTCCTCTCGTACCTCACCGCCACCTACAATTAGTGGTGAAGTCTCAACGAATGCCATCATCAGTATAGGTAGCCGCTGGGGACAACACAATGCATGGGTCGTTACAGGACCTAGCAAAGTATCGATATCCATTGGTACTGCTGATGGTAGTGTAAGACAGACGTCTAACACGCATTCTTCTCCGCATAGCAGACATCGATGCACAGGTAAGATGCAATCCTGCCAGATTGGTCTGAATGAAAGAAACCAGGTTGTACTCATATCCCTTAGCCGGGCCAATCCGAGGACCTTAGTGATACGGTCTCGGTATCGTATTGCTAGGATCGTTTCTTCCATTGTTGCTGGAGTCTTGTCTGTGGATTGGCTTGCCATATCGGAGCAGAAGGATCAAAAAAAAAATTCCTGCCACGAGTCCCATGATTAAGGGTAGGCCGCCAAAGACAGAATGGACAAAATTCGGGAAGATGCCCAGAACTGTTTCAAAGGGTGCTAACAGTCCCGAAAAAACGGTCTTAAATACATGTGCGATGCCACTGGTATCAGACATGTTTAAGATTTGGTTTAACATTTCTACGAAATGCACGGGGCAATTTGTCGATAAAAGAGAATGTATCTCTGCCGATGTCCTTGCCACTTGCAGATCATACGTTTCTTTGGATGACGTTAAAGGCACAGTTCTCTGTAAAAGAATAGACTTCATTCTGCTTAAAGTGTCGATTCGAATAGAAGAGATATTCAAAGAAGGCCATAACGCAGCCCCCATATCTGGATTGATGTGTGGATACAATACTTGCATACAGCAAATGACCCTGGAAGTTACGGTCACGAGATGGGCTTTCCCTGGCATCATTCCACAACAGCTGTGGTCACTTATTAAAATGTAACTCCTGTTACAAAGTTGTCTAAAAAATGGCTCTATCTGTTTTGCAGGCGTGCCATGCAGGTGACATGAAAGGTTATTTGAAGACCCTTCGCAGGCTCCATGCAAGTTAATACCTTGACACAGAAGTGTACAGCTTAGTGATTTTTTTACAATTTTTACCACTAAGGAATACCTCCTTTTTCCCTTCACTATAGCATATGTGTGTATAAGGTAAACCCCAGGTTGATTTGATGTGTTCTTTACCCAACCTTTCATACTAGCCCGCAGGTATATACTCTTGGCAGTATTTAAACTGGAAAGTTGTTATCGGAATTGAAATTGTTCCGTGTATTATCCATTCAATGACAGGTCTCTCTGGCATTGTCAATGGTAATCTCTCAAGTTTGTCAATGCTCAGAATAGTATAGTCTGCTCCTTTTTGTGCCAAACTGATTTGTTTATCAGTAAGGTAAAGATACCAAATAATGACGTTGTGTGGATTAACCGCCATGGTACGTAGCCTGAACGCAGATTTTGCAACATCCAACCAAGCTGTAAAATAGAATGTAATTGAGACTGACCATGTTGTAACATTAGTAAGTCCTGCTCTATTATATCAATAGCAAATGATACAATGCTGTCCAATGAATACAATCCTGGAGGACAGAGTCGTTAACCCATTGTCCACCACAGAAAGTGATTTTTCCAAATTTATACGATCAATTTCTCGTATTTTTTCTGCTGTTTCAATTTGCATTACGTACCAAGCTTCGTTGTACGCAGCGTTTATACCGGCAGCTATGAAACATTTTTGACGCTGTTTGCGGGGTCCCAGTATGAAATCACGCAAGTCAGCACCGTCTTTCAGTAAAGTCAAGTGTTGCTTAATTTCAGCCAGTGTGGATTTCTGTAGCCACTCAAGGCATAGTTTCCCTACACTGTATGTTGTAACTATCCCTGGATGTTGTCTCTGGAAGAATCTTGGGTCTGGCCTGGTCATTTTGAACCCCTGTGATTTGTTCAGGAAACTATCTTATCAGTTATTTGTGTATGTTGGCCAGATCAACCACTTTTTCCAATCAGGATGTGTTCTGTTTTGGTGTAAAATATGGGATACATCTATCTCCATATCTGTAGTGCTATCACTGTCAGTTATGGGTTCGGAATAGACGGTGTATTTAAGTCTTTTATCTTAGCTAGGCCAAGACAAGTAGTTTGTTGAATTGTGTCATTCAAGAATATCATTTGTTCTGGGATCATGCAGGCCCTAAATAATGCTTCTAGGCCTTGTACTTGCCAATCTTTGGTACCCCAGATCGTTTTTGTTTTAATGTTATTTTTCCAGAAAAATGTAAACAAAATGTAGACTTTTTGTCATAACATTTTTCAAAATAAATCAATTTAGTATTTGTCAACATTGTTTTCATTCCAGTCCTAGTTAACATTTTAAAATAAAACTTTTCTGGATCACCGTTGTTAAACCCTGAGAAGTACTGGAATTTCTCATAAAATGTTTTTGAGCTGCCTTTTGTCGGTGTTGGACAGTGTTCCCATTGGTTATAAGATAAAGCATTTCTAGGCTGTGCAGTTTTATGCAAATAGTGATCACCAAAATGATTATAACAGTATAACTCTTCATAATTCGATGAACCCTGTAAGTAATCATGTTCTGTAAATTTGGCTGACATTACTAAATCTGACATAATATTATTAATGTTTTCAAAGTCCCAATCATCAGAGAAAGTACTTGGTGTCACAAAGTCACTTAATGAAACCTTGAACTGGTGTGCATATTTCAAGAGTTCAGCCGGGCCAAAAATGTCATAATCAGTTCTGTCCCATGCTACCCCACCGGGTATTGGATTGGCTGAGATGTTTACTGATGACAGTTCTCTTTTCTTGATGTGGGAGGATGTGTGAGGCTTTATGACCAAGTTGATGTTCTGACTTGCTGTGTCCATTGTACTATATTTTCCATCAATGAATTTTCCCAAACATAGAACCATGATGAGCCAAAGCAGGAGAGTAAGTACACCTAACACAATCCAAAATTCAATCGATGGTGAAATCAGATATGTTTCTTTTAGTTGGAGAGAAAGTTCAATTACTTTGTCTTTGAAAGTTTTTGTTTCAGACGTTTCTTCATTCTCGCTCGGATCTTCGGAAAAGTCATCGAAATTGATGAAGTAGCCAGATGCAGTTCTGTCAATTGTTGGAATTATTTCCGGATTTTCATTTGCTTTTGCATTTTTCTTTGTTTCATTAGCATAGTCAGAGGCTACAACCCGAAGCTAGCTCTTCCAACATATGTAATTCACTCCCCTTCACCCTGAAAGACGTCGAGATGGCCATAGCGGGTCTGTCACCAGGAAAAGCCCCGGGATTAGATGGGATCCCTGGCGATCTCTTTAGGCAGGAACCTGGGATCTGGGCCCCATATTTGATGGTCTTGTTTAATGCAGTTTTGGAGGGCATGAGGCTACCGGATACTTGGCTGGGAGCAGAGGTGGTCCCGATATATAAAAAGGGCTCGCCTCTGCTGCCCGCCAACTATCGGCCAATCAGCCTCATTGATGTCAGTCAAAAACTATTCGGAAGGCTGATTCTGGATAGACTCCAATGCTGGATGGAACAGAATGAGATCTTGAGCCCTCTCCAGGCAGGCTTTAGGAAGGGTGTCTCTACAGTAGACCAAATATTGAGACTAAACATTATATTCTGGAAGACTGCTTACATTGAAGGAGGGTCACTGTATGCAGTCTTCGTGGATCTCCGCGCCGCCTTCGACCTGGTTCCTCGGACCAGGTTGTGGGCGGTGTTGGAGGATATGGGCGTCCCTGAGGATATCTTGCAGATTCTCGTTAGGCTCCACTCCAACAACTATGCGCGGGTAAGGTACGGTAAGGGAGGGAGGCTTACAGATAGGTTTCCTGTTCAACGTGGCGTAAGACAGGGGTGTGTGTTGGCGCCGACCCTGTTCTGCCTGTTTACAAATGGGGTGATAGAGCATCTCTGCAAAATCGCCAATATCGACGCGCCACTATTGAACAACAGCAGGGTGCCTGCGATTATGTTTGCAGATGACACCCTGCTGTTGTCCAAAACGCCAATGGGTCTGCAAAGGATCTTGGATGGGTTTTTGGATTTCTGTAATAAAAGGGGCTTAGAAATAAACCCAACAAAAACGAAATTCATGATTCTAAGCCGCAAGCATAAAAACTGCCCAAACCCACGTTTAGGGCACACACCTCTGGAGCGAGTTAATGTGATTGAGTATTTGGGCATAACACTTAACCACAATTTAACTTGGTTGCCGCATAAAACAAAAGCAACCACTAAACTAATCCAGAGGGCGGGTGCTATCACTAGAATCGCTAACAAATCCCCCTTTCGTCCACTGGCCCCTGCAATACAAATTTATAGGGCCCAAGCGCGGGGTGGCATTATATACGGGGCTGAACTCTGGGGCCACACACCCCTCCATTCCATTCAAGTTGCGGAGAATAACTTTATTAGGCAGCTGACGGCTCTTCCACTAAGTACACCTCTACTCCCCCTGAGAATGGACCTGGCCATACGCCCAATCAGCGAAGAAGTGAGCCTCAAACCACTGACCTACTGGAGACGTCTGTGGAGCAGCCAAGATTTGAGCCACTATAGAACTGAGCTGCAAGAGCTTCTTAGATCAATTCCTGCATCCAAAATTCAATGGCTCAAGTACATTAGAGATATGTGTTTGACTCTTGGAGTCCCAGAGCTATGGAATGATCCACACGCAACATCGCTAAGGCTTCCCAGGAAAGCACTCTCCAAACTTTTTTATGGTTTTATGCTTCAGAGAACTATCACCTCAACTCGAGAGGGTTCGCTAACTGATACATTCATCAAAATAAAGGACATCTACAGTTTTGAATATGTCCTCGATGCAATGTCCCCTGTACATGTTAGGAAAATTTATTTGCAGTGGAGATATGGTTCTCTACCCCTGAGGGCGCTCACAAAAAATTGGGACGAAAAGGATGCTTCACCCAAATGTCCAGCTTGTAATTATAAAGTGGAAAACGACGTTCATGTAGTTCTATTCTGCAAAGCCTATTCCAACATCAGGAAACTTTGGCTAAAACCACATCTAAGGAACATGGGCTTTCGAAATTATGTCCCAGCCTATAGAGTCCTCAAAACTGATCTTTCACCTCTGACAGTATTTGTAATGGCTAAATTTTTAGCAGCTATGTGGAGAGTACGCGCAAGACTTTTAAGAGACTGCACTGTGTCGTGAAAAAATTTTTCTCAATACATTTATGAACTAATCTGTAATATTGGGATTGAATGTGTTTTAAAAAGGTTTTTTTTAACATGTTATGGTTTTAAACCACCTCTTAAATACTGTGATGCTGTTGTTTGTATATCTTT
Organism: Lissotriton vulgaris; assembly: GCF_964263255.1. Classification (NCBI taxonomy): domain Eukaryota; kingdom Metazoa; phylum Chordata; class Amphibia; order Caudata; family Salamandridae; genus Lissotriton; species Lissotriton vulgaris. Next base: position 1,043,482,327 of record NC_141696.1, read on the forward strand.
TATGATCGCATAGATCGAAATAAAGATTTTTGATGAATAGACATCATTGTAGACTGGTGTTTCTTGATGAACTGTTGCAATTTGGGTTTCAAGAGGCACAAGTTCCATGGCATTATTGCATAGTCCTTTTTTAATTCACTGCAGGTTTATCAAATGTGATTAGTTTCTCAGTATGAGCCTCTTGGATTGTAGCAAGTTTCGGTATTCTGCTATTTCTTGGGAGTCCACTGGGCCTACTACTTATTATTGGCCACATGATTGTGGTTTTACCAGGTCGATGGATACAACTCAGTTCTCCTTTTTACCAGCAAGGGGCGGTAGTACAACTGATCTCGTTCCGCTGACAGCTAAGACACGTACAGCATTTTCTGTAAGAAGGCCCAACTTCCTTCTTCACCACGATCTTCTCTCTGACCAGATCCCCAATCTTTGAAATCCAGACAGGTCTTGCTGGGACAGATGATTTTTCTTCAGTGGTTGTCGGCTGTTGTTTCAACTTTATATTACTCAGGCTTTTTCTTGTTTCATTTAAATCCTGTAAAACAGCCAAACGGTCTTTGATATCAAAGGATTTTTCTTCTACCACTGAAGTGTGACAATCAAGATCCTGAATGTGCATTCTAGTACCAAACAATAGTTCGTATGGAGTGAAACCTTTTAGAGAATTTCTTGGCAGATTATTAAGACTACGTTGGACACTTGTTAAATGTTTGACCCACCCATCACCCGAAACGAATACCCTCGCCGTTATAGATTGCTTTATGTCCCGGTTTTTTCTTTCCACTACCGCATGCAATGCCCTTGCTGTTCATGGCCTCTTTGTAAGCTCGAGAGCTAAACGCAGGACCCTGATCAGAATGTAGCATGCCAATTGCGTATGTGCCGATAAAGATTTGCAAATCTTTTATAACAGTTCTGGCGTCAGCCGAGCGCTGGGGCCACATCCAAATGAATCTCGTGCAGGAATCCACTGCGACCATGATATATTTATAGTTGCTATCCCTTTGTAAGGGACCACAGTGGTCCAGGTAAACACATGCTAATGGTTTATCTGAGATTAGAAGGGGTGTTTCTGCTGGTCGTTTCACTGTCGATACCTTCATTCTTTGGCAAATTTCAAATTTTAGAACATAGTTCCTAGTTTGTTTTCTCATGCGCGGCCACCAATATCTCTGTTTTGATAACGATATTGTGGCGGAAACCCCAGCATGTGTAGAAGCGAGCCCTTTGTGTGCCGCTAGAATTAGTCTTAACCTGTGTTCCATGTTTTGAATTGCCCTATCCCCCACTCCAGAGATTCGAGCAAAAGGAACATTATTCGCATCAGTTATGTATGAGTACTTTACTGGAAAGCCTTTTGGGAGTGTTTTTCTATCATTTTTTACTGAAGCACTGACAGCTTGCATTATATTGCTGTCTACTTTTGTTTTTGACCGGGTGATAGCTGCTACGGAAGCCGTTTGCATAGCTGCCTTCACGGCTTCATCAGCCAATGAAATCCCCGTAACGTGAACGCCATCACGTTGATGACTTAGTGTATGTATCACGTGAGTCTTTTGTAGTTCTTTCTGTAAAAGAACTACTTGTTCCCAAAGCGTTTTATGCTTGATTGTGCCACCTTTTGCATCTTTGAAGCCATTTAGAACCCAGTTCTGCAAGTATTCATTATAAGACTGACCGCAGTAATATGAATCGCACACTATTAGTGTGGAGAATTCGCGATCAGTATTTTCAAGCGCCATCTTAAATGCTAGTAGTTCAGCTCGCTGAGCTGTACAATCTCTGAGAGATTGAGTTTTAGTGACCATTGGTCTAAATTTCCCTTTGTGCCAACGACCTTTAATGATAGCACATGTAGCACTATATGCTTGTTTACCCCCAACTGCGGGTTGTGCTGATCCGTCTGTATATACTATACAACCGTAATGTTCCAGAGGCAGGATTTCAGTCGGCAGAGGACATTCATATTCATATTGCAGAAATTCTTGTGTTTTTAAATTAGGATCAAATTTGTATACTACGTCTGTTGCAGCAAGATAATTAACCCATTGTATCCATCTCGGGTGTAATGCTTTAGCATTTGGAAAGCTTGCTTTCGTTACTGCTTCTAAGGCAGGTACCGGTGTAACGAATATTATTTGTTTACCTTGTGCTAGGGCTCTTTCTTTTGCTACAGCAGTTAGAACCGCAGTCAAAAAATTTTCAGTAGAACTGAATTTCATTTCAGCTTGAGTGTACAAATGTGGTTTGTAAGCTGTAGGTACCATTTCTCTCTCATTAGAGGTCAGGTATGTGAATCTGCATCTTCCTGGGATGACTCGGATTACAAGATTGCGTATGTTTTCGCGAGTTTGTAGTTTTGTTTCAGCTAACATGTCTGTTTGCAATGATATCAAAATCTCTGTGTGTTTCTGAGTCCAATTGATTGGTTTGAAATCTGTTTTTATTAATTCATAGAGAGGTTTAACCCTATCTGCATAATTTAGAATGTATGGGGCCCGAGTCACAGAATGAACTTACTACTTTTGGTATTCACAGAATGCACTTACTACTTTTGGTATTCACAGAATGAACTTACTCATTTCGGTATTCACAAAAGTTAGGACTACTAACTTTAGGACTCCTAAATGCCTTCTGTGAATACCGAAAGTCTTAAAATTACGATTTTTCTCAATTTAGTAGTAGTAAAGTTAGGACTCCTAACTTTAGGACTCCTAAATGCCTTCTGTGAATACCGAAAGTCTTAAAATTAGGATTTTTCTCAATTTAGTAGTAGTAAAGTTAGGACTCCAAACTTTACTACTACTAAATTGAGAAAAATCGTAATTTTAAGACTTTTGGTATTCACAGAAGGCATTTAGGCATCCTAAAGTTAGTAGTCCTAACTTTACTACTACTAAATTGAGAAAAATCAGGGAAGAGTTAACTCTCCGGATTTAGACAAGAAGGGATTAGCTTCTGACAATCATACAAACATGACAACTGTGCTCCCTCAGAAAAGAGTGTATCTCTAGACTCGTGTGAAAACAATAGGCCGCTATTTCACTCAGTCAACCGTGCATACTTAGTTTCACCAGAGTGCAGAAAAATAGAGAGACGGGCGTTTTCAATAAAAGGTGGTATTTATTGAGCAGACTTCTTTCTCATGCAAGAGAAATTAATTGCCACAATTGCAATACTGATAATAAAGTAAAGTGCGTACAGTAAAAGTAGTATTATGAAATAATACTGTAAAAGCATTCATATGGTTTCTAAGCCATATGATACTTTAAAATGGATAAAATATATACATACATAAAAACATTGACTAACATTGACTAACATACTCAACTGGTGCTTCTAACTACACCTACCCCGGTGTACCTGACCTAAGCCTAATTCTTGGGAAGGAGTAAGTAAGTAGCAGTTTAAGTTAAGTTGGTTAAGTTGGTTTTGCCAAGAATCTGAATCAAGAATTCTCTTAAGGGTTTAGTCAGCTCCATACCTTGGTAATAGAATTTGGGAGGTCTGGTATCTCTTTCTTCAGGACTCGATCTCCCAGCAACCCGCAAGGGTGTCTCGGGAACACCGAAGCTGGATTTTCCCGGCGTGAGAAAAAGCAGCTCTCCAGCACGTCAAAGGGGAGGGGTGGCTTCCGTGGGCTCTCGCATCAGCTGGGCTCTCGGGCAAGTAGATAGCCGCTCTGTTCCAAACCACTGTGTGTTTGCTTAAGGCAACTGTTGTTATATTTATACCTGAAAGGTGCAGGGTTTGACGTAAGGTTGGACAATAGATGTCACTAAGAACTAACAGTTCTTTCTGGACTCCAGGAGTTCTTGTTCAAATCAAAACAAAAGCAGGGGTTTTACCGGGCTGCTGGAGGCTTGGTTTGTTTAAAGAACGCGTTGTGCTTTCTAGGAGTCGATGGGAGTAGCCGTGCTGTGCTTTGGACTGCATGGGCTATTACTGAATGTGGATATGATTCTTATACCTCTATAAGGATGTTATTAATTATAGTTATCAAAAAGGACAGCGGTGTCCCCACTAGAAGGACAGAATGAGGGTGTGTCCAGTCTTAATGAGTGCACACTATGGTGAACCTATACTTTAAATTACAGCATACCATCAATCGGGCGGGAAAGGTAAAGGTACAGAGTGTAATATTCTGCTTTTAACAATATGCAACAACAAAGCAATAGCTAATGTTATACTCAAATAATACAATAATTGATAGTTACCCAGTGCTAGAGAAAGAGATGATTATAACAGTATATTAAACTAAATTAGTCGTATACAGAGTCTGCTATATTTAATAAATCACACAATGAAAAAGAAGAATACAATAAAAAAGAGAAATGATCCCCACACCATATGTTTGGTAAACCTCTGTTTCAGATTTATTATAAGTCAAAAAACAATTCAAAAATCAATTGGTCATTCTGCAGTATTACAATATTTAAAAACACATGTTATACATTTTGATAAAAGTTGTCTTAAAAACACAAAGAATCAACAAGTCGACGCGGCGTTTCGGTATTCTGTTTGTATACCTTCCTCAGGACTGATTCTGGATAAATTAAAAAAAACACAGAGTTACCATTCTTTTTTTGGTGCAGATTCAAAAGTGCTTCTCATAGTTAAAAATATTAGAGAATCATAGTCAATTGATCTAAACCATCAAATTATCACAACTTCTTTAGATTGAATCTCTTTCTCCTGGGGCACCATTCTTAAAAACAAGGTCTTATTTCGTACTTTCAAGCACACTCCTAACTGCATATCCTATGTAAAATCGAATGCTCAATCTTTCCCAACTCATTACATTGATATATTGGTTGTTATTACTGTGTACAACTACACTTTGACAAAACTAATATTGTTTACCTTTCCCTTGGACTATATAGTCCAATGCTGTTAGACCTTCCTTCGAACAAAATGAGAATAAGTTGATGGTATTCTCAACATAACGCATACCTTATTCCAGATAGAGTTCGTATCCCCACTGGACAATGTTGCTTCTTATAAAGATCCTGGGGGCTTCGCAATGATGGGTCTGTCCCAGGATTCAGTGCTTACTTTATGATGTCACTAGGTGGGATAAATGAAACTATGTTCTTTGTTTTCCATGACATTTGAGTCATATTTCTAATGATTTTATAAAGAATTTATTCTATGGTATAGACAGATTCTGTTTCCTGTCTACATTGGTGAGTGGGTATTTTAAATCTTCCCTTATCTTATATTATATCAGATTGGTTCAAAAAAGTAGACTTCTATAAGTTTTATGAAAAAGGGGATCTCACTAATTCATTCATCAAAGTTTTAATTTCACTTCAATACCTGATTCCCCGCATGAATCTGCTGGATATTTCACTGCCAGGAGGAGCCACCGTTTTATGAATTGTGGATATCTTCATTCACCCTAAAAGATTTTAATTAATCCATTTAATGCCTTGTCTTCGGGTCTTTATTCATATAAGACCCCCCACTTCTTATTACCACTTTTATTCTCTTTTAAGGAATTACTCACCATTTAAATTTAGGTGATGGGTATAGTTTTCTTAGATGCTCGCTTCTAGAGCCCTCCGTTTTCAAAATTTGGTCCGTTCTACATTGAACGACATAAGGTGTAAAATAAATAAATAGATGCCCAAAGGATTATATGAATAATAAAAAAAATTTGTTGACATTACTTTTTTATACTCTACTCATAGCCCCCCTTACATTCTTTGCTTTCAGCTTATCTGGGTGTTTATCTTTCTTTTCTTTTCTATTTATTTGAAAAAGTTACCACATTATTCCTTCAGGTCTAGTAACTAGTCCCACGTTTTATTAGGACTTCCAAGTTGCTGCTCGAGCTTAAACGGACCCTGGTCTTGCTTTGTGCCTACCTCCGGTTCTGTACTCGGCCTCCCTGCTCCTTCCTTCCTGGCAGTCCGTCACTCGTTCTCTCGACCGGTATGTTCCGAGCCGCAAAAGACAATGAGCGTATGATTATCCCAGGTTTTATGCTTCCTCTGCTCTAATTGGTTGCCCCTTTCACAATCCCCCATTGGTTAATCAAGGGCCAATTGCCGTCCGGTTACCATGGCGACCGAACGCTTTTCCGTGTGTTGTCGTCCGGTTTCCATGCCAATCGCACGCATTTCCGCGTATTTCTTGCCCCATTTCCTTTCGGTTGATGCGGTTATATTCGCTGCTCCTCATTGGAGATTCGGAAACGTTCTATGGTAACCGAACGCATTTCCGTATGTTTTTAAGTTGACTTTTTATATCTACGATGATTCCATTCAGTTGAAAATTTCTACAGATGGTCCCGATGCGCTTATTCCGGATTTTATCTATCTACCGTTCTGTTTTACTAATTATACAAATAAGAAAATAAAAAATAATAAATAAAAAAAACCCGCGTTTGGGAAGCTTAAGGAACAGCAAGGGGTTTTCACGCTGGACCTCCATCGGCATCTCCACGGTGGGGGACATGTGGGAGCAGGGAGCTGTCATCTCATTTACCCGCCTGAGAGAACTGTATGACCTCGGACCGCACGAGTCATACCGATACGTGCAGATCCGCCATGCCCTGCTCTCCGCCATCCCTGCTGGATCGACTCTCCCTGAGTCCTCCCCGCTGGAGGATCGCCTCCTGACTGACTACATGGTGGAGAGAGCAACGTCCCTGACGTACCGTAAGCTCCTAAATAATTCACCAGATCCTCTAACACCCCTTAAGGACAGATGGGAGCGTGAGGTAGGCGCCCTAGATGAATACGAATGGAATGAGGCTCTAGCCTCTCCCAAGGAAGCGGGCATATCGGCCAGAATGAGGCTGGTTCAGCTAAAAGTCCTTCATAGGGTATACTTCACGAGGACACTGCTACACCACATCCACAGAACTCCACACCCCTTTTGCTTGCGTGGTTGCGGGGATGAGGGTACCTTCTTCCACACCTTCTGGGACTGCCTGCGCATACAAAACTACTGGTGCCAGGTTTTGCGTACCATATCGCAGGTGCTGGAGGTCTCGGTCCTTCCGGAGCCACGGCGGTGTCTTCTCAATGTATGGGAACCAACAGACCTGTCGCGGCATGGCCGCCTCTGGGTGACAATAGGCATGATGGTGGCGAAGCGGGACATTGCGCAGCGTTGGGGGGCGGCAGACCTTCCGACAACATCACAGTGGTGCATGAACATGGATAGAATGATGGTCACTGAAAGGGCGGTGTACTTAAGCCGGGCCTGTCCGGGCAAATGGAACAAGGTCTGGTCCCCGTGGAACGCCTACCGGGGTGACATCTGCGATCCTCTGCCGGAGGACGATCCACTAGACTCAGATGAGGATGAGGGGATGGAATGAGCGGGGTTGATTGCGGGGGGAGGTCCTGCGGGAGGGCTGTGGAGGAGTGGTAGTTTCTTCCCACCCCACTTTGATTCCTGGATAACACGGCACTATATCCTATCCTCGGACTGCTTCTGTACCTATCCTGCAATGTACATTGTCAATGATCGCACTGTGATTTCCCGATGTTCTGTTGTTCTTTTTGTTATTTTAGAAAAAAAAAAAAAGAAAATGAAACCTCATTTCTTCCTTATGATAATTGTGCTGACGTCCTTCATTCTTCCCTGTGGCATGCCTTCACTACAATGACTTTTTCAATATTTGAACTCTACTTCCACAAGGCTGTCCTTGCAATTGTCCTCTTTTGTTTAGCGGCCGGCCCCTCGGGGTTGTAGGCGGCATGCTGTGTAACATTATGAAGGTACAATAAAGGTTTTCAAAAAAAAAAAAAAACCCTGCGTTCACCACGACAGGACATGGTTGTCATGGTTTGTTTATATAGCGTTCTGTATTATCAATTCTATATTTGAGGGACCACGCGTTTCTTTAATTTCGCCGTGGTTCTTGCCTATTGAGAATTATCATATATGAATCAGCTCACAATGGGCATTTAATTTCCGCCATAGAGTTGCGGTAGTGTTTTGGGGATTTATTCACAGCCTTCAATATTTGTTACTTATGTATAGATAGGGCACTATTTGTTTCTTATGGTTCCCCGCTTCTGGAAAGGGGCGACCATTCGGTCCCCCCGAACGTATGGCAGAGTACCACGATCCCCCCGGGAAGCCATCTTGGGCGGGAGGCGAGTCTCGGCTGGTATGCCCGAAGCGGCGTAGCCGGGGCGCGCCTTTTCCCGCCCTAGAGTGGGTTGGCCTAGACACGGACGCGGCTGGCCACGCCCTTGGGCAGGCAGGGGCGGGTTTACGCCCGCCCTGAAGACGGATAAAAGGAGAAGTAAGACCAGAAGGCATCCTCTTGTTCCTGTGCTCTGAAGCTGCACCTCCTCGCTGCACGTGAGCTCGAGACGGAACGAAGAGCCAATTTTGAGCGTTGTAATCGTTCTTGTTTGTTTTTCAGATACTCTGTCGGAGAATGCCGAAGAAGGCGGGAAAGCGAATGACTACCGACCAGATGCTGCGTGTTCTCATGAAAGAGGTGACCGACCTGAAGAGGCGAATGGATTAAGACGAGGAAGGGGGGCCGAAACGTCCTTTGGCGGGAGCAGCCCCGGGAGGAAAAGGCAAGAGGCCCAGGAGGGGAGCAGCTGGGGGAGACATCCCGGGTCCCAGTACCCCGCTCGAAGCACCCACTCCCGTGCCGGAAGAAGGGAACCCGATTCCCGTAGTGGTCACTCCCGTGTCCGGGGAAGATATGCCGCCCGAACTGGCAGCACAATTAGCAGCGTGGTTGGGTAAAGGTAGCGAGGGCGCCACGGCTGCCGACGCGCAGGTCTTGATGAAGCAACTGCGTGAAACTCGGGAAGCAGCGAAGGTATCCACGCCGGCTGCGGCAGTAGAGAAGTCACAGGGGACTGGTTCAGTCGCAGAGACAGCGTCCGGTTCAGGTAAGCGGCCATTGCCGATTGCGAGGGATGAGTCAGCACCCTCTCGAAGGGAAAAGTTGGGTCAGCATGTCCCTGTAGCTATTAAAGAAAAGATATGGGCAGGGGAGTATGTAAACATCTTCTCGTTGCTTACTGATCATTATGAGATGGAGCATGTTAAGGGCCAGAAAGACCTCATGCATCCGAGTGTTTGGCGCGCAAAGATGGCCGCCTTTAAGGTAAATGAAAACATTGGCAATTGGGGCAAAGCGTGGGGGATATTTACATCGATCTTGGGGGAACGAAGGCCCGAATTGCTACCCGAATTGCCGATTTATCAGTCACGGATCATGGGGTACTCTGTTTCACACGAGGGTAATCATTGGTTCTGCTATGATAATCTGTTCAGAAAGGCAAAAGAACACGATAAGAATTTAACTTGGGATTGTTATGATTCTGTATCCTGGTCCAAAATGGAGGATACTGGTATGTTGAAATTGCCATTGGTAGGGAGTAGCGTTGGCGAACCCTCCCGCCAATATGCGGGGACGCCCTTTCGATCAGGTACGGGTACCGACAGTCACTCGAGGCCTACCGGCAATACAGGTAAAAGGGGGGTCTGTTGGAACTTTAACAGGGGTAAATGTACTAGGCCCCAGGGGTCGTGCAAATTTAGACACGAATGTAGTGGGTGTGGGCAATCATCCCATCCTGAGTCCACGTGCAGAGCCAAAACGGGTGATAACGGGGGTAGAGGAAGCGCCAAACAGGTCTAACATAGTCCGAGGGGCGCCTTTACCTACCCCGATTGATACCTTGGCAATGATTCCCTGGCTCAGCGAATACCCGGATCGTACTTCCGCTGGGGTGTTACGAAACGGTTTTTCATATGGTTTCCGCATCCCAGTGGGGGACTTTCAAGGAATAGAGAAATGTAAAAATCAGATATCGGTCTTGCAGCATACGACCGTGGTACAGGAAAAGATCCGGAAGGAGGTTACTCGAGGTCGAGTCGCCGGTCCGTTTAGTGTACCCCCGGTGGCTAACTTTGTTTGTTCTCCTTTAGGGGTGGTCCCCAAGAAGGACCCGGGGGAGTTTCGGCTGATACATAATTTATCAGCCCCACGTGGTGCTTCCGTAAACGAAGCGACAGACCCGGAAGTGTGTTCGGTGCGGTACGCATCCTTCGATGAGGCCGTAGCCATTTTGAATCGCCTGGGGCCCGGTGCGCTGATGGCAAAATCTGATATCGAGTCAGCGTTCCGGTTGCTCCCGGTACACCCAGACGATCAGCGTCTTCTAGGTTTCATGTTTCAGGGTCATTATTACATGGATAGGTGTATGCCGATGGGGTGCTCTATATCTTGTGCCTATTTCGAGAAATTCAGTAGTTTCCTACAATGGGTCTTCACAAAGAAGACGGGTTTCCAACATGTGATGCATTATCTTGATGATTTTTTGTTCCTGGGGGCAGCCGGGGATCCGGAATGTGGGCAGGCTTTGGCTGCATTTTGTGTCTTAATGAATCAGTTTGACGTGCATTGGCACCAGGTAAGACTGTTGGTCCTTCGACCTGCCTCGAGTTTCTGGGGATCGAGTTGGACTCCGGAGAAGGTTGTTTCCGTTTACCAGGTGACAAAGTGTTAAGGTTCAGGTCATCCCTGCAAATGTGTATAAGTGAATCTAAGGTTAAGCTGCATCAATTACAGCAGTTAGTGGGACAGTTGAATTTTGCCCTGAGAGTTATACCAATGGCCCGTCCCTTTTCCCGCTCGATCGCTCAAGCCATGGTCGGCCTGAAGGAGGGCCATCATCGCACAAGGCTCTCGGCAGAGGTCCGCCAGGACATGCGCATTTGGTTGGCATTTCTGGCGGATTTCAATGGTCGAGTCGTCTGGAGCAAACCGGCCGTGTCCTCTGAGGAGCTGGGGCTGTGGACAGATTCGGCAGGGAGCATAGGTTTTGGTGCCATTTTTGGCACTCGATGGTCTGCACAAAAGTGGCCGGCATGGTGGCATGACAGTGGACTGACAAGTAACATTGCTTTCCTGGAACTTTTCCCCATTTTGGCGGCCCTGAGAACATGGCCCGAAGGGTTCAGAGATCACTCTGTGGTATTCTGGTCTGACAATATGACCGTGGTTGAGTGTATCAATAGCCAGGCAGCACGATGCAAATGGATTTTGAGGCTGCTCAAGGAAATCGTATTACTGTGTATGCAATTGAATGTGCTATTCAAGGCAAGACATGTCCCTGGGGTAATGAACCAGGCGGCTGATGCCCTTTCTCGTTTTCGTATGCAGGCTTTCTGGGGTTTTCTTCCCACAGCGGACCCGGAGCCGGCACCCTTTCCCGAAGCTCTCTGGTCTCTCGGTGCCCCGAACTTCGTAACCTCGTGGGAGAGAATTTAGCACCCAGGACAAGGAAGGCATATGAAGGGGCGTTCCGGTCCTATTTTGCCTTCTTGGGGACTGCTAGAGAGGAGCTTTGGGGTCAGGAGGAATGGGTAGTGAACTTTCTGATGTCTTTACATCTGGCTGGGAAATCGGTGGCCACGGCCCAGAGGCATCGGGCTGCCATTTCCTTTGTTGCTAGGGCTCATGGGATCCAGGACCCGACAGCGTCTTTCGTTGTACAAAAAGCGCTACGTGGGTGGCAACGCCTTGAGGGTCGCAGAGTAGATGAAAGGCGCCCGATAGGTTTGGATAGGTTGGCCCAGTTATTATCCAGACTCCCTGCAACTTGTTCATCTCAGTTTGAGACAGTGTTATTCCGAGCCGCTTTTACGCTGGCATTTCATGGGGCTATGCGGGTAAGTGAATTAGTGGCAAGGAACAAGCAGGATGTGACGGGAGGGCTGTGCGCAGAGCACGTACAGATCAGAGGGGAGACAATGACTGTCTCGTTTGTGAGGTCCAAGACCGATCAGAGTGGGATGGGTGACTGCATAATCATACGCAGGATTCCCGGGTCCTCCATGTGCCCGGTGAAGTGTTTAGAGGATTATTTAACACGAAGGGTGGCATCATGGGGGGGGACCTTGTTGAGACACGCTGACGCCACCCCACTGACAAGGTTTCAGTTTCAGCGGGTGCTTGCGATGTCGATTACAGCTGCGGGCTTGAACCCGGGCGAGTTTGGGACCCATTCCTTTCGGATAGGGGCTGCTACAGAGGCTACAGCCAGGGGTCTGAATGTGGAGCAAGTTAAACGGGTGGGGCGTTGGTCCTCCAATTGTTATAAGAGGTATGTGCGTTTGCACATGTTGTGAAGCTGTAATGATGTACTCATGCTTCTTGTTTGTTTGGTTTCAGTTACGCAAGCCTACGAGGCGGGGTGGACTATGCAGTCGACCCAACACTGGGCCAGCGGTCAGACATCACCGGCTGTGAAAAGGGAGGTGTGGGTCGTGGGCCACTCATACGTGAGGCGTGCCGCGGACGTATTCAAGACAGGTGACATGATTCACGTGGCTGGGGAATACGGGTACAGTGTGTCCTTCTACGGAAGGGGCGGTCTCTGTATTGACCAGTTTCAATCGTTTTTCGAGGGTTTGCTAGGGCGGATGAGGTCACCGCCGTCTGTAGTCATAGTACATCTTGGGGGCAATGATTTGGTCACCACTGGTAGACGACTTCTCCTTGAGGCAATGCTTTCCACTGTAAGTTGGTTAGCAAGGAGAGTTCCAGGGTGCACGATTGCGTGGTCCCATATGATCCCACGAAAAGTGTGGCGGGGGGCTTTTTCTGTTTCAGCTTTGAATCATTCTGTAAGGAAAATTAATAACAAAGTGAGTAGGTTGTTCCGTTCCAGTACACTGCATTCGATTTCGCATGGTTGTATTAATGGGGACAGTATGTATTTGAGGGATGGTGTGCATTTGTCTCGGGTGGGGAATGAGTTACTCATAGGAGACTTCATAGCTTGGCTAAAGACGTTAAAACATGACCTTTAGGTAGAAGTGTTGTGGGGGGTCCGGATAGCCGGTCAACTATCCGGTCCTGTGGCGGTAAGGTCATGATCGGTGAGCACTAATTGGAAGATTCCTATGAGTGGGCGTCACCCATTACGGATGGGAGCGCGCGGGGGAGGTGGCCATTGGCCCCTCAACGGGGAGGCGGTCCCTTCTAAGGATGGGTCGCCGAAAGGAAAGGAAAGGCGGTCAAGACCCCTTCCTGGGTAGGAGGGGTTACAGCCCCCTCCTGGGGAATTTCCCGGGGCCAGGACGTCTGCGACGGCAGATGTGGTAAGTTGTGTGGGGTTTGGGGGGGGGTCTACGCTACCTTCTAGATACCTCACACGAGTCCTCGTACGACCTTTAAGTGGCGTCGAGTTTTATGGGGGCCCCCGTCAAGTCAAGGGAAATTGGTAAGTTGCACTTGAGGTACGCCTCTGTGCCGCCCCTCACAAGTGAGGGGGATATTTCTGGGTTAGGGATCTTGACACCGGTTACGACCTTGCCGTTGGCCCTTAAACGTTAGGATGTACAATTTCAAAATTTCAAGTAAATGTTTTGTAGGATGGTAGTTCGGCTAGGAGGACCTTTGTATTAGAGAATATGTTAAGGTTAGCCAAACATCGCAATGTGGTTATGAAATTGTACATAATATGAAACTGTTAATTTTGTTTTAATTTTGTTTCATATTTTAATAAATACGGCCGGGAGGGTCACTCCCTCCCGTCTTCCAAAAACTTCAGAATTGTTTCCGGTTTCCCATCCTTGGGGATTTGTGTTGAGAGGGGGTGGCGGGTATCTCAGCCATATGGAAAGGGGCGACCATTCGGTCCCCCCGAACGTATGGCAGAGTACCACGATCCCCCCGGGAAGCCATCTTGGGCGGGAGGCGAGTCTCGGCTGGTATGCCCGAAGCGGCGTAGCCAGGGCGTGCCTTTTCCCGCCCTAGAGTGGGTTGGCCTAGACACGGACGCGGCTGGCCACGCCCTTGGGCAGGCAGGGGCGGGTTTACGCCCGCCCTGAAGACGGATAAAAGGAGAAGTAAGACCAGAAGGCATCCTCTTGTTCCTGTGCTCTGAAGCTGCACCTCCTCGCTGCACGTGAGCTCGAGACGGAACGAAGAGCCAATTTTGACCCACCCACCAGCCCCTGAAGACAGCGATTGGTTTTGAATAAAGTTTGATGTTAATTCTGATTTTTTCGTTTGCAGGTTGTCGTATTATCGTGATGACTTTGAGTATGCAATAAAGAATGGTCGATTGGTGTTATGTTTCGCAAATAAAGTAATTCTGCTTTAGTGTCCCTGAGTAAGCATGCATTTAATAAAGTTGTTGTTGCTACTGTCTTTTAGAATTAGTCATTTGTAATTTAGTTAGCATTGTCGTATTTATTTTGGTCGGGCGGTAAGGTCATGATCGGTGAGCACTAATTGGAAGATCCCTATGAGTGGGCGTCACCCATTACGGATGGGAGCGCGCGGGGGAGGTGGCCATTGGCCCCTCAACGGGGAGGCGGTCCCTTCTAAGGATGGGTCGCCGAAAGGAAAGGAAAGGCGGTCAAGACCCCTTCCTGGGTAGGAGGGGTTACAGCCCCCTCCTGGGGAATTTCCCGGGGCCAGGACGTCTGCGACGGCAGATGTGGTAAGTTGTGTGGGGTTTGGGGGGGGGTCTACGCTACCTTCTAGATACCTCACACGAGTCCTCGTACGACCTTTAAGTGGCGTCAAGTTTTATGGGGGCCCCCGTCAAGTCAAGGGAAATTGGTAAGTTGCACTTGAGGTACGCCTCTGTGCCGCCCCTCACAAGTGAGGGGGATATTTCTGGGTTAGGGATCTTGACACCGGTTACGACCTTGCCGTTGGCCCTTAAACGTTAGGATGTACAATTTCAAAATTTCAAGTAAATGTTTTGTAGGATGGTAGTTCGGCTAGGAGGACCTTTGTATTAGAGAATATGTTAAGGTTAGCCAAACATCGCAATGTGGTTATGAAATTGTACATAATATGAAACTGTTAATTTTGTTTTAATTTTGTTTCATATTTTAATAAATACGGCCGGGAGGGTCACTCCCTCCCGTCTTCCAAAAACTTCAGAATTGTTTCCGGTTTCCCATCCTTGGGGATTTGTGTTGAGAGGGGGTGGCGGGTATCTCAGCCATACTACTTTTTTCAAAAGGAGGAGCATACTCTAGCCTTTCAGTCCCACTGCTGATCTCTTTTTGTGGGGATGACTCACATCATTCGTTCTGTGCTCATAAGGTACTCCCAGGTTACCTATTTATCACACTACCATTTCTCTCATATTGGTAGAAGACGTGTTTCTAACCCTCTATTACAAAGTGATTGTAGTGCTTACGCTCCCTTCTACTCAGCTCTTGGGTAATTTAATGTCAGTATTAAACTGCTAGATACTCACGGGTGAATATTATCCTAAGCCCTATTGAAACATCTTTTCCCAATCCTCTCTTGAGTTTAAACCACACCTCACGCTATTGAGGGTAGACATGTAAAATTGCTCCCTTTTTTTCTCTTAATGTCTTGGTTACCACCTCTTGTACTGCCAGTTACCTTTTCTAGCCCACACCATTTTAAATCTTAAATTTTGTGGCCAGTCTCCCTCCAATGTTCAGTGAGGGGCGCTCCTGTTTTATTAGTTCTTAGTGCTGATCGGTGCTCATTTAGACGCAACCTAATTTCCCTAGATGTCTCTCTTACGTAAGATTTTTTGCAGGGGCATTGGATAAGATAGATTGCATTTTTAGTCCTACAATTGATGAAACTTTTGATATAAATTGTTTTATCATTTGCTGTGATCTTGTCACATTTGATGATGTTGGCGCAATTGACGCAGCCCATGCAGGGATGTGTCCCCGATGGTAATGGATTACCATCAATGGTGGTTTGAAGGTTTTTGGGTCTCTCCCTAATGTGTGTACTAGAGAGTTCCTAATTGTCCTGTTTCTCTTGTACGAGAACATAGGTATCGAAATTGGGACCTGGGCCTTGTCTGAAATCAAATGCAAATTTCTATTTATTATATTTTTAACCTTATAACTTATTTGTGAGTCGTTTGTTACAAACATAATTGGCTGTGGGCTATTTGGGCTCTCATTTTTTGGATTAAAAAAATTCTCTCTGTTAAAGTACTTGGCTCGTTTAAAGGCATGCCTAATCATTCTTTTGGGGTACCCTCTCTCTAGAAATTTCTCTTTTAGATTAGTGGCATGGGTTTCATAGTCTTCCATTAAGGTGCAGTTTCTTCTCAAACGAAAAAATTGCCCAAATGGGATGTTGTTTTTCTGTGATGCCGGATGGTTGCTGCCATAATGTAACATACTGTTTCTGTCCGAGGGTTGTGTATATAATTCCACTACCAGATGGCCATCCATGTGCTTGATGATGATGTCAAGGAATTCCACATAGCATTTGCTAATGTGCGATGTGAATTTCAAATTCACATCACCCAAGTTTAACCAATTGAGGAATTCATTCAGGGTATCTATCTCTCCTGTCCATATAAAGAATATATCTTCAATATAGCGACCCCATTCCGAGATGTTTTCAAAGAATGGGGCAGCTATATTGTAGATATGTTTTTCCTCAAATCTTGACACATATAAACATGCCAGACTGGGGGCACAAGTGGCCCCCATACTGGTCCCCTTGATCTGTCTAAAGAGGTTGTCTTTATATAAGAAAATATTGTTTTTGAGAATTACCGTGATACAGTCAATAATGAATGTCTGGTGGTCTGTTAGGTCTTGTTGATTGTCTCTAAGGATCTCCTCCATAATCTCAATGGTGTTATCCTGGGGAATGTTGGTGTATAGTTCTTCGATATCCAAAGTCACCAACACCTGTGTCTCTGGATTGAAGCTTAAGTTCTCAACTTTTTTAATCATGGATGTTGTGTCCTTAATATAGGCTTTTTGTTGTTGGACAAGGGGTTGGAGGAATACCTCCACGTATTTACTCAATGGTTCAGTGAGTGACCCTATGCACGATACTATTGGTCTCATAGGGGGGTCCCTAATATCTTTGTGCACCTTTGGTAAACCGTATAGTGCCGGGATTAGAGGGTCAGTGTTAACCCCTTCCAAGCTGATGACGAGCTGGGCTCGTCATGGTGTAGCCTCCTCGCACGCTGATGCCGAGCCCAGCTCGTCATGAAACAATGGCATTAGGGATTTTCCAGCACAGGACAAAAATCTCCCTAGCAGCCATGGTGTTAAGCATAAATGCAAATTCTTCCTCGCATATAATGTTGTCATCTTTCGCTAGTCTCAACATTCTCTCAATTTCCCCTTTTAAGGTTTGCCATTTCTCCCTATTGGAATTTTTAAAGTGGTCTTTGTTATTAAGAAGTTTCAGCATTCTATAGTCGTAGTCTTGACTATTCATTAGTACTAAACTCCCACCCTTATCTGCCAGCTTTACTGTTAGGGTGTTATCTTGTTCAAGGATTTCAAGTGCTTTTTTCTCTTCCTTAGTCAGGTTAAAGGGTGTCCAATTTGTTTGTTTCAACAGGTTGTCTACACTTTTGTCAACCGATCTTTCAAAGGCTTCTACATCCTTATGTACAATACTCAATGGGGGTACCCATGTGGATTTATTTCTTAAACCTGATTTATTTTGTCTCACGGGTTTCTCTTTGCCTTCAAAGAAAATTTGAAGTCGCACCTTTCTAAAAAAAATTTGCAAGTCTCTTTCTAGGGCATATCGATCTACAGGTGAACATATTGCATATCCTAGTCCCTTTTCAAATAATTTGGTCTCTAAACCGGACGACAACACACGGAAAAGCGTTTGGTCGCCATGGTAACCAGACGGCAATTGGCCCTTGGTTAACCAATGGGGGATTGTGAAAGGGGCAACCAATTAGAGCAGAGGAAGCATAAAACCCGGGATAATCATACGCTCATTGTCTTTTGCGGCTCGGAACATACCGGTCGAGAGAACGAGTGACGGACTGCCAGGAAGGAAGGAGCAGGGAGGCCAAGTACAGAACCGGAGGTAGGCACAAAGCAAGACCAGGGTCCGTTTAGGCTCGAGCAGCAACTTGGAAGTCCTAATAAAACGTGGGACTAGTTGCTAGACCTGAAGGAATAATGTGGTAACTTTTTCAAATAATTAGAAAAGAAAAGAAAGATAAACACCCAGATAAGCTGAAAGCAAAGAATGTAAGGGGGCTATGAGTAGAGTATAAAAAAAGTAATGTCAACAAAATTTTTTTATTATTCATATAATCCTTTGGGCATCTATTTATTTATTTTACACCTTATGTCGTTCAATGTAGAACGGACCAAATTTTGAAAACGGAGTGCTCTAGAAGCGAGCATCTAAGAAAACTATACCCATCACCTAAATTTAAATGGTGAGTAATTCCTTAAAAGAGAATAAAAGTGGTAATAAGAAGTGGGGGGTCTTATATGAATAAAGACCCGAAGACAAGGCATTAAATGGATTAATTAAAATCTTTTAGGGTGAATGAAGATATCCACAATTCATAAAACGGTGGCTCCTCCTGGCAGTCAAATATCCATCAGATTCATGCGGGGAATCAGGTATTGAAGTGAAATTAAAACTTTGATGAATGAATTAGTGAGATCCCCTTTTTCATAAAACTTATAGAAGTCTGATTTTTTTGAACCAATCTGATATAATATAAGATAAGGGAAGATTTAAAATACCCACTCACCAATGTAGACAGGAAACAGAATCTGTCTATACCATAGAATAAATTCTTTATAAAATCATTAGAAATATGACTCAAATGTCGTGGAAAACAAAGAACATAGTTTCATTTATCCCACCTAGTGACATCATAAAGTAAGCACTGAATCCTGGGACAGACCCATCATTGCGAAGCCCCCAGGATCTTTATAAGAAGCAACATTGTCCAGTGGGGATACGAACTCTATCTGGAATAAGGTATGCGTTATGTTGAGAATACCATCAACTTATTCTCATTTTGTTCGAAGGAAGGTCTAACAGCATTGGACTATATAGTCCAAGGGAAAGGTAAACAATATTAGTTTTGTCAAAGTGTAGTTGTACACAGTAATAACAACCAATATATCAATGTAATGAGTTGGGAAAGATTGAGCATTCGATTTTACATAGGATATGCAGTTTTTTTAAATTTATCCAGAATCAGTCCTGAGGAAGGTATACAAACAGAATACCAAAACGCCGCATCGACTTGTTGATTCTTTGTGTTTTTAAGACAACTTTTATCAAAATGTATAACATGTGTTTTTAAATATTGTAATACTGCAGAATGACCTATTGTTTTTTGAATTGTTTTTTGACTTATAATAAATCTGAAACGGAGGTTTACCAAACATATGGTGTGGGGATCATTTCTCTTTTTTATTGTATTCTTCTTTTTTATTGTGTGATTTATTAAATATAGCAGACTCTGTATACGACTAATTTAGTTTAATATACTGTTATAATCATCTCTTTCTCTAGCACTGGGTAACTATCAATTATTGTATTATTTGAGTATAACATTAGCTATTGCTTTGTTGTTGCATATTGTTAGAAGCAGAATATTACACTCTGTACCTTTACCTTTCCCGCCCGATTGATGGTATGCTGTAAATTGAAGTATAGGTTCCCAATAGTGTGCACTCATTAAGACTGGACACACCCTCATTCTGTCCTTCTAGTGGGGACACCGCTGTCCTTTTTGATAACTATTATCCCCCCAGTCCCCTATTAGCCTGCGTGGGGTCCTCCTTATATTTTTTCACTGTTCACTCGGCTTGTGAGCTGAGGAGGTTTTCGAGTCCTATTGCAAATTAGCAAAGAGGTAAAATTTTAAAAAATACCTCAATACCTAATAAAAGAACCCTAATAAAAGAAGCATATACAAGAGAAACCCTTGAAATGGAAGGTATAAAAACATATAGTTTTTCTGAAGATCAATTTGATAAACTAATCAATAGGAGATTCCGCAATACCACCACAGTAAGATTAGATAAAACAGACGAGGAACAATGGGAAAAACTTTGGAACTTAAAAAAGAAAGTAATAAGAGCGGAATTACATGCAGAGTTCCTTGTCGAATACTGTAAAAATGGGATAATTCCCAAAGGTCTACAAGTGACCAATGAACCGGGCATTTTCATAACAGATAAAAAATTTATAGATAAATGGACACTTGTGGCAAACAGATGTAGTAGGGATTGGATCCTGCTCTTTATAGAAACAGCGAATGAATTTATAGTGATTGAAAAGAAGGAAATAGAGGAATTGGAGAGTCAGTTAAGGGACAGTACAGCATTAGAAGATGCTAAAGCTAAACTAGAAGAAATTCAGAATGATGTTGAAGGATACAGTGAATATCTGATTAAAAAGAAGAGTAACAAATTAAGAAAAGATATAGATAATTATAACCCGGAGATTGTTTACCCTTATCTCCAAAAAGACTTTTATGATCGCCCAAAAGAAAATTTCCAACCCCGGAGACAGTGGCAAAATCAACCTAGAAACCAACCTAAGGGACGAGAGAGATTCTTTGACTCCTCGTACAGTAGCACAGACTCAGAAGGGGAGTTAACAAATGACAAACAACAAAAAAACGGTGAATCTAATAAACAACAACAAACAACCCAGAAAGAGGGCCTGGCTTTTTTAGACAGACGCAACCAAATGTTCGGACAACAACGGGGGAGAGGGAGAGGCCGAAACAATTACAACCATCAGCCACAATACACTCAAGCCCAAAACCCTCAACGTCCTCGAACCAGGAGCCAGAAACAGTGGGACTAGATAAAACCAAAAAAGCGGCTCTTATTAATCTGTCAGATCGCCAGTTAACTCAAATAGAGACCAAATTATTTGAAAAGGGACTAGGATATGCAATATGTTCACCTGTAGATTGATATGCCCTAGAAAGAGACTTGCAAATTTTTTTTAGAAAGGTGCGACTTAAAATTTTCTTTGAAGGCAAAGAGAAACCCGTGAGACAAAATAAATCAGGTTTAAGAAATAAATCCACATGGGTACCCCCATTGAGTATTGTACATAAGGATGTGGAAGCCTTTGAAAGATCGGTTGACAAAAGTGTAGACAACCTGTTGAAACAAAAAAATTGGACACCCTTTAACCTGACTAAGGAAGAGAAAAAAGCACTTGAAATCCTTGAACAAGATAACACCCTAACAGTAAAGCCGGCAGATAAGGGTGGGAGTTTAGTACTAATGAATAGTCAAGACTACGACTATAGAATGCTGAAACTTCTAAATAACAAAGACCACTATAAAAATTCCAATAGGGAGGAATGGCAAACCTTAAAAGGGGAAATTGAGAGAATGTTGAGACTAGCGAAAGATGACAACATTATATGCGAGGAAGAATTTGCATTTATGCTTAACACCATGGCTGCTAGGGAGATTTTTGTCCTGTGCTGGAAAATCCCTAATGCCATTGTTTCATGATGAGCTGGGCTCGGCATCAGCGTGCGAGGAGGCTACGCCATGACGAGCCCAGCTCGTCATCAGCTTGGAAGGGGTTAACACTGACCCTCTAATCCCGGCACTATATGGTTTACCAAAGGTGCACAAAGATATTAGGGACCCCTCTATGAGACCAATAGTATTGTGCATAGGGTCACTCACTGAACCATTGAGTAAATACGTGGAGGTATTCCTACAACCCCTTGTCCAACAACAAAAAGCCTATATTAAGGACACAACATCCATGATTAAAAAAGTTGAGAACTTAAGCTTCAATCCAGAGACACAGGTGTTGGTGACTTTGGATATCGAAGCACTATACACCAACATTCCCCAGGATAACACCATTGAGATTATGGAGGAGATCCTTAGAGACAATCAACAAGACCTAACAGACCACCAGACATTCATTATTGACTGTATCACGGTAATTCTCAAAAACAATATTTTCTTATATAAAGACAACCTCTTTAGACAGGTCAAGGGGACCAGTATGGGGGCCACTTGTGCCCCCAGTCTGGCATGTTTATATGTGTCAAGATTTTAGGAAAACATATCTACAATATAGCTGCCCCATTCTTTGAAAACATCTCGGAATGGGGTCGCTATATTGACGATATATTCTTAATATGGACAGGAGAGATAGATACCCTGAATGAATTCCTCAATTGGTTAAACTTGGGTGATGTGAATTTGAAATTCACATCGCACATTAGCAAATGCTATGTGGAATTCCTTGTCATCATCATCAAGCACATGGATGGCCATCTGGTAGTGGAAATATATACAAAACCCTCGGACAGAAACAGTATGTTACATTATGGCAGCAACCATCCGGCATCACAGATAAACAACATCCCATTTGGGCAATTTCTTCGTTTGAGAAGAAACTGCAACTCAATGGAAGACTATGAAACCCATGCCACTAATCTAAAAGAGAAATTTCTAGAGAGAGGGTACCCCAAAAGAATGATTAGGCATGCCTTTAAACGAGCCAAGTACTTTAACAGAGAGAGTTCGTTTAATCCAAAAAATGAGAGCCCAAATAGCCCAAAGCCAATTATGTTTGTAACAAACTACTCACAAATAAGTTATAAGGTTAAAAATATAATAAATAGAAATTGGCATTTGATTTCAGACAAGGCCCAGGTCCCAAATTCCGAAACCTATGTTCTCGTACAGGAGAAACAGGACAATTAGGAACTCTCTAGTACACACATATAGGGAGAGACCCAAAAACCTTCAAACCACCATTGATGGTAATCCATTACCATCGGGGACACATCCCTGCATGGGCTGCGTCAATTGCGCCAACATCATCAAAGGTGACAAGATCACAGCAAATGATAAAACAATTTATATCAAAAGTTTCATCAATTGTAGGACTAAAAATGCAATCTATCTTATCCAATGCCCCTGCAAAAAATCTTACGTAGGAGAGACATCTAGGGAAATTAGGTTGCGTCTAAATGAGCACCGATCAGCACTAAGAACTAATAAAACAGGAGCGCCCCTCACTGAACATTGGAGGGAGACTGCCCACAAAATTTAAGATTTAAAATGGTGTGGGCTAGAAAAGGTAACTGGCAGTACAAGAGGTGGTAACCAAGACATTAAGAGAAAAAAAAGGGAGCAATTTTACATGTCCACCCTCAATAGCGTGAGGTGTGGTTTAAACTCAAGAGAGGATTGGGAAAAGATGTTTCAATAGGGCTTAGGATAATATTCACCCATGAGTATCTAGCAGTTTAATACTGACATTAAATTACCCAAGAGCTGAGTAGAAGGGAGCGTAAGCACTACAATCACTTTGTAATAAAGGGTTAGAAACACGTCTTCTACCAATATGAGAGAAATGGTAGTGTGATAAATAGGTAACCTGGGAGTACCTTATAAGCACAGAACGAATGATGTGAGTCATCCCCACAAAAAGAGATCAGCAGTGGGACTGAAAGGCTAGAGTATGCTCCTCCTTTTGAAGAAAGTAGGAAGCGGGGAACCATAAGAAACAAATAGTGCCCTATCTATACATAAGTAACAAATATTGAAGGCTGTGAATAAATCCCCAAAACACTACCGCAACTCTATGGCGGAAATTAAATGCCCATTGTGAGCTGATTCATATATCATAATTCTCAATAGACAAGAACCACGGCGAAATTAAAGAAACGCGTGGTCCCTCAAATATAGAATTGATAATACAGAACCCTATATAAACAAACCATGACAACCATGTCCTGTCGTGGTGAACGCGGGGGGTTTTTATTTATTATTTTTTATTTTCTCATTTGTATAATTAGTAAAACAGAACGGTAGATAGATAAAATCCGGAATAAGCGCATCGGGACCATCTGTAGAAATTGTCAACTGAATGGAATCATTGTAGATATAAAAAGTCAACTTAAAAACATACGGAAATGCGTTCGGTTACCATAGAACGTTTCCGAATCTCCAATGAGGAACAGCGAATATAACCGCATCAACCAATAGGAAATGGGTCAAGAAATACGCGGAAATGCGTGCGGTTGGCATGGAAACCGGACGACAACACACGGAAAAGCGTTCGGTCGCCATGGTAACCGGACGGCAATTGGCCCTTGGTTAACCAATGGGGGATTGTGAAAGGGGCAACCAATTAGAGCAGAGGAAGCATAATACCCGGGATAATCATACGCTCATTGTCTTTTGCGGCTCGGAACATACCGGTCGAGAGAACGAGTGACGGACTGCCAGGAAAGAAGGAGCAGGGAGGCCGAGTACAGAACCGGAGGTAGGCACAAAGCAAGACCAGGGTCCTTTTAAGCTCGAGCAGCAACTTGGAAGTCCTAATAAAACGTGGGACTAGTTGCTAGACCTGAAGGAATAATGTGGTAACTTTTTCAAATAATTAGAAAAGAAAAGAAAGATAAACACCCAGATAAGCTGAAAGCAAAGAATGTAAGGGGGGCTATGAGTAGAGTATAAAAAAAGTAATGTCAACAAAAATGTTTTATTATTCATATAATCCTTTGGGCATCTATTTATTTATTTTACACCTTATGTCGTTCAATGTAGAACGGACCAAATTTTGAAAACGGAGTGCTCTAGAAGCGAGCATCTAAGAAAACTATACCCATCACCTAAATTTAAATGGTGAGTAATTCCTTAAAAGAGAATAAAAGTGGTAATAAGAAGTGGGGGGTCTTATATGAATAAAGACCCGAAGACAAGGCATTAAATGGATTAATTAAAATCTTTTAGGGTGAATGAAGATATCCACAATTCATAAAACGGTGGATCCTCCTGGCAGTCAAATATCCAGCAGATTCATGCGGGGAATCAGGTATTGAAGTGAAATTAAAACTTTGATGAATGAATTAGTGAGATCCCCTTTTTCATAAAACTTATAGAAGTCTACTTTTTTGAACCAATCTGATATAATATAAGATAAGGGAAGATTTAAAATACCCACTCACCAATGTAGACAGGAAACAGAATCTGTCTATACCATAGAATAAATTCTTTATAAAATCATTAGAAATATGACTCAAATGTCGTGGAAAACAAAGAACATAGTTTCATTTATCCCACCTAGTGACATCATAAAGTAAGCACTGAATCCTGGGACAGACCCATCATTGCGAAGCCCCCAGGATCTTTATAAGAAGCAACATTGTCCAGTGGGGATACGAACTCTATCTGGAATAAGGTATGCGTTATGTTGAGAATACCATCAACTTATTCTCATTTTGTTCGAAGGAAGGTCTAACAGCATTGGACTATATAGTCCAAGGGAAAGGTAAACAATATTATTTTTGTCAAAGTGTAGTTGTACACAGTAATAACAACCAATATATCAATGTAATGAGTTGGGAAAGATTGAGCATTCGATTTTACATAGGATATGCAGTTAGGAGTGTGCTTGAAAGTACGAAATAAGACCTTGTTTTTAAGAATGGTGCCCCAGGAGAAAGAGATTCAATCTAAAGAAGTTGTGATAATTTGATGGTTTAGATCAATTGACTATGATTCTCTAATGTTTTTAACTATGAGAAGCACTTTTGAATCTGCACCAAAAAAAGAATGGTAACTCAGTGTTTTTTTAAATTTATCCAGAATCAGTCCTGAGGAAGGTATACAAACAGAATACCGAAACGCCGCGTCGACTTGTTGATTCTTTGTGTTTTTAAGACAACTTTTATCAAAATGTATAACATGTGTTTTTAAATATTGTAATACTGCAGAATGACCAATTGTTTTTTGAATTGTTTTTTGACTTATAATAAATCTGAAACAGAAGTTTACCAAACATATGGTGTGGGGATCATTTCTCTTTTTTATTGTATTCTTCTTTTTTATTGTGTGATTTATTAAATATAGCAGACTCTGTATACGACTAATTTAGTTTAATATACTGTTATAATCATCTCTTTCTCTAGCACTGGGTAACTATCAATTATTGTATTATTTGAGTATAACATTAGCTATTGCTTTGTTGTTGCATATTGTTAGAAGCAGAATATTACACTCTGTACCTTTACCTTTCCCGCCCGATTGATGGTATGCTGTAAATTGAAGTATAGGTTCACCATAGTGTGCACTCATTAAGACTGGACACACCCTCATTCTGTGGGGACACCGCTGTCCTTTTTGATAACTATTATCCCCCCAGTCCCCTATTAGCCTGTGTGGGGTCCTCCTTATATTTTTTCACTGTTATTAATTATAACCACATAAGGGCATGCATCGGGAATATCGAATTAGGGTCCTAGCTAGAAGCACAATAATTGAAAGTGTTGCTATCGTGAAGCGTACGCACGTGAATGTGCTCGGATGGAGGGAGGATCAGCAGTGAGGCTACGTCATACACAGTGATAACGCTCATTACAGTCAAGCAATTTATGACAAATGTAAATCTGAAAGTCTCACATATAACAAACTACTATATTGGTAAAGCCTGACAACAGAGCAATACAAATCTACACATTACTGTTTACTGTTTGTGACATGTGATCTAGGATGTGTGCTTTGCCCGTGGCTAATGATACTTCTTAGAGCCACCAATACCCAGGCCAAAAGGCACCACAATAATGTGCACACACACACACACACACACCAGGGGCATCGTGTAAAACACATTTGTTTTTTGACGTAAAGTTTGAGATGCATGGCCATTTCACGTGGAAGGCTAATGTACAGGTCATGAATATTGATCAAGATGATTGTTGCATGTTGTGTGTAGTATAAGATATGTGTATACAGCAAAAAACTTTAAAAAACCTGGTTAATGTGAAGAGGTGTTTCTCATCAAATGCTGGAGAGAGAATGACTAAAATGGGTGGAGAATTCCAACTGTTACAATGGGAAATGTTGTGAAGCAATCAAAGGTTTTTTTTAAGGTCACATGGCAATCGCGCACCGAGGTCTAAGGAGGCCGCAACCGACATGCTTTCGAGAAAATATATTTATCATAATATAAGTTTATTAC
This sequence comes from Lissotriton vulgaris, assembly GCF_964263255.1. Lineage (NCBI taxonomy): Eukaryota > Metazoa > Chordata > Amphibia > Caudata > Salamandridae > Lissotriton > Lissotriton vulgaris. Next base: position 1,043,509,070 of record NC_141696.1, read on the forward strand.
AGTTACAAATATATATAAATGTTCAAATATTTGAGATTATCGCTTGCTGTCATACTTTTGAGACAAAAAAGAGGGAGTGGCATACCCGGCGCGACACCATGCGGTTGTGACGTAACACAGGGCCTGGCAGCGTGCACTCATCGCATATGCAACACGCAGAGGGCACGACCTCATACGTATATGACATAATGCGTGGCTAGGTACTATGTACCCGTCGGATACCGAAGTAGCAGATGGGGGGACTTCATACGTATATGATGTTAGGGGGCGCGCGGTGTCATGAACCCGTCGGATACGAAATGCACATTACTTACGAGTTTAGCAATATGGTGGATCAGATTTGCGTGGTGATGGAGCTTGGTACGGTCCCGGTATGGGAATGCAGTTTTCTCAAACAAACAAAAAGAGCTACATATTTTTTGGGGAAGATATAAAACATTACATCATTTTTAAAGTTAAAAAAGAAGTATAATAGAGTTCCAAAATATTTGAAAATATAATAGGAAAAATATAAGTTTTATAAACATTAAAATATGAATTTACCATTTAAAAAACCTTTGAAATTCACTGTAAAAACCATAAGTTTTGCAGATGCTATAGTTAGGAATTAGCAAATAAAAACCTTAGAAAGTCACCAAAAAACATAGGATTCAGGGACATTGTAGGTAGTTGAACATTTGACTCATATAAAACCAGAGATGTCATCAGTGATGTCACGGACCATGTCATGAGTGATGAAATATGTGATGTCATCACCAGTGCATTATATATATATATATATATATATATATATATATATATATATATATATATATATATATATATATATATATATATATATATATATATATATATATGTTTACGTACTGGGGGTCACGATATACTTAATCGAGGGAATCTACTTCGACTTTTCAAATCCATACCCTCATTGAATAACATTACAAGTGAAGAAATTATCTCCGTACAGTTTATGGAGGATGAACTTAACACCCAGACTCCAACCTTAATCTCACGAACATCGTTACCCATAGTTCAACAGATAATGAAGGAACAAATGACATTCAAATCCTGGGGCATAATACTAACTAAACAAACCCCAGAGGTTTACCCTACCCCTTTTATAGAAGCTGATACATCACCAAAACATAAATTGGTAGGGACAAAGATAGTATCAGTCTTAATAAATGCAATTGGCAGATCACCGGTAAAAAACGTATGTTCCATCTCCCAAAACGTGGCAGAAAATAACTAGAAATAAACGATAAATGGATCACCATGGCACTCCATAAATATCAGTGACAATGATATGGTACTCCAACACAAATAGGAGACAACACTGAAGTCAAAGAAAGATTAAGATTATGCTCCTGGAACATTAATGGTTTGAGGGGGAACATTCATAATGCACAAATCGACTCTATAGTGGGAAATCCAGACATAGTTGCTTTGCAGGAAACATGGGAACTTAATCCATTTATGCTACATGGCTATGCCGGCTATTACAAAAATGCAAAGAAAGAGCAGAGGTTCGGTTAAGGCAGTGGGGGGCAGGCAATATTAATTTTTAATGCGTTGCACATCGACCATGAGCAAGTAGAGATAGATGACTCAAACATTTTGATGGTTAAACCGAGTTATAAAATAATCTCTCAAAATCCTAGAACACTATATTTGATTACGGTCTATATACTGCCCACCAATAAGAGTAGGGAGACAACATGTGGAACCCTGAACAACGACCTAATCGATAAAATGTTGGAGGATCCGAAAGCAGATTTTCTGATAACCGCGGATTTCAATCTTAATTTATTGTCATCTCATCTAAGAGATGAGACCACGCTACTCCAAAACCATCAATGGCTAATACCTGAGCAGGATATAGGGATTGATAACAACAGAACCACTAATAAAGCGGGACAGAAATTTGTAAAGGATATGGAAGCTTTGGGTCTTCGAATACTTAATGAGAGAATAAAAACGGATGTCCCACCAAGATACAGTTATTTCGGGCACAATGCAACCTCAGGATTGATTACACCATGACATCACTATATATGTTCCATAACATCATCTCTTACCAATTAAATAAAGTAATGGAAATTGACCATGCCCAGCAGTTAATACTATTGGACACCGGAATATCTATGAAAAAAATCTATCAGACGGTCCAAGGGCATATTGGTACTATTAACTATAAAAAATTGATCTGGAACACTGTTAACAAAGAGGAAATGAACGACCAAGTGGAAAAGATCTTGGTAAAATGCCTGAATGACACTGCATCAAAAACAGTAATGGAGCAATGGGAAAATCTGATTGGGATGTTGACTAAAACAGAAGGTCAAACTAAAACAAATAGGTTTAAAAACGGAAAGGAGACCAAGAAGGAAAATGAAGATTTTCTAAACCTACCACATACAATTAGGTCACTGAAAAAAGAACGTAATAGGACTATCAGATTAACTAAGAATTCAGGGGTCAACGCAGAAATGATTGGAAAGTTAAAGTTAATACATTTGAATTTGAAAAAACTGATATGGGGTGTGAAAAACAAAGCAAAACAAGAAATCTGGGCAAAATCTTTCCACGCAAGTAACAAGAAGAACACAACTCTGGTATATCATTAATGGTCTTGCTCGTCCCAACAAGCAAGGAGTCTTATCACCTATAACGGAGCAGGAATGGTACAAGTTCTTGAGGAAACACTTGAACCAAGACTCTCTACATACAACCTCTCTGGAAATCCAACAAGGGCGTAAATCTCACAAAGTGAATGACATTAATCATCATGATTGTGACATGGATACACAATTAGATATAGGAAAAGAAGAGATAATCTAACTCATAAAATAACAGAAGAACGGTGCTCCTGGACCAAATGGGATACCGTTTGCGCTCTTCAAAGAAAATCCAGAATTATGGGCAATATACCTTGAAAAATTGTATTTAGAAGTCGCTCGTACAGGAACAGTACCCAAGTCGTGGCGCGGATCCCTAATAACTCCAATTTTTAAAAATGGATGTTGAGCACTCTATTTGCCAGAATAATTTTGATGAAACTAACTGCCTGGGTGTCGAAAGCAAAAATAATGCCTTTAAACCAAACAGGTTTTATACAAGGATTAGGAACTACCACTAACAAAATGTTTCTCGCCCTACTTAGTAACAAGTCACTTAGATCAAAACAACCCTTGTATCTTTGTTTTATAGACTATAAATCCGCATTTAACTGTGTCAACCGTAAATTACTCTGGAAAAAATTAGATAAAATGAAAATTCCAGTCCCCCTACTTAAGCTAATTTGCCTCTTATACTCAGAGACATGGGTGAGTGTGAGGATGGGTGATGGTCACACACTATCCAGGGAGATCCCAGCTAATGAAGGTCTGAAGCAAGGCTGTGTTTTAGCCCCCTTCTTTTTAATTTGTTTCTTGCGGACCTACCAGGAAGATTGGACGAGGAAAATGCGCATCCCCACAAACTAGCTGACAACAGGCTCATAAGCCTGATGTATGCAGACGACGTCATACTTATGAGCCACACAAAAGTGGGCTTACAGCGGTTAATGAGAAGGACCTATATCTATTCTAAAGAGAACGGGATGGTTATAAATGAGATCAAAACCAAGATTATGGTAGTTGCCAAAAACGCTAAGTTGAAACACAAAAGCCAATGGTTCATGGACAACATAGAGCTTGAAAAAGTAGAGGTCTATAAATACCTGGGCGTACTATTTGATTCAAAGGGCAACTACCAGCTACATAAGAGTGACGCTCAAAGAAAAGCAAACGCACTGGCTGCTGCATTTAGAATTGTGCAGAAGTCACTTCCCACCCTGACGTATGGTTCTCTCCTGAGCATTGTCGGTTCAAAACTCCTGCCCACTATTGCTTATGGCAGCGAAGCCTTAATGGGTAAAGACAGTGATATCTTGAACAAAATCATAACCAGAATATACTGAGTGTTATTTCATCTCCCAGTGAAGGCTTCCCTGGCGTAAGTAGGGTTGGAGTTTGGTCTAACCAATCAACAGTTCGCTAGGAAAGGCCATTTTATAAAAGTCAGGAATCAAATAAAAAGTGACCAGAAAAATGAGATATCGATGCTCTTATGGAGAGAAATAAATAAGGATACTAATTCTTCTGCAGCTCTATATCTTAGAGAAGCAATCAATGAGTTTGGGGTCATGTCTATATGGGAAACGAATATAACCAAGTCATCATTCAAGAAAATCATTAATAAAACCGCAGCCCACCTATCCATCATAAAGGATAAGGCTACCTTTACCAAGAGGAAACACGCCTGGATCGTGCTAAACGGTTACAAAAAGAAGGAGATACAACAATATCTGATAACCCAGTGGACGGAAAAAAACAAGCAGGTGCTCCTTAAAGCAAGATTCGGATGATTGCCAGGGCTATGTCATCTTCCCCCATGTGAATTTCAAGAAACCCAAACGCTATGCAGACTATGCAACAGGAGTGAGGAAGACATTCAACATCTTCTGTGTATTTGCCCTGAACTCCTTCAAGAGAGAAAAACATTGCTGAAAGCTCATCTCAAGTCATGCGGTAAACGGTCATGCAGGCAGGCCGTGATTAATTGTAAGATCCCAAATGATATCATTTTAAACTCCTCCTTTGTAAAGTTCCTACTCTTAGTTAAAAGGAAACTCGGAGAGGTAATTAATGCAAATACTTAAAGGATTGTAAAGTTCATTTTTATGATATTTTATATGATTTGAAACTGGAATATAACTTTTACATTTTTTGTGTGGAATGTTGTAAGATTTTAAATATTTATCACAATAAACTACCTTTGTACCTTTGCAGTGGGGGTCCCCAATATGTAGTTATAGTTTGGACCTATTATCCATATGAAATCCGCATCATTCTATTTAGAATAACTTTGGTGCCGGTTGACTAATCTTTGCGAGATTTTCCAAACTTTTGGCCAGCATCGGTGAATGTGGTTTGGTTCGATATTTAAATAAGTATTTTATATATGTATATATATATATATATATATATATATATATATATATATCCAAACAACAATTTTGGCGCAAAGCTTCAGTGGCCTCTCGCAGCGGCGGGCCCCGGACGGGATCGCCAGTCCCTTTAAATTCCACCAACTTCGTTCACACTCTCACAAGAACGATGTCCAGGCCACAGGTGGTGTTTCACAAACTGGATTTAATCACAGCCCTACTCGACGCGTTTCGGGAACAACTTTCCCTTTCTCACGAGTACAAGAGTCTGTTTGCATCCGACATTTAAGGTAAACATGTGATCGTGTAAATAATAAACATAGCCAACAGACTACGATAGCATACTACTTTAGGAGCTACGAAAGCAGACTCATCTCTTTAGCAATGTGTGGCATTTCATTGCATCAGCTTTTGCATAAGGCATTTAATTTTGGCAAAAAGAAGAAAGGAACAACATTTCATATCAACTTTCATTAATTATGCTTCGTGTGAAAAAGGGGTCAGTTCGAAGCCCCTAATTCCTAACATTTTATGCATACGTGTCAGCTTTATCTTAAACATTTCTATACATCATTCCATAAGGACATATACACCTCTTGGCAAAAGAAACAACACCTTAACGTTGTAAAACTCACTAAAGATTAAATTATATATTATACTCCGCGTGTAAATAAAGTCAGTTCGAAGTCTCGAACTCCCAATTACATTCTTCACGCGTGCTAGCACTTCAGGTCTATTACGTTGTGCTATGCGGCTGCCTCCTGTTTTGCAGCTGTCCAACTAAACAAAGACCTGTATTGCGTGCTCTGAACTAAATGTGTCCACATGGACAAAGCCAGCTCTGTGGTTCACTGTCCTCATCAGTTCCGACTTTCATTCAAACTGCACGTATGTCCATATTAGTTATCAACAATACAGCCCTAGTGGGCTTAAGTAAATTACCGCTACATGGAGCGTTCATTGTCAGTTCCAACGTCATAATTACACAAGGAAGCATCTTTCATTGTAACACTGCCCAGCGTGATTTCTGCAACTTGATACAAACTGCCACATACTTTCTGATCGTGCTGTGTTTTCATACTCTCCCACATTCAATGGTACCTGTGATAAATGATAAAATACAGTGATTTAATAACCTAATAACCCGTGCCTTTAACACATTCATACCAAAAAAATCAAGGTCAGAGATAGATCAGCAAAATATTTCAACAAAATGTTTCGGTTCATCCAAGATGCACGCCCAAATCTTCATCACAATTGTGCCCCTGGGGTTGTAAAGTGTGATATTTAATTATAAATCTCGACTCTAAGCGTCTAAGCTCTTGCAGTCTGTTACCGCCTCTTTCTCTAATGGGCACTTGGTCTAGTACCACGTAAGAGAGGAGGCTGCTGTTGCTTTGGTGGTGGGTTGCAAAGTGTCTTGCCATGGGGTACTGTTTGTCATGGTTTGGAATGGTATGGAATGATGTATAGAAATGTTTAAGATAAAGCTGACACGTATGCATAAAATGTTGGGAATTAGGGGCTTCGAACCGACCCCTTTTTCACACGAAGCATAATTAATGAAAGTTGATATGAAATGTTGTTCCTTTCTTCTTTTTGCCAAAATTAAATGCCTTAGACTAAATGCAAAAGCTGATACAATGAAATGCCACACATTGCTGAAGAGATGAGTCTGCTTTCGTAGCTCCTAAAGTAGTATGCTATGGTAGTCTGTTGGCTATGTTTATTATTTACACGATCACATGTTTACCTTAAATGTCGGATAAAAACAGACTCTTGTACTCGTGAGAAAGGGAAAGTTGTTCCCGAAACGCGTCGAGTAGGGCTGTGATGAAATCCAGTTTGTGAAACACCACCTGTGGCCTGGACATCGTTCTTGTGAGAGTGTGAACGAAAATGGTGGAATATATATATATATATATATATATATATATATATATATATATATATATATATATATATATATATATATATATATATATATATATATATATATATATATATATATATATATATATATATATATATATATATATATATATATATATATACACCTTCCTCCATGAGAAGAAAGACAAGGCCACAGCTTTATTCAGAAAACACCCGTTCCGTCGGATGCATTTTGGCGTGAGTATGCCTTCTTCAGCGCCTGGGGTGTGTGTGAGGGAGCGGGCGCTGATGAGCAGGTAAAATACCCGGCCCACCCCTCAAGCTCAAAGTTCACTCCGCCCCTCCCAGGTGAAAATCCTTCAGTGTGTGCGCCTAGTTCACAGCACCTACAGGTCCCAAAATGCAGTGGGTTTGTTGAATAGGCATTGCGGGGGTGCAGGAAACTGAGGGCATTGTTATTGCTGAGTCCACAAAGTCAGAGTGTCCCCAAATGTTGCTTACTCCTTAGGTCCCCAACCGCAGCAACCTACAAGACATGAGGCCCTTTGCAGCGGGGGCTAGGGAGGGATTCTCCTCACCGACGAGCAGCTGAATGGCCGCCACACCACTCCGTATCTTCCCGGACCTGTAGGTGGACCTCAGTTAATCCAGTTCCCTGGAAGCAACAAAAGTTCCGCAGAGCAGAGGCCAGTGAAACTGAGGCCAACCTGATGCCACGGGGACCTCGTAAGCGCGGCACTGGTGATCGCGCTAATAAATCCATACACCTTCCTCCGTGAGAAGAAAGACGAGGCGACAACAGGGGAACCATGTGGAGTCAGCTTTATTAAGAAAACACCCGTTCCAGCAGATGCATTTCGGCGTGATTATGCCTTCTTTAGCGCCTGGGTTGTGTGTAAGGGAGCGGGCCCTGATGAGCAGGTAAAATACCCCGCCCACCCCTCAAGCTCAAAGTTCACTCCACCCCTCCCAGGTGAAAATCCTTCAGCGTGTGCCTCCTGTGGGCGCCTCGTTCACAGCGACTACAGGGCCCAAAATGCAGTGGGTTTGTTGAATAGGCATTGCGGGGGTTGAGGAAACTGAGGGCATTGTTATTGCTGAGTCCCCAAAGTCAGACTGTCCCCAAATGTCAGCTTACTCCTTAGATCCCCAACCGCAGCAACCTACAAGACATGGGGCGGTCGCCAGTAGGTAGTTATAGTTAGGATTATTTTCAATACAAAATCTCAACATTCTATTGTGAATAACTTTGGCGCCGGTTGAGGAATCCGCCTGAAAATTTCCTCAAATTTGCCTCGCGGCGCCCCGGTCCTTCCCTGAATGTTTGAGGGGATTTATCAAGCGGGGGACGAGATAAAAGGGGGGTCCCAAAACGTGTTTTCCCCATGTTAATTTCCATAGGGCGGTCGACCTCACTTTTAGCCCTAACGGGTGAATAGATTTCCACCAAACTTGCAAAATTGTAGGGACTGGTAGCCCGATGTGCCTTTGCTATGTCTCAAGATATGTGCTCCAGTGGATTTTGAGTAATTTAGGTTAAAAAAAAATATATATATCTATAAGCGCTCCCCGGTACGCGCACCGGGGCGCTAACCAGCGCGCTAGGCGAGTTTGCGCGCGGAAAGCTGATTGGCTCTCGGGTGTCTGTCAACATTCCAAACAGTTCGGAGCGGCCGTCATCTTGTGTCTCGGTAGGATCGAGACACAAGAGGTGGCAAAAACAAAGGGGGAAATGACCATAAGGGGGCAGAGTAGACCCCCCCTGACCCCCTTGATTTGATGTGGGGGCTATAAAAAGGCCCCGAGGGGGAAAACATTTTTTTTTATTTGCGCGGGGGGAGCGCCCGGTACGCGCACCGCGGAGCGTACCAGGGAGCGTTCCATGGGGAAAAAAGAATGATAGAGTTTTTAAAAAATGTAGCCTTTTTTTTATAATTTGGAGGTAGTTCTAAAAAGAACTGTTTTTTTCTTCTTTTTGTTTTATATTTTTTAATGTTTTTTGAACATTTTGTACTTTTTTTGGCTTCTATGAACTATTTTATATTTTTTTTGTTATTTTTATGGGGAGAAACAAAAAACAGGGAATTGAAAATGGCTCAACTGGAGCAAAAAAAAATCAGGAAAAAATTAGGGTTTTTTGGGGCAATTGTGGTTGTCACCTGCAAGGAGGATGAGCTTTATGCTCTGCTCACCATAGGAGATGGTCTTACCACAAAAAATACATGTGATCCTGAATTCACCAAACCGTGGTTGTATGCAAGGGATCGTCTCCCTTGTCTCTGGTCCCGATGGAGTGGGTTGCTTTCTTTTGGAGGTGCTGGGTGAAGATTGGGGGGGGTTACTGGCCAGTTCTCTCACCTCTGCGGCAGCATAGTTGTTGGGATGCTTGCGCTGCATGTGCCTAATCATGGTGTTATTACCAAAAGAATATTTTTTGTTAGGGTTCCCCCTTGAAAGTTCAATGCCACAGATTTGGCAAGTCACCTTTGGCGCATTGACTTTCTTCTTGCCCTCTGGGATAGAAAAAAACTCCCATACAATGTGCTGCCTTGGCCTGTATGGGGTATTGTCTTCTGGCAGCCACCTCCTCCCCTCCTCCTCCTCCTCCTCCTCCTCTTCTTCTTGACCACCAATGTGATGTTGTGGTGGTCCTCTTGGTGGTGGTGGTGGTGCAGATGCTTCAGCTGCTGCTGCTACTGTAGCCATTTTAAAGTACAAAATATTTCTCTTAGATCTCCAAACAGGTCTTCCTCAGTCAAAGGACAAAGTCAGAATAAGGAAAAAAGATGGGGGCTTTTTTGTATGGAATAAATCTGAGACACTGCCCTGGTCTCAATCGAAGGCACCTACTGGACTGTGCTCCTGCTGCAACAGGACAAATTGTATTATTGTATCTAACGGACAGCGGAGAGCCCGGCGAGAAAAACCGTGATCCCCAAGAATCGACAAACAGATAAAAAACAGCTATTCTAGCTGCGGGTATCAGAACAACTTTATCGAGAAGGAACACGGAGCGACGAACAAAGCAACGACACTTCGCATACACCTGGTAGAGCGCCGATGCGCTGGGTCAGAGGACGCGGTCCGTGATCGGGAGTCTCCCAGGTAAGGAAATGCTTGCAAAAGTATGTTAAAGCTAAACGCTGCAGTGAAGTGAGACGTACGAGTAAAGGCATATTCTAAAGCTCAAAAGACTGTGAGAACTTACTCATTTAATTTCACTCGTAGTCAAACTTTTCTTGGCAGCAGTTGAACAAACGTGACTAGGGGTATACACAAAAGGTCGACCCCCCTCTAACTAAAGAACCTCCAGTGAATGCGAACTGTCCCTTGCAATACCCATACTTGAACAGACGTTCTCAGCAGGAGGGTGTCATTGTGATCGTGATAATCACTAATCATCAAACGGATAACACTGTTTAAACATGGAGGAAAGAAGAGCGACGAAGGCAGAAAGTATATTTCAAAGGGGCGCGAATACAGCCAATAGAGATGAAGCAGGAAATTCGACACAACCTGTGATCACTACAAGTAAACAGCTTTTCATACAGCTTGAAAAACTAATGCGAAAAGAAATATCAAGAGAGTGGGAAATCATTACCCTTGAAAAATATGTGGAGTGCAAGATGGTACTGAGAGGACTCCGCATATTCACCCTGCCTAACCATCCAGACACCAAGCCTGAAATGCTTGAAGAGTGGGGAAAAACAACATGGATTGTTCGAACAACATGATGTTAATTATCATCAAGTATGCTAGAAAAGAGGCAGAAGATCTTGATAAGAAAATATCAGAAATTGAAACTCAAATAACAGCAACAATTGAAGACAATGGCACCTTGAAGAAATTAAGAACCGAAATGGAAAAGAATCTAGATAAATATGAGGGTGAGGTCCAAAACAGAAAACAACGTAAATTCTGCAGGGATCAGGATGATTATGAATATGTCACAATCCTGACATTCGCAAAGAAATTCGATATCTTCAAAACAACAATGGGGTACGAACACAGACCCAGCCACAAGTGAACAAACCAGTGGCTCTGAATCAGGTCAGAGTGAAGGTGAGCAAAGAACAATTGGTCTAAGAAGGTTTTCTTTTTTAGGCGAAATGAAGTTGCTATATCAAGAGCAACAAACACCACAAAGCAATCCCAGAGGCCGGGGACAGAACAGAAGCAGAGCAAGAGGAAGGGGTTTCCATCCCTCAAGAAAACAAGACGCAAAACAAGACGAGGCAAGCGACCAAGGGGGCAGATACAACCTAATAACCAGAACAGTGATAAGAAAATAAGCACTGCGACAACTCCACCCCCAATTTAGTCATAAATCTTTCAAGATACAATCTAACAAAAATGGAAACTAGACTACTTAATAGGGGACTTTCGTTTTGCCCTGAAATACATCATGATTTAGTTGACACTAAAATCGACCTCTACAAATACATCAGGAAACTGAAGCTGAAAAAATTCTTTGCGAAAAATCCCATTAACCGGGCTACCATTCCAGATCAAAACGCACCATCCACCAGTACAGAAGTTTATCGAATAACTGAAGTGCCACAAATCGGGTTGCATATGAACTGGTCAACGAAACTATGGACACCCAAATATCAGACACCCAGATATTGGAGGAAATGGGGATAACAACTGACAACCGCAAAGCCACAGACTTCAAGACCAAATCCAAATTTTGTCCTGTTCTCCACCCTGGAAACAAAATTGACATCTTTTACGACCTAGTAATAGGTGAATTAGAAGATATGCCAAAATATATCAATTTGAACAAAAAAGAAAATCTAACAAAGAGCGAATGCATGGCAATACAAAGTCTAAAAAACAACATCAAGATTGAAATTAAACCCGCCGATAAAGGCGGAAACATCATTGTAATGGAGAAAGAGCACTATGTAGAGGAATAGATGCGCCAATTGAACGACATCAATAACTACACTGTTCTGGCCAGAAACCCCACAGATAAAATGAAATTGGAACTAGATATTAAACTAAATAACTGGCAATCAAAAGGACTCCTAACGGAGGTTAAAAAGAAATTTCTAATGGTCGAGAATCCAATCACCCCGACCATTTACTTTTTACCAAAAGTTCACAAGACATTGAACAAACCGCCAGGACGTCCTATAATTTCCAGCTGCGGAAGTCTATATGAGAATGTATCCAGCTATGTGGACCACTTCATATCCCCGATTGTGCCCACTTTGAGCTCCTATATAAAAGATACGGGCGACTTCTTACGCATACTGATGAATACAGAATGGCAATCCAATTAATTGTTAGTAACAATCGACGTAGTATCGTTGTATACCTCTATAAGCCATGAAATAGGGTTACAAGCAATTCTGTACTTTCTCCACCAACGACCCATCAGTAAAAGGGAACATTCGAAGATGTTAACTGAAATGATATCCATGTGCCTACCCAACAAGGTCCTCTTTAATAAGAAGATTTACGAACAGCGTTGCGGAACAGGAGAGTTTCCTTCTCTCCAAGCTACACTAATCTCATGATGGGGTGGTAGGAGAGAAGCGTAGCTTGGAGAGAGGAAAACGAACATCACATGGCAAAGGTGGCCCTATGGCTGAGATTTATTGACGATGTGTTCCTCTTATGGAAAGGCACAGAGGCAGAATTTTATACATTCTTTGCAATCCTTAATGAAAATCAAGTTGGGCTCAAATTCACCTGTACTGTCAGCACGAAGGAGATAGAATTCCTGGACACGAAAGTTTATATTGCTGAGAATAAGATACAAACTACTGTACACAGGAAGAAAACGGCAACCAACAGTCTCCTACACGGTTTGAGCTTCCACCCACAAAAACTAAAGAAGAGCATGCCGTACGGAGAGTTACTATGTATGAGAAGAAATTAATCGGAGAACGCCGAAATGGAGAGGAAATTCGCAGAACGCTTCAAACAACGTGGCTATAAAAGAACTGATGTCAACAGAAGAGAAACAAAAGCAAGAACACAAACCAGAGCGGATACACTCCTGAGTAGGAAAGAAAAAATCGGACGTGCAAAAATCCAACAGCAGCAAATATCTGGGACCACCGAATTGAACCAAACCACTGTCAAGGAAGAACAACCATGAATGATAATGACGTTTAGTAAAGAGAGCTACAAAATACAAATAACTCTATTGAAATTCTGGCACATACTTCAAAAGGACCCGGACATAGGGATGACCATTGAAGATCGTCCATTGATCTCATACCGAACAGCGCCCAACCTATCTGACCATCTAGTTCAATGCCACTTTGAAATGAAAAAACCTGAATCTTGGCTCGACATGAGAAAAAGAGGTTTCAGCAAATGCATGACATGCAAAGCATGCTAAATAGGCCGGAATATCAAGAATCTCCAAGATCCAGCTGGAAAAAACTTTGAAATCAAAACGAGTATTACATGTGAATCATCGTTTGTCGTCTATATGCTGCAATGCTTTTGTGGTTAAGCTTACATTGGCAGCACTACATGCCCCCTCAAAATACGGATACTACAACATATTCGTGCTATCCAGAATGGTGATTTCACTTATGCAATAGCCAAACACATGGCCAGTAACCAAGGAAGAACATGGTTAGATGTGAAATACTTCGGACTGGCAGCCATCCAACAGCATGAAAGAGGGGGGAATAGGACTCAAAAACTGAGACGACTTGAATCCAAATTAACCATAAGGTTTAGAACCAAACAGCCGGCTGGTTACAATGGAGACGAAGAACTGTATGGTCACCTATGAAACATTACACACTGACAATAATATTGAAAGCTGATTATTGTAAATACTCATTTATGTTGATTTTTCTTGGTTGTCGCCATCAAATGATAGACCCACACTGCTGGTGACCCGGACCGGATGATAATGAAATAGATAACCTACTGGAGGGTGGTAAAACACAGCGGGGACCCAGGACACTCAGCCCTACACTTGACAAGACACTTAGTCTGAAGTTACATACACGATCGTTTATCAGTCACACTGATCTCTGATCCAGGATAATCATGTAAATCACGAATGAAAGAAAGCGATTGTTCGTTACTATAGCAAAACGCTTTCAGTGTAGTAATGTAATGAATAGCCTGTTGCACAACACCACCCTTAATGTAAGAGCATCTATATGCATATTCAATAAAGTTACAATAATTTGAATACTACAAGGTCCAGCATGCACTAGGTACCACGTGTGCTTGTTAGGGTCAGAAACTGGAAAAGGGACAATTGACAAACACTGCCGTGAACAGGAACTACGGTTCGAAACGCGTGGAGCTTTTGTCACGTTTGAAATAAATAACTGTTTATAACCAAGAAGTGTGCCGCGACTTCATTTTTTGTATGGAATAAATCTGAGACACTGCCCTGGTCTCAATCGAAGGCACCCACTACCCACTGGACTGTGCTCCCGCTGCGACAGGACAAATTGTATCATTATATAAATATATATATATATATATATATATATATATATATATATATATATATATATGTTTTTTTTTTCTGGCGAAACGCGTCTGTTGTGGAGGTAGGGGCTTGAATTAAAGAAATTCACAATCTATGGTATCGTGTGCTGGTCATCTTTCTAGCCGAATTGGAGTGGATCGTTTTAGAATATATATATATATATATATATATATATATATATATATATATATATATATATATATATATATATATATATATATATATATATATATATATATATATATATATATATATATATATTACCTACTGGCTATCGCCAGTAGGTATATATAGTTAGGATTTTTTCTCTATGGGACTTTTGAAAATTCTATGTCTAATAACTTTGGCGTTTGTGGACAGAATCGGCTGAAATTTTCAGGAAAATGGCACATTTTGTTTCTGAGCAGCCCCTGAAAATTTGGGGGGGGGGTTCGTCAAGGGGGGGCCGAGAAAAAAGGGGGGTCCCAAAACGCGTTTTTCCCATGTTAATTTCCATAGGGCGTTTGGCCTCACTTTTAGCTCGAACGGCTGAATGGATTTGCACAAAACTTGGCAAAATTGTAGGGACTGTTAGCCCGATGTGCCTTTGCTGGGTCTCAATATATGTGCTCCAGTGGATTTTGAGAAAATAACGTTTTAAAAACTTTATATATCTGTGACAGCGTCCCAGATAGCGCTCCAGATCGCGTACTTTTCGTGTCACGGAGCTTTGCGAAGCGATGCTGATTGCTCTCCGGTGTCTGTCAACATTCTAAACAGTCCGGAGCGGCCGCCATCTTGTCTCTCGGTAGATTCGAGAGACAAGAAGAGGTGAAAAACGAAGGGGGAATTTAATGAAAGGGGGCAAGGTAGACCTCTCTTGACCCCCTAGGAATGATGTTGGGGTTATTAAAGGGTCCCGTGGGGCAAATAATAAAAAGTAGATTTTTCGCGGTAGAAGCGCTCCTCGGTTCGCAAACTGGTAGCGAAACGTGAATTCGCCATTTTGTGTTTCGATTTCATTAAATTACTAGGTGTAAGGGGGTACGGGAGACGTATCCTGACCCCTTTTGTTTTCTGAGGGTGGCTGAAGAGGCTCATATATGTTGATACATGTCTTCCAGCGGCTGTGCGTGAGCGTTTTTTTTTTGTTGCGTGACGTCTGTTAACGTTCGATTCGATGGAAATCAGGAAGTGTTGACCGCCATTTTGTCACTGCGAGTAAATAGTTTGTTTTAAATAATTGTTATAAATGAATCCTTATTGATAAACATTGTCTGCGCCATCTTGTCTTTTTTGCAATGCCACACTTTTGTTGAGCACGGCAGCCATTTTAGATGCCTTGACCAGACCCACACTCTGCACGCCGCCGATCCTCAGCATGGCTCCTCACCCTCGCAAGCATCTCCCCCACGCACTGGTCACCCCCGCTCTCTCTCTCATGCATGGGCCAGAAACCTCCTCCCATGTGCGCTGCTCTTCCCTGAGAATCACACCCTGTGCCCGCCCGACACCACCCTTTCACCCTATTCACTACCGCACCCTCTGACACTCTTCTTCCTCTGTGTCCGATTGTTCAGGCCGGTCCCAGGCTATCACCTAGCCCTGCAGATGTAGTTTATGGCCCCAGCTGTAGAGAATCACCCCTCTTCAAAGGAGTTACAGTAGATCTGTCACACCACACGCGTGCCTACTATCTGATAACCATCCTGTATTGTGCTTGGGGAGGGGATTCTCACTGTGAGGGTGTGTGGGACCGAGCCTGAAGTGGAAGATTCCAGGGATGCCTCTTTGTACATCAAAGTTTTTACAATTATGTGTCACATTATAAATATATAGTACTCCAACAAAGTAGGATTATAACACTTTAATAACTTTTAAATATATAGAACGCAACAACAACAGTAAATACATTTAAACATTTTTTTGAAAAAAGAAGCAACAATGGTCAGTAGCTGTGTTTTGTGTGAATAGTCCCAGGGCAGCACAACGTGCTGAGTTCTGGAGGGCACCCAGGTGATGTTACCTGGGTGCCGCACTGGTTTTTGGTATCCTACAATGCAGCTCCGAAAAACGGCGTGGGGCGTCCCGGGGGGTGCGCGGGGAAGCCTCGTCAGTAGCGGTCTGTTGTGCGAATAGTCCCAAGGCAGCAGAACGCGCTGAGATGTGGATGGCACCCAGGTGATGTCCAGTAAGTTGTCGCACTGGTTTTGGCATCCTACAATGCTTCTCCGAAAAACGGCGTGGGGCCCCCCGGGGGGGTGGGGGGGGCGGCGTGAACGGGTCTCCCCAGGTGGAGGCTCATCGGCTGTACTGGGGCGCCCCTTTACCGTTTCAGTTGCCATTCCGCCCGCTTTTGCTACACTGTGCCTCATCCGCCATTCAGCTGTTTATCGCCCGCTCTTGCGGCTACAGCGTCTCGCTCACCATGTAGTTGAGTTGCGCCCACTCTTGCGGTGCAGCGATAGGCGGCTGCCACAGGACTCTTAAAATGGCGGACAGCTCTTCGGATTTGGGCCTGGTCCACTAACATGGCCCTGGGACACCTTGGAACTCGGATGTCCCCTGAGCCTTGAAGATTTTACAAAAGTCTTGGGGGCTCCCGACTCCTGCAGGCTTCCGGTGGGGAGCGGCTGCCATGATTGCTCGCGGAATGATCACGACTGAGCCACGAGATGGTGGTGCTCTCAGGCTGACGCCAGCTTTAGTCTGAAACATCTAGAAACAAGGTGGGGCTTTCATCGTTTGGGAAAAAAAAATGTTTTAATCCAATGAAAAGTGATATTTTTAGGTCATATGATCAAGCCTTCCATCATTAGGAAACCAAAAGTAAAATGAACCAATGAAAAGTTTTATAAAGAAGTCACATGACCTGTTATGCTTACGTTACGCGCTGCTATAAAAAGTGTAGAAAATCCGTTGGCACGTGAGGCGGCGTCAGTAGCGGACCGATGTGCGAATAGGCCGAAGGCAGCACAACGCGCCGAGATCCGGATGGCACCGAGGTGGTGTGGCCATCCTACAATGCTGCGCCGAAAGTCGGCGTGGGGTGCCTGGGGGGGGGAGGTGGCGCAAACTGGCCTCTCTCGCCTCCTCAGGTGGAGGCACCTGATGTGCAGTGCGGCGCCCCTTATCTTTTCACTCGCCGTCCAGCAGAGTTGCGCCCGCACTTGCTGCTACAGTAGGCCGAAGGCAGCACAACGCGCCAAGATCCGGATGGCACCGAGGTGGTGTCCAGCAAATTGCCGCACTGGTGTGGCCATCCTACAATGCTGCGCCGAAATTCGGCGTGGGGCGCCCCGTTGGCCTGTGAGGTCGCGTCAGTCGGTGGGGGTTGTTTGAGAAAGCAATGTGATGCTGTGCGTCGCCCCCAAGATGGAGGCTCCTCAGCTGCAGAGGGGCGCCCCTTGGTGTTTCACTCGCTATCCAGCTGAGTTGCGTCCGCACTTGCGGCTACAGTAGGCCGAAGGAAGCACAACGCGCTGAGATCTGGATGGCACCGAGGTGGTGTCTAGCAAGTTGCCGCACTGGTGTGCCCATCCTACAATGCTGCGCCGAAAGTTCCATGGTTCGGCGGAACTTTTTTCCTTTTCCTTTCTGCATCTTGTCCCACAATCCGTTTAACCTTTAGACACGACCAGGTCCCTGAATGTGTGCAGGGGGACGCTATTGATTGAATCAAAATGGCGGCTTCACACAAAGCTGACTCAAGCGTTGCTGGTGATGCTATACAGACAAAAAATGGTTTTCAGTTTGTACATTCTTCAGGATTTTTCCATCCAAGTCTGCTTGAGAGTTTGTAGAACAATGGCTTTAGATCTTGCCCTCCCCTCTTTTGACTGTTGGTCTTGTTGCCTATGTCTTCTGTTGTCATTTAACTGAACCTTTTTTGACTGCCGAAAGGGGTTCTGGTCCGACCGCTGGTTGGTGGAGATATTTTGACTATATCCTGGACCTGCCCGGCCTCGCCCAAAATGGCGCCGGTATAAATGGGACTCGTACCTCCTTGTTGTGTACTGGTTGCACAACCTTGATATCACGAGATACGTATGCAGTTTTGAAGCACATGGCGGGCGGGAATGAGAATTGATTGAATATTTCGACATCCCTATTGATATTAAGTTCTGATGTGTTATTGATTACTGTACTATTGAAAGTTCGAATTAACGTCACCCATGGTACTTGCCCGCAAATGTATATCTAGATAATTTTATTGTAAGTGGCCCTGTCGTATTTTAATTACAAAATGTACGTCCACCGATTCGGCAACTGTTAGACACCTTAGTTCTTGCAACCTAATGGCCCGCTCGTTGCGTTCCTCTACAGTGTAAATGTCTCCTCATCATATACGATTCCTGTTTGCTCCGTGGCCGGCCCACGTGGTTATAGGCCCGTATTTGTATACTGACATTTTCACAATAAAGGTTTTTAAAACAAAACATGGTAGTAGTATTTACATTGGTAAAGTTTTTAATTTTAGTCACTGTTTTCGAATCAGTAAAAGGCAAGTGAAATAAAGCAGTCCAATTACATGACGGATAAAAGGTATAATACGCAGGAACGCAGTAAAGATAAATGGTCAAGGGCTGTTATGTTTTTTACTCCTGCAACATAAAGTGATCGATAAGAATCTGATATTCGGGCGTATCGGCGACTAAGACAGCAGGCCGAGCATCTTTTGCTCAACGGCTCCGTCATGGGACGAAGAAACGCCCTTTTGCTAGAAAAAGGAATATATTTTACTTGCAGGACAGTTGTAAATTTTCCGGGAAAATACATTAGCCTGGAACATTATAACATATATGTTTAAGAAAAAATAATGTTCGAAAGCAATAAAAAGCGTAATTTTTAGGTCATATGACCAAGCCTTTCATCATTAGTATAACAAAAGTAAAATGAACCAATGAAAAGTTTTATTAACAAGTCACATGACCTGTTATGCTTACGTTACGCGCTGCGCGCCGCGCCCCGGATCCCTTCCGGGAAGCTGCGCTTCGCGCACTGGAGTACTTCCGGGTGCGCTAACGCGGCGTGTCATATAACGCATTACGCGACAACGTAGGTCCAGAATATAGTCAAAATGTCTCCACCAACCAGCGGTCGGAACACAACCCCTTTCAGCAGTCCAAAAAGTTCTGTTAAATGACAACAGAAGGGACAGGCAACAAGAACCATCAGTCAAAGAGGGGAGGGCAAGTTCTTCCCTACCGGGTCACGTTGGGGCGCTACCGGAACTGATCCAATTGGTAGTCTACAGTGTTTCTGGATGTTTCAGACTGATGCTGGCGTTAGCATGAGAGCACCACCATCTCGTATCTCAGTCGTGGCCATTCCACGAGCAATCATGGCAGCCGCTCCCCACCTGAAGCCTGCGGGAGTCGGGGGCCCCCAAGACTTTTGTAGAATCTTCAAGGCTCAGTGGACGCTTTCGAGAATGGGGCCCAAGCCCTAGCAGACAAGCGTCCGAGTTCCAAGGTGTCCCATGGCCATTTTAGTGGACCACGCCCAAATCTGAAGAGGCGGCCGCCATTTTGAGAGTCCTGTGGCAGCCGCCTATAGTTGCATCGCAAGAGCGGGAGCAACTCAACTACATGGTGAGCGAGACGCTGTAGTCGCAAGAGCGGGCAGTAAACAGCTGAATGGCGGAAGAGGCACAGTGTAGCAAAAGAGGGCGGAATGGCAACTGAAACGGTAAAGGGGCGCCCCACTACAGCGTGTCTTCAGGTCAAACGGATTGTGGGATAAGGTCCAGAATGGAAGAGTCATCAAAAGGCAAAAAGTTCCGCCGGGAGCCGGCCGCCTATGTCAGGGGCGATCTTAGGCCACGCCAGGGCAACACGACTTGGGGAGGGGGCAGAAGTCAAGCGCACCCTTCCAGTCCGCGCCACCACACCGTATGTTGAAAATCTGAAGCCATCGTTCTACAAACTCTCAACCAGCCTTGGATGAAAAATCTTGAAGAATGTACAAACTGAAAACCAGTTTTTGTTTGCATAGCATCAGCAGCAACGCTTGCAATCAGAATGCATGAGTTTCATGCTCGATCGATTGAGCTAGCCGGATCAGGCAACAAAAAGTATAAAATAGTTATGTAAATAGTCATTTAATAAAATGTTTTACCCTGTTACTTTGCTGGTGTGTTGTATATATTTATAATATTTGCATAGAGTTTATCGTTATTTTGGGCGGGGTGGGTGGCGGAGCCAAGCTGTCTTGCAGCCATCATGGTGTGGAGCTCAGTTCATCTCACTAGTTTCGTATTTCTCATGAAGGGTTGTTCCTAATGTTTCTATTTTAGCGAGGTCAAAAAGAGATCCCATTAGTGGCCTACTGATTTTGCTCGATTATTATTTTTTTTAACACGATTTTTCACTATCTGCAAAGACTAAACAGAGTATTGCAGCTTTGTGCTTGTTAGTAAATAGAGAATGAACCAAAGAGAATAAATTCTAAAATAGTAAATGCTTGGATAACAATCAATCAAATGGAGAGACAAGCAGGCACGACGGATTACAACGGGGGCAAAGGCCTGCGTTAACTACCCTTCACTATCTGCAAAGAGAGAGTACTTCTAAGAGAAAAGAGGGGGGGGCAGCGTTTAAAGCACATCAGCGTGCATAAATCACGTACTTGACATTTGACAGCTTTTGATATTTGTAATTAAAAAATCATTGAAATTCAATGAAAAAACCATAGGTTTTAGCCCATATATAGTTAGGGATTAGCATTTTCAAAACCTTATTTTCTAGCATAAAACCATTGAAATTTGCATATATAGTTAGATGCGCTAACTATATATCGCGCACCCGCAATCCACTGCTGATTATGTCACATATTACATCATTCATGACATGCTCAGTGACATCACTGATGACATCACTGATGACATCTCAAATGACATCACTGATGACATCACTGATGACATCTCAAATGACATCACTGATGACATCACTGATGACAACATCCAGTGACTGTATGTTTCTGTAAAGTTAAAATATGTCTTACATATTGAAGAATGAGTGGATGTATAAGTGTCTGGATGAAGGATTTAGTAGGTGCATGACTGACTGTATGAGAGAGTGATTAAATGTGTCTCACTGAGTGCATGGGTTAGTGACTAAACTGTCTTAATTTGTGCATCATTATATCTGTTGTTCTATGAACTGCTGCATGTGTTGATCAGTAGCTAAATGAGTAACTATATGGGTTATTGATTGGTTGCCGAAGTATTTGTATGGGAGACTGAGTGTGTGTGTGGGTGGCTGGAAGGTGTGTGACTCTGTGCATAGATGTGTGAGCAGTTGATTCACTAGATGTATGGGTTCAAAAGTGCATGTGGAAATAGCTGTATGGGCGGTTGACTGAGTGCATGAGTGTATTGGTGAGTGAATGGATATCTCAGTGCTACATGTCAAAGTAAGTACATATGTAAAACACAGTACATGTGAGAGTTGACATATATAAAAAACTGTGCATAAGAGCCAGTGAATGTGTGAGTGGCTGTATGGATCATTGTGAACTTGTATCAGGGATTGTATAAGAGAGTAAATATGTGTTAGTATATGTTTGAATAAGTAAGGTGTGTATAACTGTATAGTAGAGGAAATGGAGGTGTGATTGATTCTTTGCATCACTGACTAGGTGTGTGAGTAACTCCATGGATGAGTGACAGTCTGTGAGTTTTTGTTTACACTGAGTGTATCTAAGGTTATATTAGAGTCTGAAGAGGTTCATCGTATTATCACATGAATGATGTCATTAGTGATGTGCTCAGTAATGTCAAATGAGATGTCAAATGAGATGTCATCAGTGATGTCATTTGAGATGTCTTCAGGGATGTCATCAGCGATGTCATTTGAGATGTCATCAGTGATGTCATCAGTGATGTCATTTGAGATGTCATCAGTGATGTCATCAGTGATGTCACTGAGCATGTCATGAATGATGTAATATGTGACATCATCAGCAGTGGATTGCGGGTGCGCGATATATAGTTAGCGCATCTAACTATATATGCAAATTTCAATGGTTTTATGCGAGTAAAATAAGGTTTTGAAAATGCTAATCCCTAACTATATATGGGATAAAACCTATGGTTTTTTCATTGAATATATATATATATATATATATATATATATATATATACGCACACAAAGACATATATATATATATACATATATACGTGAGTGTCTTTTTGTCTTTTTGTATAGTCTTTATTACCAAGCACATATATGGGTAAATATATTTTTTGTAATGTATAATATAATATCACTATATGATGGAGGAACTGAAATGTTGTACTAGGCCAGCATATTTACCTATTCTGTGATTCCTTTGAAATGTATCAGACAGACAATGCACACATAGGCGTATATCATATATGTTTGTGTAGGTGATTTTGATGAGGTTTATGGCACATTTTCATAATATTGGTCGCATTGCTCACACAACAAGAAAAATACCAAAGGCAGTAACAGTATGAATTGAGTCATTCTCATTTCGTTAGATTATAGTTTTTCAGTTGTTAAAAAACTAATATATTTCAAAATAAGGATTTCGGTTTTAAAAGTAAACAGTTTGACATCAGAAACCTAAAGCTGCATTCCATGTCCTCTCAATAAAAAGCAATTTTTCATACATAACAGTGTTGGAGAGTGTGGATCTCGGATATTTTCAGACAGACATTATCCAATCATATTTATTTTATGGTGTAGCTAAAGCTGGAAGGAGAATGCTAGCAATACAGTTTTAGACACTTTCTTCTCACATCTATAATTGATTTTCTTCCTCTATCCCAGGTATCTTCAATCGGTATGAAAGCATGTTATGGGTTAATATCAAAAGACAGCTCATAAAAAGATTTTTGAGGGAAACAGTTCTGTCATATTATATGAAATTGAGTTTAATTTTAAAGTTTAAAGTGCATGCATTCAATTGATGATGCAGTTGATATACTTTTCAGTAATGGGGCATGTGCAAAATGCCAGCTACAGTACCCAACCAACCCTTCGGTGCTGTGTGTCATTTAGAAGTAATGGAAGCAGTGTTTCTGACTGTAGAGCTACCACCAGCTTACATGGAAGCCCAAGCGAGCAATGTCAGCTTTTTTATTTCTGCCTGAGACATCATGAAAAAAGCAATTAAGTACTATACAGGAAAAAAGACAGCATTTAAATGAAAGTTAAAACCCTAGTGCATCAGACAAGTAGATTAAAAGAAAACAAATCCCACAAACAAGCCTGCGATGTTGTGTTTGTTAACATTGCTCTAGCTATTCTTACACAGTTTGGCAAAGACGAACCCCTGACCTTCATCTAGCTCAACCTATAAATGAGTCCCTTCTCTTTAGTATAATCAGCAAAGATACATGTAGTAAGAGAAACAGTCACATTGAACTGTCTTTTCTACTGCATTCAAAACAAGTCAGTAGGAAATTGGATATTAGTTGTGAGGTGTGAGTACACAACTCAAGTAACAATCCCAATCCTTGTCTGAGTGAAACACCAAAGTCACTAAATAAAGCGTATTGACTTTCTCATGCTCACAGTACATCAGCTCATTGGAAATACTCCTGCCCGTGATTCTTCATTTGGGATGCTTTAGGAAACTTTCTACTATTTCCCCAAATGGGGATCGACCAGTTGCAGTTATTACCCCCTGAATACTTTAAGACCGCTAGATATTGCCATTTCTAATTGGTGTCCATCTTAATTAATAAATAGCATGCCTATTCAGTCCGTACTACTCAGAACAGGGTCTGATTCCCTATCAGGATTTCCATCTCCAATCTATTCAGGATCTACTTTTGCTCCACTAACTTTTCACTGTCCTTATGGTGATCCTACAAATGGCCATTGGATCGAAACACCGTCGACATTATGTGGCAAACGTACAATTGATTAGGAAGCTGGTCTATGCAGAGCTATTGAGAAATGTATCACTTTTTTCCATTGTTATATTTAACCTTTTGAAGTATTGGCCCTGCACCAGACCATATTATGGTCTAATGCCTTCTTTATGCTCCCATTTAATGTTTCATCTCTCACTGCACCCTCTTGCAAAGTGCCATCACTTTATTTCTTGCATCGCCATTGTTGTTTTTTTCTGGATACATGTCTCTGAACCACCACCCAAAATTATTTCTCACAGTCCACCCACCTCCTATTGCAAGTCCTTCCTTTGTGCCTTACTATAAAATTACCCAAGGTTATCTATTTCAACATGGTAGCAGCCCCTAGACAGGCAGGTTCTCAGGTTCACAGGTTCTGGACCACTTTCCTAGCTGCCACAATTAAAACGTTCCTACTGTGGTTGGAAGCTGAGGCCAAGATTTAGTAAGGAATCACATTGTCCTTGCATCTGGCAAGTCAATGCAAGGCAACACATGTTCTTTAGTGATATTTACAGTGTCCCGCAAAGAGTGATGTGTCCTGCCTAGAGTGACTTTGTAATGAAATGCAACACAATGCAGCAACTTCTACTGTGTCGGGTTACATTTCGTGGTGGTAGGCGTTCCATGGTTGGTGCATGAGCATTACCATGCATCCACCAATAGTATTTGACACAATTCCAAATTTGCTAACATTAGTAGGCTAGAGATTGCACCAAATGTTGGGTGTTTTTTAACCAGTGTGGGAGAGCTGCTACCTACATAGATATATCCATGTTTGCAGAGATGACCCTTTAGGGCATCCATGGTTTAATGGTACTGATCCTTGGTATGATGCTGGCCCAAGCAAAATGGTTGTAATTGTTGAAATATTGTTGGCATCTTTGAAATTATGTTGCCCGCCCTTAGTAGTGCAACCTCCAGCATAATGGTGATGACTTTTTGTATCATGAACAAATCCATAGTATGATGAGGCCCACTGCCAGTCCGTGACATATCCGGACATAAAGTAGTAATTCAGGGAAAAATGTGGGAATCCAAGTGATGATGCTAATCCAGAAATTGCATATCAAAATGTCTATGAGGCCATAGAATATGGCATAGGATAGCAGACCAATGGCATGGCAAGTTAAAAGTTAAATGTTACATTTGGACTGCTCTACAAGTTGTGCTATTCTCTGGGCTGACAAAGAAAACATGGTTTCAGGCCTACCTGTGTTCTCTGACTGCTTCAGCATTTATACCTACAGGCAAACATGTCAAAATTACCTTTTTTTTGTTCTGGAACGCCCCCTCCTCTCAAATGCTAGATAAGTCACAACTAAGGAAGCTTTGTAGTCTACAAGGTTACTTTTAGTAATGATACATGCACGTGTTTAGTGTTGGCATGTTCCTACAGTGATCAGACCCCAAAAGCTATTTACCCTGTACAGTCCAGCAGCTGAATCTATGAGGAAAACTAAAGTGAAAATATAATGCTATGTTTGCTAACTTTGGTTTGGGAAAAGCTACAGAAATGATCCAATTGCTGTTGTTTAATATATATTTAAAATTCTAATTACATTTTGAAGTAGAATTTTTAATGAATAGTTAGGAAAAGTAACTTGGTAAAGTTTTAGTAGACTAATTAGCATTAGCCTGCAAACAGCTGGCCCCTGTTAGTACTTCTCCATAATGGGGCATGAAAACTAGTCATACAGCAGAAGCAAATTCACTAGCCTTTTGGCAGGAAAAACTGGGTGTGAGGTACATAGCTCATTTCCACTCAGAAAGACAGCTGCTGAAGGTTTAGTTGTTACGTTGAAAGGGACCAGGGTGAGACCTGACCATTCGTAGTATAAGGAAAGGGAATATGTTGGAAAATGTCCCTTTCTGTAGGGTCATCCCCAAAGCTTTTGCCTCCCTGCTTCTACTTTTTGCTGAATTATATTTTATTGACCATAGGTCTCTGAGCACTTTGCCACTGCTTACCAGTTCTAAAGTCGACGTGCTCTCTCCTTTAAACATGGTAATATTAACTCATAACCAGTTGCCATATTTCATTTACTTATACGTCCCTGGAAAAAATGCACTCCTGTGCCCAGAGTCTGTAAATTAAATGCTACTAGTGGGCCAGCAACACTGCTTGAGCCAACCACTTAACTCTCTAACAATTGTGGGGGCGGAGCTAGCTGAGCTAGGAAATGGCCGAGCTTTAGGCGAGCTCTCCGGAACAAGCCCTTATCCTTCAATAATCCTGGGTGTATAGTTGCTGTTAGCCATAAAAACTCGACTGACCTGATCGAGGAAAGTCTGAGCTCCCCTCCACTGCTTTTATCGGCGCTTCAGAGAGACCCCGCCGAGATCGCTCCGGCCTGCCCCGAGAGGTGTGTAGGAGCCACCCCGCCGCACGTAATCACGTTACCCCAGCGCGAGCCCGTGGCTTCAAGAGTGCGAGGTAGGCCACTGCAGGAGCTGCGGAGGCTCGGAGAGTCCTGATCCCTTGCCCGGCAGCTGCTATCTGGGCACGGCCCCCCTCCTTTGGGATTCTCAAACACTCTACGGGGAGGAGCAGGCGCAGACACTCTGTTTTCACCATGTTTAAACCCCACTGACGGCCCTGTTGATTAAGAGCCATCGGAAGCAGACCTCTAATTCTACCCACCAAATTTAGTGACAGCTTTTCTTGCCACTGCTTTAGAAATTACAGCTTTCTTGTTTGTCATTTCTAAATTCATCACGTAGGAAGTCCGAAACATTATACTTGGTATAACTTTACACCAAATTTGGCAAAAGGGTAGAGTTTGGTTCACAGATTACGCTGTTTGTTATTTGGTGTAAATCTGTACAGTAGTTCCTGAGAAAATCAAAAGTGAAATCATAGATATATCTGATGATGAAGTAGGGTACGTGTATCCTCCGGGGATTATGCGCATACCCTTACGAGCACGAGCTGCATGCTAATTTGCTGTCAACTGTCAACACTCCAAACCAGGAAGTGTTGGCAACCATCTTGTGTCTTCAGTAGAATCGAGGCACAAGAAAACTGAAAAACAAGTGTGCAAAAGATGCAAAAGGTGTAGGTTAGAAAAACCCTGACCCCCTAGGTCTGCTCAGGGGGTCCCACACGGACCCACAAGGCCCCCCAATTTTTTTTTCTTAAATCACCTGATACGAGTAGGATACACGTATCGCGTGAAAAAAATAGAAAACCCAAAGCCTGCTTTAGTGCTAATTAGCCTCCAGGGGTGCCACGTCCCAGGGGCAATCTGATTTGATATAATCGGGGGTCCAAAGGGGCCCCCCAGCCCCTAGGACCACCACCCCATGGGGCTTTAATGGTAGATATGCGGGGGCACACGGCTCCCTGCAGCCCCGGAGACGGCCACTTCCTGGGGATTCTTTTAAAATAAATGTCGGGGGCTCAGGGCCCGCCCCCAAGCCCCGAGGTCCACCACCTCACCAGAGTACTATATATTTAAAGTAAAGGTATATATTTTTTTACGGTAAAATTAGGATACGCGTACCTAGCGCGGCGCTTAGCGCGACCTGTGGTGTGCACGTGTTGGGTACGCGTATTGTACCAGGTATGCTGCCTGATTTGTAAGGCATCCAGTACGCATATCCAAGCAAGAAAAAGAAAAATATGTTTCCAATATTTATCAAGTTTATGTGTTTAGATGTTGGGTGGCTCTAAAAAGAGCCCTTGTGTTTATTGAAAGATTTTAGTACCTACAAGTAAGTACCAATGCAGAGTCTAAAGTTCAAGCGGAGGACTCTGTTCCCCTCATCTGTAAAATGTACACCATCTCTCCTATATATGCCTTGCATATTGAAATGCAGATTGTTGTGGTGTATGGACCCCATTGTATAGTCTCGAAGAAAAGCTGAAACAGATTTATTCACATGTTTCCTAGTTTTCTCAATCTCTGGACAAAATTGATTGGACCAGTTCCTTTTCTGACTTTGGCATATGTTAGAATAGACAAAGGCAGTTTGGGGAAAAAGTGACATCAGTTCTCCAAATGTGTCCTTCATAAGCATTTCCAGACCTACCCCAGACAAAGTGCCTAGGTCATTGCTACCACAGTGCACAATTATGAGGTCAGGGTGTTGGAGATGTAAAAAGGATTTAACCAATGGCATCAATTGGTGCCACTGTAACCCTCTCTGTCCAATCCATTTAATGTCTACATTTGGTAAACCTAGGTCTTTGTGAATTCCTTTCTGTTCTGCGTACCTTTGACTCCAGAAAATATAGCTGTGTCTCACAATCCACACTCTAAGCATCTTGAAGAAAAGTCTGGATACACTCAGATGATCTCTGTAAATGAAATGGCAGTTTGAAAACTTTGGGGTCGATTAGGATCGCGGACGGACTTGCGTCTGTCCGCGACCCCAGAGCAGGAGGGAACCTCCGCATGGCATGCGGAGTTCCCTCCTGTGCAATTAGGATGTGACCGCCACCCTGGCGGTCACATCCTCTATTTTTAACATTGCCGCGGGTGCAGCTTCAAGCTGCACCCGCGGCAATGTTAAAAATGCACGCATTGCATTTGCATGCAGAAAGAGGCAGGCCCCGCGCGGTGCCTACCGCTTTCTGCATGCAAATGCAGGGGGGTACCATAGGTACCCCCCATGTGCACCCCCCACACCCCCCTTCACCTAGGGGGCCCGCAATGGGCCCCCGCAGTGAAGTTCCGTATGCTTTTCCGCGGCGGAAAACCCGCCGCGGAAAAGCATACTTTACTGGCCATCCTAATATGGTGGACGGTGTCTGGAAGACACCGTCACCATATTAGAGCTTTTCCGCCGCGGTTGTAATCCGACCGCGGCGGAAAAGCTGCGGACGGAAACCAGGACCCACCAGCCATCCTAATCTGGCGGTGGGTCTTTGGTCAGTCCGCTGCGGATTTTCTGCATCCTCGGGGCCGGCGGTGGCTTCCGCCAGCCCCGAGGATGCGGAAAATCCGCAATCATAATGACCCCCTAAGATTTTCTAAAATGGTGGATAAGATGCAGTTTTGAAAAAAGAAAAGAAATGATTGGCTGTTTGACAACATGCTTCACTGAAAACTTTGGGTGCATGTTTCTGTTTTTAAAAGCATGTTTCTTATTGGTTAAGAAAAACTGAGAGAAAAGATAGGATAAGGAAAGATAAGCTGATATGTTGAAAAGTCAAGCACGCTTGCTGTTTTGATTAGCAACATTGTGTGATGAACTTTTGACCTGTGTGCTCAGTTAAGTGTTTCATTAGGTGTTTCTATGGTAACAGGCAGAAGGCAGAATGGGGGTAGGGTTGAAAGTTATGTCAGTTGGAGAAGGTTCAAAAGTTCAAGCAATAGAAATGTGTGTTTGCTTTTGAATTAATGTGGAAAGAAATAAGATTTGTTATTTACATGTATATTTGTGTCGATTGAGTGTCTACAGTAAGAGGGAAAATTTGCTATTTGCCATAGGACTTCCTGACTCCCTAGGCCTGCCAAAACTCAACTCAGTACAGAGGTCAAAATTTCAGCACACTGTAAACCAAGGTAATAATGAAAAATATGTGTGTGCACGTTGGGTACGCGTATCGTACCACGTATGCTGTGAGATTGCTAAGGCGTCCGTTACGCGTATCCAAGCAAGTAAAAAAAAATTCAAAATATATTTTTCAAATATTTTTCAAGCTTATGTTTTTAGATGATGGTTAGTTGTAAAAAGAGGCTTTGTGTTTATTGGTACCTATAATTTAGTACCTATGCAGAGTCTAAAGTTGTTGAGGAGGAGTGTTTTATAGTGTGCTGAAATTTTGACCTCTGTGGTGAGTTGAGTTTTGCATGATCTGTTACTATGGTAACAGCAGAAAGCAAATGGGGGGTAGGGTTCAAAGTTATGTCAGTTGGAAAGGGTTCAAATGTTTAACCAACAGAAATGTGTGTTTGCTTTTGAATTAATGTGGGAAGCAATTTTATTTGTTATTTACATGTATATATGTGTAGATTGAGAGGGAAAGTTTGCCATTTTCTGGTTTGGCTAAGAACGGTAAAGTATAGAGATTCTGTAAAAGAGTATCTGCTGTGTGAGTGACATTCTTCTTAATCTACAAATCAATTTGAAAGGTGAGTTGCTAACGTGTAAGGGGAGGTATGTGGTGCATTTTGTTTTTAATAAGAGTAATGTGTTTATCCTGCTAAAGTGCATGGAGTAGTTTAGTTGTGTAGAATCACATTCTGAGTTTGTCTGAATTTGGATAACCATTGTGATAAAAGCATTTGGTAAGTTAATGTGTTTGGTGAGTCAGCTTTGTACAGTGACGTGCAGTATTAAAAAATGTAGAATGTGTGCAGTCACTTTTTTAGTTCTAGAGTAGTTAATATTGTTGCTTGTTTAGAATTTGACATGTGTTTTAAATCTATAAATTTCCACTCAGTATACATACACTACTGCAAACTTTCTGGGGCAGATTTACAAGCCCCTTGTGCCTCTTTGAGCTGCCATTGGGTCACTTTTTTGACACAATGTTGGCGCAAATAATGCAGCAAATTGCCGATGTATTTGCAAAATGAGTCAGGGTTGTGCACTGAAATGTTATAGTTATAAACATAGAATGTGTACAGTCACTTTACAGTTTCTAGAATAGTAAATGTGTTTCGGTAAAATGCAAGGTCTAATATTTTTTGTCTAGAATCACACTGTGAGTGTGTGCATTTAGGAATAATTCTGAGAGAAGTATGTTTGTACGTTTTGTGTTTGCGGACATAAAACTGCTTAAAAACCTATCCTTTTCCGAAGCTTTGATAGAATTAGAAACCAGTTATTGCTTTTGTATTGGCAAAATGACTCATGGTTGTACACTAAAATGCAGTATTTATATTTCTGGAATGTGTGCAGTCATATTAGCCCTTCAAGAATAATTATAGTGTTGCTTGTCTAGAATCAGACTTGTGTTTCAAATCTACAATTTCTCAGTCAGTATACATACACTGTTGCATACACACCGGGGCAGATTTACAAGCTCTTTGCTCCTCTTTGTTGTTCTTTTGTGTCACTTTTTTGATGTAATGTTGACACCAATAATGCAGTAAATTGCTTATGTATTTGCAAAATGAGTCAGGATTGTATAGTAAATTGCAGCAGTCATATATAGAATGTGTTTAGTTACCTTACCGTTTCTAGACTAGTAAATGTGTTATTGTAAAATGCAAGGTTTAATATTTCTTTGTCTAGAATCACATTGTGAGTGTGTGTGCATTTAGGAATCCTTCTGAGAGAAGCATTTTTGCACTATGCAAGTAGTAGTGTAACCAAATTCATACTTGTGTTTCAGGCCTATATGTCCCCACTGTCGAGAATCACACTGTGAGTCAGTTTTTCATTTGAGAAAATTGAGAGAGAATGATTTGGTTGGTTGATGTGTTTGCAGATATATAAGTACATGGACTGTTGCAATAAGCCAGTCTTTAGGGCATGCAGTGCTTGAAACTCTTATGCACTATGCAAGTAGTAGTGTTACCATCTTCACATTTGTATTTCAGGCCTACATTTCCCCAGTCAGTATCTATACACTCCATTTATAAGAAATACTGTTATTTGTCTAGAATCACACTGTGAGTCAGTGTCCATTGGGAAAAATTAAGAGAGAATGATTTGGTTTGTTGATGTGTTTGCAGACATATAAGTACATGTACTGTGGCAGTGAGCCAAGGTTTAGGACATGCAGTGCTTGAAACTCTTATGCACTATGCAAGTAGTAGTGTAACCATCTTCACATTTGTGTTTCAGGCCTACATTTCCCCAGTCAGTATCTATACACTGCATTTATAAGAAATACTGTTATTTGTCTAGAATCACACTGTGAGTCAGTGTCCATTGAGGAAAATTTAGAGAGAATGATTTGGTTGGTTGATGTGTTTGCAGACATAAAAGTACATGTACTGTTGCAGTGAGCCAGTCTTTAGGGTATGCAGTGCTTGAAACTCCTATACACTATGCATGTAGTGGTGTAACCACCTTCACACTTGTGTTTCAGGCCTACAATTCCCCAGTCAGTATTCATACACTCCAGCAGACACCCGTGACTGCTCTCGCAATCCTATATGGACCCTTTCAGCTCCATGTACTAATCCATTCACTAAAGTAAAACTCAACCAATTATGAATTCACTGCACTAAAACTCAAGCACTTATACATTCAGTGAGGCACTGTCCTTGCAGAACTGTAATCATTAAGTCAGTACTCAAGTACTCATACAGCGAAGTAGACCTTAGAGCATGGACTGCTTCAAACGCCTATGCACTATGCATGCAGTCTTCTATCCAGGTGCACACTTGTCTTTCACATCTTCAATTCTACACTCTGTATCTTTACACTTTCAACAAACACTCTGTCATTGCCCTTGCACTGTTGTAGTGACCCATTCAGCGGTATGAACTGATCATTCAGTGCGCTAAAACTCAAACACTTATAGATTCATTCAGACTCTCTCCATACAGTAGTGTAATAATTCAATTAGTACCCAAGTAGTCATGTAGCGAAGTAGGCGTTAGAACAAGGACTGCTTCAAACCTGTATGCTGTATGCATGCACTCTTCTATCCACTTGCGCACTTGTCTTTCACATCATCAATTCTCCACTCTGTATCCTTACACTTCCACCAAACACTCTGTCACTGCTGTTGCTTAGAGAGTGACGTAGGCCTTTCAACATGAACTGCTTCAAACCCTTATTCACTATACATGTAGTCTTCTATCCACCTACATACTTGTCTTTCACATGTTCAACTCCCCAGTCTGTATCCTTACACTTTCAGCAAACACTCTATCATTGCCCTTGCACTGCTGTAGTGACCCATTCGGCTGTATTTACTGATAATTCAGTGTGCTAAAACTCAAACACTTATAGATTCACTCATACACTTTCCTTACAGAACTGTAATCATTCACTCAGTACCCAAGTAATCACGTATTGAAGTAGACCTTAGGACAAGGACTGCTTCAAACCTTTATGCTGTATGAATGGACTCTTCTATCCATGTGCACACTTGTCTTTCACATCATGAATTCTCCACACTTTCATGAAACACTCTGTCAGTGCTGTTGCACTATTGTAGTGACCCATTCAGCAGTATGTGCTAATACAGTCACTGCGCTAAAACTCAAACATTTATAAATTCAGTCAGGCACTGTCCTTGCAGAACTGTAATCATTCAGTCAGTACCCAAGTACTCATGCATCAAAGTAGGCCTTAGAACATGTACTGCTTCAAACCCCTATACACTGTGCATGCAGTCTTCTATCAACCTCCAAACTTGTCTTTCACATCTTCAATTCCCCAGACTGTATCCTTACAGTTCAACCAAACACTCTGTCACTGCTGTTGCACTATTGTAGTGACCCATTCAGTAGTATTTGCTAATCCATTCACTATGGTAAAACTCAAGCACTTATACGTTCAGTGAGGTACTGTCTTTGCAGAACTGTATCAAAAAAGTCAGGAATCCCTAGTAATGGGTCCAGAGACCTAGTTTGTTTGTATGGTTACTGCGTAATTTTGTCAGTATCTACCATGAGAAGAAAGAAAAATTTCTTTCTAGAGTCCCCTCACTCACCGGGGTTTCCCCACGGTGACATGCTTCATCATTGGGGCCATCCCAGTTCTCTACGAAAAGGGGCGTGCTGCGACTAGCGGACTACTCAGGAGCACTGTATTTGTGAAAGGCTATGTGTGGTGTGAAGTGTTGTGATGGTGGAGTGGATGTATGATTAAAAATACCGTGCTAGTGGGCCTCAACAATTTATTCTGCTCCTACTTTGGTATATTAAAAACGGGGTAACACTGTTATCTAACCTTGAGTTGGACTAGATCAGTGTCTCGTGGTCGACATGTTTCAAGCTCCCTAAGCTTTTCATCAGGACCATACAGGGTCCAGCCCTGTATATTCCACTCTTATATTTAAATAAATAGGATTGATTTGATATTTTCTATTGCGCTGTTAATTCTTAAACATGCGTTTTTATACATACGATTTGTATTTCAATGGCGTATCTGTAATAGAGAATGACACTTGGTTAGTGGCAAACATCCCCCACAAAGGGCAAGGGGATCACACATGCAGCTCACATTGTCTAGGGCGTGAGTGTGCCTTATGCACCATATTGGTGCTTGCAGGCTTTCAAATTCAGTGCAAAGATAAAAACAATGTGAAAAAACAAGGTTTTGTGAATTCACACATATAAATAACACAGGACTTGATGTGACTATAGACAAGACATACGACATATATACACATAGTTTTGTCATGGCAGAGGGCATATTTACATGTATTGGTGCTAAATTGCACTCCATGGTCTCAGGCGAGGGCGGGATCACCTCGTAGAAACATTGCTGTAGGGTTTTTCAAGTGGTAGTTAAAGTCGCGTTTCATCAGAAAAAGCGCGTTGTCAAATAGAGAGTCTGAGCCCTCTTTGCGTTCCGTGTTTCTGTACTTACTTCCTTATTGGCGAAACCGCTTGGTATTACCTGCTCTGTCCTCACCCGACCGCATATTGACGGTGATCGGGCGGCGCGGTGTATATGATGACACCGCTCTTCCGGGTTCAGAGTTCTGGAGGCTAGACCGTCTAACATGTAGCGGCCATATTGGGAGGATGCAGATGTGGAGGAACGAATGTAAATACAAATTTGTTCGCAGATGCCGTTATTGATGGAGATTTATAAATACAGGGTTTTATCGTGTGTATCCCAATAGTTTGCTTTTTTTCTTTGCTAATTAAAATTTTTTGGGGAAAAAGAAGAAACGTTAGGTATTTCCAAGCACTGATAAGTTGGAAGATTCGGGTTGATAAAAGCAAGGTCCTGGGTCCACTTGGTTAGATAAAGACAAGGTTAGGGTAATATAAATCATTGATTAGTGTGTGGTTGGATTTTTTAGGACAAGATTATTGATGCACTCGATTCAATAGTAGTTATTAGGTTTGGAGTTAAAAGGAGCACTGGGTTGATTGAGACTCAGTGTGATGTTTTCATAGCCGTTTAAAGTAGTGTCATTATCCAGCCCGATGGTGTTTGTGGATAATTAAATGAGACTATGAACGGAAGACTCCCAGTTTCTGAATGGTATGATTTTATCAATCAGGGGCCATTTTTAGTCTCTGAATGCACCCCAAGGAATTTCATCATTTAGCCCAAGGGTGTCTGTATGTAATCTGAACACCCATCTTTGCTCTCGTTCATGCAAAATCCGATCCAGGTTGTCTTTGTTTTTTACAGTTTCTAACACTACCCATGTCAGATCATTGGGTGTGTGGTTTTTCTCTGCCATTACATTGCCCTGCATTCCCCATTTGCTCTTTGTTTTTTTACTTTTCCCTTCATTTGACCTTCCAGTATTTATCCATTTATTGTTTTGGATAGCGACCACTCTTATACAATACGCCCTGGAATCGATAAGTTTTCGAATTTTAAGGTTTTGCTTACGAGGACCTTTTTGTACTCCCAACCACCCCCCGCCCACCCCCTCCCTCTCCTGGAACCCCCCCCTACTTACTCTGGCCGGATGACTGGCCAGGTTGTCGCCCCAACGTAATCCTACCTGGGGCCCCTTTTATCTCATCAATCGGTCGATCTAATCAGTATTATGTGGTGGTTTTTTTGATCAAGATTATATGGTGGTTGTTTTTTTTTTTCTTTCCTTCCTTTTCTTTTTTTTTTTCTTTATTTTTCAGGATAAGCCTGATTAACATCTTAAAGGTGAGCAAAGGATAAGACGAGATCAATCCTAGGTCATAGAAAAGAGTGAGAGGAGAAAAAAGAGGAGGAACTCCTTTATTTATTTATTATTATTTTTTTTAATTACCTTTATTTTTCTTCACCCTGTTTTTTTTTTTAGATGCGCGTACTATGTGCCCCCCTAATTACCCATTTTTTTTACCTTTATAACTTTGATGCCCACCCTTTTATATTTTTTATTTTTTTTAAAAAAATTTAAGCGGGGAGCACAGTTGTTATTCATTTATTTGTCGGTTATACCTCCTGTACCTCCCTTTAATTAATTATGTCAGGGAGTACGGGAAAATTCACTGATGGAGACTAATAGTTCATCAGCTCGAGAGGAGTCTTGATATTATACATTTTGTTGTTAAACATGATCCTCAAGAAGGCGGGGAATCGCATCTGTACCGTTGCTCCTAAGGCTCTAAACTTTTCCATTTGATGACCGAGCTCCCATTGCCTATCTAAGGTAGTTTTAGATAGGTCTGATCTTACTTCAAAGGAGAAGTCCGATGTCTTCAGTGTTTTAGCTTTGAGTGCTAGATTAAGAATCATTTCCTTCGTTGCATAGGTTAAAAAATTTACAAGGATCTTCCGGGGTTTGGTCCTGCCTGGCTTGAGACGGAAGGGGTCCCGGTGTACCCTTTGTATGTCAGATTACAGGTCTAATACTAACACAGCTAGGTTAAGAGTATCCTTAAGCAGGGGTGCAACGTATTTCTTAATTTCGCTTCCCTCTTTTCCTTCCGGAATTTTTAAAATCCTGAGGTTATTCCTTCTTGAGTAGTTCTCTAGGGACTCAACTCTTTCTTTTACTGCTTCCCCCTCTCTTCTCAAAGTCGAAATCTTCATTTCAGCGTGATCTAACTTTGCTTTAAGCTCGCCCACCGTGTTCTCTAAACTCCCTGTTCTTTCAAAGAGCCCATCCACTTTGGTTTCCAGATTCTCGCACATGGCCCGGATCTCTGATTGGTTTTGCCTTGATTCCGCAAAGCACATTTTTGACTCTTCAAATCCAGATTTAATCTCCTTGCTCATGTTAAGGAGTATGCGCTGTATAGTGTCCTCGCTATCTTCTTTATGGCCACCTGGGTTTTGGTCCAGGGCGCTTTGTATAGCTGTAGTTTCTATACCCACTGAGTTTATGACCAAGCGCTCTGTTCCTGGTATTGTGGAACTATTTAGCATTCTGGCATCATTATCCAGGCCTGACATTTTTAGCTGTTCCATGGTCTCTACTGGGGGCTCAGTGCTAGGTATGACTGGTGAGGCAGGGTTTTTCGTTGTGGTGGACATGACCGGTGCGGTAGTCAGAACCTGTTGTTCCTGATTTATGTTTAAAACCTGAGGTAGAACCTTAAAATAGGACTTCAGAGAAGGTGTGATTCTTGTAGCCTTGGTTTTTCCAGGATTGGCTTCTCCCTGGGCTGGCTCCTTCTGATTGTTTGGCCGCCCCGCTGCTGTTTTATTAATATATGTTGCCAGGAACCTCTTCTTGCCGCCTGAAACTTTGGTAGCTAGTGGTTGGGGTGGATCTGATTATGACACCGTTTCTGATTCTATTTCTGATCCTACTTCTTTTTCAAGGCTCCCTTCAAGCACTTTCTCTGAGTCTGAACCAAGACTATTATCTACGTTTCCCAGGTCTATGTCCTTCTGCCTGCCTTTCCCTTTTCCCTTTGCATTCCGCTTCCCCAGGTTGTCGATAGTGAGCCCTTTCTTCTTAGTTACTACCCTCTTCTTTTTGAGCTGTACCTTACTATTATTCTGAAGTGAGACAGCGCTGGAGAGGGCTTGCAGTTTACTCTTGACAGTAGTTAAATCGGGATCAGAAAAAAAGTCTCTTCTCGGGGGTCCCCCGGGCTTACTGTTTGATTTTGTGGTTTTGTGGTCGAGACACATCTGCCAGTTAAATCGGTGTCTGCGTGGTTAGCATTGGCGTTCAAAGCGCTAACAGTGTTAATATTTCTGGCCCAAAGGAGTGAGTTACTAACCCCCGACTGCTCCTCTATTCCGGCACCCTCCGCCCGAAAATCCCGCTTACCGCACTGTGTTATTGTGGCCGAGGCAGCTCCTTTAGTGATTATGTTGTAGACAGCCGCCCTCCTACTCCTCTGCAGCTCCACGGCTGCCTCGCACCAGCGAGAAGGAGCAGGAAGAGAGACGCGCTCCCAGCACATCGGTTGCTCCGAACTCGGCAGCCGGGAGGATCCACTGAGCCGTGCCGCGACGTCGACAGCAGCCGCGCGGGGGAAAGGCAGATGCAGAGCCGAACGCCGAGTGATCAGCAGGCGTGCCGATATTCACCTCTACCCGGGGGTCGAGGCTCGCTCAATCAGGTAACACCACTTTAGACAACGCCGTATGTGACCGTGTGGAGGCTTCTACGGACGTGGGGGCATCAGGGCAGGAGCCTTCGTCGGGACGTGCGCACCGCGTTAGCTAGCGGCCGCCATGTTCTTACCTAATATGCTTAAAGCCAAAGTTTTAGCAACAAAACTTGCCCTTTCAGGATTACTATTGGATAACTTCAAAACAAAGGATTTCACAAATACTATTTGGCCTTGAGGAAAAGTATCTAAAACAATTAAGAACTTTTTGTTGTATATTTTGTCAGCATATATTTCAAAACAACATTATTTACAGTGTATGAAAATTAATAATAATGTTATGTTATTTTATCATTGTTTGAGTTGTTTCATATTTAGGTAAGAAATTGCTCTCAGAAAAAAACATTTACCATGTTTTATTTCTATTTTTAGATTGTTATTGAGAATGATGAATGGGTTTTTTAAAGAAAATCTTATTGGTTGTCTTTTTTTTGCCCGCTGTTATGTGATGAGTACAATTGAAATCACTGTATCACTGTTCTAGTGAAATTCAATATATTCTGAGAACAGCAAAAAAGGTAAATGAAATGTTTTACCAATTATTCTGTGTTGTAAAATATATATTGTAAATGTATTTTTTCTTGTCTTCCACAGATTCAAATTTTATAATAAATAGTTTTGTAATTATTTATTATTTTTAGGGTAAGTATAAGTAACTATAAAAAATGGTCAATGTGCTGTGCTTCTACACAGCTGAAGAAACCAGAGATGGACGGAGTACATATCTATGCAAAGATAGTTTGTATCTTTTAAAGATATATGATAACGTTAATATGCATTCTGAGTGCCCCTGGGGACTCACTATCTTAGAAGATATATTCAAAAAGTGCCAGAGAGTTTTATTACAGAGATGTATAAAATGGGACATGGCTTCAGAACAGCTCTCCGCAACGCACCTGTATGGTATTGAATAGAAAGAGATGCTTGGCTAGTAGAGACCAGGGACTTTCAGGATTAAAAGAGAACAAACTGTTCAACATAAAATATGTCACAGAGTGTGTTTTCAAATACTCTTTCATATTTACAAGGACAGGATAAGTTACATTGTGTAGCTTTTCTTCTCTATGTAAATATGTCCTCATCATACACAATACTTTGTGTTGAAGGGACGTTCTAAAGGTGTTGCTGTGACACCTCTATGCACAATATATGTAGTCTTCTATCCACCTGCACACTTGTCTTTCACATCTTTAATTCCGCAGTCTGTATTCTTATACTTCCACCAAACACTCTGTCACTGCTGTTGCACTGTTGTAGTGACCCATTCACAAGTATGTACTAATCCATTCACTGTGCTATAATTTAAGCACTTATATATTCACTTAGACCCTCTCCTAACAGTACTTTGATCATTCAGTCAGTACCCAAGTACTCATGCAGCGAAGTAGGCCTTAGGGCAAGAACTGCTTCAAATCCCTATGCACTATGCATGTAGTCTTCTATCTACCTGCACACCTGACTTTTATACATTAAATTACCTAGTCTGTATCCTTACACTTCCACCAAGCACTCTGTCACTGCTGTTGCACTGTTGTAGTGACCCATTCAGCAGTATGTACTAATCCATTTACTGCACTAAAACTCAAGCACTTATATATATATTCACATAGACACTCTCCTTACAGTATTCTGATCATTCAGTCAGTACCCAAGTACTCATGCAGTGAAGCAGGTCTTAGGGCATGACCTGCTTCAAACCCCCATGCACTATGCATGTAGTCTTGTATCTACCTCCACACTTGTGTTTTATACCTTCAATTCCCTAGTCTGTATTCTTCCACCTCCACCAAGCACTCTGTCACTGCTGATGCATTGTTCTAGTGACCCATTCAGCAGTTTGTGCTAATCTATTTACTGCGCTAAAACTCAAACACCTATACATTCAGTTAGGCACTGTCCTTGCAGAACTGTAATCATTCAGTCAGTACCTAAGTACTAATGCAGTAAAGTAGGCCTTAGGACATGGACAGCTTTTCAGTCATGCACTGTCCTTGCAGAACTGTAATCATTCAGACAGTACCCAAGTACTCATTCAACAAAGTGCGCCTTAGGGTATGGACTGCTTGAAACCCCTATGCACTATGCATGCAGCCTTGCATCTACCAGCACACTTGCCTTTTATACCTTTAATTCCCCAGTCGTTATCCTTATACTTTAACCAAGAACTCCGTCGCTGGGGTTGCACTATTGTAGTGATCCATTCAGCGTTATGTACTAATACATTTACTGCACTAAAACTCAAGCACTTATATATTCACTTAGACACTCTCCTTACAGTACTTTGATAATTCAGTCAGTACCATGGAGCTACTGATCATGCAGCTCGGAGCCCCAAGATGGCCACAACACCCACTGCCACCACCCTCAGGCCCGCCACCGCCTTCACCCCCCGACCTCCCCAGGACTACCACAGAGGCAGTGCAGGCAAAGACAGCGGACTTTCAGAAAACACACCAGCCTCATGGACTCAACACCAGAGGATGACATTTCCCATTACAGGCTCAAAGGGACAACCATCCTCTGCATCCTGAACATCATTGCCCACAGGCTGACGATACCAACACAGTGGACAACCAACATCCCTCCGCAGACAAAGCTGCAGGCTGTGCTGCATATGTTGGCCTCTGGTACCTTCAAACCAACAACTGCCAGTCGGGGGAGTCTCACAGCCAGCCCTATCAAAGTTCCTCACAACGGATGTATGACGGTACGATGCGTACCGTCACAACGCGTGCTTTAACAACGCGTCCCTTACAACGCAAGTCGTTACCACGACTTGCGTTGAGGGCGCGGATTGAGATTAGTATTATTTACTATTCTAACACCAGTCCCCGTGGACACTAGGGAAGGTGTTGGAATAGTAAATATACTATTCTTAATCCTCTAGCGCCCTCCAGCGCAAGTCGTGGTTACGAATTGCGTTGTAATGGACGCGTTGTTAAAGCCTTCCGGAGTAAAATCCGCGTGGTAAAGGATGTGTCCCCCTCACAACTGTTTTGGATGCCATCATCAGCTTGGTACCCCAGTACCTTTACTTCCCCCACACTGCACAGGAAGAGCTGGAGACCAAGCAAGTCTTCTACACCATAGCTGGATTCCCACACGTGTTGGTGGCAACTGACTGCACACATGCCCTACTTGTGCCCTCTGCCAACAGTGCACACAATTACCGCAACAGAAAGCACACACATTCCATCAATGTGCAGGCAATAGTGGACCACAGCGGACTGTTCACCAATGTTGTCGCCAACTACCCAGGCAGGTGCATGATTCCTACATCTTCCAACAGTCCATCATCCGCCAGCGCTTCCAGGGTGGCACCTCTGGGAATGCACTGCTCGTTGGTAAGTACCAAACACACCACACACCCCAACTCCACAACCATGCAACTCACAACTCTGGTAATGCACATGTTACAAACTCACATACAGCATGCCAAACAACATGCCCACCCTCCAGAAACGACAGCACAACTTACTGTGGTAACATTGGCTAGCCATGTACATGAGCCATCAACGGCATGGCACCTCAGCCACACAATAGCATAATGTGGGAAGAGGTGGGAACCAGGAATGTGGGAAGGGGGCAAGTGACCCATGAATGAGAATGTGCACAATGTCAAGTGTGGCGTGGATGTGCTGGCCAGACTGCAGTATGCATACCACAGACAAATCCATGTCGGCATACTTTGCTGGTGTATGGAGTGTAGTGGCCAGTAGAGGCAACCATGTCACCCCAACCAGTGGGGAAGATCGCAGAAATGTAGATTGTTACATCCCCCCCTGTAAGCGTGAGCGGAGTGGGCTGGCCCATCGTATGTCAGGCCAGCATAGGGGTGTGAATAAAAAGCACGTAGCCCTGGGCTTGGTTCTCTTCCAGAATAATTGATCCAAATGGAAAAGGACTTTGCATACCTGGTATATGGATTTCATTTTTTCCAATTGCTAGACTGGTGGTTGGTGCCAATTGGTAAATCCTCCTGGGTGAGAGGATGAGTTCAAAGTTTGATTTGCATGACTCCCTCGAAGGGAGGACATCTCCAATTGCACTTGTGGACATTTTCAATAATGTAATCATACTTATAAGAAATGTTGCTCCACATATTTTTATTTGCATTCTTCATCATACCACTTTTCTTCAATGATATGTCTTAGTATTTCATTGCTTCATATTTCATTTGTTCTTGCCAAATGCATTTCGGGCCTTGCCCTTCATAGGACTCCGAAACTGAGAAAAATCCTAACTTTAAGACTTTCGGTATTCACAAAAGGCATTTAGGAGTCCGAAAGTTAGGAGTCCTAAATGTACTACCCCTAAATCGAAAAGAATCCTAACTTTAAGACCGGTAGAATGAAGCCAGAAGCCACCATCTTAGGCGGTTCGGGAGGCAAGATGGCCGCTATGCTGCTGTAGAGAACAGTCGCATTTACTCCTTCTCCTGACCTACGGGACATGCAGCTGGAAGTTTGAATAAGATATGCCGATTCTCCAAAGATCTAACAAGACCAATAGCGAAGGAAGTACTAGGGTGATACAGAAGACCCTGGCAACGCTCTTCATCCTTCTTGGAAGACACTGGAGGAAACTCTACACTCGAGGTGTCAGCGTAATCACAGAGATGGCACAGCGCGCTGGCGCAGTCTCGAAACTCACAAAGTGAGGTTAAACATAGGGTATACTGCTGAAATACGTATAAAACGCGGCACACAACAGGGCTGCCTGGCTTTACCACTTTTATTTGCATTATATATGGACCCCCCTCCTGCGCAAACTGGAAGGGA
Organism: Lissotriton vulgaris; assembly: GCF_964263255.1. Classification (NCBI taxonomy): domain Eukaryota; kingdom Metazoa; phylum Chordata; class Amphibia; order Caudata; family Salamandridae; genus Lissotriton; species Lissotriton vulgaris. The sequence goes on from NC_141696.1 coordinate 1,043,552,208, forward strand.
ATCCTAATATCCTCCCGATAAAATTGCATGGTTATGAGTATAAAACACTTGCTTATGCAGACAACGTGGCGGTGGTTACCCCTGAGCCGGAGTCGGCTACTACAGAAATAGAACAGGAGGCCGCAGCTTTTGGGGCAGTGTCGGGTTACTCACTGAATAAAGGAAAGACACAAATTGTACAAAATAACTGGGTTAATTCCCAGGACATAAGAGTAGCTTCAGAAGTTACGTACTTAGGTGTAAAAATCACAGCCGACCTAGATAGGTTAGTGGAAATAAATATGAGCCCATTGTTGGCAAAAGTAAAAGCAAATACGGAAAGAATTAACAATCTGCATCTGACCTTGATGGGTCGGATTAATGTAATAAAAATGGTAACATTCCCAAAAATTCTATATCTGTTTAGGTCTATCCCGTTATTTTTTGATAACACATGGTTCAATAAACTAGAAGCAATTTTGAATAAATTTATCTGGGTTAAAGGGAAGACAAGGAGAGCCTATAGACACCTAACAGTATCCAGAGAAAAAGGCGGCTGGGGGGCACCAGATTTTAGGCTCCATTATTGGTCTGCCGTACTGCAGTATAGTCAGGGGTTGTTAGGTGGGGGTGGCACAAATCACACAGCGGAAGCTAAGCCAGGATTTACTAACGTTTACACTACATTATTGGGTGAGGGGGCAGAGAATGGGTTTCTAAACACAACTGACTTTAGCTATTTTAAACATACATGGTTTAAAACATTAAAGGCGGCATACAGGGTCTGGAAAGGGATTTCAAAAAAATTTGGTCTAGGAAGGTACAATAATTACACACGATTGTACACAAATAGCTCACTACCGAGGGACATCTTTAGGGACACTACTATGAGGGACTGGCATAGCAAGGGTATAGTGAAAATAGGAAATCTACTTGATAGCCAGAGGAAGATGCTACAGTTTGGGGCGTTACAAACAAAGTTCGGGTTAGAACACCGTAGTTTTCATAAATATCTCCAAACCAGAAGCTTCCTAGTGCAAAATCAGGGCGGCCTGGCAGGGCTGGGTCAATGTAGAGTCATGGAATACATAGAAGTAACTAATAAGTGTACGATAAGACAGTTATATGCGGAACTGAAAGACAGTAAAACTGATGAAAGGGGGAAATATGCACAAAAATGGACAGAAAAACTGGGGTCAGGGCTAGAAAGCTTTCAGCTATCACTGGATCTGGGCAGAACGGTGCTATGCTCAGCTACCTTGCAATCACAACATTTTAAGACAGTGTTTTCATTATATCATACCCCGGCCAGAATCGCCCAGTGGGGTGGCACAACTGGAATAACATGCCCCCACTGTGAGTTTTTGGATAAATCACTTAAGATCAAGATAAAGCTAAAGCTCACAGATGAACTAATTATTCTAGGGGTGGGGGATATGTCAGATGTTTTACCAGTAGAGTTTATTTTTGTCTTACTTGCGGTGTTCCGCATATGCATAGCAAGAACTTGGCTGGACAAGGCTCCCCCCCCCCGTTTCAAACTTGGATTTCAAGCCTGCTTTCTATGTATAACCTAGAAAAGGCAATCTATGACAGGAAAGGTAGGAGAGCTAAGTTATTAGGTAAAAGGATATGGCAGCCTATCACAAGTTGGAAAAATAGTAGGTTAAATCCAGTACAGACGATGGAAGGCTGACACAATAAACATTTACAGAAAGTGGGATAGGCCAATATGTAAGATTCACATACCTATCTTAACTCTATAGACGCTTTTTTTCCTTTTGTTTTGTTTTATTCACCTTTTCTTTTTCCCTCTTTTTGCAATGTTTAGTACATATCGTACACATGTTTGGTGGATTTCTTATGATACAATGTACTAGAGTAATGTTATAATATGTAATGTGTACAATCACTTGTGAAACTGTTGTGTGCTGTAACATATACAGGAATATGTGGAAATTTTTTTCTTATAAATGTTTAATAAAAATATTTTTAAGAAAAATAGAATCCTAACTTTAAGACCTTTGGTATTCACAGAAGGCATTTAGGAGTCCTAAAGGTAGGACTCCTAATGTCTGTGAATATCAAAATGAGTAAGTGCCTTCTGTGAATACCGAAATGAGTAAGTGCCTTCTGTGAATTGGGCCCATAATGTTTATCAAGTTGTTTAAGACAAATGTCAAACTCATTGAGGCTATCCGACTCATTCGCACACAAATTGGGAAGATGTTCATACACTTCTTGTCCTTCGGAACCCCTACAGTGTAATAATAGCGCTGATATTCTTTCAGCACTTAGAGAGACTCCACAAACTCTTGCATAGGTCAAAATAGACCATCGTATAACTGGATCACCAGATAGAGAGAGAGAATGGAGGAGGAGTAACATTTTGCATTTCGCACAAGTGAGCTTGTCTCCGTAGTAAGAATATTACTAGATGAATTTTTAGCAAGTACAACAGCAATGACACAGTATATATAACAACTGATGATGATTGTAAATATGGCAGCCTGTATAAATTTCGGACAAGCAGGTGTGCTTGTCACCGTAGAAAAATACACTGTATAATTTTCAGAGAAGCAGGTGTGCTTGTCACCGTAATGAAAATTCCTAGCTTCAGACAAGCAGGTGTACATGTCACCGTAGTAATGGCAAAAAATTAATAAATAAATAAATTAAATGAATGTTTTTCTGTGCACAGACAACTTGTGAATCAGATTGTGTGGGTGCGCTTGATCAGAATTGGTTGAAAGTAGGGGAAGTATTCAGAAGACAACACAGAGAAGAAACCGATGAGTCTGTGCGATAATTTCACACGCAGTGTCTGTGTCAGCGCGCTTAAATAGACTTGCTGTACATAAATAGAGTCATCGCTGAGGAAGCTGTTGGATCTGTGTGGCTGGGGCGGGCTTTGACAGGCAGGTTTTCAAGCAACAAGAAAGTCATGAGCGTGAATCTTGAGTCTAGAGTGGGTCGTAGGTGCGTCTCCAACAATACGGAAAGTGACTTTGATAAAGGAAATGGAGACACAAGGAGAGATGAAGGCTGCAAGAGGCACGCAAGCAGGTAACAGTGGACTCTCAAATAAAACCAATTATTGTGAACGTAGTTTTAATTGTACACGTTTGTTTAAATATACTTAGGACAGAAGCACTGGGTACTTGATCAGTTTTAAGCTGTTAAGGGTGTGGGTGCATGGTAGCGTAATGTGACGCTGTAGAAATATAAGGTTTGCCTAAAAGAGCGTTGAGATACTGAGAAAAGCAGAGTTAGGTGCGCCCGGTACATAATCGGATGCCTTAAATATTTCCTAGTCTTTCGCGCAGGAAAGTCATTGTCCACAACCTCTTAGTCAGCATTTATTAAGACAGGTGTCAACACATCAAAATTTTTGTTAATTTATTTAATTAATTATTAAATCAAACAGCTCTCAGTCTAACAGAACCTTTCTACCCAACTGATAAAGCCCCTACCAAGTTAACCCTAAACAAACCAGAAGCCCCTAACTCTTATGCATACCCCTTCCTTTCCTACAACCGCCTTTTGAGGATGGACCAACCCGCTCCAGGCTGCCCACCCCCCACTGAAAAATCCGCCACCCAGGAAAACCTTTAGAGTTTTCCTGCCCCACCCGCAGTTAAATTGAACGCTGAGAGCACCACAATTGAACATCAATCACCATGGCAATTAAATCACGTAACTCTAAAAGATAAAAGGATTGACCCATTGGAGAAAGATGGACACCATCCATACGAAATAGGTGCCATTCCGAAACCTGCAAATGAGGGTGAGCCAACGCATAAATACATAGAATCCCCAGAATCCGCCGTTGGGGCAGCCCGCAAACCACTCTGAATGGAAACCTGAGGACCTGCAGTAAGAGGAGTCTTCCGTCTACGGCCGCACAGACCGGACCGCACTGTTGCAGAGGCGCGAAACCCCCACCCGCACCTAGAGGAGTCACCTCTGAATCTCCACCAGCGCCCAACCATACCCCACGGCCACCACCCAAAGGGCCACACCACCGGTCAGACACAGCCAAGGGGGCCCCCGAGGTTTGGGGAAGGACACAGTAGAAAGGGGGCAGGGAGCAGCCGAGGCATCCCCCACACGGTGCACATGCCCAGAAGGATTGGAGAAAAGAACAGGAAGCGAAGGGGAACCTACCGCCCCCCTCAAAGGTCCGTGTGCAACTTCATCCACAAGAGCATCAGGAGGAGGGGACACCCCACAATCAACCGAGCAACCCCGGGAAAAGGTAGAAGAAGGCCCGGGAAAACAGACCACATTCCCCACAGAGCCCTCAACATGACCATCTAAAGCCTCAGGCAAATCAGGAACCCCAGGGGCAGCACATGGGGCAGACGACAGAAGATAACGCTGCCCATTGAAAACAATGAAAGGGCCCAAACCAGGCAGGGGGGGCTCCACTACTGGGGAGGGAGCAGGCACTGAAGAAGACCGCACACAAGGCTCAAAAGATGAGCATCCAGGCACCAAGCTCCGCCCCCGCCGGCCTCTCACCTTCGAGGCAGGCTTAAGGGCCTTACGCGACAGCAAACCATTCCCTTTCTGAAGAAACCTCCCCCGGAGCGGTCCCGCCTCCTGCCGGACACCCCACGCAAACCAGCAGCCCTACGGGGGGTAGGACATACCTGTTGCAGGGGGCCCGGCACTCCGGAGGGGGCGTTCAGCTGCTCCTCGGGACCCGCCTCGCCTGAAGGCTCCGCCTCCAGCATCGCAGCATCGCCGTCGTCCTCACTCTCGGCCGGGGTGGAAAGGCATGCCAAGACGGCCCTGGCAACTCCCCCAGCCGCCTTGCGAACGAGACGAGCGAGCCCCATCCACTCCGCGCCAGGGACTCCAGGGGACAACAAATCTTCTCGCCCTACCCTGCAAAGGACCCGGACCGCCCTCCGCACTGCCTCCGATTCCGCCAACCGCAGGTAAGCCAACAGGGAAAGCACGCACAAAACGAACCTCGCCACCCGCCTCCCTAGTGCGCAATGCTTTCCTCCGCTCATCAGGACCCACCTGCCGTGGCCACTGACACGCGCAAATCTACCCGGGGAGAAACCCGCTCGCGCACGGCTCTCCCCAGGTCCCCCCGTTTCAGGAAAAAGCAAAGCGTGCACAATACCTTACAGTTTTAGGTTCAGCTCCGCTGTGTATGGAAGGTTGCTGTTTGTGGATAATTCTCGTCTTTAGGAAGAGATGAGACGTGATGTCTTCATCTTTATTGGGTCCATTGTTCTTCGCTTGTAGCCAGTGTGAAGGAGTACAAAGGCAATATAGATGTAGATGAATATCTCCTTTATTGTAGCTCCTCATTAACATCAATATCCTATCCGCAAGGCACCTCAGCATAAACTGAATCCCGGAGTTCTTAACAGAGACTCTTGGATAATCACTCTAGAATGCCTAAATATTCTACAATTCATGTAAACTGGTTAGGGAACATTTAACAGTATGTTAGGCAATTACCTGTTGACAACTGTTGACTGAATAGTATGTTAATGGGCAGGGAAATGTCATGTCATGCCATGGTGTGGCTTTTCAGCTTAGAAGGAGTACGTTTTGAGATCTATGTTTTTATTTTGTAGATTATCACTTTTGAGTGAAACATAACAATGTCTTCGCATGTAAGTTCCATCTATTTGTTTTTTTCCTTGTGTGTCTTTTTATTTTACTTTTAGGACATCCACACTCCTCGACGTTGTGAATGAAATGGCAGCCCTTTCTGCTGCCACTTTCCTTCATCTATATCTTAGACCATAAATGGTTTTTAATTGAGTCTTCTACTGCCTAAATTTGTCTTAATATGCTGCTATTGTGACCGTCATTGGTGCAATTAAATTAGGAGTGGGCGGAATTTGTGGAATCGCGTTATGCAGATCTCTGCAAAACGGTAAAACATCTCCGAGAACACGCGGAATTGCTTGTTTGCAATGCTTTGTTACTGTTCACAATCGCTGTTTGTGTGTTCTGGGGGAAATATCTTACGAACACGCATTTGAGAACACAAACAAGCAAAAAATTCCTCGAAGTCGCGGAGCGCAGCATTTTAGGCAATTTCGCTTTTTCTGCAGAACGCAAATTTACCCAAATTCCGCAAATTCGGCGAACGGACCGGAATTTACCGCCCAGGTCTAAATTAAATCTTTATCCTTTTCTCATACTTTTTTAGAAATGGTACTTCATCATTGTTTCTTTGTCAAGTTCCACCACCCATTGGAAAGTGAGGTAGTTGCTGTGGCTCCTGTTTTCATTTTCAGTCTTTGAGGAACTTTTTTTCCCTCATAATTGTCACTCAGTGTCAATTATATCATATTGTCAGTGTGATAATATGTCATGTAAAAGAATCAAATATCTTTCGTTAACACTGCTGCTTTTTCTTGCAACAACTGGCATGTAAATGTCAGGACCATGTGTAAACATACTTTCTATTTAGTTTGGTGGGGAATTTGGACCCATTACATTTCGCACCCAGGCACCCTTTCCAAAACAGACATTTCAGAAAACTAGAGACCCAGGAGAATCCAGAGTAACATGACTTTTGTATAAAGAGTATTATTTTTGTACAGGAATGGGCACCTTCCTGCACAAAAACAATTCCCTGAGGCATGTTTCTCTCTCTATGTGTCCTGCAGAATGCAGAACACATAGAAAGAGGAAGTAATGAGGAAACATAAGGATTTTTCTCCTCAATACCCCTCACAAGGGAATGTGTAGCATTTTGGGCCATTCCCAAGGCCACCACTTTTGGTAAAACCGGGAATACGTCAAAATCAATGAATGTTGCGTTTGAAAACCCACACAACACCCCTGGAATGCCTCCCTGGCTCAGAGTAATGCAATACAGTGATTGACGTTGTGTTGTGTCACTCCTGATCTATCAAGCCACTCTGCCCCTCTCAGGTGTCCTTGCATGGCTTGATAAATTACATTTGGGCTTGGAAGATACATGCACCACGTTGTGTCCTGCAAGCGTGATGCAACCTCACTCATAAAAATACCCAAAGTGCCTTAAGTGGAGGCAAAATAAAATTCTGATTCTTTCTATGATTCGTGTTTCGTAATAATTATAAGGGCCCAGGATTGCTCCGGCAGCACAAGGCTCTCAATCATATCTGTGAGGTAATGCAAAGCTACTCTGCATGGCTTTGCATGGCCTCACAAATATGGTAGTAAGACAAAACAGTGCGTCACTGTGTTGCCTTACTCTGCATAAGGAGGCATTCCATGGGTTTGGCGGTGGGTTTGCCTACAGAACACCCATGGATTTTAACGCTTCCCCAGATTACTTAATCACGTAAACCTACCTTATGCTTCCCTAAAGCAGGCGTAATGGGAAGAAATATTTGTATTTCTCTTTGTTTTTTCCTCTTTGCATGTGTGCTGCATTCTGTAGCACACATAGAAAGAGGAAAACTCCTCTTGCGATTGTTTTTGTGCAGGAAGATGCCTCTTCCTGCACAAAAATAATCCTGTCTGCAACAGAGGCACCTTGCACCATGGTACAAGGGTGTCTACATTGGTGCTAGGCTGCAAAGCGTGCGCCAGCGCAGGTGGAAAAGACAGTAATGCGCCATATTTCATAAATATACTGTATTCCAGCCCTTTCACTTTGGAGTAGGGCAGCAAAACAAGAAGACTTTTAGTGCTGCCCTAAGTCAATTCCTCATAAATGAGGCCATATGTGTCTAACAGACACTTTTCCTCTCTGTCCGATAATTCACTAACACCTTCCATGCTCATGACGGAATGGTTCCGTCATGAGCATCGGTGCTCCTGTGCTGATGATGGAACCATTCCGTCATGAGGCCAGGGGCACGAAATCCCTCTGCTACAGACAGCAGAGGGATTTCCTTTTCACCCCTCTGACCTTGGGAGCTGGGGAATAGCTTCCCCAGCTCTCGAGGCCCCCTCCCTGGTTTCTGTTCAATGACGATCAGCGCGCACGTCGCGCTGTCGTCATTGAACACAAACCGAAACCAAAACGAGCCTTTATGCTCATTTCAGTTTCACTTTCTACATGCTCAGTGGGCTATCTCAGTCCCCTGAGCACATAGAAAGACGGGAGATGTATCATTGGAAAGGGTAGAATCTCCCCTTTCCAATCGTACCACTCCCGAGTGGATCCCTATTTGGGGATCGCCCCAGGAGGGCGATCCCCAAGCAGGGATCAACACACTAGACACCAGGGAGGGGGGCAAGGGCTTTCACTCCCCCCATAAATAAATTTATAGTATTTAGGCTTTCTGCCCCCCTGGGGGGCAGATGGGGCAATAGCCCACCAATCTGCCCCTTCATGGGGGCAGAAAGCCCACTATACACCAGGGAATTTTTTGGGGGGCATTTTTTTTATGGTGGGGGCTGCCCGAAATGGGCGCGCCAATGCCCCCACCCCCCTGGCACTATTAAAGCCTTTCTGCCCCCCCTGGGGGGCAAATGGGAGCAGTAGCCCCCAATTTACCCCCCCGGGGGGGCATAATGCCCACTATGCACCAGGGATTTTTTTTGTGCACTTTTGTTTAGGGTGGGGGCTGCCTGAAACTGGCACGCCAATACCCCCACCCCCCCCACCACCATTACAGACTTTCTGCCCCCCCCCCCTCCGGGGGGGCAGAAAGTCCACTATGCACCAGGGATTTTTTTGTGTGCACTTGTTTTTTAGGGTGGGGCTGCCGAAATGGGCACGCCAATGCCCCCACCCCCGCCACCATTACAGACTTTCTGCCCCCCTCTGGGGGACAGATGGGGGCAGTAGCCCCCAATTTTTCCCCCCTGGGGGGGCAGAAAGCCCACTATGTACCAGGGATTTTTTTGTGTTCACTTTTTTAGGGTGGGGGCTGCCCGAAATGGGCAAGCCAATGCCCCTAACCCCTGCCACCATGACAGACTTTCTACCCAACCCTGGGGGATAGATGGGGGCAGTAGACCCCAATTTGCCCCCCCCAGGCGGGCAGAAAGCCCACTATGCACCAGGGATTTTTTTGTGTGCACTTTTTTTTAGGGTGGGGCCTGCCCGAAACGGGCAAGCCAATGCCCCCACCCCCACCCCCAACACCATTACAGACTTTCTGCCCCCCCCCCCCCCCCAGGGGGCAGATGGAGGCAGTAGCCCCCAATCTGCACCCTCGGAGGGGCAAAAAGCCCACTAGACGCCAGGGATATTTTGGGGCAAATCTGAATTAGGTTGGGGGCTGACCAAAATTGGCATGCCAATGCCCCTATCCCTCCCCCACAAAAATTACAGCCTTTTTGCCCCCCAAGAGGGCAGATGGGGGCATTAGCACCAAATCTGCCCACAGGGGGGGCAAAAAGGCCAGTAGAGGTCAGGGATTTTTTGGGCAAATGTTAATTAGGGAGGGGGCATTATCATGCCCGTTTTGGGCAGCCCCCACCCTAATTAAAATTTGCCCAAAAAACTCACTGGCGTCTAGTAGACTTTCTGCCTGCCCTGGGGGGCAGTTGGGGGCATTAGCCCCCAATATGCCCCGCCAGGGGGGGCGAAAAACCCACTTGCCAGGAATTTTTTGAGGGGGCAAATATGAAATAGTGTGTGGCTGCCCAAAACAGGCATGCCCATGCCCCCACCCCCTCCCCACAACAATTACAGCCTTCCTGCCCCTCCCGGTGGGCAGATGGGGCAGCAGCCCCCAATCTGCCCCCCCAGAGGGGCAAAAAGCCCACTAGACACCAGGGATTTTTTTGGGCAAATTTTTATTAAGTCGCGGGCATTGGCATGCCGTTATGGGCAGACTCCACCCTCATTAAAATTTGCCCAAAAAACTTCCTGGTGTCTAGTGGACTTTCTGCCAGGAGGGCATATGGGGGCATTACCCCCAATCAGCCCCGCCGGGGGGGGGCAAAAAGTCCAGTAGACGCCAGGGATTTTTTGCGGGCAAATTTGAATTTGGATGGGCTGCCCAAAATGGGCATGCCTATGCCCCACCCCCTCCCCCACAAAAATACCAGCCTTCCTGCCTCCCCTGGGGGCTGATGGGGCAGTAGCCCACAATCTGCCCCCCAGGGGGGCAAAACGCCCACTAGACACCAGGGATTTTTTTAGGCAAATGCCCCCACCCTAATCAAAATTTGCCCCAAAATTTCCCTGAAGTCTAGTGGACTTTCTGACCCCCCTGGGGGTAGATGGGGGCATTAGCCCCCAATCTACCCTGCCGGGGGGGCAAAAAGCCCACTAGATGCCAGGGCTTTTTTGGGTGGGGCAAATTTGAAATAGGGTGGGGCTGCCCAAAACTGGCCAGCCCATGCCCCACCCCCTCCCCCACTACAAATACAGCCTTCCTGCCCCTCCCGGGGACAGATGGGGCAGTAGCCCCAATCTGCCCCCCCTGGGGGGCCAAAAACCCACCAGACACACAGAATTTTTGGGCACATTTTTCTTAGGGTGGGGGCTGCCCAAAACGGGCATTCACAATGCCCCCACCCCCCACCCGCAACAATGACAGCGTTTCTGCCCCCCCTGGAGGGAGGATGGGGGCAGTAGCTCCGAATCTGCCCCCCCCGGGGGGGGGGGAAAATCCCACTTGACGCCAACGATTACGCTGGCTTTTTTATGTGTGGGGTGGGGGCTGCCCAGAATGGGCATACCAATGCCCCCACCCCCCAGAAAATATAGCCACAATGTTTCTGCCCCCCTTGGGGGCATATCGGGGCAACCCCAGCCCCAAAATGTTCCCCCCAGGGCAGCAGAAAGCCGACTAGGCACGGATTTGTTTTTAGCAATATGCCTACCTGTGGATTTTGGGCCCTAGCGCAGCTGCCACATAGGGAAACCTAGCAAGTCTGTACATTTTTGAAAATGATATACCCAGGGGAATTCAGGAGGGGGTGACACGACTGCCTCCCACCAGGTTCTGTTACCCAGAATCCCTTGCAAACCTTAAAAATTGACAAAAGACAGCATTTTCCTCACATTTCTGTAGTGGAAAGTTCTGGAATCTGTGGATCAACAAATTTACACCCACCCCGCGTTCCCCCAGGTCTCCCGGAAGAAATGGTATCTCACTTGCATGGGTAGGGGTAGTGGCTGCAACAGGAAAAGGCCCAAATCGTATGGTGGAGAATCTAAAATAACCTACCTTCTTTTTTTGGGGGGGGGGGCACCTGAGTTTTTGGCCCGGGGCTCGGCGAAAAACTTGTGAAACTACCAAACCCAAACAGTTCTTAAAACTAGACACCCGGGGGAGTCCAGGGAGGTATGGCATGCGTGGGTCCCCCAATGTTTTCCTACCCAGAACTCCTATCAAACCTTTCATTTAGGTAAAAAAATCTCTTCTCCAAACTTTTTTGCGTGGGATCTTCATCCCGGCACAAATGCCCTACCACCCCGCATTCCCCTTGTTCTCCTGAGTAAAATGATACCTCACTTGTGTGGGTGGGCCAAAGCAGAACAGGCCAAAGATGTCGTTTTAAGAAATTGTAGCATTCACGATTGACAACTTAAGCGAAGAGAATTCTACTGTTTTGGGGTCATCCTAGTCACAGGGCTTTGGCCCACCCACACAAGTGAGGTATCATTTTACTCGAGAGATCACGGGGAACGCTGGGTGGTAGGACATTTGTGGCGGCATGGAGATCCCACACAAAAATGTATGGAAAAGTGTTTTTTTTTAACCTAAATTTTAGGTTTGCAGGGATTTCTGGGTAGGTAAACCTTGTGGGACCCACGCATGCCATACCTTGCTGGACTCCCCGGGTGTCTAGTTTCCAGAAATGTGTGGGTTAGGTAGGTTTCCTTACATGGCCGCCGAGCCCCGGGCCAAAAGCTCATGGGAACCCCCTTGCAAAACCAGGTTGGTTAGTGATAGGTTATTTTGATGCCACCTCCTTAGGTTTGGGGCCCTTGCCTGTCGCGGGTCCTTGAGCCACTCACACAAGTGAGGTACCATTTTTATTCGGAGACCTGGGGGGACACTAGGCGGGAGGAAATTTGTGTGAGCCCAGTGGTGCCACGCATTCCCACACATAAAGGTGTGATAAAAACGATTTTTTTTTCAGCAAAAAATGAGGTTTTCCAGGTTGGTTAGTGATAAGGTATTTTGATGTTGCCTCATTATCTTTGGGAGCAAATTCTTGTTGTGGGTCCTTGAGCCACCCATGCAAGTGAGGTACCATTTTTTTCGGGAGACCTGGGGGAACGCTGGGGGGGTGGAAATTTGTTGATCCACGCAGATTCCGGAACTTTCCACCACAGAAATATGAGGAAAATGCATTTTTTTCACAATTTTTTAGCTTTGCAAGGGATTCTGGGTAACAGAACCTGGTGGGAGGCAGTCGAGTCACCCCATCCTTAATTCCCCAGGGTGTCTAGTTTTCTAAAATGTATAGGCTAGCTAGGTTTCCCTAGGTGCCGGCAGAGCTAGGGTTCAAAATCAAAAGGTAGGCTCTTTGCCAAAAAAGGGCACGATTTCACTGCGAAATTGAGGTGCGACCATGTTGCGTTTTGTGCCGTTTCCTGTCGCAGGCACTAGGCAGACCCAGGCAAGTGAGGTACCATTGTTTTGGGGAGACCTGGGGGAATGCTGGGTGGGTAGAAATTTGTTGATCCACGCAGATTCCAGAACTTTCCACCACAGAAATGTCAGGAAATGCATTTTTTTTGTCAATTTTTTAGCTTTGCAAGGGATTCTCTGTAACAGAACCTGGTGGGAGGCAGTCGATTCACCCCATACTGAATTTCCCTTGGTGTGTAGTTTTCAAAAATGTATAGGTTTGCTAGGTTTCCCTAGGTGCCGGCAGAGCTAGGGTGCAAAAACTACAGCTAGGCACTTTGCCATAAAAGGGTCAATTTTTAACTGCAAAATTGAGGTGTGACCACGTTGCATTTTGCGCCGTTTCCTATCTCAGGCACAAGGCCGACCCACACAAGTGAGGTACCGTTTCTATCCGGAGAGTTAGGGTAATTCAGATTTGTAAATCAACTGTTATTACATATTGAGTTTTCATGCATTTCTCCCTTCCCAATGAAAGACATTGTGTAAAAAAACAAATCTTTTTGAAAAATGACCAATAATTCTCATGCTGGTATGAGTATTCCCAATTTTGAAAATGTGCAAATATATACTGTTTCTAAACTACATAGGTGTCTTTCATACCGAATTTTCCATGTATACATTTTCCAAGAATAAGTGCTCTATACCCAGTAAATAATAAAATACCATTGCAAGTTGCTGCTCAGTTTTTGGCTCTGGGTTCGTCGGGTTCATGGTGAAACTACATGTCCTATATATCTCCACAACCAGGAAGGTCAAACGGATATAATGGTATATTGCTTTCCAAGAGCTGTCAAAATTACAAGAAGTTATAGGTGAAAACGTTGAGACAAAAGGCTGTTTTTTTCAACAGATTTTCAATTATTCCAATATGTAACTGTTAGTTTCTATAAAGACCCCTGTGTAGATGTCACTGTTATTTTTCCTCTTCAATATATTATAGCTGTAATTCATTGCAATTGTATGAATGGACGAGTCCTTTTCATGGTAACATATATGTACCCATGCCATGAGTGCCCCAATTGTACTGATGTCTAGATCCTTTAGACTGATGTTTGCTGTCATAGTCAAACATGGATCATGCATGTGCGCCATAACATAGGCTTGTCTCATGGATTGTACAATGTTCAGGCCAGGTCTTTAATAGACTATAAGAGAATACTTTGGTAGGAGACCATTCATGCCCAAGTGAAGGCTAAAACTTGTTTGTGCAGCTTTGCCTGTCAGATATCTGCACATACTTCAGATGACCATTGCCAGGCAAACCTGAATCCAATTAAATGGGATAGGTCTGTTAATCAGAGGTAGACTGTCATGACATAGAAACTAGAAAACAGGAGGCTTGCTGTGGGTTATTCTGCCAGTTATTAGGCATTCATTTCTGCCATAATTTCCAAAGGAACATTAGCAAAGAAGGCAATCATGTACTGATGAAGAATGTAAATGCTACTTGAAAATATGCATGTTGTGTAATGGCTGACCTTGAGTTTACTGCAGGATTGACATGGATGGACCCAAAGCTATACCCCAACTTCCCTCACCCACCTCATTCGCCCAACTAAGTCAAAAGCAAAGACGGAAGGTGGAGAAGGAGGGAAAAAAACAAGGGAAGGAAGCTGGCGTAGACGTCCGCTGGGTCTTCGGAGAGAGTCTTCTGGAACCCCAAAGAAGAAGGCACTAGGTGACTACTATGTATGATACACCTCCCCTGTTCCTAAGAGATACCTTGAATGGAAGATGCCAAATATGTACAGGGAAACAACTCCCAGGGACGATGTAACACTTCCACTATCTAGAAGGATGGACAAGGGTCAATAGGGAATAGGACTGCAGAGGTTAGAATGTAAAACAAGAAAAGGATGATACGGTACAAACCTAGGTTAGAGTCACTGTAGGAGTGGTAGGACCCTTAAGAAAAATTAAAACTGTTCCCGTTACTCCTGTACGTAGGGAAAAAACTAATTTCCCTAAGCAGAGAAAAGCACAGGACAAAAAGGCAAAGAAGGCAAGGGTCAAAACTATGCAAGATCTGGAATATTTTGCAATACTGATTATACTTTCTTTCTTTACAGCAACCAGAAACTTAGGAGAATCTCCAGAAATGTGCAACAAGAACATGGGACCATCAGATAAGTATTGTTCCCAAATAAAACATAGTTCTGGAATTGACAAAAAACACAAAGATAATGTGATTATTTAAAAACCCTTTGCCTAATTCTTGTTATTTCAGAACCAGGACACGAGGGCTAAGCCTAGAAGAAGCTCCTGTGAAACTATGTTACCCGTCGGGAAGGAGCAGCAAGACAACAAGCCCCGGGAGAACACACGAGGACCCAGGAAGCAGAAGAACACAACAGGAACCAAACAACACAATGAGCAACCAAAGAAGAAACGGGAGGTTGAGCAAGGAGTCAGGTATTCCGGGAATCCGAATGCGGTGGGAGGCCTGGTGGGATCCGTGCTGGAACTTGAAGCGCTTAACCAGCGCGGATCCCATCTTTAAATACCCCTCAAATGCCACCTCCGGACGTTGACAGGGAACGGCAATGGGGCTCTCGTCTCTGTGCTCGAGCGGGGGCGCCGCCAGGTGTAGTGTGCTCCATGGAGCCCGACATGTTGGATACCTCATCATTCTATAGACTTAAGTTATCAAAAGTGTTGGTAGATTATTACCACACTTATACATACACTGTTCAGTAATAGACAGTTAGGATAAAAGTAACTTCTTCAAGAGGTATTAACTGGAAGTACTTTGAATTGATCCTTTTGCGCTGGACTATTTGATAGTATGACTCAGTATTTCCTTAAACTATACAGTTACTAAAGTGACATAAAACCCTAGATGTCATCTGTCCTTAACTTTTGAAGAACTTATGAAAGTATCAAATCATCAAGACAAAAAATCAATAACACACCTAATGAGACATTGTTCTGGGGCAAATGCTTTGTCGTCTATATTTCAAGACTAGATAGTGAAAATAGCAATTTAGTTTTAATTGAAATATTTTTGCCTTACTGGTTTACACTAGTATAGCTTAAGACTTGCATATTGATGAATACAGGTTATGTCAGAAATTCCTCAAAAAATCCCCATTTAGGATATGATCAGTGATTATCAGTATAAAATGCTTATCAAGTGGCAGAGAAGTCCTTCACCCCAGATTATCACGCAAGATACTCCCAGAGATCCAGACAGAGACTACCAGATTATCTCACTTCCACAGCATCCAGTCTTATGCTAAACGCTGACACTGAGCCACATTTGAGAGGAGAAGAGAGTAGCTGAATCAAGATAATAAATGCTTCCCTTGGAGAGAACACTCTCGCCCAGCTACTGATAACTACAGCTTCTTGCTGTAAATATTTCTGCAGTGCACTGAATACTAGAAACTCTAGATTCATGCTAAGCTTCTCCATGCTCACGTAGTATAGCGCATAGAAGTAGGCTTTAGAATATTAGGTTGTCAAATAACATTTCGGCCATGATAGAATTGTTCATATTTTTCTTGTTCTTAGTGAGATGCATGAGTGCTGCTTTAGTACAATTCTGTGGTTACATGTGTTATGCAACAGGATGAGAATACTGAAATACAATGTTTTTTAGTATAAAGTGCCTTTCTCTTAGTGTAGCAATTGTGTGTGATAATATAAAGCCTGAATTTGGGTTTCGATTACCACTGCATCCCTGACCCCTTTTTAAGAGACTGTTAGTATGTATTGAATGGGTTGTGTTGGCTACATCAACCTTTACTTTTACGCTCATAATGCGTTGCTGCACAAAAGTTTAGTCATTCATGGCTAGGAAAGTGAAACCTTTTAGAACTAAGCTAAAAATGTAGTTCACACAAAAGGGTACCCAACGTCAGCATTCTGATTTTTGGGATCTTTGGGTAGTCTTTAAATATGCACACAGGAAAAAAAAATAATTACAGGTATATGGAGACATCCAGATGGCTATCTCCAACAGTGAATACGTGAGCACCTATTGCTGTAGCTTTGGTCTGAACATACATTGACGTTATTCTTATTGGCAACAATATTATGATTTTACGAGCAAGGATTGGTGTCATTATTGCTGATGTCAGCGACGCTGTGCAGCTAGAGGTTACGGTATACATTGACATTGCATTGACAGGCATTAGCGTGGTTATGTGGGCAAAGGCTATGGCATACTTTCACATTGCATTTACTGATATTGCTGTTGTCAGGCCATTCACATCGTATTTACCCATCCCAACAGAAACAAAGAGTAAATAACAAGCAAAATGTTGCACTGGCTCTGGACTTTAGTATGACGTTAATTGCAAACATCTCTACAGTCTCCTCAATCACCCTAAGCAACATTAAGGGATAAGCTTGGCTCTAGTCATATGGAACAGGCTTGCAACTGTTTAATTTCAAGACACTGAAACTGAAATAATTTAAGAGACTGCCACAAATTTAAAAAGCCAGATAGTATTCGAATTTCTGGTAGCCGCTCCTGGTTTTTTCAGGACTTTGACAGTAAACAAAGAGAGAGAGGGTGTTTGACTGAGTACAGAATGAAAAAAGAATAGAGCAAGCAAATACGTGAAACAGGATGGTTGATTGACATCAGTATAAAGAGGGAAGAGAAAGGCGTAGACTTCAAAACGTAATTAACATTTGAACCCTCCAGATAAGGTTTACAATTTACATAAAAGGAGTGAAGGGGATATTCCATGCACCATTAAAGCAGTCTACTGGCCACATTTATCTGAAGAATATGGCACTATATTAACAGGAGATGGTGGGTCTCAATTCTTCATTAGGGAAGTACCCCAAGGGGGTGGAAGCAATAAGAGTAGCTTTCTCTACAATAATATCAGAAGCTAGGGAAATGTAAACCAGTGAGAGGGATGTTAGACAGGCTCGATCTGGATACGAAAACCAGGTGGGGAAGAAAACACACACTATTCCACATTTACTTCCCTTACTCAGTGAGCCCCAAGCAAAGACTCAATACCCCTTAAATTGAGAGGTATTGCATGATATAAAAACAATACTAAATCAAGTGCAAAAACACAGCATTATTCTGACTTGTTTTTCTCCAATGAATACTCACCTTTCTCCCATATCAAGACCAGACGGATCCTGTAAAATAGTTTTAGTTTATAGGGATCTAAACACACATACGAAGTGAAAAATGCTCATGTTACAGGATTAATGCCAAACCTAGTACAAAACAACCCTAAATATCCACAATCGATTTTTAGTCAGAATATAGCACCTAAAAGAGAGTATTTAGGAGCCTTCAATTTCAATGGAGTGCAGTACTCATTCAAATGACTGCAAATGGGGTATAGGAATAGCCCTAGCTTATTTTCAGCGTGTATCATTGAGATCTTATACCAGATCACAAGGCTCGTCATACTTTGATGGCACTTATCTCAAGATAATAACTTAGATGCACTCCTAGCTGGGTGGACCGGATACATAGTTGCAATATTATCATCATACGATTATAAGGTTAACTTTAAAAGTCTATAATTGCCTTTGTTAGTGTCACTTTTCTTGGATATGAGCTATCAAATGTAGGCAAGAATATAGCACCTGATTTCTTTCAGAAATATGCCCCCTCAAAGCCTCCGGAAACATTAACGAAGCATCAATCCCTGTCTGCATTCCTTAATTTGGGACAAACTTGCCCTTGTTTCCTTAATTCCTCCCACGTTTACTTCAAAATAATGGATGAAAACACACTCATATGGTGTGGGTGCTACAAGAGGACATGCTGGAAACGAAATGCTTAAAACTAGGGCTAGCAAATGAAACCTAGAACTAAAAGTCTTAATAAGCTACTAAGGATACCCATATGTAATGTAAAATTAGGGACACGAAATTCCCATGGCCTACAAGTCACACTTCTATTCTCCAGCTAAAGCATGTTTGGCTACCATTGAAAAAATCTTTTCCGCTGCACAAACAGCTATTTTGAAAGAGATCCCGCATCGACATTGAAGAATATGCGTGGTGCAGCCAAAGCGATGTGTCTGTGTTGAGGCACGCAGTGGGCAAGATTCATCAACATTCACTATGCAATAGTGGCAATGTGCCAGTTCTGAGTGCGAGGCACCAGCTCCTAAGGCGATTTTTGGCAACTGCTCCAGCAGCTGGCAATGTGTCAATTCCAAAGGCGGTGCGCTGGTTAAAAGTGTGATGTGCTGGCTCTATTCCACACTTCGATGAGGACGCACCAGTTCTGATCCACACAAAGTCAAATATGTGCCGATTCCCACTCATACAAAGGCTAAGATACACCAGTTTTGATTGAGATGTGTGGGTTCTGGGTGTAAAAACACCTTAGGCCTGAATTCCAAAGGTTCAGGACGGGGTGGCACCACTTGGCAGGGCAGACTCACAGCTTGTAGAGTCCAGATGCAGATACAGGTAGCTGCAGGCTTTGATATCCCTTACAATTAAAGCAGGTGGCAAGCTAGCAAGCCCTTGGACTCAATCTGGGTTCAAGTGATGCAGGCCTAGTCCTTCTCACCCAGGTAGGAAAACAGTAGGCAGAAGGGCAGCTCATCAAGGCAAGAGCACAATAAAGAAGCATTCCAGCAGAGTGGCAGTCCTTTCAGCAGCACAGCAGGTCTTCTTCCTGACAGAGTCTTCACAGGTCCAGAAGTGCACTGAAGTCCTAGTGTCAGAGGTCCAGTACTTAAACCCATGTGTGCCTTTGAAGAGGGTGAGACTTCAAAGAAAGCTTTGAACTGGTGCCTTGGCTCCAGAATTATAACAAGGGGGTAGGTAGAATGTTAATCGTAGGCATGACACAGTCTACTCAGGTGTAAGTTTGAGACTGTGTCCCTCTCCTCTTGCCCATCGCCCAGGACGGCACATCAACACACACCTCAGCTCCCTTTTTGTGTGGCTGCCTAGAGGGAATACACAAAGCCCAGCTGTCACCCAGCCATGACTGAACAGATACTGGGATCAGGCATCACATGGCTAAAGTGAGTAAATGCCTACTTTCTAAAAGTATCATTTGCTACACTGTAATTTAAAATCCAATGCCATCAAAAGTTGTGATTTTAAATCAAAAGTCCAGTTACACAAAACACGAAACATCTTTTGCTGCACAATTGGGAAATACAATAGCACGAGGAAATAAGGTAATCCCAATGTTATCTCATGCATCAGTAGTGAAAAAGGAAATTGGAAGTTTTTCACTACCAAGAAATGTCAAACTTAAAAGTACATGTCCTGCATTTTAAATACATTTCACCCTCCCCTGTAGGTCATACAGGGTGTACCTTAGTGGTGACGTATATGTATAAACACAGAGGTTTTAGTCCTGGCAAGAGGCTTATCTTGCCAAGTTGAAGTGACAGTGTAAACTGCATATAAAGGCTCTGCAATGGCAGGACAGATCTATGGTTAGAGGGCTACTGGGTGTCACAATGAGAGCTGCAGACCCAATAGTAGCATTTAATTTACAGGCCTTGGGCACACATGGTGCACTTTACTAGGTACTTGTAAGTACATTAAATACGCCATTTAGTTATGGACCAATGTTACCATGTTTAGACAAGAGAGCACACACATTTTAGCACTGTTCAACAGTAGTAAAGTGCACAGAGTCTTAATGTCAACAAAAAAGAGGTAAAACAAATGGAGGGAAGCAGGCAAACACTTGGAGGAAGACCACCCTAAGGCTGTCAGGTTTAACAGCTGGGAAAGGTAATATTTGTGGTTTCTCCCAAATGGTACTACAGGCAACCACTTATGCAAGTAGTGCTAATGCTTAAATAATAATAATAATAGGACATTTATAAAGCGCATGGCTGCGCAAAACTGTGTCCCCCTGCGCTAACTGCTGACAGACAACTCTCATGGGAAAGGAACCGGAGAAAAGACCAAAAGGAATTATTGCGGGAAGAGGTGAGTTTTTAATTTAGCTCTAAATAGAGTTTCCGGGGGTTCCATTCGCAGATGCACTGGAAGGGCATTCCAATGCTTCACTGCTAAGTAGCGAAAGGATCTACCCCCCATTTTTGCTCTGGAAATGCGGGGAAGTTTGAATTGTGTCATACCAGATGATCTTAAGTCTTAAATTCTACACCTGAGATAGGATCAGCGCTCTTCCTCATTAAGTGTGGTGGTTGAGAAGTTTCAGCATGATCCGAATCTTTGAACGCAATCTCTCCTCCAATGTGAACAGAATGTCACTCCAGCTCTAAAAGTCATACCCATTGAGTCATTTCAGAGCATTTTCGTTATGGATGCCTCTGCACAACCTGCAGTAGGAACGCAACAGAAGTACTCTACAGCCAGCACAGCAGTGCAGGTTATAGTGAAAGATAGTGAGTTTCACCCTCCAGGCACCCCCAACAAAATCCTAGATGACAGACTGCACAACATGCACATTCCTGCCTTAGTACTTGCACTACAGAAGGATGATCGGTTAGTTCCCACAATAATAGTGTCCCATGGCTCGTTCTGCTTGCAAGGTTACAAATGTAGATTTTCAAACATTGGCACCTAAATAAATTTACATATTCAAAAGGTAAACCTATTAAGAATAAACTGGGGAAAGGTAACTGTCTTACAGGATGAGTTACTACACACACAAAAGTCCATCTGGCTGTGTGTCAACAAGAAAGAAAAAAATGGAATATAGATCCTATGTGATATTGAGGGAGAAGGAGGGAGAAATTCCCTTTAGGACAAGAACCCTCACACACCATTAGGTGACATGCTTCATCATATGGGCTCCCACCTCACACGGTGGTGTGGGCTACGACTTCCCGAGGGGAGGACCTGAGGTGTTTTGTCAGAAGATGAGTGTAGGAAAGTACATATGAATGAGGGGCAGAGTGCAAAGAAGAGAAAATAGGTGATTTTAAAATGTCACTCTGGATCCGCTGAATTTTTATTGTATGTCAATTTAACCTTTGTTTTTTTCCAGTGAATACACATGCTAAATTTTATTATTTGATGACTTCATAGTATGTATTTGATTCATTTCCGACCGCAAAAATGGAACACACATCTCCAGAGTTATGATGACTGAATCTTTGGCCCAGATGTAGAACGTTTCCCGTTTTAGCATTTCTTTACGGCCCGGAAAAGCGATTTGGACCATTAAGAAATGCTAAAACCTTTCGTACATCGGCCCCTTTGTTACTTCATAACCCTTGCTGAACCACCTAATCTAAATGGACATGCCATGCTGAGATCTATTATAGTGTATTGGAATTGAAAATAATAAAAGTAGGCTCAAGTGTTGTGCAAGAATTACATCTTCGTCTGATTAATCTAAGCACACATTTGGTAAGGAAAAACCCCATTGTTTTCACTATTATACATTAATCTGCATAAATAACAGAACATCATTCCTTTTTCTTGTTTTCATTGCATTCCACAAAATTGCCATCCATCGCAACTGGCGCAATGATATCTCCAGTAATTATGAGAGTATAATTATCTGAGCAAAATTCCAGTCTAGAGACAGGCTATATTAATTTTCTGATGCATTGTCATTAACTTTGTTTTTTTTCCATTTACCAGTTATCATTGTATTGTAAAAAGAAATACCATCTTTAATCTGAATGACAACTCAAGTGGAATGACAGTCTGTAATTCTAAAACTTAATGGAAATGACATTATGCGCTTGTTTGGGAAAGCTAGGCGTCAAAGTATTAGTCAGCAAATATTTCTCCGTGAGACTGCGTAATATTTAATTTATCATAATTGAGTTATAGAAACAGCAAATTATATTTTACATTTTCTGAAACAATATTTGGTATCTGATGTATAGTATCAAGTCTGTTTGTATAAGAAATTGAGGGCAGCATGATAGCTTTCATTCTGTTTGCTGAGGTAAAACTATATTTTCTGAGAAAATAAAATCAACATTCAAGCAATTGTTTCCTTCTCCAATAAACTACATTACACTTTATCAACTGCTTGAAACCCAAGGCGATGTGCATTAGAAACCGCTCCCAACTGTTAGTCATAAATTGCGAGATTCAACTGCAGAATCTGTTAGGGAAATAAGGAGGTTTTGAGTGCAAAAACAGATAATTTCATGTTTGAATATTTTTTCGCATATTAAGAAATATTATGCGTTTCCACAGTAAATGTGTTTGAATTTTCCATTTACTTGAAAGTCCACTATTTTGCACACAATTGAAAAGTGCAGTGTTACTTTAAAAGATGTTATCTTTGGAAATTATCAACAGTCAAGCCAAAGTGCATTCAATGCAAACATTTTTTTTATCGTTTTATTGCCATTTGGAAAGAACATACAGGAATACACCAATACCACCATAAAGAATCGATAATGCACAATAGTAAGTAAAAAGGGGAAGGGGAAGAAAGAAAGGAGGGTGTAAAGGCAATTTAGGAAAAAGATGGAGAAGAGGAGGAGTGAAAGGAAAATCGGCAATAGGGAACATGTCATAACAGACCTGAATCAATGTATGCTATGCAATTACACAAGTTCTGAAGGCAGTGTACGGCCTGGACCAGCCATTTACAAAAGGAAAAGAGTAGCTAGCGACCGAAAGGGGGTGCGGCCACAAACCTCAAAAAATTCAAATGCAAAAAACAAATTGTAGTAGGCAAAAAATCTGGGCGGGGCGGGGGGGGAGTCGGATCGACCGTGTATCTGTTTCGCCAGCTGCCAAACTACTTGCCGGTAGCTCTGTCCCGGCTATTGTACCATTGCTGGCAACCACTTGCCCAAAGCCACTTGTTCCCTTAGATGCCATGTTCCAGACCCCTCTGATTGCCCACATTGAACAGATTGCGAAATCACTTATACTGCCAATATTGGAGAGGGTTAAGGTACTGTCCGAGAGGTTGGATCGCTTTGAGCAAGCCACCCTAGATAGCTTTTTCTTTCTCAAAACACTAATCAAATTGCAGTCTAAAATAAATCAGGATGACTGCGGTGCCATATAAATATCCTTGGTAGATCTCACATCTATACCGGAGTTGGATCCATCTAATGCTGCTGTAGTTTCTGGTCCTTTACCTGGAACGGATCGTAAAGCAACAGACACTGTAACTCGTGGTTCCAAACCCAGTAAGAAACTTATGCCTTGACCTTGACTAAAGGGGTAACAGAGCCAACAGGCGTCCCGTCTTGACATGTCCGGGGCAAAGAGAGTAGCCCAAATAAAATAGTCGGGCGGCATAGCGACCAGCACTCGCTAAACCAAAAGCCTGGGATGCAATCCACAGATAGGCAGGACTTAAACCATATTAACTTACCACTTGAATGCCAGCCATTTGTAGTGGTGCTAACCAGAGTGCCACAGCTTAATCCTGGAAAACCTGAATCTTACCATGAATTAAAAAACAAAACCACCCACTGGCAGAACACGAATAGACCACTTCCAACCCAGCTTGACGGCCAGGTCCTCTTTGTTAGAAGGGTGGACTGGGTGGGCAGTAAGATCAAAGATTAGCCTGGGGATTCCATTGTTGTAAATTTTAGGTACGCTCGCGCTTCTAGGTTTATTTGCAACCAACAGGCCTAATATAACTGTAGTGGAATCGGCACTTATGATTTGAGCCATTTCAATCGGTAACCTGCCGATCCACATTCCAACCAGCACCCCTATTATCCAGCTGGGGGGGGCTGTGGTGGGTTCTCTTCTACTAACTATCCCCTATATCCAGCATCGGGCCAAAATAGAAGTTTTTTATCTTATGGGATGGACCGCGGATATTGACATGTGGATAACTGTCCGCTTGTTTTGTTCCGAAATGAAGTTGCTTTGAATTTACCAATTGGCACTAGATCGCTCGTGGGCAAACATTGGATCCCAGGCACCAACGAAAGTGCTTCTAGTAGGAATAATGATTTTTGTAATCTCGGATTACCTATAGAATCCAGGACTACAAGCAGCAGTTGTGGGAGAGGGAGTAAACCGTGGGAGATTGTTATTAGGACCGAACTTGGTGGCATCCACAGCCCAGGTGTAGAAGAACACGAAAAGATTGTGATCCCGTTAGACCAATCTATTGGGGTGGGGAGCACTCCAAGCCCACGGGCAGCTATCTTGCTGCATAAGACAGCTGGTCCTAGTAGGACAAGAGTCGGTCCTTATAGAGCGCCACCCAATATATCTGGGAACATAGTTATGGCTGACCCTGTTATAAAGATTCTGTCCTGGAATGTAGCGGTATCGCTAGAAAATTAGATCTCCCAGATTGGAACGCCTTGGTTGAGTCCCACTCAATTTGTATCTTCCAGGAGAAATGGAGCCTTGTGCCCCATTACAAAGTAGGCTATACCGCCTTCTTTTTACCAGCTCTCCCCCCCTTACAGGGAGAGGCCGGCCGTCAGGCGGACTCTTAGCCTGGGTTAGGATCACATTGCGATGCAGCTTTAAACAAATTCAATGCAATTCACCAGACATTCTGAGAATCTCTGTACGGAAAGGGAAAGCTATGGAGATATTTAACGTATATGCCCGCGGTACGCAAGGGGGCTCTCCATCCCCCACCGTTGCCCTCCTGGAAGTCGAACTCAGGCGATGCCATCAGAGTGCTCACGTTCTCATTGCCGGGGACTTCAATTGTACTCTCGAGCACCTGGCAGCGGAGGACATTTTGGATACTGCCCAGGACGATACTAGGAGGGGCATACCCATACTCGCCATACAACCGATACCAAGATGGTCTCAACAGGCTATACAGTTGAACATGCTCACAATGGAATTTGGCATTAGAGCTGCAAATGGTAGAACTGTTGCAGACCCGTTTGGGGCACATACTTATAATAGGGTAAACCACTCCACAAGGATTGACTACATCCTCCTTGACTTCAAGCTTTGGAGTTTTATGGAGCATAAGGAAGTTTGCCCAACCACTGACAGTGATCACAATCCGCTTTCCTTGCACATTCGCACTTTGTGGCCGGAGGCCCATGGAAATATACCACAACCTGCATCTATGCTGACTAAAGAGGTGCGCCCCTCTAATTGTGGCAGGCGCTTAAAATGGTGTAAAATCGCTTTGGACGAGGGGAAAGTTGAAAATATAGGGATTATTCTCCTAACTGCACAGGCTAAGATGATGGAAAACTCCATAGACCAACCGGGCCTATCGAGGGTCAGAGTATCTTCCAGGAGACCATTGAAGCAAGAGGTAGCCTATTCCTTGTCCAAAGCCGAGGTCCTGTGCATAGAGTGCCTGACGCACATAAGGGGTCAGAAGGGTAGTATCCAACCAAATGCCGCCACTTGAAATCTGCACTAATAAAGGCAGTAAAGAGCAAACGTCCAGGGCATTTTCAGATGGCAAGGAAAGATTACAGGCGGGCTGTCATAGAGGCTAAGAAAGAGTGGGAAGACCAGTATTGGCAATCACTTAAAGAGGCAAGCCTCGGGAGAGATGCTGGCCGCTTCTGGAGTATCATAAGGACAAAGAATAGACCCATGGATGACCTGATAACTTGTAACATAACAGGCCAAACATGGTTTGACCACTTTTTTAAAATCTACTCTTGTGCACAGGGCGGTCAAAATGAGTATACTCCTAATATATCTTTGCCAATTCAGGAAGATACAGATAGCTTCCCATTTTCAGAAAAAAGAAGTTGAATATGTGATTAAGTGTATTGTCCCGCAAAAATCATTCCAGGTGATCTCCTCCGCTTTGCCCCTCAAAAATGAGCAAAGATAATTTCCGCTCTTCTAAATGCCATCGTTAATGGGGCTCCTATCCCTGAGTCGTGGAAGGGGGCAGAGGTTGTCCTGATCTTCAAAAAGGGAGACAGGGACAACCCTGCCAATTATCGCCCAATAAGCCTTATCGACTCCACCCAGAAGGTTGAGGGAAAGTGATACTCGAGATAATTTTACAATGGGAAGAGGAAAACAAAATTCTCTCGGACTATCAAGCAGGTTTTCGATCTGGAACAGGGACAATAGATCAGGCCTTTAGGCTGTTTCTGGTTTACTGGAAAACAGTTCTCATAGGCAAGGGCAGTCTTTACCTAGCATTTATTGATCTAAAGACTGCCTTTGATCTGGTCCCTCGTGAACGCCTGTGGGGGGTATTGACTGAAATGGGGATTCCACCAAACATTCTGACATTACTAGCGAGGTTCCACGATGGCAACTTTGCTCAAGTGAGGTGGGGCTCTCAGGGGCAGAAGACCAGTAGAATTCCGGTGAACCTGGGTTTCTGCCAGGGATGTGTTCTCGCACCCACACTGTTCCCACTTTATGTGAATGGTTTGGTGGAGCATCTTTTGAAAAGCCCATCCGATGCTCCTTCCCTGGCAGGCGAGCGTATTCCAACTCTCCTGTTCGCCGACGATACTCTCCTCATTTCTAAATCCCCAGCGGGTCTCCAGAGCCTCTTGGATAGTTTCCAGTCTTTTTGTACCCTGAGGGGGCTCCTGATAAATACAGAAAAGACCAAGTATTTGATATTGAACCCCCCGAAAAAACCTGGCAGGGCCCCAGTTCTGAACTCTGTACTATTAGAAAGTGTTATGGAATTTGACTATCTCGGAATACGTATCTAGGATTCTATGAAGTGGAACCCTCACATGCAAAAAATGCTCTCAGGACACAAAAGGGTAGTGGGGGCTATCCTCAAAGAACAGCGCTCTGCAACAACCAGACCAATTGGTCCAGTAAGTGAAAATTACTAGGCCAGAGCTGTAAATTCAGCCCTATATGGAGCTGAACTCTGGGGCTCTAGCAACGTGGAGCTGTTGTGTGAATCTGAAAACAGCTTCTTTAAAGATTTAATGGCACTCCCCCAGAGTACTCCCTTAGTTCCATTGTTACTGGACTTTGGTTGTCATCCAATAAATGATCTGGCAAAGCTCCGGCCACTTTTACTATGGGCTGGCCTATGGCGAGCACCGGAGCTAGTAAAGTATGCAGAAGGTTTGTCAGAAGTGATGTCCATGTTGGGATGGGATAGAATCAAGTGGCTCAAAGATGTTAAATCTCTTTTAAGTGATCTGGGTCTTCGCGTGGCACGGGAGAACAAATCCGCTCCACGGAAAGCAGTATTAAAGAAACTTTACTGGACCTGGGCAGCAAACAAGCGTAACTCTAATCCCAAATTGGGGAGAATATCGGATGACTTTCTGAGGATTAAGGATGTAACCCACATTGAACCTTATCTCGATACCATCTCCAAATCCTATGACAGGGCGCTGTACTTTAAATTCAGGATTGGTACATTACCAATACGGGAATTTACTGCCCGTTGGAAAGTCCCCTCTCAAACATGTCTTTCTTGCCCCAATTGTGATTCAGGTGTGGAGTCAATGGAGCACTTTTTGTTTGCATGCCCGGCATACAAAGCACCCAGGAGTCGTTGGCTCAAGCCATTGTGCAGAGAACTGGGCATTAGAGATCACTCTGTGGCGCTGCGCATTCATAAATCTGATACTAACTTGTAGTATGCATGTGGACTTGCAAAATTCCTAAGATGGGCTTGGTCCATTAGATTAAAAAGGCTGAGAGATAATGTTTAATTCTATGTTTTACGTACTGGTGTAAATAGTTTTAATCTTATTTTTCTGAAATGCGACCATTCTAGTTGCGGAAATGTATGTTTTTAAAAAAACAAGAAGATGTAATAAGCTGACACTTGTGTACTAATTTTTATGGAAAGAGCTGTTACTCCTAAATGTTGATTTTATGCTTGTGCTTTTAAGATATGTTTTTATCGAAATAAAGCCTTTTTCATAATCATACTCAATTAAGACGAATTTCCAAAGTGAATCATACCCCAGATAGCAGAAGAGCTTACCAACAATAGGCAATAAAGGGGGGGGGGGGTGGCATATGTGGGAAAGCAGGAGTCCATGACTGAAAGGAGTGTCAGACCAACACATATTGCATGTGAAACGGTGCCAGTTGCCAGGTGGGCTCAGTGTCTCAGGAAGTGAGACTGCTGGAAGTGAGTGGGTATTTGCGATCCTGGTGTGCAAATAAAAAAGAAAAGGTTCCCTTATGTCTTTGGCGCGTGACTGCAGCTGCATTAATTCTCAGAAGTGGGAAAGTCATTCGGAACAATATGTTGCATCCTGCAACTAGGAGTCCACTGTGAGCACTGTGTGTCTTCCACCGTTCATGGCCAACATGCGTTTGGCAAGGAGATGTATGGCTTCAAGTCTGCAGTTTGTGGCTGGAATGTCTTTGAAAAAGTGCAGTAATCCGATCAAGGGGGTACAGTGAATTCTCTGTCCAATAATTGTGTGTGTAGTCGACAAAACCTCCCCCAAGATTTTTGCCACTGTAGGGCACATCCCTGCCAGAAGGAGGAAGGAGGCTTGTGTCGCAGTGGCAGTTGGAGTCAGGGGCGGGGCCATTCTAGAATAAGTGTGCTGATGTTCTATATAAATGATGTAAAAAATGTAAATGTATCAACCGCAGTCTATAATTAGGTGAAAGGAGCTCCAAATGCCCACAGAAGAAGGACCAATGAGGATCTGTTAGTGGAGAGCCACAATCAATTTCCCATATTGTATGGGCTCTTGAAGTCACAATCAGAGATGCATGCTGCTTATATGGGGTTGGGTGAATCCAGTAGTGTAAGAATTGTGCTTGGGCACATAGTGCGAAAAGTGAGATATCTCACGTACCTAGGCACTCTTGAGCGATAGGAAGCATGTAATGTTATGTTATGTTACTGAATATTTCTAAAGTGCATGTTCACCAATCGGCCTCTTGGCGCTGAAAATGCTAAAACACAATAGTCCCAGGTTATTGGTAAGCCTGTTTAAATGCCTGTTTAAACAGCCATGTCTTCACGATCTGTCTGAAACTGGTATAAGGTCCACTGGCAGAGTGTTCCAGACTTGCGGAGCAATGACCGAAAACCTGTGTCCTCCAGTCACTTTTTTTCACACACGGGGCCCACCAGATAGTGCAAAAGGCAAGATCTCAATTGTCTGGTAGAACTGTAATTATTGATCCGTGATTTCACGAATGCCGGACAGCTCAGGTACAAAACCTTAGCAACCATGCAACCAGCATTGAACAATGTTCTTTGCGCGATTGTCAGCCAGTGAAGGTCATTCATCACGTGGGAGATATGGCCTTATTTGGGCAGATAACATTTCAGCCAGGCGGCTTGATTTTGGATTAGCTGAAGTCTCCGCAGCAAGAATTAAGGGAGTCCCAAATACAGAGAACTAGCATAATCCACACTAGCCATGACTAGGGCTATTATTACCTGGATTAGAGCCTCCCTGGTAATGAATTTCTTTATTTTTTTTTATGCACCGCAGTTGGTAGAAGATTGCCTATGTGACAGCGTCTACGTTCTGCTTCAATCAATCAATCAGGACACGTGTAAAGCGCGCTACATACCCGTGAGGGTCTCATGGTGCTGGGGGGTTACTGCTACTGATCGAAGAGCCAGGTCTTGAGGAGTCTTCTGAAGGCCAATAGGTCTTGGGTCTCCTGTAGGATAGTGGGGAGGTTGGCGGCTAGGTGGGAGAAGTATCTGCCACAGGCGGTCGTTCTTCGGATGCGGGGGACTGTGGTGAGAATGAGGCCGGTGGAGTGGAGCTGGCGGTGGGGGTGTAGAAGCTGAGGTATGATGGGTAGTGTTGTGGAGAGCTTTGTGTGCGTGGATGAGGAGTGTGAAGGTTATCCTCTTGTTGACAGGGAGCCAGTGCAGGTCTCCCAGGTGGGGTGTGAAATGGCTGCGGCGTGGGATGTCGAGGATCAGACATGCTGAATCGTCCTGGATGTGTTACAGTTGTCTCAGGAGCTTGGCTGACGTTCCTGCATAGAGGGCATTTCCGTAGTCCAGCCTGATGGTGACGAGGGCCTAGGTGACTGTTCTTCTCGTTTCGGTGGGGATCCACTTAAAGATCCTGCATAGAATTCGGAGTGTGTTGAAGCAGGATGAGGAGACGGCGTTGACCTGCTTAGTCATGGAGAGGGTGGAGTGGAGGATGACCACTAGGTTGCCTGGGTGGTCAGTGGGAGTTGGGGTTGTTGCTAGTGTGGTTGGCCACCAGGAGTCGTCCCAGGCCGAGGAAGTGGAGACGAGGATGAGAAACTCATCTTGTCCGAGTTCAGCTTCAGTCGGCTGTTCCTCCTCCATTCGGCGACGGCCTTCATTCCTTCAAGGAGATTGGTTTTGGCGATGTGAGGGTCTTTGGTGAGGGAGATGATCTGCTGGGTGTGGTCAGAATAGGAGATGATGGTGAGGTTGTGCCGTCGGGCAACGTGGGCGAGGGGTGCCATGTAGATGTTAAACAGTGTTGGGCTGAGGGAAGAGCCCTGGGGTACGCGGCAGTTGATCTCAGTGGCATTGGAGCGGAAGGGGGGGAGGCGGACACTCTGAGTTCTGCCGGAGAGGAAGGATGTGGTCCAGTCCAGGGCCTTCTCTTGGATCCCGGCGTCGTGTGGGCATGTACGTAGCGTGCGGTGGCAGACCATGTCAAAGGCGGCTGACAGTTCCAGGAGGATGAGGGCCCCTTTTTCTCCATTGTCAAGCAGGGTCCTGATGTCATCGGTGACAGCTTCGAGGGCCCTTTTGGTGCTGTGGTTGCTGCAGAACCTGGACTGGGACGGGTCCAGGATGCTGTTCTCCTCTAGTTAGCGGGTTAGTTGTTTGTTGAATATTTTCTTGGTGACCTTCACAGCGAACCGGAGCAGGGGAATGGGTCGGAAGTTCTTGAGGTCCTTGGGGTCCGCCTTGGGTTTCTTCAGTAAGGCGTTGATCTTGGTGTGCTTCAAGCTATCCGGGAAGGTTGCTGTCTCAAAGGAGATGTTGATTACTTTCTGGAGTTGTGGTGCGATGGCTGTGCAGGCTTTGTTGAAGATGTGGTGACGGCATGGGTCTAACGCTGATCCAGAGTGGAGGGTGTTCATGATCTCATTGGTGTCCTCGTCGTTGATGCTGGTCAAGATGAGTAGGTGGTTGGTGAAGGGGTGGTCGTGGGGGCGGTGGTTGTTGGGGCGGTCGTAGCATTGAAGCTGTCGTGGATGTTGGTGATCTTGTAGTGGAAGAAAGTGGCCAGCGAGTCGCACAGGTCTTGCGAAGGCGAGTTGTTGTTGGTGTTGGAGCTGGGGTTGGAGAGTTCCTTCAAGATGTTGAAGAACTCTTTGCTGTTTTGTGTGTTGTTATCTAGGCGGTCTTTGAATGAGGCCCACTTTGCGGCTCTGATGAGTAATGGTGTCTGCGGGTGGCATTCTTGTGGACTGCGTAGCTGTCCGGTGTTCGTTCGCGGAGCCAGTTCTTCCCCAGATTTCGGCATGTTTGTTTAGAGGCCTGGATGTCTTCAGTGAAAGAGGTGGCTATCTTGCTGATGTGGCTGTTGTGTCTTGAGCGGGGCAAGGGTATTGGCGCAGTTGTCGATCCATTGTCTGAGGTTGTGGGCGGCAGTGTCTGGGTCGGTGGAGTCGGCGGGTGGGCTCTGGGCGAGAGGGGTGGTTAACTGGTCTATGGTGACTTTGCTCCAGCAGCATCGAGGCATTAGTTGGGTGCGGTTGTGCGTGGTGGGCTTCCTGAAGGTGAAGTGGATGCAGTGGTTTTCGGTCCCGTCGGGATCGGTGGTGTGGTTGAAGATGATGTGGGGCTTGCGGTGAAGTTGGGGTTGAGCGTGTGGTCATCGGTAGGGGTGGGTGTTGTCACAAGCTGTCTGAGTCTGAGTTTGGAGAGGTTGTCGATCAGGGTGGTGGAGTTGGTGTCGTTGTTGTTCTGGAGGTGGAAGTTCAGGTCCCTGAGGAGGATGTAGTACGTGGAGGCGAGGGCGTGTGTTCTGATGAAGTCGGCGATGGAGTCGCTAAACTGTGGTCGGGGCTCCGGGGGAGTCTGTAGGTGAGGGTTCCTCTGAGGGTGGTGTTGGGGTCGGTATGGATCTAGAAATGCATGTGTTCGGCGGTGCTGAGGGTGTTGTTGGTGTTGGTCAAGAATCTGAGGGTGTTCCTGTGGACAATGATGATTCCTCTTCCTACGCCGTTGATACGGTCCCTGTGGGTGATCTTGTGGCCTTCCGGGATGGCTAGGGCGATGTCGGGAGCTGAGGTGGGGTTCAGCCAGGTCTCCGTCAGGAAGGCAATGTCTGGGGAGGTTGAGTTGAGAAGGTCCCAGAGTTCAACGGCGTGTTTGTGGGCAGAGCGGGCATTGAGGAGGATGCATCTGAGGTAGTTGGATTCTTTGGTTGGGGTTTGGCGGGCCAGGAGCTAGTGAAGCTGCACTTCTGTCAGGTGAAGGGTCCTTGGGTGCACTTCGGGGTGGCCCAGTAACAGGTGTGTTCTCATCCGGGGTTGAGTGCATGGAGGGTGCTGGCATTGTAGGGTAGTCGGGCGTTGAGATGATAGCTCCTCATCAATTAGGACCCCCAGGCTTTTTACTGCCTTTTTAGGGATGGCAGAGGACCCAGAGTGATGGGACTCATTATCCACCTTGGTTTTTGTAATGACTATCTCTGTTTTGTCAGAATTCAATTTTAATTATTTGCAGTTCATCCAGTCCTGGATGAACCGCATAGTGTCTAGATGTTGGGCTATCGTTGTTTGTGAATTGTAACTGCATATCATAAGCATAGTTCAAGATGTTAATTAATATCTTCTTGATGGAACTGACCAAAGGGCAAATGTAAAAATTAAAGAGGTGAGGAGATAGGGAGGATCCCTGAGGCACTACACAGTTGAGCTGCACCTCAGGTGACACAAAGGGCGTTAGCCTAACTGATTGGGATCTATCGCTCAGGAAAGAGATGATCCAGTTCCAAACTGAGTCTTGAAACCCCCCGGGCCTGATCTGGTCGACCAGGACAGCATGGTTGACCGTATTAAAGGCCGCCGACAGGTCCAATAGCACCAAGGCCTAAGTATTTCCATGAGCATAAGTATGTCCCAAGAGATGCAGGGCTGTCTGCCAGCCCAGACCAACGTAAGTTAGTCCGACTGGCGGCGACACAGGAAATGAGCTGTGAGTGGATGGTGACATTTAGAAATTGGGAAGGACCACCACTATGGCAATGGCTATTCTAACAGCCAACGAGAGGGGCAGTTTGAACCAGATGGGGATTCTGTCTCCCAACCACTTGATTGCACGGCTATAATTAGCTGTCCAGATCTCAACTGACTCAAGACTGATCCATATACCCGGATAATGAACCAGGTGAGTGGCCCACCTCAAGGGCTATTCGGTGTGGAAAGTGTATGAGTTGTCAGTCTGGGGGAGTGTAGACTTAGCCCAATTTATTTCAGGGCCAGAAAAGCCTCCATGTCCTCATGAGTAATTGGTGCCAGTTTTTTAGGAAGTTACAGTTGTATAATGTGATTTCATCTGCATACATTGAAACTATCAAACCCCTCGAGGTCAAGCCTAAGTCCCGAATTTCAATGACGTTGCCAAAGCTTAGTAGCTAGGGGCTCCAAAGCCATTTCAAATAGCAATGACAAGAGTGGGCAACCTTGTCACGCACCTCAGGTGATTGAAAACGGGTCAGCGATCAATCTGTTAAGATGGATACTTGCTATGGAGAGTGTGTATAGGTGCTGAATTTATTGGATAAGGGCTGAGTTCCAATCACTGGAGGAGTGGGAAACGATAGGTTCACTCCAGTGAGTCAAATTACTTTGTTGCGTTGAGTAGGGCAGCAACTTCAGAGATCTGAGGGTTAAGGTGGTGCATGACTCCAAAAATGATGCATATATTTTGTGAAGTAGATTGGCCAAGGATAAAACCGGACTGATCCTGTCTGACTATGTCATGTTCCAGGGATATTAGGATGTTCTCCAGTATTTTGACAAGGACTTTGTTGTCTACATTAATCATTGACAAAGGTCTATAGGAATTGTACTGGGAAGCAGGCTTGTCTGGTTTAAGTAGTGAGACAATAGCACCCTCTCTAAGCATGAGAGGCAGACTACCCACCTCCAGGGAGTCTTCATACACAGCTAAAAGATGAGGGCTAACCGAGGTACAATTAATTGTCTGAACAATTTTTTCAAGAGCGATGGAGCAGTCAGAGTATTCCTTTTGTGCCCTGTCAAGCCTGATCAGCTGGATAATATCTAAGTATCCAGTTAATGTTGCCTGGTTGTGTACAAAGGTGACAGTGTATAATTGAGCATAAACTGTGGACATCACTTTCAGGAGAACGCTGGGGGTGTCCTGGAGTGTAGTGTTGGTTGAGCTGCTCTACCATGTATGTGGATGCAAGAGGCTGGCAGAGTCAGCCAGCCAATGTTTTACCCGGGCAGTCAACCTCCCCATATTGGTTGGCTTTAGTGTCTCGCCCAAGGTATTTGGTCTCCCCAATGCCTTATTGGAATAATGTGTGCTTTTTTTTCCCTGTATGGCAGCCAGGATGACAGGCTCATTTGTTTAAAAATATTCAGCCTCTAGGCTGTGTATATTATTATACTGTGTGGTCAGTTGGCCACATATGGCCCTCAAGACACCCAACTGTTTAGCGATACATACACTGCATATCACTGCTTAAAATGTCTGCCACATCATGGACACGAATCCCACCAAGCCTTCATTATGTGCAAAGTAGGAGGCTATCTCTGTGCGTACCTCCTCCCAGCACGACGCATCACAGAGCACCCCGGGAGGAAGACATTACAAGAAGGCACAAGATAAGCTTTCCAGTGTAATTAAGACCACAAATGTTCGAAGAGAGGCATTTTGTCAGAGTCAGGATACAAATCCAGTAGGAGTATGGAGCAAGGTAGAATCGGTTGTGTAGTAGTCAGAATGTAGAAAGTTACATGTATTTTTGGTGTGGCACCTAGAGGACCAAGGAAGCCAAAAGAAAAGCAAAATGAAATGAACAGTTAGGAATAGCCCAACCTACTGCATCTCTCAGCCCAAAACTGGTAGAGTAGTTAGATCCCTAGCCCCTCCCCTACAACCAATCATAATAAAAACTGTAGAACCGGGATACCTCCCTGTAGGTGAAGCAGGTGTAAACATACACCCCTGACAAACAATGGCTGGGTGGCCAAATGTAGGACACAGTTATCACTGTAGGAACAAATATACTGTTGAGCTCAGTGAGGGCACATCAAGGAGATAAGAAGTGGGGTGCTTACCGCCCCTGGAACTAACCCAGGAGAGCAGCAGAGACTGAAAAAGCATTCAAGCTGGTGCCATCTCAGATCCTTCTTTTAATCATTGTCATTTAGAGAGTTGCCAGTAAAGTGATGCAGCGAGGCATCCGTGAGGAAATCAAAACTCCTTCTCAGGGGTCTCGCTGATACTTAGACCTTCAAAAGCTGAACAAAAGGTTGGCACAGAAACTGAAATATCAAAAGAAACATTTATAAAACTCACATGAGTTGAGACTACGTCGCACAGAAGCAATAGCAACTGAATGAGGTAGTCTGCAGAATGCAGAAAATGGGGCTTTATATATGTTTTAGAATTACATAGTAAGCATAAATGCAAGGTGCAGTCCTGGCTCATGCGAGCACACAAAAATGCCTAATATGCACATGCAAGTTCTCTTTGTTCAACCAAGTGGGAGGAGCTAACAGTTTTCAGAACGTAGTAAACTAATCAGTAACAGCTGCAGACCCTACCGGGCATTTCTGAGCATGCGTTAAAGTGGAGGAGGCTAAATATATCCTGTTACTGGGCAGACTTCAGGCGCAGCTAACAGAAAGGTAGGACAAAGCACATGGTGAGCACATGGCAGCACATGGCAGACAAGATGGCTGCCAGAAATACAAAATGGCTTCTGCTAACTCTAACCCATTGCTGCTAATTTATTACATCGGGAGAGCGCTGATGATGTGCTTTGTAAACCCAAGGGCTGATTTAGCAGTGAAAAAGAGGGATATGCCATCATGGAAGATGCGCAGTTTGGCTGGGAATAATACAGGTTATGGTACTGCAGCCTTCTGTAGGAGTCTCCTAACCACCAGAATCTCTTGTCTAACTTGGCCTGGACAGCCAAACCTGTGAATCTCAACTGTGAGCCATACTGCCCTCCATGTTCATCCTGCTGAAAAACTCTGGAGGTCTGTCTTCCTGAGTTTTGCTGGGAGTTGTTCAAAACCCAAGCTGGCTAACTTGCCCTGAATCCGGCCTGGTGAGTAGCACTGAGGGACCCCCGAAACCAACCCCGAGAGTCAACCTACCCACTTTCAACTGCGAGCTGGCCTGGATCAGTGGTCGGACTTCCATAGGTTTGACCGGGAGCTCGTCGCCAGCTGGCAAACCCTCACCGAAATCCAGACCGGCTGAGAGCTTTGAGGGACCTCAGTAAGAAAAGCTCCAGAAGAATTTCCAAGTCAGAAGGTAAAAACTTTGACCGAGACCTACCATGAGTGGTAGCCATTCAGGGCTCCATCGCAGTCGCCTGAAAATGTGACTTTGTCCAAATCGGCAAAATAGGTTTCTATATATAGTGCTAAATCTTTACAAAATCATATCTCCTGTGTCATTTTAAAGATACTAATATTTTCTATTTCAGTAAATCGTGTTGGATTTGTCTTGTGTGTTGTGTCTTAATTATTTACTGAATTGGTGTTTTTAAATGCTTTACATACCTGTCTTTGAAATTACTACTCGAGCCCAGCTGCAAAGGGTTGAGCATGGGAATAATTTTCCGAGACCTATTCTGAGCCCTATATTGTGTTAGTAGCATTATTGCCAGTGGTAGATGCATATTTACCACTACAAATATTCTGCTATCGAACAGCATTATACAACTTGATGCAACTTTTTGGGGACATTGGCCTAACAGCCAGAGATGTCAACTTTGGATTTGAGAAATCATGTTTGGGTACCAGCGACAGCTCAACATCCTCTGATTCTTGGTAAAGCACTTAATCTACAAAGACGGGCACTGTTCTGCTTTCTCTTTGTACTGACACCCTTTTGGCTGCCACCTGCCAATGTATACACCCTTGCACAATATTCACAAGAGTGCAAGGGTGTCTGTGTTGTGGGAAGCATAAGATTGTGCTGCAATGGGTCACTTCTAATACAACACTGATGCTCTAAGGTGTTTGTCACTTTGTGTATGTGCCGTACAATTCAGTAAACAAGCAAAGTGGGAAAAACAAGGAGAAATGAAAATATTCCTCCTCATTACACCTTCCTTGAGAAGGCACATATTTATGGCAAAAATCACTGCCTACAATTCTTTGTAGTTAGGAATTTGTTCCATACTACATGGGTGATTGCAATGGAACATCCATACACCATCCATGGAACCCCCCCTTGGTGCAACATAATGCAAGGGAGAGCATTGCGCAGCTTTGTGTGACTTTAAGTTAGAATTCAATGAAAACCTTGATTTGTGTTAGATTGCAAATCCCACCACAACACTTTGAGCCAGGTTTACAAAAGCAAACCAAACCCAATGCAAAGTGTTTGTAAATCTGGCCCCAGGTTCATCAACTCCACACCTGATAATTTAGTGCTGGTCAAAACCGAACTTTTTTCAGACAAGTGAAGGCTGCAGTAAACTGCTTCATCCATGTTTCTCTCACCCTCTAACTCAGCATGGGAAGCTGGAAACATTTCTACCTCACTTAACCCCTTCCATGCTGATGACGAACCCCAGCCGTCATGCACTACGGTGCTCGTGTGCTGATGACGGCTAGGGTTCTTCACGGCCCGCCCCTGTTCGTGTTGTTTACAGCACACCAGGGGAATCGTGGCCACATGGAAAGGGTTAATGTGCTCACTCCCAGCCCCTAAATCAAACACAGAAAGGCTTTCAAAGAAGCTGCTGCATACATTTACCACGTGTAAAAAGCAGGCAGTAAATCTGTCAATGTCTGTGGGTTAGCCACTGTTATTTACCATCGGATAGAAAAAATCATAGATTTGGACCAGCTATTCTCAGATCTGTACCTTATTTGCCGTTCCGTGAGATATAGCATGTCATCACAGATTTAGGTGCATTGACAGTGTTGGAGACTCCGGGACTTCAGTATACCCTCACCTGCATCAGGAGAACATGTAAAGAAGGTCATAGTGGAGAGAATGTGATGGGTATAGGATAATGAGTACAATGATTATAGATTTCTATTGTACTTATTTTTTTTGTTTTCTAAATATAAATCTCATGTTTCTTATCAGCACCTTTCAAGCACTTTAAGAGGTGGAACATGGTACTATGTGATTACATTCCTCTACAGAGACCTCAATTTTCACCTTCAAGACTGTATCGAGCCAAACTCTATGCCCCTTCTAGAAAACCTTGCAAATATTGTCCTCACCCAGCACACTGCCATTCCCATCCACATGCCAGACACCGATTGTACCCTATTTACTCCACAATCAGTAACATTACAGTCAACAAACCAGCATTGATGACCTGCGTAGACCACACCCTCATCAGTTTCAACATACCGATCCCACATCACTACAAGCTTACCTCCACTGGAAGTGCCCGACACAGATGGAAAAGCAGCACAGAAGAGGAGTGGGCTACTGCCCGCTCTGTGCACCGTCCTTAGCACATCAGCACTTGGTGAAAGCCATCAAGAACCTTAACAGCTGGATCACCCATTGCCCCATCACTTTGGCTGCTCTCAATCACAACCCAATGGCAAGGGACTGACCACAGGCCAGCTGGTACACAGAGGATCTCAGGCTAATGGAATGTCAATGCAATCAACTGATATGCAAATGGAGAACAAGTTAAGAAAACACAAATAAAAATATCTTTAAATCAGCCCTAAGATGCTACCAACAGCAGATATGGAACACCAAGCACACATCTCTTTGTGATCGCATTAACTCCAGCACTAAACGCAGCAAGGAAATCGTTGCCATCATCAAAGATTTAACCGGGCATCCTGACACCTCCAGCAGCATCCCCTCTCAGAAGACTTTTGTAACAAGCTCACACAATTCTTCTGCAACAAAATAACCTTCATACAAGACAACTTCAGATAATGGCTAAATAACGGACCCTGAACTTGTGGCCTGGTGTCACCACGATCGAAATTGCTGCTACCATGAAGATCATTCACTGATCCTTGCAGCACCATGCCATCATCAAAGGACTCTTAACGATCTGCAAAGCACTGAAACTCATCTTCAATGCCTTCATCATCTCAACCAAATTACCAGACACCTGGAAACATGCCACAATCACACTGCCCAGGAAACTATCCACTGAGTCAGCCATGCTTTCCAACTACAGACCCACCTCCCTCCTGCTACATCTGTCTAAGGTTGTAGAGAAACTAATCAGTCAATGCTTCACTGCAGCAACCACCAGCATCTCAAAGCCATGCATTTCAGGTTCAGGCCTAACCACTCATCAGACAACATATGCATAATAATTTGAAGAGAAGACATGGCAGCCCGCATTCTCATGAACCTCCCTGAAGCATTTGGCATGCATTCACACCCATTCCTCATCAAAAGCCAGCATGATATTGATATCCAAGGACCCACATTCTGCTGTATTGGCTCCTTCTTAACAGAGAGAATGCAAGCTATCAGTCTGGCACCCTACTACTCTGAAGTTCAAAAACACCAGTGAAGTGCCTCAAGGTTCACTGCTCAGTCCCAACATCTTTTATGCCTTTCACACTATTACCAATGATCCTCTCCTACGCTGATGAGACACAACTCATACTCGCCCTCTCAGACAACACCCCTAGTACAAGTCCACCGCCTGCATTGCCAAAGATGCTAACTGGATGCAAGCCAACTGTCTCAAGCTCAACACCAACAAAACAGAAGAAGTAATCTTCAGCAGGAGCACCAGTTATTGGCCAACTGAACTCAGGCCCACACCCATCATCCACAACATGAACCTCAGAACAACCATTAACAACAGACTGGACATGACTGCACACATCACGCCATCACTGCATCCTGCTTCCAGACCATAAAGATGCTGAAGAAGCTCTTGAGATGGCTCCCAAGCAACACTAGAAAAGCTGCCACTTACACCCTGGTCACCAGCAAGATGGACTTCTGGCACACCCTCAAATCTGAGATCACCAAGCAACTCTTTAGAAGACTACAAACCATCCAGAACTTGACAACCAGTCTCATTCTCAGCCTCCCACATAGAACTCATATCACACCACCCCTAAAAGAGCTCCACTTTCTCCTGGTACACAAGTCAGCTCATTTCAAACTCCTTACACACAGATTCAAAGCACTACACAACTTAGGCCCATCTACCTGATCAGTGGCATGTCCGTCCATCACCACCCACACACATCTGTTTCTGAGGGCTCCTACTCACACACATCTCACACATAAGACCAGATCATGTTGACCAATGTTCTTTACATCACTCCTTAAGTATAGAAGGGTCTCTCAGTCCACATCATAGCCTCCTCCCCTCTTCTTGAATTATGCAAGTAACTGGAGACCTGGTTTTTTAATTGTTATGTTATGTCAAAGGAATTTGTATGGCGAACGATAACCAAAGGGTGCCTTGGCGCTGAGTCTTGATCTTTTTCCTAAAAGCCAACAATGATGGTATATAGCTCTTATCTGCGCTGGAAGGCTATTCTATACATTTGTTGTGCAGCATATGAGGCTCCAACCTCCCCAGTTAGTCTTCCTAATTCTAGGGATCACTAAGGTGTTGGAGTTTGCGGAACATAGAGGTCTACTGGGGAAGTATCATCAAAAGGCATTCCTTAGAAATTCTGGACCTGTATTGTAGAGTTCTTTATGCGCAAGGCAAATGGATTTAAATGTTACCCGTCTGCGAATCGGAAGCCAATGTAGCTGTTGGAGACCGTGGGAGATGAGAGGAAATTCAGACAGATCATGATCAATCTGGCTGCAGCATTCTGCAGGAAGTGCAGCTTACTTGCCCGCAGTTCTTACAAATGTATATAAAGAATATTGTAGTAGTCCAATTTTGAGAGGACTAATGCAGTTATCAAATGTTTCCTGGAATTACAGGGGATGTAGGGCAAGATTGTTCTGATCATTCTGATTATATACTAGGATGATGATACCACAGATGAAACTTGTGATCCTAGATTGAGTTTGTCATGAATGATGACTCCCAAGATTTTGGCTTTGTATTAGAAATTGCATGTAGACCTAGATGTTCTTGCCACTAGCTAGGGGACCTGGGGGGAGAGGGATTCCCAAATATAAAGACATCTGTTTTTCCCGAGTTGAGTTTCAAGCAGTGCTTGCTCATCCAGCAGATGACTGCTTTGATACCGTCTTGACATCTTTGGGGTACAGACAATTCGTTGTTAAAAGCTGTGACTATATATTGTGTGTCATCAGCATAGGACGTAAGACCCAGATTAAAACGTTTGATTAGTGGAGCCAACTTGGATACATAAACATAAAAAATTGTGGGCTCTGCGATGATCCCTGTGGCACCCCACAAGGTGAGGAATATGGTCTTGACTCAAATTTGCCTAGTGCTAAGGTTTGTTCCCTCTCTGAGAGAAAGGAGGTGAGCAAGGGCAGGGCCTTTTTCCTTGACCATTATTTCTGCTAAATGGTGAATCAAAGTTTAATGGTCCACCATAATAACGCAGGCGATAGATCAGGGAGAACAAGGGCTGCAGATCCCCCTCTGTCTAATGCCATTCTTATCTCTTCAGTTGCTTTGACAAGATGGTTTTCAGTACTGTGTCCTGGTGTTTTCACCAATTTTAGAAGGGAGCGGAAGCCGTGATATTGGACGATAGTTGTTGTGGTCGGTGCAGCTAATATTTATTTATCCTTTTATAAGTGGAAGGATGGAGGCTTATTGCCAAGCCGAGGGAAACACACATGTGGAAAACATAGTGTTGAAGATATCAGACAAGATTGGAGAGGTTATATCTGGTGTTAATTTAAGTATCTTGGGAGGGCAGGAGCCGTAGGGGGAGCCTAATTTGGATTGCATGAGGAAAGGTGCCACTTGTCCTGGAGTGGTAGGTGTAAATTCCAACTAAGGAGGATATCTTGTGTTGACTGAGTTATTTGCTCCCTATTAGAAAGGTTGTTAGACTTATCTAATTTACTAAAGATCTCACTAGCATTCTCTTTAAAGGTAAAGGCTAGGGTATCGCAACTGTTGACTATGATTGGTGTTATTGTTCCTGGGAGTCGAGGTGAGTTTAGTGACCACCTATTAAAGTTCCTTGGTCGAATTGGATGCCTTCTCATTCCGTGAAATAAAGTATTTACTTTTCTCCCTGATGAGAAGGTTTTTATATCTACTTAGTACTAGTTTATAGGAATGTTTTTCTTGTGTGCTATACTGTTTCCTCCGGCCCCTTTCTATCCTTCTTCAGGATTGCTTTCCTAGCCTCAGTTCTTCTGTAAAACAAGGGGTGACGGTTTCTTTCTATTAGAATATGTGGATTTAGGAGAGGAGGGACAAGGTCAAGGACAGTGTCAGAAAGCCAATCCAAATAGTAGTTGGATGCTAATTCTGCATCAAAGGGGATTGATTGTGACCCAATGTTTGAGATAGTGTCTCAGTATTAGGTTTGTTCCAGGCCCTACTTATAATGGGTTCAGACTGTTTGTGTAGTTGGTCCTGTCTCCTTCAGCTTTCAATATCAAAAGTAATTAAATGATGATCAGACCATAACAGCAGAGAAACATTTAAAATGTTTATGGAAGGATTATTAGTTAAAAGGTCATCCAAAGTAAGGCCAGCTGAGTGCGTTTTCTCTGTTATAAGCTGGTTGAGTCCTAAGGACATGGAGATATCCAAGAGAGCGACAGTATCTTTTTCCTCTGTTGCTTCCAGGGGAAAATTAAAATCTCCCCGAAT
Source organism: Lissotriton vulgaris (assembly GCF_964263255.1). Taxonomy (NCBI): domain Eukaryota; kingdom Metazoa; phylum Chordata; class Amphibia; order Caudata; family Salamandridae; genus Lissotriton; species Lissotriton vulgaris. The sequence goes on from NC_141696.1 coordinate 1,043,595,376, forward strand.
GCTGAAATTATCAGCTAGAAAGCTATATACAGCTAATAATTGGAAGGTTTGTAGGAATTTATTTTTGTTTGACCCTGGTGGGCAGTATACGAGTATTCCAGTAAACAATTTCTGATTTAGCCTGCTTAAATTAACTGAAAATGCCTCACAGTCGTTGGAATGGACAACATTGCACGCAGCTGTTAATTCGCTGGGATATATTAGCGCCAGACCGCCACCTCTCTTTAGTGGTCTATCCTACCAAAAGAGAGAGTAGTCCTTAAGAAAAGCTAACCCAAAGTCCAGGCTACAGGAATCGTTGCTCCATTTTTCAGTAATAAATAGACCATCCAAGAATTCATTGTCTATTAGCTACACAATTTCATATTTATGCTTAGGTAGGGATTAGGCATCGATCAATGCAAGATGACGATTTGTTACCTTACAATTAGCATGGGTTGAGCCCTGTATGTTGGCACACGGGCGGAGGGCTGGACTTAAAAACTTTATGTTACAATTTGGGCATGAGACTGATGCTGAGTTGATTAGCGAAGTTGGGTAGAAGCAGATACACCGTAGGTAGCACAGTGGTCGAAGTGCGTAGAATGCCTTACCTGAATATGTGATCGGAGCTTCATAATGGGGGAAAAAGGTCCAGGGATCCTGGACCTGGGCCCGGTCCAGGTGCGGACTGAGGCAGACGGGCTTGCCCTAGGTGCGTTAGCGGCCATGTTTAAATACCCTCTTAGAGGAGTGGGGCATATCCCGACTGAGCTTAGGAACACGAAAGTGAAATTTGTGGCAAACTGAAATGGACTTTGAACTGGGGCCCATTAACCCCTACAACACCTCCAGGCTCCACTGTGGGTGTTGCTTCTGGCACATCAATTGTTAAAAAAAGACATGCGTGAGAAATATAAATCACAAAATAATTACAAACAGGAATTGACAGGGCTAGGCACACACACCTGCTGAGTGCCTGGATACCCTCACACGTTATAATGCACTTCACAAATGCACATAAGATAGCATAACATTCTTTACTCCTTCCTTTCAGTTGTGCTATGGAATTTGTCAGAGGAAAGGACTTCGGGTGGCATGATCAACAGGAGAATGAGACCTAGGGTAAACATAGCCGTAAAGGACCGTCATAAATTGGACAAAGAGGGTCAAATTCGATGATAGAGTGGCAATGAATACTATAAAATACTAGGGGGGAAACGAGATCAATTGATGAGCTCAGTCAAATAAACACCCCTAGCAGGCAATGAGTGACAATGCCCGCAAACAGGGGATGCAGAATGAGCATTGAAAATTGGGAAGATTATGATCTCTGAGAAGCAAGTCAAGACTTTCAAAGTCATGTAAGACACATATGGACAGTATATGTTAAAGCGTAAAGAGATAATGATAATGTTAGCACGTCTGAATACAGAAAAATGAAAAAGCAATGTTGTAATTCCACTGTGAAGCTCAGGCAATCCCATATTTAAGTCACGAGGTGGGTACAATTGTGTGATTATTACCGTGAAATTTCACAACAGTTAATAAAACTTGACAAATGTATTAGTTTGATCGAATCTTGACTGTCTTTTAGCAAACGAGCCTGAAAAATGGTTAAAAAAAAGTCTTGCTAGATACAGGTGGAAGCTGGTTAAAGTTTAAAATGCCTCTTATCAAGATAATTTCTGGGCGAATGTGTCTCCCATGTACAAAAATTACTTGAAATTGCATAATGTGAAATTTCAAGTAATTTTGGGCGTTTCACATAATGCTGAATTCGGGAATTATACGGATTTCACCAGTGCCATTAACGTTTGTTTCTCCTAGGTATCAGTCAAGAAAATAGAAAGAGGACTAAACTAATATCGCACAACAAAAAAGCAAACATTCTATCTTTGTGTTCCACTCGATTAAACTTAAATGGAACAGGCGTATATTCCACATCAATGTTTTATTCACAAGGGGCCTCGTCATTTATAGGTTTCAATAGAATCAGCTTGAGAATGGGGCTCAACAATTTCACTTCAAATTGGCAGGAAGCAGAAAAAACTTCACGTGCTAGGAGGATACGGTGAAGTGGTAGAGTCTGATGAAAGATGCATTACTCTCCACATGCAAACACACGGTGAGGTAATAAACCAAAGGGCCCTGCATCCCTTTCAAATCAAAAGCAAGGCGGTATTCACAAGAGGGGCTCAATTTAGGAAAATATAAAGATTAGGTTTCAATCAAAATATAAATGTCGGAGCCTGGGAGCTGATCCATTGTAAGTAACAAGGGGATGTAGGAGAATTCAATGTGCGTTTGGGGCGAAGGAAAATGCATTATCAAAGCTACAACAAAAAGCAAGCTGAATAAGACCACATTTGTTATTTGGAGTAGTCAATATATTGTTTCCTTGAAAGCCTCATAATCATGGGAAAGATGGAAAAATAGAAAACATGCTGTGAGAACAAGTTCACCATTCTTTAATGAGCATTTAGAAACCAAAAGCAGATTGTCCTAGGCGCGAATGGTAGCAGGAGGTAGGTTTGTCTAGGTTCAGATATGATAATTGCGTATGTCACAACATGATAGTGTATCATTGATTTGTGACTCGTACACAAAGACACACAATCGCAGAAGAAGATTTTTGAGATGTTATCAAAGTTGAGGCCCATATTTTGGGGATTATTTACCAAACATTCACACAATGCAGCAAGCCACCTTGCTGCCTTGTGCTGTTTGAAAGGGAAAATGCAGAAATGCGCCATATTTATTATTTTACAGTGCAGTCCTGCTCTCTGCCTGCGCTGGCACACAAACTACTGCCTGCATGGGGACACCCATGCTCCACCCATGGAAAGTCTCCCTGGGGCAGAGTAACACAACGTAGTGACTTGTACTGCCTTGCTTTACCATACATTTACAAGGTGTCCTTGCATGGTGTTGTATTTACCTAAATGTAATGTTGGTACAATCCATTTGTCCCCCTCTGTTCTGTCCCGGTTGGGCTGACCCCTTTGTGCTGTCAACATTCCAAGGCGCACTCCTGACTAGTACCTGACTGGCAGGGTTATTGATGTCGTTGTGTTCTGACTTGAATAAAGTAATTGAACATATGGTTGAGCGGTCACCTATTACACTGGCGACGAGGATGGGAGGAGGCCAACGGGCGACATTCCATCCACTTGTTACCCAGGACCAGTGGAATAAAGGAGTAAAAGAAGTAAGAGAATAAAGAAGAAGAGTTTCAGCGAAGAAGGAGTAACTGAACCTGTGAATAAAGAAGGAATAAGAAGTTACCTTTGAAAGCAGAGGATATATTTTGGAGAACTACGAGGAGGAAGAAACACTGGTGGAATTCCAAGTGAACAAGGTGGGAGGAAGTGTGAGAGAGAGCTCATATCCAGTACGGATATTGAGAGGAATATACACCTGTGAATGAGGAGTGTAACCGAGGACTAAAGTGAAGTATACTATCTTGGCAAGGCACCTGAGCTACCGGTGTTAGAAGCAGAGAGAAAGTATCGTGAAGCAAGATATAAGCAGCTGAATCCCTGAAAGGCAGGTGTTAGTGCGTGACAGGGCATATCGTGAGGCGGTGAACGGAGTTCAGAGGCTGCCCATCGAGTAAGGGGCTCTGAGGTCAGCTGTGAGGAGAATAAAAGAAAAGCTGTGTCCGTGAAAGGCAGGAGGAGTGAGTGGCAGCGCATAATGTGAGGCGGTGAACGGAGTGTATGAGGCAGCTCGTTGAGCAAGGGACTCGGAGGTCAGCGGTGTGAAGGAAAATGGGTGCTGACCAGCGGAGAAAAGGAGGAAAAGGAAAAGACGTACCTGACAGTGAAAGCTGTAAAAAAACGGTTGCGGCTGCAGAGGTGACGGATGAGGCGGTGGATGCGCTGCGGTGAGGGAATCTTGAGGAGAAGTGGATGACAGATTCCACGGAGTGAGTTGGACAGCGTTGAGCGGCACTGAGGAGAGAGAGAGCAGCGCGTGTGAGGTGGTGGTTTTCCTGTCAGCGGCAGATTCGAGGGAAGGAGGACTGGTGCGGTGTCGGCAGTTTCAGCAGTGCACGTCCAGGAAGCGGTGCAGATCGACGAGGGAAGCAGAGCCAATCAGAAGGAAAGACACATCTTGAACGTGAGGGGCAGTGTCGGAGTGGCTCTGTGGAGGAGTGGATGTCACACTTTGGGGAAGTGAGTTCAGCAGACAGTGGCAGTGACGAAGGGAAGCTGACTGATAACATTAATGGTAGATTCAACATATTACAGGCAGTGCAAGAGTGACGAAGGAAAAAGACCGTAAAGAAGTAACTGCAGATTTAACACAAGGACAGTGCAGAAGGGAAGGGAATAACTTCCAGAAAAAGAAAAAAATAAGTGGATGGTATTTATTGTGGGTCAAAAGTGAATAGTTGGAAATTTATCTAGCCTTGTAAGGCAGTAGGAAGTAAATAGCACGTAAATGTTAAAAGGGGAAAGTGGTACGAGAAATAACCGAGAGTGTATTTGAGGAATATACAAGTGAATAAGATATTAATTCCTAAGGTGGAATTTTGAGTGACAGAGGTGGAAAGTGAGAAGATTCAGGTAAAGCAACTCAATATTGTTGATGAATATGGTGCAGTGTGACATTAGATAGTATATATTGAGAAGTGGAACACAGCCAGTTGTAGGAACAGTGAAGTTAGACTAAAGATAGAGTAGGAGTAACCTTGTGAAATTAAGTGTAAGTGTGCTGCACCTTGACTGAGAAAAGAGTAAAGGAAATTGGTGTAACAGTAGGTAAATAGTGCAGAGTACTTAGCGTATCTAGGAGATAGGTATCAGTGGTGCACCCATACAATAACTGTACGTTCTGGAAGAGAAAGAGTTTTATTTTTGTAAGTTATCATCAGCATGGTGGCAGGCAGCATGAGCCAACCGCCACCCTTTCTAACAGAGGAGGGGGAACCTGTGCTGCTGTGGAAGGATGGGAGGAAGGGTTTTGAATCCTATGTGGTCGCAATAGGTGCAAGTGGGGTTTCAGCTATAAGAAGGAAGAATATACTATTAATAAACCTAGGAACTGAGGGAAGGAAAGTCTTTGACAGTTTACCGGATTTAGAAAGAAGGGAAGGAGAAGAAGAGGACGGGGATATCTATGAACAAAGTTTAAGGAAACTAGAATTGCAATATGCTGATAAGATAAACGTAGGGTTAGAAAGACACAAGTTTTATGGAAGAGTACAAGGGAAAAATGAGAAAGTAGGGAACTACATTGCATGCCTGAGAGGATTGCCAAACACATGTGAATTTAATGACTTAACAGAATCACTCATAAGAGATCAGTTGGTGAGGTGTACCAACAATAAGAAAATTCAGGAGAAGCTGCTAGTTGGTAATACAGATTTGAGAAATGCAATTGATATAGCCAAAGGTGTGGAACACACAGCAGAATTCGTGAAGGAAATGAATATAAATGAGAGGAGCCAGGTAAATGAAATTGGTGATTGTAGGGAGAATTATAGAGAAGTGTATGCTGTAAAGAATAGAAAGGGAAAAGAATTCGATAAGGAACAAAATGATGAGCTATACAAGGAGGAAAACAGACTTAAATGTTTTAGATGCGGCAGTACAAGACATTTAGCGAACAGTATCAAATGCTTAGCAAGAACAGCTTCGTGCAGGAATTGTAACAGGAAAGGGCATTTTGAAAGAGCATGCAAAGACAATTCAAAAAAATCTGTTAATCTTGTAAGCAATAGTGATGTGTGTGAAGAAGGTTATGCATTGTGCATTTGCAACAAAGATATAGGCACTGTCAAGAGGGTAGATTTACCAAAATGTATTATTGATCTAAATGGCGATGAGATAGAAGTATACACAGATTCTTGTTCGCAATTTACTTTTATCAATTTTAAGGCATACAAGGGAAAATCTGAGAAAAGGTATAGAGTTGACGAAACCAGATGTATGCTCAATGGTTACAACAGTGAAAGAATACTGTTAGAAGGAATGTTCATGGGAAGAATATCCTTTAAGGGAAGAAGCACGTTAGGAAAAGTCCTTGTGGCAACAGAGGGCTTAAACAAATGAATGTGGCCTGGTGTTGTGAGTCACCAGGACTCCAGTACGCACTACTTCAATGCAGTTTTTCTTTTAGTACATTCTATTTATTTAGTCAAACATGAAAAAAAAATCATATTTTACTTCACTTTTTCACTTTTTTACAACAATTTCATTATTTATATCATCACAGTAGCAAGGTAAATACAAACAAATTCATCAACTCTTGAAACATAAATCATAGTAATTGATCAACACCCAATGCATTTCGGGGCTGAAGCCCCTTCGTCAGGGGTCTGCGATTAAAAGAGAGAAAAAAAGAGAAAAGAAAAGAAGAAATCTCATTACTCATGATGCAAAGTTGAAAGCTAGAATGATTGATGTTGAGTTTCTATGATTAAACAACTTCTTACCACAGATGTGGAGAAATTATGAATTCCAATTTAATGTCATCGTGCCCAATAGTTTTGTGTTTTCTAAAAGGGAAACGTTACAGGATTTTAGAATGCGCAATCTATTTAACTAAGATCAACACTATACATGTCGTGCTTCTAAAGGCTTTTACCTGGACGTTTTTTTGTGTGAATTATCTGTAAGAAACAAAAAGAAGGGGGGGGCGAGGGGAGGTTTATGTAAATAAATATAAGGTGAATCGATTGGCTAAGAAAACAGCATACTTAAACTTCATGAATGTTCATTTAAAGAGCTCACCTGTGCTGTATTTCGATCTCTTGAGAGCCTAAATGGAACAAGAGTCGTGATCAGTATGCTGCATCAAATCGCGTATAACGAGACTACTGAGCAGTTTGGTGAATAAGGATTTACCTGCCAGCCTTGACGTTTTAGTTACGGTCTCGCCGGAGTCTCAAAGTTAATGTCCTGCCAATATAAAATAATCGTCCATTTAGAAATCATGGTTTGCCAGTGAGATGTCATTTTAAACGACCGTAGTCATTGAATCGTTATCCTCGCTTACCGAAAAATAGAAGATCTACCGCGTGTAGTGGCGTCCTACTCGAGTTTCAGAAACAGGGACTAGTCCCTCTTCTAGTATAAATCCATCTCACGGCGAATAGACATAAACGAAGGACTCAAACACGCTCTGTGCTAAATTACTTCTAAGAGTATTAAACCTCTTCTCTCGTTTTTTAGAGACGCATTTGAAACAGTCACTGACCCGGACTGGGTCAAAAAGAATATTGTTCTCGGCAGAATATGCAAACTGTAATGCTTGCCATTATGAGATCACTTCCAAGATATTGCGGATGCAAAATTAGCCGCCATTTATAAATGGTGAGTTACGTGTGTTAATAATAGAACATTTCTCGCTGTGTCAGAGAATCGATAAAGTAAAAAGTGAAAACAGGTAAAGAAAAAGAAAAGATGGATATAACCAATATGAGGAAGAAATAGTGAATCAGAGAAAAACATTTTTTTCAGATAATTATCACAACCTCAGGAATTTTAAAATTCCTGCCTATATACATTCTAGAGGAGTCAGTAATATGTCTTATTTAGAAAACAAGCTGCCTGTTGCGTTAAACCAGCCTAACACCTTTTAGTGTGTATGTAATCCTATATGTGGGTATCATTGTGTGTCAGGCAACCCAAGGGTTCAGATATGCTTGAATCACAGAAAACATATCATCTCCAATTTGTCATTCAAACCGTTTGGAATGAGCGTCTGTAATTTGCGAATCCAGAATGTCTCCCTCTGGAGAAGTATTTTCGCACTGTCCATACCTAATCTCTGTGGGACTAGTTCAATAACTTGAAATCGTAGTTGGGCAATAGAATGCCCTGCTTCAATCCAATGCTTAGCCAAAGGAGAAGTGTAGTTTTTATTGCGGATACGACTTTTATGTTCAGAAAGTCTTAGTTTCAATTTTCTGTCCGTCTTGCCAACATATAGTAATCCGCATGGGCACTTGATGGAATAGACCACATGTTCAGAATTACAATTAGTTGTATGTCTTAATGGTATCTTCTCACCAGTTCATGGGTGTAATAAAGTATCTCCTAATATTGCATTGTTGCAATTCTTACAGTTGTAACATCGTGTGGTGCCTTTATACACTGGTGTTTGTTCTGTAATTTCTTTAGCAGGTTTGCTGTGTAGTTCCTTTAAGTTCTGTGATCTTTTATAGGCAAATAACGGTCTATCAGAAAACAATGTTCCAAAATCCTTTTCTGCTGACACAATCTCCCATCTTTTAAGAATTATTTTCTGTATGTCCCTTGATGCAGATGAATATTTTGAAACAAAGACCATCCTTTTGTTGACTGCCTTGGATTTCTTTTGCAAAAGATCTGTCCTTGAAATTGCTTTTATTTTATCCAAATGCGCCTCTAACAATTTATTGGGGTAACCCCTATCCAGATATCTTTGTTTTTGTTGCTTCAAACTTTTTTTACATTCTTCCTCGTTTTTTTTAATTTTTTTTTAAAGAATTTTATTTGACAAGCAAGTCAAGGAGATTAGCATATCATATCCAAATACAGAATTAATAAAAAGTAAGATAAATCAAATTCAATTCGGTGCAGGTTCATATTATACTACACACAAACAACAGTTAAAAAACAAAAAAGAAAAGTAGATTGTAATCAGGACAGGTCATTAATAATTAATAAGCCATGAACAAAAAGAACATCCATGATCCAAATCATTACTAACATTGCAGAAAATTCCCCCATATCTTGGCAAACTTTTTTTTTGCTTTAATTCCTCTTTTCCTAGCAATAGCTTCTTCCATTGTGTAAATTTCAAGAACCAGTGTCCACCATTCAGTTATATGAGGAGGATTCTGAGAAATCCAAGCCCTAGCGATCACAAGTCTGGCACAAGCCAGTGTAATATTTAGCAGTTCTTTATAGATAGGGCTAACCGGGTATATGGACAATAGTACAGCGGCTGCATTGAGTGAAAAGTTAATTAGTTGATTTTGCGTTAAAATATTTTCTACATCCTCCCAATATTTAGCTAGTGTTGGGCATGAGTATATCATATGTATGAGGTCTGCTGCCACCAGACCACATTTAGAGCATTTAGTACGGGCATTATTAAAGTTATTTTGTGTCCATTTGGAAATTTTTTGTGGAGTGTAATACAGTTGGCTAACCGTTCTGTACGATTGAAGTTTCAGGCTGGAAGACTAGACGGCTTTAGTGATGTTGACTAAGGCTACAGAGATATGCTGGATTGTCACATTATATCCTAGGCTAACAGTCCATTTTAGTGCCAGTCTAGGAGCTTCGTCAAAGCTATTCTGACTGAGACACTTGTATCCCAAACTAATTAATGATTTTCTATGCACGGTATAAAAACAGGCCCATATATCTGAACTTGTAATTTCTATCAAATTCATTTTCCTTACTAAGTAGTCCCTAATTTGAATGTATTTGTATCTCATTTTTTCAGGCAGTTTATACAAAAGTTGCAGTGTTTCAAATTGTAAGAGACCATCAATACCATACAGATCTCCTAAAGTCTGAATACCAAAGTTAGCCCATTCTCGACCAGTTTTATCTCTAAAAATATCTGGAAGCCCGGGATTGTCCCATATTGGCAGTTCATTATGAAAAAAAGAAGTGTTACACTTGGTCAACATCTGTTTCCATATGGATACGGCGTCTCTCGCAGTCTTAAATTTTACACGTTTAAAATAATTTGGGTCTTGAACTTTTGCCAGGAATTGTTTTGAATAACCACCAAGCATGAATTGGTGAAAAAAATATTGATTATTAGGGGCAAATAGGCTACGCAGCCGGCCTAAAAAAGAAGCGAGAAAATAAGCTCTAAAATCTGGGAAGTTCAAACCTCCCTTTTCATATGAGAGTTTTAATATTGTCATAGACCTTCTAGCCTTCTTATAGCCCCAAACGAAACTACTTAAAATGCCATCTAATTTTTTAAAGAATAAGTTATTGACGCGGCAAGGTATGGAGCGAAATAAATATAAGAACTTCGGCAAAATGTTCATCTTAATCAGATTCATACGGCCTATGAGGTTTAATGGGATCTTATGCCATTTTTTCAAAAGATTTGTAACTTCTTTTAATAGAGGATCGTAATTTAGGGAATTTATATGATCAATTTTAGATGATATCTTTACCCCTAGATATACTGCAGATTGACATAGTCCCTGCACAGGTACATTGGCCTGATAATTCATGATAACCTGTGTTTTATTTATATTTAATTTATAACCTGAAATGATCCCGAAGTTATTAGCTTCTATCGTGATCCCCATTAGTGCATCCGTTACATTGGTGGTATAGATAGCTAAGTCATCCGCATATGCGGTAATTTTTAGAGTTTTACCTTCATGCAAAATAGGGGCAATCTTAGTTTGAGCTTCCAGAGCATTAATGAATGGCTCCATGGAGAGAGCAAAAAGTAGGGGTGATAGCGGACATCCCTGCCGGGTCCCCCGCCGAATTGGAAAAGTAGAGGAGAGTGCCCCAGCATAGCTAATTTTAGCATTAGGATCGTTATATAATGCCTGAATACTTCTTAAAAAACGCCCTCTGAAGCCGAACTGCCGTAAAACTCCCCACAAATAGTCCCACCCCACTCGGTCAAACGCCTTCTCTGCGTCTAAAAGTATCATACCGAGTCGGGTGAGATTAGTTGTAGCCACATCAAAAGCGTTAATAGCCATGTTTACATGCATGGTGGTGTCCCTCCCAATAACAAAACCATGCTGCTGGTCATTTACCAACTGGGGCATAAGAGGGGCTAGTCGTATAGCTAAAAGTTTAGAGTAAACTTTAGCATCAGTGTTTATCAGAGATATAGGTCTATAAGACCCGCACTCCACAGGAGGTTTATTTTTTTTTAAGAAGAACATAATTTTAGCTGTCTTCCAAGAGTCTGGCGCCTGCCCAGTAGCACCAATTGCGTTAATGATCAGACAGAACAATGGTAGAATTTCATCTGCACAAATTTTGTATACCTCGATGGGAAGTGTATCCTCACCAGCCGCCTTGTTAGATGGAAGAGAGGTAACAGCAAATCGGAGCTCTGTTAATGTGACCTCTTGTTCTAATTGGTCAATCCATGTCTGTTCCAAGTATGTTGCTTCAGGTAAGTTCTTCCTAATATAAGATTGTTCCTCGTTTGAAGAAATTCTCTTGATCCTCATAAACTGTGATGCTGGAAGATTGTTTATGAGGTTTGCCGGGTGGAAGCTGCCATACAATAATGCTGTATTTTTATCAGTCTCTTTCTTAAACAATTTTGTTTGAATGGATCCATCCTTGAGTTCAACTAAGACGTCCAGGAATGGTAATGACGTCATGCTCACATTGTGCGTGAATTGTATCCTTGGATTAGCCAAATTTAAACTGTTGATGTTTTGAAGAAGTTCTGCAGTGGAACGTTTCCATATTATGAATATGTCGTCGATGTAACGCCTGAAATAAACAATATCTTGCTGCCAAGTAAGGTCCTCAAGTATGTAGTCCAACTCAAATTTTGCCATAAAAATGTTAGCATAGATACATGCCCCCGGAAATCCCATAGCCGTGCCTGTAAGTTGAGTGTAGAACTCACCTTGCCAAATTTTATTTATTATTTATTTATTTATATTGTTTTGTATAGCGCGAACAAGACCCGTGGGTATCAGAGCGCTTAACAGAATAGAATTGCATATAGACATTATAGTAGCAGTACTAACCACAGAAGAATAATGAGGTAGAAGGCAGTATACTGCATGGATGAAATTAGATATATATATTCATAGAGACTGTGCAATTAGCGTTATATGGCGAGCACGGCTTGACTTGTATCCTGCTAACAAACCATGATCATTGAGGTAGGGTTATAAGGCGTTCCAGTGCATATCAAAGGATAATATGTATAAATAAATTAAGTGAGGTAGAGGTTATATAGAATGACTAAGAGCTATAGTTATAAATTCACACATATATGTATAAATAAATCAAGTGAGGTAGAAGTTATATAGTCTGACCGTGAGATATATTTAAAAGTTCACACGTGTATGAGGTAGCAGTAATGTGTCCGGTCTCGGCTTGAGCCCGGCATCAGCTCCTTCTCAGATACAGATCTTCCAATTTTCCATGGAGAGGACAGCCCTCAGTTAGTGAAAGTGATCATCGCAGTGATCCGAAGGTTTCTCTAAGTAGGGTATTTACTCATCAAGTGGCTCTTCAGTTCTCGTTTGAATGTTACTGTATTTTGAATCTTCCTGATGTTTGGAGGTAGTGAGTTCCAGATTCTGGGGGCAGCTCCGGAGAATGCTCGGTTGTAGGTCTTTCTCTTGTGGAAAAAGGCTGGTCGTAATAGTAAATCTTTAGCGCTTCGAGTTGTTCTATTACCTCCTGAGAGCTTAAGTTTCTTGGCTAGGTATCTAGGCGTGTTGTAGTGAACCGCTTTGTGCGTAATACAGGCCATCTTCATTTGGATTCTCGCCTCGTAAGGTAGCCAGTTTAGTGCTTTCAGGTGAGGAGATATGTGGTCGAATTTCTTCGTTCCCGTAATGAGTCTCGCCGCTGCGTTGAGGCAGGCTTTTAGTGGTGCTGTGGAGGTTTTCGGTAGGCCTGCTAATGTGGTGCAGCCGTATTCGATCCTGGAGATGACTAGTGATTGGATAGCCAGTTTTAGATCTGTTTCAGAGATAAAGGGTTTCAGTTTTCTTAAGTAATTCAGGTGGAAGCGGGCGCTCTTGGCCATTGAGCTAATATGGTTTTTCATGTCGAGGTTTTCATCTAGTGTAATTCCTAGCGATTTGGCTGAGTTAACTAGAGTCGGGGTGCAGTTTAGCGCTGTCACCAGTTTAGTCCATTCTTTAACTTCAGATTGGCTCCTTGTCGGTGAAATTAGCAGGAATTCTGTTTTCTGGGCGTTTAGCTTCAGATGGTTCATTGTTAACCATTGCAAAGCTCTCCTTAGTGTCTTGTTCATTAAGTCAATGTCCTCAAGGGAGGCGATCTTTATGTATAGTTGCGCGTCGTCTGCATACATATGATAGGATACCTGAGATTCTTGAAGGATCTCCGTGAGAGGTTCTACATATAAGTTGAATAGATCTGGAGATAGCGTTGAGCCTTGTGGGACCCCGATTGCGTTGGGGCTCGGGGAAGAGATTGCTTGGTTAACCAGGAAACGCTGAGTCCTGTTTTGTAGGAAATAATTGAACCATTTCAGCACATTTCCAGACAAACCCATCCTGTCTTGTAGTCTGGTCATAAGCACTTCGTGCTTTACCGTGTCAAATGCTGATGATAGGTCTAGTAGGATCAGTAGGCAAGTTTGATTTCGGTCTAGGGCTTGTAGGGCGTCATCAACAATATGCAGGATCGCAGTTTCAGTACTGTGCCCTGTTCTGAATCCTGATTGGCAATCGTCCAGTAGCGAGAATTTAGTGATGTGTTGACTTAGTTGGCCCTGCACGCATTTCTCAATGAGTTTAGCCAGTAGAGGGATGTTGGTCACTGGTCGATAGTTGTTCGGGTCTGATGCATCAGCTGTCGGTTTTTTGAGGATGGGCATCACCTGCCCTGTTTTTAGGCAGTCAGGGAGGGTTCCTTGTGCAAGTGAGGCGTTTATTATCTCGGTCCAGATTGGCACTAGAGTGTGGCTGATTTCTCTTACACACTTTCCTGGTAGAGGGTCTTGATAGTGGTTGTTCGGTCTAATCTCCGCCAGCGTTCTGGCGATCTTTTCTTGGTCGTATAATTCAAATGTGTCCCATTTTGCCTTGTTTTTAGTTTGGAGACTCTCTGGTGAGATATTGGTTTCATTTTTAGGTGGAGGCAGTGCCCTAAGGTTAGTTGCTGCAGTTGTGAGTTCAACTTCAAGCAATTTAGATTTTTCCGTGAAAAATGCGGAGAATTCCTCGCAGCTTATGGGGGTTTTTGTATTCTCTAGAACCGTTTTGGCTATTTTATTTGACTGCTGTTTTAACATCTCAAAGAGTTTTCGTGGTCTGTTTATGGCACTGTCCAATTCAGCTCTGAAAAATTCTTTTTTGGTGTTGATTATTTTTTTGTTGTATTCTTTTCTTGTTTTCCTGAGTGTTTTCAGCTCCGGTGAGGAGGGATGTTGTCTCCACCTCCTTTCGGCCATTCTCAGTTTGCGCCTGTCCTCATTCAATGATTCATTAAACCAAGGATTTTTTGGTTTCTCTGATACTTTTTTCAGTTTTAGGGGCATGGTATCATTGACGATATTGCCGATCGAGGTTATGTAGTGATCAGTCAGCTCATTAACATTTCGCTTATTGTTGGGTGGTTTCAGGTCCTTCTCACACCTTTCAACCAGTAGTTCAGTATTAGCCTTTTTTTGTGTCTCGGATCAGTTTCTTGAGCTTGAGTGGTTGCACGGTCCTGCCCTTTGTCATTGTCGGTATCGTGAATGTTATGGTGTGATGGTCAGACCAGTCACATGGGTCTATGGCAAGGATAGATGCCTCATTCTCTCTTGAGATAATCTAGTCTAAGGTCGCTCCTTGTGAGTGAGTGGGTTGGTTGCAAGTTTGTACCAGTTTTAGCTCACTGAGGAAGTCTTTAAGCGAGTTTACCAGTTTATCACTGTCGTCATTCCAATGGAGGTTAAAATCGCCTAGGAATATATTATTGGCGTTCGAGTTAGAGTTGGTCGTTATGATCTCCATCAATTGTTCTGTGAACTTTGCGTTCTCTCCTGGTGGGTGGTAGAATGCATGCAGTTTGCAGCTTTGATTCTTTGGTGTTCTCACATTAATACCAAGGTATTCACAGGATTCTAAGGGGTCAGATTGGAATTGGCAGACCTCGATCTCTGACCGGTGAATGCAAGCTATGCCTCCTCCCGCATTCCTTGGTCTGTCTAGCCTGACGATGTTATATTGTGGAGGTACTAAGAGATCCATGGTAGGAGATGAAGAGTCATTGAGCCATGTTTCCGTGAGGATGGCTAGGTCAATTTCCTTATTGATGATGAGGGCGGCTATGTCTGCTGCATGTTTATTTGCCGAACGACAGTTAAGTAGAAGGCAGTTCAGGGGTTTCTGTGATTTAACAAGTTTTCCATTATCCGATTTGGATGCAATTAACTGAATATGTTGTAGATTATGGTGTATTGCTTTCCTGTCGTTCTTTCTGGACGTTCTACCAGAGTCGATAGGTACTGTTTTGATATTCTCCACTTTACTACGGGCAGGTTGTTCATAAGACCTGAGTAAGGCTAGAGTTTCTTCATTTGACAAGGGCTTGGTCCTATTAGGTCTGTTGGGTCTAAGTACCAGATTCTGGATGTGAGAAACCTTGGTGTGTGTGCTTATCGTCATCTCCCAGATTTTTCCGATTGTCTGTGAGGCTTTCATCGACATTTGCACCAGATTACCTACGAGTTTCTGGAGCTCCTTGACTTCTCTCTGTGTTCGGGGTGAGTTCTTGTGTGAGGTAGTGCTGGCTGGTTGAGTGTTACAGTTTGCTCTTCTCTGCGCCTGAACCGATCTCGTTACCACCCATCTTTTCTTGGTAAGGGGTGTTTTTGTGGATAGGGATCTGTAGGATTCCGGTCTCGCGTTCGGGGGAGGGTAGGGAAGGTCGGTGTGATCTACCTTGCTCGTTTCATTAGCTTCATAGAGGGATTCGATAGGAGCTGGGGTGCATTCTTCTGGTGCAATGACGTTGTGCATTATCGGCCACGGTTCTTTCCTTGGGACCTGATTCTTCTCTTTGTTTCCTAGGTTGGTGGACATTTCAATCCTTTCTCCCTCAGTCTCTGAGGTTAACATCGCGTTTTCGGTTAAATCTGCGGTGTTAGAGGTTTGGTTATTCTGGCCGTCCGATTGATTGGTGTCTCTAGTCCTGGGGTCGATGTTTTCAGGTGTGATATCTGGTAGTGTCAAGTTTTGTTGGAGGATTGGTCCTTCTATGTATTCCTTTAAGTTTTGAAAAGTTGACTCAAATTTCTCGAGTTCTCTGTTGGTTGCTTGAATCAGCACTATTCCCGTTTTATATATAGTGATGCATAATTCTGTCTTACTTCTTTTAGTTAAAGTGGTCGTTATCTTAGTGCCATATGGTATGTTTTTTATAGTTTTAGTGAACAGCATTTTTGTAAGGGTGTTGCGCCATTTCGCTATTTTGTCTGTGTAGAATATAAGATCGTTCAACTTGATGCCTTTGACTCTGTCAAAATATGGGTCATAGAACAGTATGTTCGGATTTTTTCTCAAAGTATTGTGTTTGAATTTTTTGGCAGCATTTTTGGATAGAGTTGAGGGGTATTCTATGCTCTTTGCACTAGACCCAGTCGATCCTTGGTGTCTTCCATCCATTTTGATTCGTATTAAAGATCTGTTTTGTGCTGTTACGATCCCACCTAGTGAACCCTGGAGGATATAGAGATCAAATACCTCCGTACTATGGTTTCAGGTGGAGGTATAGATTCCCTTGTGGAATAGTATGCTCTTTGTATTAAGCCTTTGACTTCCAGAGTACTGTATAAATTGGGTTAATTAATCCTTCAGCAGTTGTGTTACTTAGTTTTAATCAATACTTTGTGATTAATATGGTGCCATCAATAGTCATAGATTAATAATTATCTATCCCTAGTAGTGAGAGCAAGAGGTCAAGTGATGTGTGACCTGTGCACTTTTTCTTGAAGTTGTTATCCCCTTTATGTTTTCCTAGGTCCTTTCTCTCTTTCCACTTTTCTTAGTCTTTTCTCTCTTTCCCCTTCTAACCTTATTTTGCCTTTATCAGTTTTCTTTAACCGATTGGGGAGGGTTCTGGGAAGTCTTCTTTCTCTTGCATAATTTCACTGTTCCTGTTAATTGCTCCTTTCTCTATTTCCGATACACTTATTGTGTATTTGGACCCTTTTCTTGGCAGTTCGTTAGTCCTCTTATAGTGTTTATGTCAGGGATATTTTTCCTTCCCTGGCTCCCGCCGTTAGTCCTATTTCAGTGTCTTCCAGTAGCTGTAATATCAGGTATTTGAGCTCATCTGGTTTGTCTTATCTTAACAAGGCCCATTCCATAGCTTCCAATCCTTGCTTGTGAGGGATTGATGTATACAGGGAAGCAACATCAATAGTGCAAAGTGTCCAATCAGTACTTACATCAGTCATGATGGTTGCGAGACTTCTCAAAAAATCTGATGTATCCTCCAAATATGTTGACCAATTTCGAATAAATGGTTGCATATGTGCATCAATGAAAATGCCAAGATTCTTGAAAATTGAAGACCATCAGGACACAATAGGCCTAAAAGGTGGGTCATTCAAATTTTTATGTACTTTCGGTAGAAAGTAAATTTTCGGTCTTCTAGGATATATCTGCCTCAAGTATCGTTTGGTGGTGTTGTCAATCCAGTTCAAATCCTCAGCTTTATCCAAGATGTTATCCAGATTTTGGGAAATACTTGTCGTGGGATCATTCTCGAGTTTAGCATATGTCTCAATATTCTGCACATGTTCGTCACCTTTTTGCTTGTAGAAAACAAAATCCATAAGAACCAGTCCTCCGCCCTTATCTGCCCTCTGGAACATTAAAGCGTTGTTCTTTGCCAATCTTTGAAGGGCACTGTACTCCGCTCGTGTTCGATTTTTTAATTTCCTCTTGAACTGAATTCTACTCATGTCAGCCTTTACTAAGGTTTCAAACGTATCCAGAGTTTTATGGGATACTGGTGCCATAAAGTTGCTTTTGGGTTTGAATTGTCTGTCTGCATCCTCTATGTTGTCAATTGGATTCAATATCGTGAAGAAATGTTTCAACCTCAATATTCTCATGAATTTGAAGAATGCCACTTCAGTCTCTAGTGCGTTAGTATGATATGTGCTCACGAAGGATGTCCCTTTATTTAACAGTTTCTTTTCAAAGCTTGAAAGAGAATAACTAGAGATGTTGATTATGAGATTTTGGTCTGACTTCGCAGTCCCGTCTTCTTCGATTGTTCTTTGTCCTTCTCCTTTTCTTTTTCTTTGTCCTCTTCTCGTCTTTTGTCTCCAGTTTGTGTTACTGAAACCTCCGGTGGTTTGCTCGGTGGTAAGTCCTTCTCTAAAAAAGCACTCGATGATGGTCCAGATGTTGTATCTATCTGATCTGAAGTTTGTGAGCTTGGTTTCTGGGGTTGCTGAGCAATTAAGGGCTGCCTCGCAGTACTTAGGTCACTATCCGAGACTACACTTTCATCTGAGGAAGCTGGTTGTTGTTTTTTACTATTGAATCTTCTCTTTGCGTAGACTTCCGCCCAGGTATACGCTTCATTTAACTTGTAATCAATAGTATCGCGTTTGAATTTGCGTAGCTTCGTCTCTTGTAGCTCTTTTCCGTATTTGTCCAATCTTGTGTTGATGTCCTCTAAGATCCTAGCCCATGCATCTTCCTCCATTCTCTCTGACAGTTCTCGTTTTACATTGTAAATTTCCTCCTCCAGATCTCCTATGGTCTTTGCGAGTTCTTCGATTAACAATAGGATCAAATCCAAGGAACATTTGTTCAAGATTTCGAACCATTTCTCCATGAATTGAGGATTACTATTTAGCCTATATAGCATCGGTCTTATAGCTAGTCTGAGGCCTCTGGGAATTCGTTTCACACGATGATACTGAATTAGCGTCGTGGCATGTAACCGCTGGTTTAGTTCTCGTCTGGTAAGATATTCAAGTTGTTTTAACTGTTGCGTCACAGATCCTCCTTGTGCATCAAAAGTTTTCGATTCCTTGATGAGTTTATAAATTTTACTTGCATCTTCAGCTGTATAAACTTTTGTGTTTGCTCTATTATCAGTAATAGCAGCAATAGAGTCGAACGACATTCTCAGGTTGTTGCTAGCGCCCTAGGGTTGCAGTGTAATTATGAAATGAATATGGAAGGGTGCTGCACACTATTCACACTACTCAGATCCTTAATCCGGTATGTGTGCTGTACTGGATTAGTGTCTGCTAACTATATTAAACAAATGAATGTGGCCTGGTGTTGTGAGTCACCAGGACTCCAGTACGCACTACTTCAATGCAGTTTTTCTTTTAGTACATTCTATTTATTTAGTCAAACATGAAAAATAAATCATATTTTACTTCATTTTTTCACTTTTTTACAACAATATCATTATTTATATCATCACAGTAGCAAGGTAAATACAAACAAATTCATCAACTCATGAAACATAAATCATAGTAATTGATCAACACCCAATGCATTTCGGGGCTGAAGCCCCTTCGTCAGGGGTCTGCGATTAAAAGAGAGAAAAAAAGAAAAAAGAAAAGAAGAAATCTCATTACTCATGATGCAAAGTTGAAAGCTAGAATTATTGATGTTGAGTTTCTATGATTAAACAACTTCTTACCACAGATGTGGAGAAATTATGAATTCCAATTTAATGTCATCTTGCCCAATAGTTTTGTGTTTTCTAAAAGGGAAACGTTACAGTATTTTAGAATGCGCAATCTATTTAACTAAGATCAACACTATACGTGTCGTGCTTCTAAAGGCTTTTACCTGGACGTTTTTTTGTGAATTATCTGTAGGAAACAAAAAGAAGGGGGGCGAGGGGAGGTTTATGTAAATAAATATAATGTGAATCGATTGGCTAAGAAAACAGCATACTTAAACTTCATGAATGCTCATATATGAAGTTTAAGTATGCTGTTTTCTTAGCCAATCGATTCACCTTATATTTATTTACATAAACCTCCCCTCGCCCCCCCTTCTTTTTGTTTCTTACAGATAATTCACAAAAAAAAACGTCCAGGTAAAAGCCTTTAGAAGCACGACACGTATAGTGTTGATCTTAGTTAAATAGATTGCGCATTCTAAAATCCTGTAACGTTTCCCTTTTAGAAAACACAAAACTATTGGGCACGATGACATTAAATTGGAATTCATAATATCTCCACATCTGTGGTAAGAAGTTGTTTAATCATAGAAACTCAACATCAATCATTCTAGCTTTCAACTTTGCATCATGAGTAATGAGATTTCTTCTTTTCTTTTCTCTTTTTTTCTTTCTTTTAATCGCAGACCCCTGACGAAGGGGCTTCAGCCCCGAAATGCATTGGGTGTTGATCAACTACTATGATTTATGTTTCATGAGTTGATGAATTTGTTTGTATTTACCTTGCTACTGTGATGATATAAATAATGATATTGTTGTAAAAAAGTGAAAAAGTGAAGTAAAATATGATTTATTTTTCATGTTTGACTAAATAAATAGAATGTACTAAAAGAAAAACTGCATTGAAGTAGTGCGTACTGGAGTCCTGGTGACTCACAACACCAGGCCACATTCATTTGTTTAATATAGTTAGCAGACACTAATCCAGTACAGCACACATACCGGATTAAGGATCTGAGTAGTGTGAATAGTGTGCAGCACCCTTCTACATTCATAACAGAGGGCTTAAACCTACTGGGATGGGCTCAACAAAAATACTTAAGGATGATACTAGACTCCACAGCTGAAAAAACAGTTATGATATCAGAAAAAAGGGCGTGGGGTAAAGAGGTGGTAAAAGGAGAAAAAGGAATTTGTGATGAGATTTCAATTGAGAGGAAGAAAACTCCTAAGGGAGATCAAGAAAAATATGTAAGGCAGGAGGAGACAGATCCGGCAGAGAACAGAGAAGGAGTTGTGCTCCTAGTAACTAAGTCAACAAATGAACTAGGTAGACTGGAGAAAGAGGGGGGGCGGAGCTTGCAAGCGTTGATGCCGGACGCGGGAGCGCCGAGTTCCGAGCCGTCACCTACAAAATCCTTCATTATTATCCTCCATCGACAGGAATTTGACCTTCTGAGTAAGCTCAGCTGCCAGGGTCAACTGTAGAGCACACTCGGTGGCGATCCTGCGGCGGAACTGCCGCAATCTACGGCGCTCTGAGGAGACGAAGTCCCGGCAGATCCAGGCCCAGAAGCAGCGGTCTTGCCTGGATGCCCGGCCGGCGTGCGTAACCTGACGTGCGGCCGGTGGAGTGACGAGGTCCCGAGGGTCGGCGAGCGCCCTCTGTCCCGGACGCGTAAAACAGTGGGCGGCCCGGCACAAGACCACGACGGCGGGAGCGAACAACGGACAGAGCGGAGTGGAAACCTGCGGAGGTTTGGTGCACGGTTGTGTGGGTCGGCAGAGAGGACCGGCTGAAGGACACGTGGGCGGCGAGCTGGGCCTTGTGTTGCGGCCCAGCGCGGTGATTGTTTGAGCGCCTCGAGTCTGGGGGTTCGGAGGTGCTCCCCCACCCCATCACACAGCGACACAAGCCAACGTGCGGAGCCCTCAGCATTGGTACGCTCGGACACGGGGGCTCAGAGGGGTGTCGCCACGGGAGTCCCCAGGTGACGGTGTGGCTGGGGTGGGTCCTGGCTTGTGGACCCGCCGACTAACTTTGCCCCAGTGGAGGCTCAGATCCCCCCCCCCTATGCACGGACAATACGATTTTGGCCGCTTCTGCTACCCCCTCATCTCTGGAAGGAACAGTGGAGTGCTGTGTTACGTTAGGTGTGCTGCGCAAACTGCCACTACTGCCTTGAGTCTTGTGGTGAGGGGCGCAGCTACATAGTCGGGCACTAAGCGTCGTGGATAGGCAAACTTGGAGGTACGTGGTGCCCACGCGGAGGCGACGGAGCTGGGGACCCACACACACAGTTGACACTGGAGTCGGGCACGGAAGCCGGCTGTGGAAAGGGGTCAGGCTGCCCTTGCAGGCTCTGTATCGTGGGCCCACGCCCTACGGTGCGGAGTAAGCGGATAAGGCGACGAGGCGCAGGCACAGTGGTGAAGGCGGAAAGGATAGTGTGCGGACAGACAGCGAAGCGCAGTGTACCGGTTACCTATTCTTGGCTGCACGCAACGTACGGATACAAGCATCGAGAAGTGCGGCTTCAGCTGCCTCAGACAATAAACTATGGGCAAAAACGACAGAACACAATCCAAACTGGCCTTTGACCAACGTAAGTCGAAAGCCACCGAAGAGCAACAGCCGGATCCCCCAGCTAGGAGTGCGGGCCCCGAAAACACGCTATATGCCGACATTAAGGACATGCTTGTATCCATGGAACAGGGGCTACAGGAAAGTATGGCGTCCATAGGTACGAAGATAGACTCGCTCACCTACCGCATGGATCGCATGGCGGAAACGGTTGACAAACATGCGGAGAGACTCGATATGTCGGAGAGACGCATCACAGAGGTGGAGGAGGCACAAACTGAATGGGACAAGGATCATAAGCAGTTCTCCCGACTCCTAAAAGTCATTCAGGAGAAGTTGTAGGATTTGGAGGCCCACTCGAGGCGCTCGAACATTCGCATTACAGGAATTTCGGAGACAACGCAAACTGGGAGGATGGAACTGTTTGTTGAGAAGCTGCTCATTATGCTGCTGGGGGACGATGTCTTCTCGCCGATGTTTGTAGTCGAAAGGGCCCATCGAACGTTGGCTCAGCGACCACCCACGGGGGCTGCTCCTAGGCCGATCATAGCAAAACTGCTGAATTACAGAGACCGCGACGCGGCGCTGAGGGTAGCCAGAGAGAAAGGGAAGCTGCAGTACGAAGGCATGGATATCTCCTTCTACCCTGACTTCACGGCGAAAGTCCAAGAGGAGCGGAGGCACTTTGCCCCCTACAAAAGACAACTGCGTGAGCTGGGTCTCGACTACGCAATGCTGTACCCTGCGAAGTTGCGAATAAACAGGAGAGGGCACTCACATTTTTTCACCGATCCTAAGGATCTTCAGAAATCGCTGAAGGAGTGGGCCAAGGAGCAGAGGGCCAGCCCTAACAGAGCATCCGACGCTCCAGCGGACAGCAGCAGGCTGGATGAACAGGAATGACGCCCCGGCCAGCAACTGTGTGGCGCACTTTGGTAACTACAAGATGCATTGTGGTGCGGTGGCACTGTGGCACTGCACGGCTGTGACTCCACGCGATCTGCACTTCCAGGTGCGAGGCGGCAAAGGTATTCATAACATCCCTGAAGGCTGGAAGCTGGGTGAGATCGTTCTCTTTTCTTTGTTGTCACTATCTCCCTTTTCTTGAACGAACTCTGAACGCAAAGCTGCGTTGCAAGACTATGTAAGGGACTTTCTGGGGGCAGCAATGTGTGTGCTAGTGAAGTGTGCTGTTCTCTCTTCCCGTTGATGGACATGACACGTGAGAGTGGCGTCTGGGGCAGCGACTGTCCGTTACTCAAATGAGGTCCTCTTCTGTGTTTCCCCTGGCGACCTCTGCCCCAGTGCGCATAGCTCAAGTTGACCCCAGGTGGTCTATGTCTTGGAAACCCCAGGATGGTTCTACGATTTTTAGTTCTAAGGGTGGGATTGGACCCTGTCAGGCCAGGTTGGGGGAGGTCTGCAGTGGGTGGGGGAGGCACAGGTTTCGGGAGGTTACGGTTGCAAATGGGGGGTTCTAGTGGATACGCCATGCAGGTTGTTGACTGAAAGCTATATTGAAGAAACGGTTGCTCTTATTGTACATTCATGGACAATGTTTAACGGCAAAGGGGACATGTTGTTTGCTGATACACTGTTTTTTCTTCAGAAATGGCAGACGTAGGTAGAATGACTACGGATGTTGGGCCCGATTCACTGAAGGCAATAACATGGAATGTGAGGGGGTTGAATGATCACCGCAAGCTTAGGAAGGTGTTAAACTACCTACATAGACACCATGTTGATCTTGCACTCATACAGGAGACACATCTCCCTCCCCAGAGCAAGATGCTTGATACTACAGGCGTTAGGGGTAACTATCTCGCAGCTGGATTCACCACACACTCTAGGGGAGTCCTCATATGGGTAAATCCGCACTCGCAATTGCGGCTGTCCCTAATAGTCACGGACCCTGAGGGACGTTTCTTGATTGCACGGTGCTTAGGTAAGGGTCTGGACCTGGTAGTGGTTAATGTTTATGGGCCCAACTACGACCACCCCGAGTTCTACGCAGGTTTATCAACGCGTTGCAGGCCCTATGAGACCTCCAGGATGTTATGGGGGTGGACTTTAACTTTGTCTACGACCCTGATAAGGATAGATCGCGGGGGCCGACTCGTCGCCCGGCAGCGGCGGCCCTCCTTATGCAGGCGGAAATGCTGAAACTAGACCTGGTTGATGTTTGGAGCAATAGGCACCCCACACGGGGAGGGTTCACACACTACTCGGCATACCATGATATACATACGCGCCTAGATCACTTCCTTGCCTCACAAACGATAATTGCAGGTGTAAGTAGATGCGAGGTGCTGCACCGTGCACTTTTGGACCATTCTCCCCTACTGTTGACATTGACGGTCCCGACGAAAAGAATTCCCCCGTTCACTTGGAGATTCCCTCCCTACTCACTTCTCGATGAGGAGTTTAGGGGTGGCATTGCGGAGGACATTGACGCTTTCTTTGATACGAACCTAGGCTCTGTGGATAGCTTCCTGACTCTGTGGGATGCGTTTAAGGCGTATATCAGAGGGATGGCCATGGCCAAACACTCCGGTGTACTCAAAGCCATTAGACAATGGTTGCGGACACTCGAAACCCAATTGAGAGATCTAGAGGAGAAGCAAGGTGGATACCATGCTTCGGAAACTGCGGAACATCTTAAGGCACTGCTAACGGAATATCAAGAGGAGGCCGACAGAGAGGTTCAGCATATGGGCAAGTACGCCACAGCTAGGGTGTACGGGGAGGGGGACAGACCCGGCTCAGTCCTAGCTCGAATTATGCGACAGGAGAGGAAGCCATTGATAATAGACAAACTGATTTCACCCACTGGGGATTCCCTCACGGACGAAACGGAGATAATTATAACGCTTAAGAATTATTATTCGGATCTCTATCAGTCCAAATCCTCTCACATGGAAGAGGAGATAGAGGATTATCTTAGTTACATTAGGATGCCATTCCTTCCGGACTCGATGAGAGAGTTCCTGACAGCTCCGGTTCAGGAGGATGAGATAAGGGAAGCTCTAGGGGGGATGAGAGCCCCCGGAATTGATGGTCTTACTGTGGGCTTCTACAAGACTTTTCTCGACAAACTCATGCCCCATCTGATCACCCTTTTCGATGAGATCTGCGCAGACGGGTCGATGTCTCCCACTATGAGCGAGGCCCTGCTGATAACGATATTGAAGCTCGGCAAGCCCCCTGCAGTTTGTGGCTCGTATCGGCCACTGTCACTACTGAATGTGGATACCAAACTGTATGCCAAAGTGCTCGCCACTCGTTTGGCGCTCCTTGTCCCTGATCTCGTGGCGCCGGAGCAGGCAGGTTTTGTCCCAGAAAGGAATCTGACTTATAACATCAGGACAGTGCTGGGCGCAATGCAGCATGTTAGGCAAGAGAACAAGGCTATAGCCATATTTCTTGATATGGAAAAAGCATTCGATTCAGTAGAATGGCCATTCATGTTAAGAGTGCTGCGAAAACTAGGGCTGGGTGAACCCTTCCTACAAATGCTGGGAGCACTGTACTATAAGCCAACGGCTAGATTGCGAATAGGAAACTCTGTTACTGACCCTTTCGAAATTAGCAGGGGGATGAGACAGGGATGCCCTCTTTCTCCCTTATTGTATGCTTTAGTGGCTGAACCCCTAGCCTGCGCGATCAGGGAGTACCATGCCGCAGAGGGCATCAATTTTCCGACATATAAGATTGGCATATCCACATACGCGGATGACACTCTGCTATACGTCCGCGAACCGGAGACGAATCTCCAATCAGTGCTCAGAGAGGTTGTGCGGTTTGGGGCGCTATCAGGTCTTAAAGTCAATTGTAACAAATCTGTAGCGTTCCCGTTAACCCTAGTCACCACACCTTTTGAGATGGACTACCCCCTCCAGTGGTCCTCTGACCCGGTCCGGTACCTGGGGATACGGTTGTATATGGACCCTGAAACCTTGATTCGGGAAAACTATGGAACCACTTTCTCCAGACTGCTGGATGATATAGAGAAATGGTGCAAACTCCCCCTGTCCCTGATGGGCAGGATCTCTATTATGAAAATTGTGGTGCTGCCTAGGTTTCTGCTCTTGTTCGCCAACATCCCAGTCGTCCTCTCTAAGGCCTTTTTCAAACAGCTGACTTAGGCGCTCACTCGACTAGCGTGGGGGGGAAACACCCCAGAATACAGTGGCAGACCTTGACATTACCTTATGAAATGGGAGGCCTGGGCGCCCCTGACATGGAGAGGTATTACAGAGTGGCGCAGGCGGCTCACCTTCACACCTGGATACACGGATCACCGCAGATCCCACACGTCATTCTTGAGCGCCTCTTCGCAGACCCGCTGCCGGGCACAGTATTCCTGCCGGTAGACCGAAGTATTGGCAGACTGGACTCCATTAAAACCACGAACCATGCATGGCATGAGTTGGCACGAGCGCAGGGCTGCGACCTTCTGTACTCCCCGTTCCTGAGGGTTGAGTGGGCGGTGTGGATCCCCTTGCTGAGGGAGAAGGGAGTCACAAGAACATTGCAGAGTTTGGGATTGTCCAAACTTGAGGACCTCTTTGTGGATGGAGTGCTGAAGACATGGGAGCAATTGTCCCCACCGCAGACAGACGTCTCGCTCCTATCACGATTTCAATATCACAGGGTTCGGGGGGCATTGCGGGAACTCCTGGGACCGGACCTGCAGGAACCAACTGAGGTACCGGAACTTACTTACGTGATTAAAACAGTCTCTTCTCGTAAGCTGGTGACTAACCTAAACAAATTGGGATCCCGCCACAAACAGCCCCAGCCATCCAAAGCTAGAACAGAGTGGCAGCGTGATCTTCAACTACAGATAGAGGATGACATGTGGAGGTACTGTTGCCTCAGCACAAAGAGGCTATCATTGAATGGGCGACATCGGCTGGTTCATTTCAAATTCCTACAGCGCGTCTACTATACCACGGAGAGGCTGCACAGATACGGTTTGCGGCAATCCCCGGAATGTGAACGCTGCCACACAGTGACAGCTGATTTCCTCCACATGGCCTGGGCCTGTCTGGGCATCAGTAAATTCTGGGGGGAAGTGTTCGCGGAACTGTGCTTAATTCTAGAGGCGGAGATCGTGGCTGATCCGGCGCTGGCACTGTTGGGTTACTCGAAGCCCCTGCCGGTTGCATGGAGACGGCTGGTAGATATGGCCTTGTTAATAGCCAGAAGAGTTGTGGCCGCTTGCTGGATGAGAGGCCCATTACCAACTAAGAAAAGATGGGCAAAGGACATGTTGTACTTCTGCACACAGTCTGAGGTATATAGCGAATTGCTCCCTCCCATGAGCCGGCCCAAAAACTTCTGGACATTGTATAAGTCATACATCAGCGGTACTGGGGAGGAGGAGGACATAGAGCAGGGTGGGGATGTTGACGAGCGTAGCATACATGAGGAACCAGGGTAGGGGCCTTTATGGGGGTGCGAGGTTAGTGCATAAGTGGGGTACTCAGGGGGGTGTGGTAGGGTCATGGCGAGTAGAGGGACACTGGGGTGCAGTCCGCATGCAGGGGATATGTGTGGTGCGTAGCCCATGGGCCACACTGGAGAGCTCGGCCTGCCTCGTGAGGACCGCAGGACGTTAGGCGGCTCTCAAGTTCCGCCTTTCTTATTCGAGTAACACCGTGTTCAATCAAGTATTAGCTGTGTTGCAACCTGGGCAAGAGCACTGATGGCGATATGAGGGTGGGGGGGTAGTTGGGGTAGAAGTTAGTTAGCCCTTCTCTTTTCATTTTCTTATTATGATGCTGGGTTGTGTCTTGCCTGCTTGCCCCTGGGTTGGTAATGTCACCGTCCTACACACAGCCAGTGGTGTGTCGACACGAGCTCTGAAAGGTATGCACGATGATGCTATCTGACCACTTCTAGATTTGTAATGCTCTATTCTTTCATTGTACGCCGCCGAGCCTCCGGGATGTCGGCTCTCAGGCTGTGTCAAATATATAATGTGTACGAGATATGTTCTTTCTAGACATTGCCTGCCACCCCCCTGGGGCTGCAGGCGACTAACTCTGTAATAGAATTTTGACTGTGAATAAAGGTTAAAATTTAAAGAAAAAAAAAGACTGGAGAAAGAGTTTAGGGAGGGAAGAAATAAACTAATCCTCCAAGGAAAGAATTTGTACGAAGAAAGAGAAATAGTACCACAGGAGATCTTAGAAGAAGCATTGTGACTGTAACCCAGGGTGGTCAATTGGGTTGCAATTTGATGGTAAACAATAGCGGAATACACTACGGATCACCACGGGTGGAAACCAAGGTAGAGAGATATTCCAGGAAGTGCGGAAGTCGCACTAGTAGTGACAAGAATACAGAGAGCAGGGAAGACTGCATATCGGTTAGTGAGATATGAACCACATTAAGGGAGAAATCAGTAAAGGACATGGTAGGACCTCAGGGGCCTAAGGAAGGGGAGGCTAGATGCAGCATATCCCCGATGTGCTATCTCTCAAGAGAGATGGGAATAAAGTTTGTAGTAAAGGGGACTGTTAGCTCAATAACAGTGTGTTGTCAAGAAATGTTAAGAAAAGAGAGAGCCTTTCAAACATTGGTGGGAGAGTGGGGTCCAGATTGTTCTATCTAAGATGAGTGAAGGACCTATTTTTGGTTACTTCTCATCAAAGTACAATATTGTACCGTCAAGGAGTGAAGGAATCTCATAATCGAAGTTAACAGTAGGGATAATGTGAGAAAAGTATTCGAGGAAATAATTATAGTTGTACCTATTCATGCCACATGGCCTGACAAGGTCATCTTCATTTGAATCAGAAAAGGCTAAAGGACCAGGCAGTAACTTGGGCACATTAAGGCTTAAGGGGAAAGAGGAGGAGAAGGATGACAATGGACAGAAGCAGGTAGAATAAGGAATATTAGAACTGGTATTCAAATTGTACTCAGGCAAGTGCACTGGGAAGAGACTTGGGGCCAGAGGTAGGTAAAATAGATTTACCGATTCTTAATTACCGAAAATTACCGAATTTTTCCGATTCGGTAATTAAGAATCGGTAAATCTGAGGGGTGGATATGTAGGTGTTCCAGATGTGCTGGAATAACAAATCGGAAAAATTTGGTATTTACCGATTCGGTAAATACCGAATCGGTAATGCCCATTCAATCCTATGGGCTTTGAAGCCCATAGGAATGAATGGGCATTACCGATTCGGTATTTACAGAATCGGTAAATACTGATTTTCACAAGGGTGCAGGGGGTGTCACTTTGACACCCTCTGGCACCCCCAAAACAGGCTTGGGTGCCATGTGGCAGGCATACATGCCCTAAGGGCAGGTCTGCCTGTCACATAGCATAGGTGTGCATGCACACCGGACTCGGTATTTTACCATCAAATTGGATTTGATGGTAAAATACCAATTCGGTAAGGCCTCTGGGACTCAGAAGAGTCCCACCTACATCTGGGGGCCTCAGATTCGGTAAATTTACCGAATTTTTATTTTACCGATTCGGTAAAATTACCGAATCGGTAATTTTACCGAATCGGTAAAAAAATGCCCCCTACATACCTGTCACCCATTTACCGATCGGTAACGGCCACAATCGGCCGTTACTGGTCAGTAAATGGCCTGAAACGGCCACCTACATCTGGCCCTTGGAGGGGTGCAGATTTGGTAAAGTTTTGTTACTCATATCTCCTCTCGATATGACCTAAGTTTCTTGAGACTGAAATTTTACATCTTGTGTAGATA
Organism: Lissotriton vulgaris; assembly: GCF_964263255.1. Classification (NCBI taxonomy): domain Eukaryota; kingdom Metazoa; phylum Chordata; class Amphibia; order Caudata; family Salamandridae; genus Lissotriton; species Lissotriton vulgaris. The sequence goes on from NC_141696.1 coordinate 1,043,625,004, forward strand.
CCCTAATGTGTTGTTCTGTTATGGGGTAGGAGATGTGTTGTATTTACATAAATGTAATGTTGGTACATTCCATTTTTCCCCCTCTGTTCTGCCCCAGTTGGGCTGACCCATTTGTGCAGTCAACATTCCAAGGCGCACTCCTGACTAGTACCTGACTGGCAGGGTTATGGATGTCGTTGTATTCTGACTTGAATAAAGTAATTGAACATATGGTTGTGTGGTCACCTATTACACATGGCTTGGTAATTGTCACTCTAGGGGGCATTTTATCAAGATGTGCGTTAAAAAACGCACATCGCCCATTTCCCATATCGCCCGATTTTAACGCCGTGATTGCGCGTAATTATTAAAGCGCAACACTTAGGCGATATTAAATCAGGCGATAGTCGGCAATAGTGAACATTAGCATGTGAAAACAAGCGTTGTTGTCACGCGCTAATGAGTTTCTTAATAATATGGGGGGGTGGATTCAGCTTTATGATCCACACCTCCATGTTGTCAATGCCTAACACCTGATCAAAACACAACAGGTGATGGACAGAATGCAGAACAATGTCATACATTCACCCCAGTACAGAGATCTGGGCCTAAATCCATTGTTTTTTTGCTCACCATGCCATTCCAGTTTGAACCCAGCCATATGCAAATCAGTCTTGACCCTGTGCCCCATGGGAACAGTCCAGCCCAAACTGCCAAGCCAGGTCCTCCCTGGACTGGAAACAAGCATCCAAGGGCCGGTTTCGGGATTCCAGCCCTCATCAGCCTGGATAGCTTGATTCCAGTGGCATGGAGAGCACGGGACCCACGTCTGAGCATACCTGTCTCACTCAGGGTGACAAATGCAAAAAACAACAGGTGATGGACAGATTGCAGAACAATTTCATACATTCACCCCAGTACAGAGATCTGGGCCTAAATCCATCGTTTTTTTGCTCACCATGCCATTCCAGTTTTAACCCAGCCATATGCAAATCAGTCTTAACCCTGTGCCCCATGGGAACAGTCCAGCCCGAACTGCCAAGCCAGGTCCTCCCTGGACTGGAAACAAGCATCCAAGGACCGGTTTCGGGCTTTCAGCCCTCATCAGCCTGGATAGCTTGATTCCAGTGGCATGGAGAGCACGGGACTCACGTCTGAGCATACCCATCTCACTCAGGGTGACAAATGCAAAAAACAACAGGTGATGGACAGAATGCAGAACAATGTCATACATTCACCCCGGTACAGAGATCTGGACCTAAATCAATCGTTTTTTTGCTCACCATGCCATTCCAGTTTGAACCCAGCCATATGCAAATCAGTCTTGACCCTGTGCCCCATGGGAACAGTCCAGCTCGAACTGCCAAGCCAGGTGAGGTTTTGTAAATTACGAATTTGTTCGTACTCAGCCTCTATTTTGAGATCGCCGCCATTTTGTGTTGCCCTCACTCAGGCAGCTTGGCGAACGCGATGTTTTTTCGTTTCTGCTTTGTGTGTCAGGTGGCTTCCTCGCCTATGTTTACTAACGAGTGTCAGGGTCTGGCCGAGTACACTAATTCTTGTCTGAGCTGATTAATCCCCGTCCGGACTACATGTCATTTCACACCATTGTTTCCTTTAAGTTATCTTACCTGCTGTCCTCCGCTACACGTCTCATGCATTCTCCTGTTTCTCGACTGTCCTACTACGATACACAGCTGTGTTTTTTCTCTGCTAGTAAACTGAATTGTGTGGATTCACTTGAGATTTGCTTAAGGGGTCGAGTGACAAACATACTAGGGAACTTGAGTTGTTTTGGACTTAAAAGTATTGTCTATAACGTTTGCCTATAGCTCATGCTCGTGTGTTATTGCATTTTTGCATTATGTTGTATGATATATAAACCTGTGCGCCACGGAGTTAAGTGGCAGTCTCTTTTGAACCTTGTTGTATTGATGACTTCTAAGACCACTGTACTAGCTGCAGCTAATAAATACCATCTTTTACGCCATACGAAGAGTCCGTGTCTCTGTTTTGACAAGGCAGGTGAATCCTGGGGATTTAGGCGTACCCTGCGCCACCGGGCCTCAAGGCTGTGGTTCTCCAACTGGCGCCCACGTGGGGCGACTTCAGCGGTAGCGGTTGAGCCTGAGGGTCGTGAGGAGCCCCGCAGGAAAACTCCGGAGGAAGCGCACCACGTAATCGACCCCTGCATGTCGGAAGTGGACCGAAGGTCTTTGACGGCACGGCTACTCCTCTCCGACGGCTGCTGACGACTGCTGCCCTGACTGTCACCCTGCCTTGGACCCTTCTGAAGTTTTGGTAGAGTGAGACAATAGACGGACCTTCGCTGGCGCAGAACGACTTTTAGTTCAGTATTTTGTGGTTTGCTCCCACAGACCTTTGTTTTGTTTTTATTCCCTTTGTTGTTTGTGATCAGTCTAGAGAAGTGACGTTGCCTGGGGTGAGTAAGTTCAAAAAATGTTGTTGTTTGGGTTGTACAAGGGATTCCCAGTTGGAGGAGTCATGTCCGATTCCTCCGGTTGGAACTCCGACTTATGAGCTCTATTCGAAACATGGTATTGGTCCCATTACCTTTAACCAGACATGGGTCCGATATACGAAAAATAGTGGAGTATTGAGTTGGCCACAGAATGGAAGCTTCGGTCCCGCTATATTGGATAATCTGGAAACAATCCTGTTCAGAAGAAAAGCCCGGCCGGCTATGTTTGACTCCTTTCGCCTCTGTCGTAAAAAAGCCAAACAGAAAGAAATTAAACAAGCGAAAAAGGATAAGAAAGCGCAAGACATGTCAGTCCTTCAGGCTGCCCAGCAGTTTAAAGATAACGAAGTAGATGATGCGAAAGAGACATCGGAGAGACAACATCGTATGGCGATAGATAGATGCTATCCGATGTTGCCTACTTCCTCTTCAGATAAAAGTTAAGAATTAGAAGAAGATCCCCTAATGACTTGCTTATTGAATTCACCTCAGCCCTATGTTCAGAATGCGACTGCACCTCCGTTACCCCCTCCTGTTGCTCAACAAGTGGTTGCTCAATTACCAATTGTCCCACGACCAGCTCACCCCCTAATGCTTCCTTGTCTACTTCTGCTTTGCCTTCACAGCTTGTACATCAGCCCCCGCCTTCTCCCGCTCCTATTCTTCAACATGTTACGCCTCAGTCTCCATTGCCTTCTGCATCTGTAATACCTCCTATTCTTTCGAGGGATTCCCCTGTTTCACAGAGGAGGATAGCAGATGCTGTTACAAATTTCTTTTCTTCTTTTGTTAGGTCCCTGAAAAAGACTCCGGCTTTTTCTAGACGACAATCTCGTTGTCAGCTCTGGGTTCTCTCGCTCGCAAATGGATTGAGCATGGGCCAGAATATACCACAGATGATATTATGAGTTGTTTTCATCAATGGGGGGAGCCCACGCAGAGATATGTTTTCAATATTATGTGTCAAACTCTTATCAGAGGTTGGGAGGATATGGAGTTAGATACAGTCCCTTCGGACCTCCTGAAATTACAGGGTGATTTTGATAAAGGTTTTATTGTAGGACACCGAGTTGAGGAAGCGGTAACTAGACTCATTGCGTTTCGAACAATGTTTTTATCTCTGTCCTTTTCTGAGGTTGATTCCGGTAACAAAAAGGGTAGTAAGACTTATCCCATGCGTGAAGTCCCTCCAGTATGGAGAGACGCGGTGGTTGGTCCACCTGCTGTCCCTGCTCATTTCCAAGCTATATGGGTCCACGAACCCTGGAAGAGGTCTGAAGTACTGGTGCTTAAACAAACTCTTCCCAATCCCCATAAAATCCTGCAGGATATTACAAAGAATTGTCCCAAACAGTTGATGCTTGTATTATGAATTTAGCCGACATTGATATGTTATTTGGGAATGTTGTTCAGCAAGGTATATGGGCGCGGATTCGTAGGGAAGATCATTTGGCCGAATTAGGTGGTGATTGGGCTGGCGGATGCGAATCAGGTGGGTGGTGCAAAACCCGACGATTTGATTACGGCTCTTCCAGGTAGAATAATTGAGTTAATGAAGACAATGATGCCGGCGGTACGAGTGAATTGGGATAAGTTGGCCGCATGTAAGCAGAAGAAAGATGAAAGTGTTTCGGATTTTTTCACTCGTTTCGAAGAAAAATTTATAGACCACAGCGGTCAGGATTTGAGTGTAGAGGGTGGCCAGCGATTGTTTGTGTACAAGTTCGTATGTAATTTACTCCCCGAATTATCGAATAAACTGAAGAGTTCTGAAAGTGCATCGGCTGTCTCTTCTCCTGCCAAAATATTGGCTACTGCACAGTATTATGAGAATAGGGATAAGGTGGAGAAAGAGAAGCAAGAGAAGAAAAATAAGGATTTGAAAACTAAAGTTCTTTTACAGCAGGCGTATCCGCCTCGCTCGAATCAGCATCAGCAAAACACTCAGTTTCAGCAGCCTCCACAGTTTCAGAGACTGTTGCAAAAACCTGAGTATTTTACGCCGAGACCTTCATTAGGTCATAATCAATGTGCATATTGTAGGGGGGAAGGACATTTTAAAAGTAATTGCCAGTCCTATTACAGCGTAATAATGGGATTATTATTTTATCAATTTATAGGGCGCAACAGCTCGAGGTCATGGTAATTTTCAGACAGGATCTAGGGAAAGAGGACGAGGTACTCCCTCTCAGGAGCAGCGTTCTCGTGTCCCATCTACATCGAGTTACTTTGACCAGCAGGCAGTTCCGTCTATGCAGTATTACAACAATGATTATTATGTTGAAGAAAAGGCTGACAATTTTCAGACCGAATAGGACAGCCAAGGACGAAGTAAGGGAGTTGTGTTGATTCCAGTAGATCAAGATGGACCATATGTCACTATTAATACAATGGGTGTCTCAGAACCATTTCTTTTGAATACTGGTGCGATGAGAAGTTCGATTATTCATTCTAAACTCCCTGGGGCCCCTTTATCTGGCTTAATAAACACTTCTGTGGGATTTTCTGGTGCCCCAGTTTGTAATCCGGTTTCTTGCCCCCTGCCTGTTTCGATTGGTCCTTATGATTTAGAAGCTCCACTGATTTTAACAACTGGTTGTAATGAGAACTTATTGGGTTTAGATTTGCTAAAAAGATTGCATGCAACATTGTTTTGTTCCCCTTCTGGTGTGCATCTCCCTTTGGGAAAAAGATTAATGTTCCCTATGTATTTATCTCGGGACAAGTTTCCACCTGAGTTATGTTCTCTCCCAGAAAGTCTTTGGGCCAACGGCCCGAATGACGTGGGTCGTCTTGCGATCCCACCGTATGTCGTCACAGTTAAGGATAATGTTCGAATGCCACGCATTCATCAATATCGTATCTCTAGTGATGGAGAGAGAGCCTTATTGGCCATTGTTGAGGGTTAAACCTCTCTACGAATTAATAAAACCTGATTTTAAACCAATAAATTGGACTCAGAAACACACAGAAATTTTGAGATCATTGCAAACAGACATGTTAGCTAAAACAAAATTACAAACTCGCGACAACACACGCAACCTTGTAATCCGAGTCATCCCAGGATGATGCGGATTCACTTACCTGACCTCTAATGAGGAAGAAACTGTATCAATAGCATACAAATCACATTTGTACACAGAAGCTGAAAAAACATTCGGCCTTACAGAAAATACTGTAAATGCGGTTCAGACTGCTGTAGCAAAAGAAAGAGCCCAAGCCCAAGGCAAAAGAATAACTGTTTTTACAGCAGAATCAGCCTTTGAGGCGTTATCCACCCCAGTTAATCTAAAAACGGTGGCACTAGATCCAAAATGGATACAGTGGGAAAATTCTCTTGCTGCAGAAGACGTGACATACTATTTTGGCCCGAACATGAAAAAACTGAATGATTTGAAATATGAAGAAGAATATCCTCTGCCAATGGAAATTCTGCCTCTAAACAGTACTCTTGTATAATCTATACGGACAGATTGGATGTGGATAATAAATCCTACAATGCAGCATGCGCGATTGTTAAAGGTCGCTGGCGCTGTGGTAAATTCAGACCAAAAATAACAAAAACTGAATCACTGAGAAATTGTTCGGCTCAGCGAGCTGAAATCAGATCTTTAAAGATGGCGCTTGAAAATGAATTCCCGACACTAATAGTGTGCGATTCGCAACTCTGCGTCAAATCTTACAATAATGACTTGCAGAATTGGGTTCAAAATGATTACAAAGATGACACAGGTGCCACAATAAAGCATAAGAAGCTTTGGGAACAAGTAGTTCTTTTACAAAAAGAACTACAAAAGACTCACATGATACACACATTGAGTCATCAACGTGATGACGTTCACGTTGCAGGGAATTCATTGGCTAATACAGCCACAGCGGAAGCAACTCAACCGCCTTCCGTAGCCACAAAAAAGCGTTCAGAAAAATACATAGACGGGAAAACCATGCTGGCGGTAAAAACGTCTTCAAAAAGCGACTGTGCAGCACTATCCGTGAACTATCCACTCAATTATACATACGTAATCGACGCAAACTCCGTTCCTTTTGCTCGAATCCCTGGAGTGGGGGATAGAGTAATTCCAAACACGAACAGGAGAGTCTTATTAATTGCAGACGCACACATGGGTGAAGGTCCGAGGCACAAACAGATCAAGGAATCTCTGAAAGAATTACAATCAGAATACTGGTGGCCGGGGATGAGCCTGCAACAGTATAAATTTGCAAAAGAGCTGTCCAAACTGCAACAGAGATCGCAGTAACGAGCCAACCGGAGTATTGCCATGGCCATTTCTGTAGTTAGCATAAGGCTATATATACGTAAAATCCAGCGTCCCATTAATTTCTTTTAAGACTAAATTCACTTAAAAATACAGACCCCAGCGCTCGGCTGACGCCAGAACTGTTATAAAAGATTTGCGAGTCTTTATCGGCACATACACAATTGGCATGCTACATTCTGATCAGGGTCCTGCTTTTAGCTCTCGAGCTTATAAGGAGACCATGACCAGCATGGGCATTGCGTTGCGGTACTCTTGTCCCTTCCATCCTGAGGGAAATGGGATTGTGGAAAGAAAAAACCGAGACATAAAGCAATCTATAATGGCAAAGGTCATTAGGTTCGGGTGATGGGTGGGTCCAACATTTAACAAGTGTCCAACGTAGTCTTAACAATCTGCCAAAGAAATTCTCTAAAAGGTTTCAGCCCGTACGAACTATTGTTCGGAACTAGAATGTATATTCAGGATTTAGATAATCAAACTTCAGTGGTAGAAGAAAAGAAAAAATGCTTTGACATCAAAGATCGTTTGGCTGTTTTACAGGACTTAAATGAAACAAGAAAAGCCCTGAGCAACATAAAGTTAAAACAACAGCCAACAACCACTGAAGATACACCACCTGTCCCAGCAAGACCTGTCTGAATTTCAAAGATTGGGGATCTGGTCAGAGAGAAGATCGCGGTGAAGAAGGAATTTGGGCCTTCTTACAGAAAAGCAGTACCTGTCTTAGCAGTCAGCGGAACAAGATTAGTTGTACTACCGCCCCTTGCTGGTAAAAAGGAGAACCGAGTTGTATCAATCGACCTGGTAAAACCACAATCATGTGGCCAATAATAAGTAGTAGGCCCAGTGGACTCCCAAGAAATAGCAGAATACCAAAACTTGCTACAATCCAAGAGGTTCAAACTAAGAGACTAATCACATTTGATAAACCTGCAGTGAATAAAAAAGGACTATGCAACAATGCCATGGAACTTGTGCCTCTTGAAACCCAAATTGAAACAGTTCGTCAAGAAACACCGGTCTACAACGATGTAGCCTCAGACTATGCTAATGAAAGAAAAATGGTAAAAGCGATTCCAACAATTGACAGAACTGCATCTGGCTACTTCATCAATTTCGATAACTTTTCTGAAGATCAAAGCGAACCTGAAGAAACGCCAGCAACAAAAACTTTCAAAGCAAAAGAACTCTTTCACCAACTCAAAGAAACCTATCTGATTTCTCCATGGATTGAATTTTGGATTGTGTTAGGTGTACTTTTCCTCCTGCTTTGGCTCATCATGGTACTTTGTTTGGGAAAATTCATTGAGGAAAAATACAGTACAATGGACACAGCAAGTCAGAACATCAACTTGGTCTTAAAGCCACACAAGTGATCTCACATCGAGAAAAGAGAACTATCATCAGTGAATGTCACAGCCATTCCAATACCTGGTGAGGTAGCCTGGGACAAAACAGATTACGAAATCTATGGCCCGGTTGAACTCTTGAAATATCCACATCAATTCAAGGTTTCATTAAGTGACTTTGTAAAACCAAGTACATTCTCTGATGATTAGGAATTTGAAAGCTTAAATAATATGATGTCAGATGTAGTAATGTCAGCAAAATTTACAGAACTTGATTATTTACAGGGTTCAACGAACTATGTACAAATGTACTGCTATAACCACTATGCACATCACTATTTGCATAAATCTGCACAATATAGAAATGTTTTTAAGTATAATCAATGGGAACATTGTGCAACTCCACCTAAAAGCAGTTCGAAAACATTTTATGAGAAATTCCCATACTTCTCAGGGTTTAACACAAGTGATGCAGAAACATTTTATTATAAACTGTTAGATAAAACAGGGATAAAAACTATGTTGACAAATACTGAATTGATTTATTCGGAAACATTTTATGAAACAATGATTACATTTGGTTTTGATTTCTGGAAAAACAACATTGAAACAAAAACCATCTGGGGTACAAAAGAATGGCAGGTCCAAGGTTTAGAAGCATTATTTCGCGCCTGCATGATCCCCGGACAAATAATGTTCTTGAATGACACCATTCAACAGACTACTTGTCTTGGCCTAGCTAAGAATAAAGACCTAAACAAACCGTCGATTCCAAAGCCAATACCTGATAATACGACCACAGATATTGAGATAGACGTATCCCAAACTTTACACCAAAACAGAACACATCCTGATTGGAAAAAGTGGTTAATCTGGCTAACAGACACAAATAACTGTCAAGATAGATTCCTGAACAAAATACAGGGGTTAAAAATGACCAGACTAGACCCTAGATACTCCCAGAGACAACATCCAGGGATAGTAACAACATACAGAGTAGGGAAACTATGCCTTGAATGGCTACAGACATCCACACTGGCATAAATTAAGAAACACTTGACTTTACTTAAAGACGGTGCTGACTTGCGCGATTTCATAATGGGACCACGCAAACAGCGTCAACAACGTTTCATAGCGGCCAGTATATACGCTGCGTACAACGAAGCTTGGAAAGTAACTCAAATTGAGACAGCGGAGAAAATACGAGAAATTGATTGTATTAATTTGGAAAAATCGCTTTCTGTTGTGGACAATGGGTTAATGACTCCGTCCTCCAGAATATATTCACTGGACAGTATTGTATCATCTGCTATCGATATAATAGATCAGGACTTACTAATGTTACAACACGGTCAGTCCCAATTACGTTCTATTGTACAGCTAGGCTGGACGTTGCAAAATCTGCGTTCAGGCAACGTGCCATGGCGTCTGATAAACATTACGTCATTATTCTCTATCTTTAACCTTACTGATAAACAAATCAGTTTGGCACAAAAAGGGGCAGACTATACGATTCTGAGCATTGAAAAACTTGAGAGATTACCATTGACAATGTCAGAAAGACCTGTCATTGAATGGATAATACACAGAATAATCACAATTCCGATAACAACTTTCCAATTTAAAAATTGCCAAGAGTATATACCAGCAGGCCAGTATGAAAGGTTGGGTAAAGGGTACATTAGGTCATCATGGAAATTACCTTATACACACACATGTTATAGTGACAAGAAGCAGAATGTATTTCTTAGTGGTAATAATTGTAAACGATCACTAAGCGGTATACTTCTGTGCCAAGGCATTAATTTGCATGGGGCCTGTGAGGGGACTTCAAATAACATTTCATGCCACCAGCACGGCACACCTGCAACACAGATGGAGCCATTCTTTAGACAACTTTCTAACGGGAGTAACTTTCAAATGACGGATCACAGCTGTTGTGGCATGGTGCCAGGGAAAGCATATCTCGGAAAGCGTTAGTTCCATGGTCACTTGCTGTATGCAAGTATTGTATCCAAACGGCCCTCCTGATACAGAGGTGACGATTTGGCCTTCTTTGAATATCTCTTCTATACGAATTGATACTTTAAGCAGAATGAAGTCTGTTCTTTTACAGACAACGTGCCTTTAACGTCATCAAAAGAAATGTATGATCTTCAAGTTGCAAGGACAACAGCAGAGATACATACACTTTTATCAACTAATTGCCCCGTGCATTTCGTAGAAATGCTAAGCCTAATTCTAAATATGTCATATACCAGTGGCATCGCACATGTATTTAAGACAATTTTTTCGGGACTGTTAACACCCTTCAAAGCAGTTCTGGGCATCTTTTTCAATTTTGTCCATTCTGTCTTTGGCGGCCTACCACTACTTTTGGGACTCGTGGCAGGAATTTTATTTTTGACTCTTCTGCTCCAATATGGCAAGCCAAACCGCGGACAAGACTCCAGCAACAATGGAAGAAACGATACGCTATAGGGACCGCATAACTAAAGTCCTTGGATTAGCCAGGCTAAGAGATCTGAATATGACCTAGTTTCTTTCATTCAGACCTATATGGCAGAACTGCATCTTACCTGTGCTTCGATGTATGCTATGCGGAGAAGAATGCGTGTTGGACATCTGTCTTACACTACAATCAGCAGTACCAATGGATATCGATACTTTGCTAAGTCCTGTAACGGCTCATGCATCGTGTTGTCCCCAGCGGTTACCAATCCTGATGACGGCATTCGTTGAAACTTCACCACTACGATTAGGTGGTGGCAGTGAAGTACGAGATGAGAGCAACATCACCAAGGTACGACCTTCTGTGAGCATTGCTGATCCTAACATCGATGATAGCAATCATTCTCACGACTGCCCCGTTACAGTATTTTCAACCATGGTCGAACTTTCACCTGAAGCAGTAGACTGTTTTTTTTGCACATCTGTCTGAAGTAATGTTCTCCCCTGAACAGAAAGAATAACTTTTTAAGCAAACCGGCACACAGCGTTCCCCTGAACTCTGAATTCGGCCTTCGGCTTTGATAAACAAAAGCTACTGAAAACATTTGGAACTATTTTCTCCCCTGAAACGAAATTATTTTTTTTCAAAATTCCAAAATATTTACCCTTTTTTTCTGGCACATGTACTCTGCTTAAAGTAGAACTATTCTTAAAGAACAGAGCTTCTATTTTTAGTAATTCTAGAGACAAAATATTACCTCAGCCTCTAGCACACTTATAAGCAATTGCATTTATATGTGATGAAATAGTCTCGACCTTCTTTTCTGTATTAAGAGACATTTCATGTGTAATTTTCGCAAATCGTTCAGCTAAATATATATGCATCCTTTTTTTACTGAATGATTACACTGCTTGATAAACGTACAGTTCCAATAATCTTTCGTGTATTTCGCATACACCATTTCAAATGCAAAAATGTATTTTGGGGTGGGTTGGAATACACATGCACCTTTACATGTTTACTATTGCTTAGTTTTAGTAATGATGGACATTAGATCGTGGAGTGGGTATTGTGTTTTTATCTAGAAATCTGAATCAATATTGCTATTTTATGCCCTTGTACGGATATAATCAATAATATCCATATAATGGCATAAGAATCATATCCATATTTTAGTAAATCACCCTTGCAGTCCACAGCAAAAGCCACTTCCTTTGATTCCTAGAAAGCACAACGAGTTCTTTCGACACACCAAACCTCCAGCAACCTGAGAAATCCCCATTTGCTTTGTTTTGATTTGTCATTGAACTCCTGCGAGCACTGTAAGAACGGCCAGTTCTTAGTGTCATCTTTATTGACGTCTTATGTCCAAACCTTACGTCAAACTCGGCACCTTTCAGGTATAAATATACCAACGTTGCCTTAAGCAAACACACGGTGGTGGTTTTGGAGCAGAGCAGCTATCTACTTGCCGAGAGCCCAGCTGATGCGAAAAAAAGCCCACGGACGCTGCCCTCCTCTTTGACGCACTGAGAAAGACGCTGTCTTTTCTCCTGCCGAGAAAATCCAGCCCTGGCGTTTCCAGCCTACCCTTGCGGGTGACTGGGATATCGAGTCCTGAAAGAGAGATACCAGACCTCCTACATTCTATTCCCAAGGTACAGTGCTGACTAAACCCTTAGAGAGAATTCTTGAGTCAGATTCTTGGCAAAACCAACTTAACTTAAACCGCTACTTACTTACTCCTTCCCACGTATTAGGCTTAGGTCAGGTACACCGGGGTAGGAGTATTTTAGAAGCACCAGTTGAGCACGTTAGCCAATGTATATATGTATGTATATATTTTATCCATTTTAAAGTGTCTTATGGCTAAGAAACCATACCAATGCTTTTACAGTATTATTTCATAATACTCCTTTTAATGTACGTACTTTACTTTATATTAAGTATTGCAATTGTGGCAATTCATTTCTCTTGCATGAGAGGGAAGACTGCTCAATAAATAATACCTTTTATTGAAAACGCCCGTCTCTCCCTTCTCTGCACTCTGGTGAAACTAAGAATGCACATTTGACTGGGGTGAAATAGCTGTCTATTGTTTTCACACGACTCTAGAGATTTACTCTTATTCTGAGGGAGCAAAGTTGTCATGTTATATGGTTGTCGCAAGCTGAATCCCTTGTTGTCTGAGCCAGGGAAGCTGATCTCTCCCTATTCATTCAAGAAAGTTTCCAGTGACCTCTGAGCTAGCTGGCGCCACCTAAACTAAGTTTAACATAGTCAGTAGAGACCTAGATGACCTCAGTCCTACGTCTACACTGCTGTTTATGTTATTCCAATGCGCAGAACCTATTGGGAAAATAGGAACTACACTACACAAGTATTTTGTTATTCAACCTACACTTTCGCGTGTGTTCCAGGAGGGAAAAACAAATCTTTTCTTAATCGCCATAAGCGCAGGGCACAGCGTTACTTGTTTGCTTACTGCCACACTCTCGGTCTCACTCTAGTACGGTCTCCAGCTCATGTATTCAAAAACCGCCTCCTGGTTAAAACCTACCTTTCTCTAGCGGATGGCTCCCAAACGGGTATTCTCTCATCGGGACCTGTGTATCTTGCGATCACTTCCTATCACTGGTAACGGAAGTCTTTTTGCACATTCAGCACCTCCCTCTGTGCTCAAGGGCTTACAGAAGAAGTAGTCCTAACACGTTTTTCAGCTAAAAGGTATGGGTGAATTCATACTGAAGGTCACCACAAATATTGGTTCAACATGGGCATAAAAACTATGCGTGCTTCTTCCCACAAACTGTCTTACAGATTGTAAATCTCTGACAGTTCATTCAATCCATCTATAGCCGTATTAAACTTGACAAGTAGCATTGCCTCCCGTCTTGTCAGTTTTAGTTCCAAATTGCCTCCGCGATTATCTTATTCCACCTTAGATATTACAGTCCATTGCAGATCTTGGACAGTGTGAGAGTTCAACCTCCAATGATTTACTAAGGGGGCTGTAAGAACATTTTGTGTATCCTTGACTTATGTTGCATGATCCTAACTCGAATCTCCTGATTTGTTTTTCCTATGTAGAACTTTCTGCATGGGCACCAAACCCCATAAACTACGTTTTTTGATTTGCAGTATGTGAAGGAAGCATGTTTCCAGTGAATTGCATTGTGGGTGAACAACGCCCCTTCTTTTGTTGAGTCACAGCAACCGCAATTTCCACATTTATGGTGGCCTGTTATCGGTGGTAAACCAACAAAATCTCTCATTGTACTCGTTCTCTGTTTTGGCATCGCTAGTTTAACAATTTGATATGAAATGCTCCTATCTTTTTTAAAAGCTAAAAGTGGGCCAAGTAGCAGTGACTGGTGTAAATTCTTAACTAAATGCCAATTTTGGCAAATCACCTTTTACAACAGATTAGAATTAGGGCAGAAAGTTGAGACACAGACAATTCTTTCAACTAGAGCTTTTTCTTTCCTTTCCAGTAATGTTTTTTATGGCGTCCACCACCCTCTTTAGTGTGTTCTCTTGAGCAGTTTTTTGGGGTAACCACGAACTAATAGGCGATCCATCAAATTGTTTTCATGTAGGATATATTCATCTTTAAACGTATAATTACGCCTAATTCCTAAAAATTGCACGAATGACAGATTTTCTTTTAGACTTCTCTGATGATTACTTGAGAAAAGCAATGCTTTGTTCCTATCTGTTGGCTTCTTAAAAAGTGTTGTCACAGTGGCCAAAATGGCGACCTGAGAGGACGTGTGTTTGGAAGGCTCCTCGTCCCCAACCCCCTTAACGGCCCCCTTACATAGCTCTTACCCCCCCCAATTCACCGCTAGCCCCAACTGCCCCCGAGGGGCACAGATCAGCTGCCTCGAGGTGACTGAAATCGCACCCGTGGCGTGCCTGTTGGCCCCTATCCGCGAGAGTGCCGGGTGCGGATCAGAGAGAGGCGACGTAACCTCGCCGAACGATCAGGGCCGGCCAGGACTGAACTGCTGGCTGGAGCGCACGGCTCGGTGGGGCCTCCCCGGCCCTCACAACGGCTGCCGCGGAGGAGAGGGCGAGCAGAAGCAGTGAATCACCGGCGAATCCCCGGCGGCGTGCCTGGAGCAGGCCCCGAGCGCGCCAACCGGAAGATTGAGGCCCCGGTCTGGGCCTACTCGGCGATCAACAAGCGAGGCCTCCAGCGGTGCAGAAAGCAGAGGGGGCAGCCCGCGGTGCCGCGGCAGGTGGACCCTGGCGGGGGCAAAGGTGAGAGGCGCGGCGCTTGACCACCGTGGGACGGGAGCTCGGGGGCACCTACTCGAGCCCCAGGCATGCGGCCTTACAAGGCCTAACAGGGGCAATCACTCAGTGCTCCACACAGCAGCGGTGCCCGAGAGGGGGTAAGGCAGCTGGTGGCTTTGGGGCTAAAACGGAGGGGCCGATCGGGCCATGACACACAAGGCCCTCAGCGCAGCGGCGTGAGCAGAATCCAGCCGACAGGAGCTATAAGCGCGGGGGGGTGTTAATCGAGCCCCCGGCGGGAGGCCTAGCGAGACGCACCACTGAGCGACTCTAGGGCTGAGGCGACATTGCGAAGTGCAGTGGGAGAAGCTTTGAGGTTCAAACACACAAGTCTGCACACAACTGCACCGGCCGCAGGGCCCAGGTGCAGAGTGGCTCACGTGGGGGGCGCCAACCGAGGGTCACGAGGACAGTCAAGAGAGGCCAAGGTGGGACACTCGAGGAGTGCGCGTGGTGTGGTGGAGTCAAGGAGCCAAGGGGGAGACCCCCACCTGGTCACTTCTGCATGTTCTGACCCGGAACCTGGGCTCGCTCACAGTAACAGCCCCAAGAGCGGCCCATCATGTCATCGTCGGGCTGTAGAGCAGGCCGCACCATCCCAGACATGTTGGCTAGGGGCACCTCGAAAACTGAAAAGAGCCCCGAAACGCGAAACCATCGGACCGTCCCAAGGAGCAAGGGGAGGGAGAAGCCCCATCACAAAAGTTTTTCTGGAGTCCCTATTTAACTCCCTTTGGGAGGATTTCCAAACTCTCAAGCAAGACATGGCAGGAGAATACAGGGAGTTGCGACGCGACGTTGACGTCCTCGGGGACCGCGTGGTGGCGATGGAAGACACCGAGCACGCTAGGAGCGAGGATGTTGAATTCTTGCAACAGGAAATCATCAAACTTCAGGACCAGCAGATGGATCTGCAGGCACACGCAGGGGACTTGGAGAACCGCTCCAGACGTAACAACATACGGGTCCGGGGCGTGCCGCCCAAATCTGTAGGGGACAGTGTCGCGACATATCTACAACAGTTGTTCCGGGAAATCCTGGGAGAACCGGAGGACTTTGAGATCCGGATAGACAGGGCACACAGAGTGGGCCTCCCGCGACGAGCGCCGGCTCTACCTTCCCGATATTCTGGCCTTGCTACCCGATTACCCCCTAAAAGAACGCATCCTGAAGATGGCACGTCAAAAACAGCCCCTCCACTTCCAGGGACACTCGGTGGGGTTGTTCCAAGATTTGTCGGCGATCACACTACAAAAACGGAAGACGTTCAAGTTGGCTACAACGTTCTTGGGAGACAACGGCATCCCATACTCCTGGGGCCACCCTTTCAGGCTCATTTTCAAATGGAAAGGGGTGCTTCGCCAACTCGGGTCCCTGAGAGACACATGCGAGCTATTGGGCATCGAGCACACGGAAGACGGTTGTCCGAGGAGGGTTGGCAACGTGTGGGCCGCCAGCGATCGCCCAGAGGCAACCTCGGGCCCGACCTCAAAACCATGGCTCAAGAACAAGCGGCGGCGATAAAAGAAATTTCCAAAGATGTGAAAATTGGGACTTGATGTAGCACGAGGGGGGGGATCCACTAGCATCATCATAGCATAGGGCTGGGGGACGGGGCGGGGGGCCGAAGAGGTTGCCACTTTCCCAAGCTCGGTCATTCTGTTACGATACTACAGGCCTGGACTAGAAGCGTATAGGGCTGGGACAATGACCGTTTGTTGGGGGTTCATGGTTGCGGCTGGGGTGAAGGGGGGGGGAGTGGGTAGAGGGGGGTAGGACTGTTTGGATGCCAAAGGGGGTCAGGGGTTGTTGGGGGGTAATGGGTGGGAAGGGATGGTTTTTTGGACTGAGAGTTTTGTTTGGGCTTGGGGTTGAGCAGGGGGGGCGGGAGGACTCCGATGTGGCATTACACAGGCGGCACAGTGGTGACGACGTGGCTAGGGATGGCTAAGATAGATGGGATCCCTGGATGCAATCCTCGGGGGCCAGACACGACACTGCAGGTTCTCTCCCTCAATGTTAAGGGACTCAACAATCCCATTAAACGTAGGGCTATCCTGTCCTTCTTAGAAAATTCCTGGGCAGAGATTTGCCTATTGCAGTTGACTCACTTAGTATCTAAAGATTGGCATCGCATGCGCTTTAGGGCGTTTCCGATACAACACTACTCTTCAACTGCTGACAAGAAGGCGGGGGTGGCCATCCTATTTGCGCACCACTTCCGGGGGGTGGTGGGGGACAAAGTGGCAGAAATCAGGGAGAGTGTCCTCGCCTATAAAGTACAGATAGGGGAGTGTTCAGCTGTGATAGGCTCTATATATGCTCCTAACACCAAACAAGAATCCTTTCTCACGGGGCCCTTGCAGACACGCTCGCCCACAATGTCAAATCCACGCTTATCAGGGGCGACCTTAATCCGGTAATGGACACCTACAAAGACAGGTCCAGGCAGAGGTTCAGGTTTACAGGAGCGATTTCTAAAGAGGGTGGACACTCGCTGGAGAGCAGGGGGTTTGTTGACATCTGGAGAGCACGACATCCAAACACTCTGGGATACCCGTTCTTTTCCCACACACACTGCACGTATGCCAGAATAGATCACTTTCTGGGCTCCACAGAGGTGGCGGCCTTGGTCACGGACACTCAGATCGTACCCGCAGCCTTATCTGACCTCGACGCACTGATGGTGCACGTTCGGATCCCCAAACCCAAGGTGGAACGGGGCATGTGGTGCCTCAAGGAGGCGCTTCTACAGCGCAAGGGGGTGACTCCACACATTAAGGCGCGTATTGTAGAATATCTAGCTACGAACGATATGCCGGACGTCTCCCTCGCGGCGCTGTGGGGAGCTTTAAAGGCGGTGGTTCGAGAAGAGCTGATAGCGATTGCTGCAGAGGAAGCTCGGGAGCGTCGGGAAAAGAGGCCGGCGCTGTCCGACCAAGTTCTCGAACTTGAGTGGGTTCACAGCAGGACCGGGGCACCAAGAATTTGGCGTCAGCTCAAAACAGTCAGGGTCAAACTGGCGAGCCTCGACCTAGACCGCGCTAAATACGCGGCCCTGCGCCTGCACTACTCATATTATGTAGGCGGTGACAGGACAGGCCGTCTCCTGGCCAGCAAGCTCAAGGCAAAGGTCTTGCGCTTGAAAATCGCATCCATCCTTGACACGGCTGGGCAGGAACACAGTGACGGCGACGGGATAGCAGCCACCTTTCGGACGTTTTACGAATCCTTATACGCTGTGGAGCCCGCCCGGGGGCGATGCTGAATCCTATCTCGCCGAGGCAGCTGTCACAGCCATTAACGAGGCACGTGCAAACTCCCTAGAGATGCCGATAAGGATGGAGGAGGTCATCTACGCGATAGCACGCCTCAAGCCGCTTAAATCTCTGGGACCGGATGGCTTTTCGGCGGGTTTTTATAAAGTTTTTTGCCCCCTGATAGCCCTGGTCCTTGCCCACCTGTTTAACTCGTTTGAGGGCCCGGGCTCCATCCCACGCGACATGCTGGAAGCGGACATTATTGCACTGCCAAAACCGGGGAAGGACCCTACTACCTCCGAGGCCTACAGACCCATATCACTGCTCAACCTAGACCTAAAGCTATTTACAGGCATCCTAGCCGCGAGATTGGGCCCATGCCTCCCTGGCATTATTGAACCAGATCAGGCGGGCTTTATCCCCGCTCGACAATGCATAGACAACACAAAACGCCTATTGCATGATATAGACAAAGCCCACTTCAACGACTCGGATGCGGCCTTGCTGTCGGTGGACGCGGAGAAAGCGTTCGACTGGGTCGACTGGGGGTATCTGGATGCCACCTTGGCGCGCTTTGGCATAGGAGACCGCTTCCGGGCCTGGGTGGCCGGCTGTTACTCTGCCCCGCAGGCAACCATTAGGGTCAATGGGGTTTGTTCCCGACCATTTACCATTCAGAGGGGGACAAGACAAGGTTGCCCCCTATCTCCGCTGCTTTTTGCGCTCTATGTAGAACCTTTCGCACAAAGGGTCAGGGACAACCCGGCGATCACCGGCGTCAAATTTGGGGGTGCCTTTCTGGCAGAGATGGAGTCATTTGGGAGGGTGTTGGGGTTCAAAATGAATGTTGGGAAGTCGCTGCTTCTCCCGTTGGGTCGCAACGTGCGTACGTCCAGCCCGCTTACCCGAGATCTGGGGGGCTTTTCTACAGTGTGTCGGTACCGTACCTGGGCATCTCTCTGACGCCGTCAACGGCCCAGATGGTGGAGCAGCACTATACCGCCCTCTTAAACCAGTTAACGGGCGACCTCGCAAGGTGGCGACAGCACTCCCTCTCCTGGTTCGGGCGGGTGGCGGCAATTAAAATTTCCCTGCTGCCAAGGGTGCTATATCTGTTCCAGACACTACCGGACACCCCCCCCCCAATTGGAATGCTCACAAAACTCCAGGATGCCATCAGGCAATTTGTCTGGGCGGGCAAACAAACGCGCTTGCACAGGGACCTCGCTCGCCGCACCACGGCAGAGGGGGGCCTGGGGGTCCCGGACCTCCTACGGTACTTCCAGGCACCACAGCTCAGATACCTTTTGGAATGGAATTGCCCTGAATCCGAGAAGAGATGGCTCTTTCAGGATCGTGCAATGGGTCAGATGCTGCTGTTGCGGATCCCCTTCCTCAGACGTCAAGACAGGCCAGCGTACATGAAGCGATCGCCCATCACTTGCACTACCTTGCAGGTGTGGGACAAAGTGACGGTGGCCAGAGGCCTTACCACCTACCCCTCGCCTCTGACGCCCCTATTCGATAACCCGTCCTTCCCACCGGGCACGGTGCCAGGGTCCTTCCCCCAGTGGCGGCAACCCGACTGCAGATCAGCCGGAATCTCTTCGATCTCAATGGCTTTATGACACAGCAGAACCTACAGGATGCCTATGCGCTCCCCCAGCTCCCGCGCTTTGAATATTTCCAAGTCCGTCATTAGCTCCTGGGGAGGGACATGCTACCACAGACCAGCAGACACCTCACCCCCTTTGAAAAATGGCTGCACGTCAAGAAATGAGATAAGCAGGCGATATCGGAACTGTACACAATGCTTTGCCTCCCTCGCCCACCCTCAGCGAGATCCGCGGGCCAGAAAAGGTGGGGAAGAGAGCTAGGCAGATCCCTCATAGACAAAGAATGGCAAGACGTATACTATAGGGCACATCACACAGCCAAGAATGTAGCTAGCAAGGAAGCGGCAGTTAGGATCGCTTACTACTGGCACCTGACACCTGCAAGACTGCGCCAAGGCAACCTACACCAAGATCCTTTGTGCTGGAGGGGGTGCGGCCAGCCTGGCACCATGACACACATATTATAGGACTGTGTAGAGGTTCCAAGCTTCTGGGACCAGGTCCTCTGGGACATAGATCAACATTTTGATACTGAAATACCTCCCTTCCCGGCATACACATTGCTCGGCGTGCCCAACAAAATCACCTTCCCACTCAAATCACCAAGAGTCAGACAGATGGGATTAGCGTTAGGGGCAGCGACACACCACATATTGTCTCTCTGGGGCACCAAGCGGGCACCCACACACATAGGGTGGCTTCACAAACTCTGGTACACAATGGAGATGGAAAGGATACAGGCCTCTTTGACGCAGACACAAGAATTCTTCCTTGAAATCTGGCAACCTCTAGTAGACCTACTGGCCGGTGAATTCAATGAACTCACATGCCCGAAATACCTCAGAGTCCTACGGCTTGCTGACGAGTTCCGGAACGCTTCAGGCGCCCCTGCCCCACAAACTCCAGCCTGATGTGCTAACACATAGTTCCATTGCAAATGTCCACATTGGAGGGGAGGTCTGGGGGGGTCAAGGGGGGGACGGATGGAGGGTTGGGGCTGTTGGGGTTTCTTGGGACTTGCTCGGTTTACGCCCAATCCACACCCGCCCACATGGACACATTGCCTCGAAGGGCCTTCACCATCCTATGTGGGAGCGGGCGGACACCTAAAAGTGTGGGGGCATTCCCCGGTAATGTGTATTATTCTTCTGATGCATTGTCCTTTTTGTTTGAAAACAATAAAAATGATTTAAACAAAAAAAAAGTGTTGTCACTAGAACTCCATCCGCTGCATAGACTTCAACATCTAGAAAAGCCATTTTTTTGTTTAAATAATTAAGACTGAATTTGATGTCTTCCGTTCTATTATTCAACCAGTCATGGAAGGATCCTAGACTAACCTCGTCTCCTTTCCAGAATCATGAAGATATTGTCTATAAAGTGGACCCAGCTCCCTGTATATTGACTAAAGGGATTGTTGTTGTAAACAATAGTTTCCACATATTTGGCCATTTAGAGAACTTCTTTTTCTGGGGCAAAAGGACACCCCATTGCCACGTCTTTAACTTGAAAAAAGACTTTTCCATCAAAGTTGAAATAATTTTTCTTTAGAGCAAAACTCGCCAGTTCTACAATAAATTCTGTGGGTATTTGTACTTGTTATGTTCTGCTCTCCAAAAAGGAGGTCAGTATTGCTAAGCCTTCATTTTGTGGTATCTGACTATATAAGGACACCACATCCAATGTCACTAAAAGATCTTCATTTACCACAAACCTCATTGACTCAAGTTTGTGGATAAAATCTGTATCCTGGAGGAAGGATGGAACCTCCTCCATGAAAGGTTTTAAGAAGAAATCCACAAACTTTGATATGGGTTTCAATAGTGACTCACACCCAGACACTATGGGTCTTCCAGGTGGATGGGTTTCGTTTGTATGCCCCTTTGGCAGGACATAAAACAACCGGATGCTATAGGTGTTTATTCTGCAGGTATTCATACTCTTATTTGCCTAAAAAGCCTTCATCGTAACCCTTTTTCAAAATTTCAAACAATTCACCTTGCAATCGTTTTTCAAGATATTGTAGGATACGGGAAAATATTTTTCAAGTATACACAAGATAAAGAAGAAGGAAGAGGCACCCTGGTTAATCGTAGTGGAGAATATGGTTGAGTTGAGACGGGGAGAGAATCCAGCTCCTCAAGCCACCCGGAGGGTGACTAAGTAGATGACCTTTTGCTGAACAGTGGGACTCCAGGATTGTCTTCATTTAGGACAGTTCAAATTAATATATACATTGATAGAAATCCATTTGATTAGAGTCATCCTTAATAGTGACCAAATTGTAGGTGCTGTCTGCGTCGATTCACAGGCCAGAGGACACATGTACACGTTGAAGTGAGTAGGCCTTAAGAATTAACCCAGCTGCATTTAGAGCAAAAAATATTATTTTTGAGGCCACCGTCTGGTTTCTCCCAGATAGAAATAAATGGAGTTGGTTTGAAGACCTTGTCACAGATGTCTCTGTACACTAAGCGAGCCGGAAGGAAAGTGTGAGACAAGTGTGTTTCAAGAGCAGGAGGTCAGCTGCCCAATCCTTGTCCAAGCCCAGTATTATATGATCCATGATATTCACTAGTGCTGATTCCTTTAACTGGAGTGCTTGGAAGCCAGCCTGTCCACTGTCTTCCAGGGAAGGAGCCTGCCATCACTGCATGAGATGCGACTGTAGAACGAGTGCCAGAATCAGGTTCACCATGTTATTGCGAAGGAATAAGAAGACTATTGAGAGTGATCTGCAAGCTCTAGTAGTGTGGGAAATGGTCTCTACGAAATCATAGCTTGGAGTGGGAATTCTTGAAAGTGGTTGTTGCTGCTATGACAAAGAATTGAGACTGATGGAGAGGTTATTGCTGCATCATTTGTTGTGCTAAAGCAGACATCGCTGGTCTGACCACAACTGTGCCAAGGCAGACTTTGTTGCTGCAACCAACAACAATGTCCACTGCAGACACTGCCGCTGTGACTGCCCTTGTGCCGCTATGACCCCAACCCAGTGACGGCACATCTATTGCACCTCAGTCTGTAACTCATAAGTGACCTAAATATTTGTCATGAGCCTTCATCAATACTTAGTGTCTGCAATGTCATCTGATGGCAGCGATTGCTGCTGTACTATACTCTGGGCTCCCAAACCCAGCCAGCTGCCAGAAGCTTGATAGAAGGGAACATTGTTCTGCAGGTCATCACTGGTTGCCAAAAGAGAACACTGAGAACTGCACTGTGATGAGACTAAACCAAAGGTGACTCTATTGAACTAAGTCTTAAGGTACTGAACAGAGGTAATTTGTAGTTGAGCATTGATAGACACTCTATACCCTAGGAGGACCAGCCTGGACCCACATGAGTGGGAGACGCCAGAATCCAAAGCTCCATAATCCAAGTGCCAGTGTATGTTTCAATTGCACGTGATATCAGTTCCTGTGAAGTATTTTATTTTAAGCTTCTAGACTAAAATACTTTTAAGATCTAAAGTAAACCGTTGAGCTGTATAATAATGTATTGTTCTGCTGAGTTATTATTGAGTTCTGAGTATGTGCATTCCCACACTACATCCCTGAGTAGCTTGTGACTGCACATCATGAATACCAAAGTGAATCAAGTGCAGAAGAGGTTGTACTTAGCCCAGTTTGCAGAGTGATGGCAAGATACATTGTGGGACTTCAGAGACAAACAACTCCATCCCCGAAGGCTGAAGGCCAGTAGCCTCTGCTTTCACAGTGGTCCTTGAATAGGACTCGACATATTGTGCAAAGCAATATATGCTAATAAATAAATATGTAGTAGATATTGCCACAGGTGGAACATTTTCCACAAAAGGGATTGTTGTGTAATATGCAGGCTAGGAAAGGTATGACAACAAAACATTTACAGTGATTTTCCAAGGCAGTGTGAGCGTTAAATAATCAACATTAATGTGTGAAGAGTCAAGAGTATTATCCAAATTGAAAGTGATCAAATTAATATGTAAAGGGAAATTATTTTGCAAAAATACTAGTGCAAATGTTTTATACATGCTTGTGTGTCAAAGAGTATAAGCACTTGATGTCGTATGAACGTGTCCTTAGTAAGTCTGATAAATGTATCTTCAGCAATTCCATTGCATGTTGGTAGCTAACATACAATAACAGCCAAACCTGAAGTAGTAGCCCTTGAAAAATATTTTACAGGCACACATTTCTGATCATTTTGTATAATTTCTGAATTTTGCAATATGCCTAACTTCTAAAATACCTCAAAACTCTGTTTTACACAAACTAAAATTCTTTTTCGCAAGTGTGAGGCTTGTTCACACACAAAAGGGTTAGCTGGGAAACATTTTCTACTGAAACCAGTCTCCTGACAGTATCTTGCAAAACCTTATTATGCAAGGTTGTATTTATGTAAAAACAGTCATAAGAAATAATTGCAACCCATATGTTCCTCTAATAGAATTATTTCATGATATTTGTATGGAATTTTTGTGAAATGTGAAAACAAAATATGTTTTTTTGCACAACCCTAGAACTTATCAGTTACTCAAGATTAAGTAATGATTTGCAGCCAGCGACTGAAATATATAGCTTCCAAAATAGAAAAAAACACTTTACTAACAATAGCACCACAAACTAAGGAAGGGAGAGACCAAGGGAATAAACCCATCAATTAACTGGTGATATGTCATTGATAGTAAAACACGGCCTACAGAAAAACATTTTTGCAACTTACACCAAAAAGTAAGACAGAGAAAAAGGAGGAAACAGAGTCTATCAAATATTGGCTTTGGTTCTGATGATGATGGGTGTCTAGTCATTGTGGGGCTTTGCCTTACTCTGTATCGGTTCCAGCGAGCTGTGCAGTGAAGGCTGATGGGGCTTTGCGTTGCTTGGCATCAGTTCCAATGAAGCTGGCAGCTGAGTGACGAGGCTTTGCGTCATCCAGCAGCAATTCTGATGAGGCGGGCAGCTGTGCCACAAGGCTTTGAGGGGCTTCACCTCAGTTCAGATGGGGACCACAGCTTGGCTAGTATTATACTTTTATCCCCTCTTGCGCAGGTCCAAGACTGGAGGGGCAGCATTGGGGTGTTAGGACTCACAACAGGCAGATTTCAAATTCAAAGTTATAGAGAGTCGGTGCCACACTGATGGGCTAGGTTCAAGCGGAAGATCCTTATCACTTGAGCAGCAGGACAGGAGAGTAGCAGGGCAGCAGAGCAGCGAGGTAATGGTCATTCTTGCAGCAGAGAAGTAGAGAAGTCCTTCTGATATTTCCACAGGTCCTGAGCTATACTAAAGAGTCAGGACAGAGGGTCCACTATTAATCTTTTGTGTCAGCTTTGAAGTTGGAAAAGTTTCTATAGTGTTCCACACTCAGAGGTGTTTTTTTACATTTCCTAGCTACCTGTCCAGGCTCCACATTGCTTAGGACCACAAAAGACTAATATGAAACCCTTTGTGAGTATGCTGAGGCAGAGCCTTTGTGATGTGTAAATGTGGTAGGTGACAGCTCCGCCCCCATCAACTCAGAGACGTCCAATCCTGCCAAAACCTATTCACACTTTGTCTCACTGTCTGGGAGAGCAACATGAATAAATCAACTGCCAGCTCCATCTAGTTATGTGTCTCAGGATACATCAGGTACCAAATGGTTAGGACAAGAAAATGACAACTTTCTAAAAGTGGCATTTTCAGAATTGTGACTTAAAGTCTGACTTTACCATAAAATAGGGTTTTAAATTGGAATTCCTCAGACACCACACTTGACATTCTTACCTGCTACCAAGCAAAAATTATTGCTATTTTATCCTAAGGGAGAGGTAGCCCTTGCAATAATGAAATAAGAATTTAAGAGTTTTTCACTACTAGGACATGTAAACATAAACAGTTCTTGTCCTGCTCTGGAAATACAATACACCCTGCCATATGTGCTGTGAAGGGTCTACTCTAGGGGTGACTAATATATATTAACAAGGAAGGTTTAGGTCTGGCAACTGGGTTATTTTGGAAGATCGAAATGGCAATTTAAAACTGTACACACAGGCTGCAATGGCATTCATGAGACATGTTTAAAAGGCTACTTAAGTGGGTGGCTCAATCAGTGCTGCAGTCTCACTAGTGGCACTTAATTTACAGGTTCCGTGTACATGTAGGACCACCTTACCGAGGACTTACAATTAAATTATAGGTGCCAATTGGGTGCAAGCAAATTTTGCCATGTTTAGTTTGAAGGATAAAGCAGAAGCCCTTTAGCACTGGTTAGCAGTGGTAAAATGCCATGGAGGATATTCACAAGGAGCTATAGCGGAATTAACTGCACTTTATCTCAGCCAAAGTCGTGATAAATTTACCAACCCTTTCACAAGCTGGTGGCAACAGCCCACAGCACCACTTTTCCCGCGATAGCAGCAGCAAAAACAAAATCGCCACAGAGGCCCCCAGCAGCTATCGCTAATGATCTGCACAGTAGAGGTTCCCGTGAAAAACCAGCTACAACTTCACACCTCAATATATTCACAATGACAAGACAGAACCGCGCAAAAACCACAAAGCATGCGATAAGCCGCATTAGCAGCAGGAAGTTTACACCTACTCTGACCTAGTGCAAAGTCGGACCACAGTCTGCACCACAAAAATGAGCACAGCCCACAGCCACACCTGAAGACAAACTGATGCCATGGAGCAACTGAACATGCAGCACAGATACCTGAGAGGGCCTCAACCCCCACGAAAACCACACCCATGCCTGCAACATCCCCCCCCCCGGGCCCAAGCCCAAACCCGGACCAAGAAACTGCACACCAACACCACAAATCACAAAACAAATATGTTGCCTGAGTTCGCACAAGCAGGAAAATCAACATACATGCCTGGCCAGAAAATGGAGAACCAGTCATACAGCAATGCAATCACCAACACAAAACACCGTACAAACAAAAATGATAAACAACCATTTGAATGAGTCTTAGTGGGTCCACACTGGACAATCAGTCGGACACAACCTGGAAGACGAAATACAACAGAAGAAGGTGTGCCATGCGCCCATCAAAGGAAAGAGAGGGAGAGAGCAAGGGAGAGAGACAGAGTGAGATGGCACCTGGCACTACATGCCAACGCGTATGTGTGTGTGTGTGTGTATGGCCATCCGTACACCATGAGCCCAAGGCTGTGTTCCAATCACAGCCACAATGCCACATCACATTTTGAAACTGCAAGTAGTAGTCAGACAAACCTCTGGGATGAAGGCTCCATTGTCCCAATGCAGAAGGCGGGAGGACCCCTGCACCTTTGTCCTTGGTCCAAAACATTCCTGCAAAACCCTGAGGAAGATGCCAAGGCAGATGCGGACGACTCCCACACCATGCATTGCGCAAAAGAACTATCCGTATTATCCACACCCCACACACTGAAGCCCCTGTCTGAGGTACCCATGCATGTGATTGCCTTGACTCACACGGAAACAGCAACCCATGCTGCCCAACTTTGCACATACATTCGAACCATTGCTCAGAGCCGTAGCATATTCTCCACACAACTGCCGCAGCACAGAAGAGTGCTGGTTCCACGAGACGCACCAAGGCAACAGCAGGCCATACCAGGCACATGCACAACCCCTGTCATGTGGGACAATACAGTGCAGGCATGCTGCATTTACTGGGCGCAGTGCCACTGGCAGTGCTGCAGATCAGTTACCGGCTGAGCTTCCGCATTGCCTATGTCACCTGCGTCCAGCCTTGGTTCCACTGCCGAACATGCACATTTGAGTATCCCATGGAAGTCTGCCTATCCAACACAACCATAAATAAATTGGACTATGACTTGAGTGTGCACCCCCTGTTGGAACACGAACAGGAGTGTAACCAAGACAGCCAAGCTTGGGATGCCTTGACATCCTGTGTATGCATTGGCAGTTGTGCATGGGAGATTGCACAATTCCTCTTGTGCAGTCACCACATAGAGGCGCTACCCTATTGGGCTGTATTGTGGAGTGGTGAAACGGCATGTGCTGAGCACACCTGCCCGGACCAGTTAATGGATTTGCCTCACCCTGGTGTCACTTGAACACGACAATGATGTACTATTGGAACACATTGCATATGAAGCTGCTCGGGCATTCATGGATGAGTAATTACGTCCCTGCAGCCATATCCGAAAGTTACCCAAAACACAGGTCTCTATGACATGTTGCTATGTGGGGATTGCTCACATGTCCCCACCACAACAGAGGACACATCTGCCATTGTCCAATCCCTGGATGCATGTGCATGTAACAACGCCTGTGGACACACACCTGTGCAAGGTAAGGTAGAACCATGGTCGTAGCAAGACAGCTTTGTTTGGCAAAATAGCCAATTCTCACAAACTGCTCGGGGACAGCACACACAGCACTGTGGCATGACATGTGAACACGTCAGACCCTCTCACCTGAGCACTGTCATCAGAGCAGACAAAATGCGCACCCCAGTGACAGAGCACCATGCAGATCCCATGGGCAATGATTCGTACCCCCTCACACGGGGCAATGGGCAGACGCCAAACAACACATGACTCATCCAGCATGGCAAGGTGGGCTGGAAGTGTTGCCATACATGATGATTTTCATCCAGTTTTGCAAAAACAATGTCTGAACCTCAACATGTACCCATGCTGCGTGCAAGTGTCTTAGACATGTTCCAGCCTGATGGTTGTGGCCGTTGCCTCATTCGTACTGACACGCACATACCATTATAGTCTATGTCACCCCACTGGTGTCTACCTGTGTGGTGTGTTGATTTGATTGTCCACTCATGTGCCACAATGAGCATCGTCCCTACACAGGGAGGAACTGACTGGCACATGTGCAATGGTGGTGTGTTCCTTTTGCAAGTTCAACCTCTGTGAGCCAGACATTGTCATGGGATAGGTGCTGCCCGACATGTGCACTTATGTGACTACAACAATGTGAGTATGATGTGCAATCCCTGACCATGTGGAGCACTGTCATACATCATAATGTAATGTGGCCGCACAGATATGTGTAAGAGGGTTTGCGACAAGCAGTTCTGTTGTCACATGTCATGTAGGGCAGCACTCATGGGCTGCTACAGATTTGGTCACTTCTACCCACAGTCCCGTTCAACACATGGATGTGGGGCTATAGTGTGGGGGTTGTGAGATTATTGTTGATGTGCAATGGGGAGACAGCTAGTACTCACCTTCAAAGTCATCCAATTTGCCATCTGTCCCAGGGATACACATGCTCATACACGTAAGTTACCATGGTGTACCTTCATGTGCAATCATTGTCCCCACATCCAGCCATACCTCCATACGTGAGAACACATAGTAATGACACATCTGTGTGATCTGGAATGTTTTATTCACATTCAGGTGATTGACGGTGCTGGTGCTGTACATGGTCATCTAAGCACACATCACATGGACGCCCAGTGGTGGGTCAAACACAGTCCATTGTGGATTGAGAAGTGAATAGGAAGTGGGAGATTGCATTCCGCAGCAGTATTGCTGTGAAATTGGTCTGCAGTGATGAAATGGCCGTCCATGTCGTGGTCCGGGTGAATGTTGCAGAGTGTTCCGGGGGTCAGTAGGAGGTTTTCCCAGGGCATGCTGCATAGGTCATCAGCAGGCAGGGACAGGGCACATGGCGGTGATGGATGCTACTGCCACCTCCTCACACAGTAATTCCCCTTCCCTTCTTACTCCCCTGAAACGGGTTCTGTGTCTGGTGTGTCCGTTGTGTGTGGCGGGAGATGGCTGCATCACTGTGTGCCACTGACACATCAGACTGCGAAGGTGATGGGGCAGCATCACTGTGTGCCACGCACACATCAGGGCTCAGATCTGTGTGTGTCAAAGTTCCTGCTGCAGTCATCTGGGAAAGGCTCAGTGGCAACAATGGCAATATGAATTACTGTAGTGCATTGAGGTTCCCAGTTATTACTCGCTGGTGTACAGCTGTGGCAGACAGACTTCCAACCTGCATCTGCTCCATGGTCTCCATTGACCTCCACATCTGTGTCAACTCTGTGCTCTGATCGCTGGTGCCTGTCTGACCACACAGCTCTTGTATTATGTTCAATGCCCCAGCAAGGTCAGCCAATGTCTGTGCTGGAGCATGGTGCATACAGGGGGTGTCCGATAGGGGCTGTACATGGTCCCTGATGTGACTTAGACACCCACGTATGGCATTGAGTTTGACTGCCACAAGTTTGAAGCCCACCTGCAGCTGGTCAGCCAACTCCACCTGGCAACGCCACATACATTGTTGGAACTCCATGAATTGGTAGGGGGTGCTGGGAGACAGCTGTGGTGGTGTGTGTTTCCTGCAGTGTGTTCTGTGCAGGTGCTGGGCTCACCTCAGGGCAGCTGGCCTGCCCTGCTTCCGTGGATGGGGTGTGAAGGCTATCCATAATCCGTTGGAGGATGTCGGTGCAGATGACCAGGGTGTCCTCTTCATCGTCACTGAAGATGTGTCTGGTCTGCTCTGCAGGAGGTGTTGTTTCTTCCTCTGCAATGTGAAAGGGGAGATGCAGCGTTACAGAGTCGTTCATGTATGTTGGAGATTTGCTCATTTATACGTTCTGACTGCATGCCAATGTACATTGTGGCTGTTATGGTGTAGCTGGCTATTTGACGGCAGTCAGTGTATTTGTTCGACTACATGACGAATGTTTGGTAGTACCCATGCTTTATCATCACACAGTGTCAGGCAATGCCAGATATGAGTGGACAGTTACTACGAACGTACAGGAACTGTTGTGAGTCTTGTACTATGAAGCTGGTGTTGCACTTTGTACCTCAGTGCTGTCATTGCTGTTGTTCTGTGATTGCTATGTGTGTGCTGCATTGTGATTTCGGTGATCTGGAGGGGGCCCCTTTGTGAACATTGTAGGCGGGGGCTACTTGGCGTTTCTTTGTGTGCTGCAGTGTGTTAAGGCTCTCAGTAACATGTTCCACAATCTTTGTGGGAGTGCACTGTGCTATACTTAATTGTGCATGTGTGCCATTGTGCCCATCTCCCCCCGCCCCGACCCTGGTCTTTACTCACCCTGTTGCTGTTGGGTCAGGTCATATCGTGCTGTGTCCAGGCTCCCAATTCCTACCACCGTCTCCACACTGCTGACTGTGATCACCATTTCCTCCAGCTCATCCATCACCTCCTCGTTTGGTGGACTCCCACCTCCAGTCGCCCTTGCTGCCTTCCTGTTGACTGCGAGCTTCTCCTTGGTTTGACTGTGTCTCTTGCTCACTTTGCCACTGGATTCAAGCAAGCCAGGCTGAAGATTACTGAAATGCCAGAAACCGGTCCTCGGAAGCTTGTTTCCAGTCCAGGGAAGGAATGGCTTGGCAGTTCGGGCTGGACTGTTCCCATGCGGCACAGGGTCAGACTGATTTGCATATGGCCATGTCTGAACTGGGGTGGCAGAGTGGGCTAAAGAACGGTGATGGATTAAACCCAGATCTGTTGACTGGGTGTGAGTGTTTGATTGGTTCCGATGCTCCGTCCATCACTACCCCCTGTTGTACCACTTTGTTCACCATAAATTGGCAGGGTATGCTCAGACATGAGTCCCTTGCTCACGTTGCCACTGGATTCAAGCAAGCTGGGCTGAAGACGGCTGAAATGCCAGAAACCAGTCCCTGGAAGCTTGTTTCCGGTCCAGGGAAGGCATGACTTGGCAGTTCGGGCTGGACTGTTCTCATGAGGCACAGGGTCAGACTGATTTGCATATGGCCATATCTGAACTGGGGTGGCAGAGTGGGCTAAAGAACGGTGATGGATTATACCCAGATCTGTTGACTGGGTGTGAGTGTTTGATTGGTTCAGATGCTCCGTCCATCACCACTGCCTTTTGTACCACTTTGTTCGCCCTAGGTTGGCAGGGTATGCTCAGACGTGAGTCCCTTGCTCACTTTGCCACTGGATTCAAGCAAGCCGGGCTGAAGACGGCTGAAATGCCAGAAACCGGTCCTCTGAAGCTAGTTTCCGGTCAGGGGAAGACATTGCTTGGCAGTTCGGGCTGGACTGTTCCCATGAGGTACAGGGTCGGACTGATTTGCATATGGCCATGTCTTAACTGGGGTTGCAGAGTGGGCTAAAGAACGATGATGGATTATACCCAGATCTGTTGACTGGGTAGTGTTTGATTGGTTCAGATGCTCCATCCACCAACCCCCCCTTTTGTGCACTTAATGCCAGCGCTTCTTGACCTCCTCCGGTGTCCTCCTCTCCACTCCGACTGCATTGACGTTGTTGACGATGGCCTGACATATTTCCGTTTGGGTGTCCAGTGTCGCAGTGGAGGTGCAGAACAGTTGTTGGTAGTTTCCTGTGACTTCTGTGACGATGGTACGGTCTTCTTGCAGACTGAACCCTGTCTTCTTCTTCCTCTTGTCCTTGCCCTACCGAGAGCACGGGGTTCCTTGCTGGTCCTCCGTGGGTCTTGTGGGGTTCGGCTTGTCCTCTGCACTTGGTCCGGATGCATCCAGGGTGCTACGCAGTTTGAATTTTATGTTTTTTTTCCTCTCTTTCTTTTATAGTTCATATTCCTGCCTGGCGCATGGGATTAGCAGGCCTGTGGCTGATTGTTTCAGATTTTTTTTCCACGATTGGCCTCATAGCATGTTTTTTTGTGTTCGCATTTAGCATTTTTGCGGCACGGTGTAGATTTTTACGCTGATTTCTGACGCATTTTCCGATGTCTATCACATGCTACGGCATTGTTGTGAATTCCACGTTGACACAGGGTTATTTTCCCATAATGGGCTGCAATGTCTATAGCTACTCTTGCAGTAGTTATCACACGTTCTTGTGAATATACCCCCTAGAGTTCAAAAAGTCAACAGAAACAGGTTAATAAAATAGGAGGGGTGAAGACAAAATGTTTGGGGATAACCCTGCAGAGACAGCCAAGTCCACCACACGCCTTTACTATGGACCCACTATGGTTAATTTTTATTTTGCAAAAAATTACGACCTTTGTAGCATGGCTTTACCACTAATATCTGAGTTCACTTGTACAGTGAAAGACAACCACGCTAGTTTAGCAACATTTTCAAATTGAAACTTATTATCAAACCAATTTTTTACATCTCTTCAAGTCATATTTCCTTGATATACCACATTTTCAGCGGATCAGTGAGCTCAGATACTAA
This sequence comes from Lissotriton vulgaris, assembly GCF_964263255.1. Lineage (NCBI taxonomy): Eukaryota > Metazoa > Chordata > Amphibia > Caudata > Salamandridae > Lissotriton > Lissotriton vulgaris. The sequence goes on from NC_141696.1 coordinate 1,043,657,854, forward strand.
ATGTCAAATTGTGCTTCCAATGATTTACATTTTGTGCTGTGGATCTGTTGCAGAGGTATTGTTACAGAGTGGCACCAAGATAAAATATAAAGCATATATGCTTAACTTGTGTGTTTAAACAAGGAATGAACATTAGGAAACACATTTATATTCTTTATTTTTACTTCTTCAATTTACAGTAACTATTTCTGCTCAAACTTGCCCCTGTCCTTCAATTTCTCAAATCACAATCCATGGTTAGCAGGCCATCTTTATCCTTATAATGATCTAATTAAGCTAATAGTCCTCTGTGGTCCTAAATGTATGATCATTGTTTCTAATGTTGTTTTTGTTGGTGGCTCTTCATAATTAGAAAGCAGATGGCCTTATTGTAAAACATGCTTACACTTTGTTAGAGTTGCACAAAAAATGGTCAGTCAACACACAAAGAAATAATATAGAGAGAAATCTGCCATAATTGCTTGACTATCCACTGCTGCCTTTTCTGAAATAAAAATATGGTTTAACAAATCAGTCTCTCCCTCAATCTTGACAGAAGTAAAAGGTGGTGCTGATGTTACCAAACCTTCAAATGTTGCTAAAAAGGAAGCAAATATTTTATGTAAAAGATAAAGCTCAATATGTCTGACTGCTCATCCTCTGAGAGTATCTTTTAGCAGGGGCCAGAATGCAGGCCAGTATTTCCCCACCCCAGGAGTTACAGATACAAGGGGAACCAGTCACTCTGGATTTTAAGAAAACACGATCAATATGACTAGGACCCAGAGGTTTCTAATAGAAATGATGAGGAATTGGTAAGGAAATTAGTAATTCTAGTTTGATTCCCAGAGTAGTTTCTTGTTTTCTGCAGTTGAACCCTAAATGTAAATGTCATGGTACTTATAGAGCACACTGTCACCAGACGGTCACCTAATTGATGACAGCGAAGCAGGTGAATTTAGTATTAAATTGACTCAACACGAGGCTATCTCGGGCATCCTAATATACAGACCTCCTGGCTCCCTGGGCAACTTCCGAAGTAGTTTATTAGAAGGGGTTGCTCAGACCGCAATTAAACACAATAAGGTTTTGGTGCTGGGTGACTTGAACCTACACCTAGAGGATCCCGTACAGAAGGAGGCAGAGGATGTTCGCCTTGTTCTACAAGAATTACAGCTCAACCTGCTAAGTGTCGCAGCTACACATCAGAGGGGTCACTGTTTGGACCCTATCTTCGCCAGTTGGGATATGATAAAAATACTTACCCCTTGTCAGCTCCCTTGGACCGACCACTTCCTGGTCCCTTTTCAGTGTTTTTACCAGCCTGCTAGGACTATTGACAATGGAATGGGAAACATTATGAAACGCAAATGGAGACAATACTCTAAAGAAAACTTTATAGGTGCCATCCAGAAAGCACAACCATTATGTGCCACGGACAGTGATCAGGCGAACAAGGAATTTAATCTACTGTAACTGCCACCTTGGATGAGCTAGCTCCCATGAGCAAGGGTAAAGCTAGAGAAGGCAGACAACGTACTGCCCCATGGTTCACTACTGTACTCCAGCAAATCAAATCTAACTGTAAAAAACTTGAAAGGAAATGGAGAAGGAACCCGAGTGAACAAGCAAAAAACAGTTATAGCTCAGCACACCGGAGCTACCAGTATGCGGTGCGTAGAGCTAAAGCCAAATACTTTCAGACACGCATTGAGGCTGCCGAGAGCTCCTCGCGCGAACTGTTCAAAATATATAAAGAAATATCTTTAGTCTCTAGCTTTAACACCCCCACAAAGACCTCCAAGGAGGGATGCAATAGAGTTGCCGACTTTTTCTCTAGCAAAGTTAAAAAGATTTATGCTTCCTTCTCTCAACAACCAGATAAGGGCATAGATTTTATAGCAGGCAGCTCACCTGCAGCCCTTGATTCCTCATTACTAACTTTGGAGGTCCCCGCAGCTGACAAGCTAATAAAGATCTGTCGAAGTGTGAAGTCCGGTTCCCCCAACGATCCGGCTCCGGCCTGGGTCATCTCAGAGGGCCTGATAGCCCTGGAACCTCACATCAGACACGTCCTACAAACCTCCTTTTCCACTCAACAAGTCCCTATGGAGTGGAAGAAGGCCATAGTACTGCCAATAAGGAAAAAACCGAATGTAAGCATGGAGGTGCTGGAAAACCTTAGACCTATTTCCTTATTGCCGTACGTGGCGAAGGTGGCTGAGAAGGTGGTTAACGCTCAGCTTACGGAGCACCTGGAGAAATGGAATCTACTCCATCCCTCACAATCAGGTTTTAGGGCGGGCTACTCCACGGAGACGGCTCTCCTACGAGCCACTGAGACCTTAAGAGCTGGGGCAGATGCAGGTCATACAATGGCCTTGATCATGCTCGACCTAAGCGCTGCTTTTGACACCGTAGCGCATTCCATCTTGCTACGGTGTCTGAGCGAAGCCGGGGTCGTTGGTCCTGCGCTGTGCTGGCTACAATCGTTTCTTACGGAAAGATGTTTCCAGGTACAGCAAGGGACATGCCGCTCAGTTGAGATGTCACTAGACCAGGGAGTGCCTCAGGGCTCAGCTTTGAGCCCTACTCTTTTTAATCTATACATGGCCTCCCTGGCGAAAGTTGTACATTCATTTGGGGTGGAATTGGTGTCGTACGCCGACGACACCCAGCTGCTGATCTCCCTATCGCAGAACACCTCCAACACCCCCAACAACTTTAAATCCTGTATGCAGGCACTAGCAGAGTGGATGGATGCCCATTGCTTAAAACTCAATGGCTCTAAAACAGAGGTGCTGGTGGTAGGGGGTAAAAGCGAAAACTGGTCGGCCGAGTGGTGGCCTTCATGTCTGGGCCCTACCCCCATACCATGTCAGGAGGCTAAGAATTTAGGAATCTGGATGAACCCCTCTCTTTCATATGATGGCCATATAAGGCGTCTTGTGGGCAAATGTTTTGGAGTACTAAAGACCCTAAATAAAACTTTAGACCTCCTTCCCTTAGCAGCCAGAAGGACACTAACTCAGGCACTGGTGACCTCGCGGTTAGATTATGGAAACATTCTGTTCCTTGGGGCAACCGAGGGCAGCATAGGCCGCCTACAAGTCATACAGAACTCCGCCGCCAGACTGGTGTTAAGAAGACCCAGGAGAGCTAACTCGAAAAAGGCGCTGGACGCACTCCATTGGCTGCCTGTGAAGAAGCGTGTGCTGTTTAAGTGCCTCCTCTTCTGTCACCGAATTGTCTGGGACAGGTCGCCCGCATACCTAAAGGATCTAGTCAGCCGATATGAACCTACTAGGACCCTCCGTTCGGAGGGTGCCGGACTGCTGACAGTCCCCAGGATTAGGAAGGCTAGAATGGGTGGACGCTCTTTTGCGCTCCAAGCAGCTCAACAATGGAACAAACTTCCCCCTGCTCTGAGACTGGAGAGCAGTGAATCGCGGTTTAGGGCCATGCTTAAAACACATCTATACACTGCGTAGATCCTAGGCTCTCTCACTGCTCACTGATAGCTTCAGCGCGGGGACACGCCGTGATGGCGTTACTGAGCGCTCTATAAGCTCTTTATTATTATTATTATTATTGCGGTGTCGCCTATTCAGCTTCCTGGCGTTGATACTCATACCGCTGTGGAACCCCTCCTGACTTTCCCTGTGAAGTCTCCACTCCTGGGCACCCCCAGGGTGAAGCCAGGCATTCTTAGCACTGTTGGGGCTGGTGTGTAGGCTAAGCAAGCTATTGCCCAGAGTTGCAGCGTGGGGCCCGTGATTAGAATAGGCACCAAGGGGAGAATTAGCAGGTCCGAGGAAATTGAGCCCGAGACCCCGCTGAGGCTGGAATCGAACTCTGGTCCCTGGCCAGAACTCTGCAACAGGGTCTGCCGCTCTAACCATTGAGCCACACTCCTCTCCCTCTGGGTGAACATAAAGAGAACTATGGTGTTTCATGGATCTCATAATGTCGATGGAGTCTGTAAATAGGTGGCTTTTCAATGAAAACTATTTAAAAAGTATAGCCATGTATACCTCTCTAAATAGGTTAGATGGGACGTTCCCACTTTTGGGCAGATGTCCTGCATCTGCCAAACTTTAAATCAGGAATGGACACTCAAAATGTTTTTGCTATATATTGTGGAAAAACTGCTGCTTCTGAAATATCCTAATAAAAGTATTTTCGGCATGAAAAACGGTTGAAAGACAGTCTTCAATAAGAACGATTATTTGCACCAAATACATGAACAGCTATAGTCAACTTTCTACTGACAAAACGTGGTTGTGAATGTAAATGTCCAATATTTGTAAAGCGCAAACAACTACCCGATGGTGTAAAGGCACTGAGGGCCGTCGGGAAGATTAAGTGAGCTATTGCCCAGAGTCACATGGTGCTGGGCTGATCTGCCGCAAGCAATCAAACCGTGAGCCCCCAAGTTCTGGGGTCAACCACCCTGGCATCTGCGCCACAGCATTTCGAGAACAATACAAAGCCCTCAGAGTTACAAAAACGCCATATCCCACTGCTTTAGGGGTCAAAGGAACTACAGATAAGTATGTGTTCTACGGCCCAATCGAACAGAAAATGTGCCCATTGTTCTAGTTTGCATTGGGCCCCATTACACCCTTGCTAGTCCACTGGATGCCCTGTGCCTAAAAGAGTGCACTTAGCAGAATGAAATTGGCTAGACAAAAATTTTAACTTTGCATGTTGACTATGGCTGAGAATTGTATGCTTAAGAGTCAATTTGATGTGTCTTCGTTCCCCGCATTTGCCACAACAGTAAACACTTAGGGCAATATTCAGCAGTACTTCACACAACGCACAAAGCAAGCCTGGTTACTGCACAGTGTGAAAGGGAGAGGGCTGGAATGCGCCATATATATCAGGATATGATGCATACCTGCTCTCTGCCTGCACTGGCACAAAACCTGCTGCCTAGCACCACTGCAGGCACCCTTGTACCATGATGGAAGGATGCCTGCATTGCAGGATGACATGCAGCACATGTGGAAAGAGGAAAATAAAGATATTTCTACTTGTTGCACCTCCCCTGGAAAGCATAGCATTTTGATGCATTCACAGACTTACTAGTCTTGGAAATTCTTGGAATGCACCAAAATTCAAGGGTGGATGTGTGAAATCACCCACGCTCCACCCATGGTATGCCTACCTGGACCAGTGTAACGCAAGACAGCGACTTGCACTGCCTTGGCTATACCAGATTTAGCAAGCCACACAGGGCCTCACAAGGTGGACTTGTGTAGCTTGGTAAGTATCATTTTAGGTTGTGTGTCACCTTAGCACTAATCAGTGTGGCGCAAGGCTGACACAAAACTTTGATAAAGATGCCCCTTTGGTTTTTTCTTTCACATTGTGGGCCCGATTCACAGAACTAACTTCAGACAAAATCCTAAACTTACTACTATTTTGGTATTCACAGAATTCACTTACTCATTTCGGTATTGACAGAAGTTAGGAGTCCTAACTTTAGGACTCCTAAATGCCTTCTGTGAATACCGAAAATCTTATAGTTAGTATTTTTCTCAGTTTAGGAGTAGTAAAGTTAGGACTCCTAACTATAGGACTCGTAAACTGAGAAAAATCCCAACTTTAAGACTTTCTGTAATCACAAAAAGGCATTTAGGAGTCCTAAAGTTAGCATTTCTTACTTCTGTGAATACCGAAATGAGTAAGTGAATTCTGTGAATACCAAAATGGTAGTAAGTTTAGGATTCCATCTTAAGTTAGTTCTGTGAATCGGGCCCATTGACATTTGAAGACTTCAGTAAAGGTGAGAAGAACACTCAACACCAAGTCTCCGTTTTATAATGCAATGCTTTAGATTGTTAGACTGTGAGAATGAAAGTAGGGATAAGTTAACATCAACATTTTTTTTATTGGAAGAGTTCAGATTATCATACAAGTGCCCTAAAACAGAAGGTCGTGATTAATACAACATTTAGTTAATGATATAAAGCCAGAAAGATACTATTATATGACACACTGAAAAGAAATAGACCATAGAAATACAAATAAATAATTTTATATTGCACACTCCCCAAATTTCTTGTTTGGGCATAACTAAAAAATAATGTTATCCCAACACCTCCCAGAGTCTGAGAAATGTTGGATAAGAACCAGACCTTAAGCATATCTTCTTTCCAATTCCTTAGTTCAACTTAATTTATACCACCATTGCTGGAAAGTCGGGATTGCTTCCAAGGGGCAATTTTTGAAGAATTAAGACAATGATTTATACTAATTTTCTTTGTAATAATCCTATATTAATATCATATGATTACCACAACACCACTGTCTGAGCATCAATAGACTGGGTCAGTTCCATAATATGAAAGCAATACAGCTCAATCTCCCACCGAAATGATTTTATTTTTGGACATCTCCAGATGATATTGGACTATGAGCCCACCCACTCCCTCAGGCACCTAAAACAGTTTGCTGGAATATTAGAGTTTATTTTATGTAGCAAAGCTGGGGATCAATAATTTGAATTATTTCCTTTAAAATCACGACGAGGATAGAAATATTATGTGTTCACCTGAACAATGTGCCGGAGCAGGATGCTGTGAAAGCGCAAATACTTTCCTCATATCTTGATCACACACTAATAATACAAATGCGGAGGACATCAAGTAACATTCAGCGTTCTTTCACCAGGTGATGATGACAGTAATCATATTTTTGGAATTATCCCTCAATCCAGATAGAATGGTAGATGACACGTCTATCAGACTTAATAAAAGAGAACCAATCACCCATGCAAGTGACAGGATGAATGCTTGTCAGACAGAATACTGAAGCCGATTAATGAGGACACTATCCTGACAGTCTTGCACATCCATTTTTATGATATTTATGGCATGATCATTGTTCAGATAGGCAGTATCCGTGTATGTGTAGAAGAGGCTGAAGATTTAATGGACAATGTCTGATATTCCATAAGAAAGCAAATGAATGGAGCATTTTTATGGAGCATGGATTAAAAAAGTGGCCTTCTTTGTTTAAATAAAGTAAAAGGCTAAGATGTCAACAAAAAGTAAAAGTGTTAGGATGTATGTATTATTTCTCGTGCTAGTCTTTCTTTGTGTCACGGTGATGAAACCCCAGCTTTTACATTTGTGTGCCTTTTCTACATTTTCTAAAGCCTCACAATCCAAGTGTAATATTGTCATAAAGTGGCACATTACAACACTGTTGTAATTGACAGTTACGTGTCACATATATTGTCAACTTCGTGAACAAAAATATAACGCAAATCTAGTTTGGGAAATATTTTAAATTGTAACTTGTTTTTGTCTCGTGTCCCCACAAATACAGGGCCATATGTACAACAAAGTGGCGGAGCGTGTCTTTAGCCTCCTGGTCTTAACGACACGCTCCGCAACTTTGGAAACGCAAGGCTGCACCATATCTACAAGGATGTGGTGCAGCCTTGCATTTCCCTCTGCCATGGCGCCTAGTTTCACAACTTAGCGCCAACAAAGGCACCCTTGCACCAGAGTGCAAGGGTGTCTGTGTGCAGGGGAGTTTTGTTCATGTGTAGGAAGGTGTCCCTTCCTGCACATAAACAATCCTTAAATGCCATTTTGTAACTTTCATGTGTGCTGCTTCAAGGTATGTTTATGTACTGGAAGGGACACCTTCCTGTACATAAACAAACCATGGCATTTTGCTTTTTCCATGTGTGCTGCACAGGGCAGCACACATGGAAAAAGCAAAAACGAGGAGAAATAATGCATTTCTCCTCGTTTCGCCACATTAAGCCCAGAAGTTTCCTGGTCTTAAATTTGGTGCTGCCTCCTATGTACGCCACCCTTGTACATAGGGGGCAGCGTCAAATACAATGGGTGTTGCGATCTAACGCCCACCACTAAACCCACTGCAGGCCCCTTTCACGCTAAACATAGAGTGAAAGGGTGCCTTATGTACAAGGCAGCATTAAGCCACGTTAAGTGGTTTAACCCTGCCTTGTTCATAAGGCGCAGCCCCTATCGCCATGGGAACGTCACAAAAAGTGACATTCCCGTGGTGATAAGGGCTTATACATATGCACCATAGTGAGCTACTGATGCTGTATGTGTTTGGGTGAGAGCAACTCAAAAGGTGTGGCCTAACGGCCAGAGCTGCCAACTTTGGAACTGGGGAACCAGGTTGAGCAGTGGCATCGGCTCGACTTCCTGTGATAGTGGACAAATCACTTAATCTACCTGAGCCTGCAAAAAAAGATAGAAATATCCATCTGTAACTTAATTGTGCGCATGTAAGCGCTCCAATACCTTCGGGTCCAGATTGCGCTGTAAAAAAACTGCAAAAAAAGAGGGTATAGAATAACAATTTGCCGCCCTTAGATGCAAGGAGTAGGTATTATTGGCAATGCCGTTGAGTGCAACTCCATTGAGGCCCAATATGTCTATTATCGTCTTACTGTTTTCATCAATAAATAATTGGATTTTGAGGTTCAGACCCTAAAACTCAGCATAAATAACATGCAGTGTATTGCAAAGCATAGCTCAACCGATTAGGGACGACTTTGCAGTGAGTGCCAGTTGTTGATTGTTGCTCAACTAAATAGTGCTAACTTTATGGACCTCGGAACCATGAAAGGATGAGTGAACCACAAATACAGCAATCTGTGACAATGAGCTCAAACACAATGTTTTAACTGGTGAACCCCACACTAGAACGCAGACAGTGTAATGTTAAAACGTAAACAAACACATTTACAACACACAGAAAATGTACAACCTTAAAAAAGAACATAATTTGTACAGATAATGCATAAGTATCATATTTCTCGATAAAAAATATCTAGATGCTTATGAATATTAAGGCGGTTTTCTAAATCTCCATATTGCTAACAGAAGGAGAGTCGCTCACCAGTCGATCACTAACTTAGTTATAAAAGCTAATGCTGATAACACAGTCAGTTCTGGATGGTAATGAACTATCTACGTCAGTTTCTGGTGTGCTACATCTATGTTTAATAAAACCCTACTGGGTACACGTTTTTATGTATGTGTACGGTAGTGACATGTTTAATGAAGAGGCAAAATACGGAAGCAGACAGAAACACACTTGGCAACCTAGCTGCAGAAACCCAAAAATCTTCGGTTCTTTCACCCCGTGGTTCAACCTAAATTTTACCTGATGGCAACTTGAAGATCATACCCGAGCATCATTCCCTCAAATGTTTTCCAAAGCGCCGGTCTGGAAATTGTCTGGAAAGGCTGTTAACCGCATTTTTAAGGTTCACAAGGCCACATAAGGTGCTTCTCTTTAGGTATAGAGATCTGCCCATTAAGTGCTGTAGTTTGAAAAGCCTTATCAATTTGATGTTTAAGCAAGCACATTTATAAGTCAAGTCAAGTTAAAATTTGTATAGCGCACTACTCACCCAGAGGGTCTCAAGGCGCTTGGGGGAGGGGGGTACGCTAAATATCAAATATCCAGGTTTTGAGTTGTTTTCTGAAGGAGAGGTGGTTCTGTGTAAGGCGGAGGTGGGTGGGGAGAGAATTCCATGTTTTGGCCGCTAAGTAGGAGAAAGATCTTCCTCCCATGGTGGATCTTTGGATGCGTGGAATCGCGGCGAGGGATTGATTGGACGATCGTAGTTGGCGGTTGGGGGTGTAGAAGGTTAGGCGTGTGCTGAGGTATTTGGGTCCTAGGTCGTAGAGGGCTTTGTGTGCGTGGGTGAGGAGACGGAACGTTATTCTCTTGTTGACGGGGAGCCAGTGGAGGTCTCTTAGGTGACCGGATATGTGATTGTGGCGGGCGATGTCAAGGATGAGTCTGGCGGAGGCGTTCTGAATGCATTGGAGTTTTTTCTGCAATTTGGCCGTGGTTCCGGCGTAGAGGGTGTTTCCGTAGTCCAGTCGGCTTGTGACAAGTGCATGGGTGACCGTTTTTCTTGTTTCTGTGGGGATCCAACGGAAGATCGTTTTGAGCATGCGTAGGATGTTAAAGCATGATGATGAGATAGCATTGACTTGTCTGGTCATCGAGAGGGAGGAGTCCAGGATGAAGCCCAGGTTGCGTGCGTGGTCCGTTGGTTTGGGTGCGCTGCCCAGAGCTGGTGGCCACTATGAGTCGTCCCAGGAAGAGGTCGATGATCCTAGGATGAGGACTTCCGTCTTGTCTGAGTTAAGTTTTAAACGGCTGTTCTTCATCCACTCGGCTACGTCTTTCATCCCTTCGTGAAGGTTGGTATTGGCGGTGTTTGGGTCTTCGGTGAGGGAGAGGATCAGTTGTGTGTCGTCAGCGTAGGAGATGATGTTGAGGTTGTGTTGGCGCGCGATGGATGCGAGGGGGCTCATGTAGACGTTGAAGAGGGTGGGGCTGAGCGATGATCCTTGTGGTACGCCGCAGATGACTTCAGTGGCCTCTGATTTGAAAGGGTGGAGGCGCACTCTCTGGGTTCTTCCGGTGAGGAACGAGATGATCCAGTCCAATGCTTTTCCTTGTATCCCGACATTGCTGAGGCGTTTTATGAGGGTGCTATGGCAGACAGTGTTGAATGCTGCCGAGAGGTCTAGTAAGATGAGGGCAACTGTTTCTCCGTTGTCAAGTAGTGTTCGAATGTCGTCTGTGGCTGCAATGAGGGCGGTCTCAGTGCTGTGTTTGGCTCGGAAGCCGGACTGTGATGGGTCGAGGAAGCCGTTAGAATCGAGGAAGGCGGCGAGCTGACTGTTGACGGTTTTCTCAATGACTTTGGCAGGGAATGGGAGGAGCGAAATGGGGCGGTAGTTTTTAAGTTCGGTGGGGTCTGCTGTGGGTTTTTTCAGGAGGGCGCTGAGTTCAGCATGTTTCCAGCTTTCCGGGAAGGTGGCGGTGTTGAGGGAGCAGTTGATGATATCTCGGAGATGGGGTGCGATGATGGAGTCGGCTTTGTTGAAGATGTGGTGGGGCATGGGTCGGTTGGCGATCCGGTGTGGATGGAGTTCATCAAGCGGATGGTGTCCTCAGTGCTGATTGGGTTCCAGGCGCAAAGGTTGGTGGTGGGAGGCTTCGGTTCGGAGGTAGGGGGGGTGGCTGGTCGCCGAAGCTGTTATGTATGTCAGCGATTTTGCTGTGGAAGAACGAGGCTAGAGAGTCGCAGAGGTCTTGAGAGGGAGTGATGTCGTTGGTGCCGGCGCTGGGATTGGTAAACTCTTTGACGATGTTGAAGAGTTCCTTGCTGTTGTGGGCATTGTTGTCGAGGCGATCCTTGAATGCTGATTTCTTGGTGGATCGGATCAGCTGATGGTGTTTGCGGGTGGCAATCTTGAGGGCGGTCATGTTGTCTGTGGTTGGGTTTATTCGCCAGGCTTTCTCGAGGGTGCGGCAGATCTTTTTGGATTTCTTAAGTTCATCATTGAACCAGGGGGCTTTTTTGATACCTGGCTTGTTATGATTGTTTTTCAAGGGTGCTAATTCATCAGCGCTGTGGGTGATCCATTGTGTGAGGTTGATGGCTCCTTGATTTGGGTCCGATGATTCGGCGGGAGGGTTTTGGTAAAGCAATGTGGTGAGCTGGTCGGTGGTAATTTTGTTCCAGTTTCTAGGCGGGACTTGTTGGGGGTGATGGTGGGTCGTGGTTTTTCTGTAATTGAAGTGGACGCAGTAGTAGTCAGTCCAATGGAGTCCTGTGGCGTGATTGAAGGAGATGTGCTTGCTTGAGGAGAAGATTGGGTCGAGCGTGTGTCCTGCATAGTGGGTGGGGGTGTTTACTAGTTGTTTGAGTCCGAGATTGGCGAGATTGTCCAGAAGGGTTGTGGTGTTGCTGTCGTTGTTCTTTTTCAGGTGGAAGTTGAGGTCCCCTAGTAGAATGTAGTCCTTGGAGGGGAGGGCGTGTGGACTGATGAAGTCGGTGATGTCTTCGCTGAATTGTGTGCGGGATCCTGGTGGTCTGTAGATGAGGGTGCCTCTGAGTGTGGTCTTAGGGTCGGTGTGAATCTGGAAGAGAAGGTGTTCGGTGGTTGCGAGGTTGTCGTCGGAACTGGTTGTGATGCGGATGGTGTTCTTGTGGACGATGGCGATGCCTCCTCCTGTTTTGGTTGATGCGGTCCTTTCGAATGATCCTGTAACCGTCCGGGATGGCTATAGCGATGTCGGGCGCTGATGAGGCGTTCATCCAAGTTTCTGTAAGGAAGGCGACGTCCGGCGTAGTGGTGTCGAGTAGGTTCCATAGTTCAGTGGCGTGTTTATGGACAGAGCGTGTGTTGAGTAGGATGCACTTCAGGTGGTTAGTGTTGGAGCTCTGTTTGGTGGTAGTGGATTTAGTGTGGGTCCTAATGCAGTCAAACTTGCAGGAGTGGTAGGTGAAGGGTCCATGGGTGAGTCCAGGGGCGGCTAGGTGGCAGTCTGGGAGACGGCCGGAGTTGAGTGCAGAGAGGGTTGTGGCGTCGTATGTTATGCGGGTGGAGTGGACATAGCTGGGACCAGGGGGTCTGGCGCTGAGCGCCGTCCAGGCGAAGACGGGCGTAGACGGGCTTACCTTTGGCGCGCCTTCAGCACGCGTAGTGCGCGCCCGCTGCGCGTAATCGCTGCGCGTATGTTGCTCTGACATAGGTGGATAGTGGAGGGGGCGGAGCGAGGGAGGAGCAGCTGGGAGGCGGGAGCGGGTGGAGAGATGGGCTCGGAAGCACAACAACAAGATGGCAGCAAAAACAAAAGCGAAACAGGACGAGATTGGGGCACAATCAGAAATAACGCTGTGAAATGGGCAGTGGCACAATCAGGCACAGACAAATAATATTTAGCAATGCGAGCAATGTAATTAATGAAAAGCAGCAATGAACAGCAGCGCTAATGCGAGTATTGCACAATTAAATATAGGCGGCAGTGAGCGGTAAAGCGCTCCGATATAGTCAATGTGACAATACAATGCACCATAATAATAAGTGGCAGTGAGCAGTAAATAGCTACGATACCCAATTGATCAGGGAGCGTGAGGAGCGACCGCTTCTGAGCAAGTCAGGACGGTCACACCGCTAAGCTACACGAGTCGAACCTTAACTATCAGTGGGAGGAAGTAGCAGCTGGGAGACGGGAGCGGGGTGGAGAGATGGGCTGGGAGGCACAACAACAACATGGCAGCAAAAACAAAAGCAAAACAGGACGAGATTGGGGCACAATCAGAAATAACGCTGTGAAATGGGCAGTGGCACAATCAGGCACAGACAAATAATATTTAGCAATGCGAGCAATGTAATTAATGAAAAGCAGCAATGAACAGCAGCGCTAATGCGAGTAGTGCACAATTAAATATAGGCGGCGGTGAGCGGTAAAGCGCTACGATATAGTCAATGTGACTATACAATGCACAATAATATTAAGTGGCAGTGAGCAGTAAATAGCTATGATACCCAATTGATCAGGGATCAAAGGTAGTAGTATATTGGGATAAGTTTAGGCATTGCAGGTTAGGTCGACTAGTTGAGAAAGACATTCTCTCAACAGACTGACTCATTAAAACATCTTAACAAGAGGGCCGGGTAAAAGGGTAAGAGTGAGCACAAGATCATTCTAGTACAAGTAAAAGTGGGGTTAAAGGGTCAAGGATTTGACCTTTTCCGAGACTGTGGAACGATATTCACAGAGAACGCAATTCCGAATGTACTTTGAGTGGAATTGTCCTGCTTAACGAACGGAAACAGGGCTTGCATGTTCTTGTCTTCAATTGCCTGCATTTTTGTCATACACTACATGTAGTTTACTTTCAAGTGTATTAGGTGATTTAAATTAAAAAACAAAAAAAACTCTTTTAACATGAGTAGCAGTGTAAGTCTTGATATCAACAACTTTTCCCGTAGATATAACTGAGTCCTTTGGCGATGCTCCGTAATGCAAAGGAAAGTCGCACAAAGTGAGTCAGAATTTGGTTAAATGTTTTTACTGGCCGTGGGGAAGTCCCCCTGCGTGTTAGCTGAGAAACTGTGGTCTCCATTGGGCATTGAGGTAAAGACAATTATAGATGATTGCATATTAGCAATCTGGTCAAGGTGGCAGACATATTGAGAACAATTTGGCTCTCTACTAATTAAAATCTACTGAATCCTTGAGAAAATTACAGTAAATGTAAATATTTACCTTCTTTCGAAATGATCATGGATTACTTTTGCTTCCATGTTCTGTGACTGGTTCATTCATTTAGAAAATCTTACATAAGGAGAACTGTGCTGGTGCTTCATAACATTATTTCCTTGTTGCTCGGCTCATGTATCTTTTACCGTTTCTAGATTCTTTTGTCTGACGTTGTCAACTTGTTCTACCTGCTGCTTTATATGTTTTCAGAATTTTCACCTCCTGATAGCTTCATAGACCACCGTTGCTTGCAACAACTTTACTGAATCTGAACAAGAGTGAATCCAATTTTGTAAAAGTATTACACTTTTGAGTAAGCCTAGATCCTCTCTCTCTCTCTCTCTCTCTCTCTCTGTATATATATATATATATATATATATATATATATATATATATATATATATACATATATTACCTACTGGCGGAGTTATAGTTAGGATTTTTTTCAATGTTAAATCTCAAAATCCTTTTTGGAATAACTTTGGCGCCGGTTGACGAATCTGCCTGAAAATTTCCTCAAAATGGCCTCGCGGCGTTCCGGTCCTTTCCTGAAAGTTTGGGGGGGATTGGTCAAGCGGGGGCCGAGATAGAAGGGGGGTCCCAAAACACGTTTTCCCCATGTTAATTTCCATAGGGCGGTCGATTTCACTTTTAGCCCGAACGGCTGAATGGATTTCCACCAAACTTGGCAAAATTGTAGGGACTGGTAGCTCGATGTGCCTTTGCTATGTCTCAAGATATGTGCTCCAGTGGATTTTGAGTAATTTAGGTTAAAAAAAATATATATATCTATGGCAGCGCCCCGGTACGTGCTCCGGGGAGCGCTCCGGGCGCGCTACGCGACTTGCGCACGGAAAGCTGATTGGCTCTCGGGTGTCTGTAAACATTCCAAACGGTCGGGAGCGGCCGCCATCTTGTGTCTCGGTATGATCGAGACACAAGAGGTGGCCAAAACAAAGGGGGAAAAGACCATTAGGGGGCAGAGTAGACCCCCCTGACCTCCTAGTTTTCATGTGGGGGCTATAAAAGGGCCCGCGGGGCAAAAAAAATATATATTTTTTTTCGATTTGCGTGGGGGGAGCGCCCGCTATGTGCACCGGGGAGCGCAACGGGGAGAAAAGAGAATGGCAGAGTTTAAAAATGTAAGTCATTTTATATAAATGGGAGGTAGTTCTGAAAAGAACTGTTTTTTTTCTTTTTGTTGGTTTTTTTTTTGAACATTTTTTACTTTTTATGGCTTTTCTGAACAGTTTTATATTTTTTTTGTATTTTCCTTTGGGGAGCAACAAAAAACAGGGAATTGTAAATGGCTCAACTGGAGCAAAAAAAATTTGTGCAAAAAATTAGGGGTTTTTTGGGCACTTATGGTTCTGCCCAGCACAGATGATAAGTTTAACACTTTGCTCACCATAGCAAATTAATTTACCACAATATCTGCACATGATTTTAAAATCGTTAAATTTGGGTTGTATGATAGGCATTGTCTCTGTTGCCTCTGAACCCGATGGAGTTGGTTCATTTGATGTTGACGGTCTATATGATGATGGGGGTAGCTTACTGCAGAGGACCCTTACCTCTGCAGCAGAATAGTTGATTGGGTGCCAACGGATCATGTGCCGAATCATGGTATGATTCCCGAAGGAATATTTTTTGTTAGGGTTCCCCCTGGACAGCTCTGCATCACAAATCAAACAAGTCACCTTCGCAGCGTTGACTTTTTTGAAACCCCTTGGGATTTTGTAGAACTGCCATACGAAGTGCTCTTTTGGTTTGTAGGGCTGATGAACTTCTTGCAGGAACTGCCTTGGGTGTTCCTCCTCTTCCTCCTCCTCCTCCTCCTCTTGTTCTTGAACACCAATGTGATCTTCTGGTGGTCTTTTTGATGGCGGTGGTGGTGGTGGTGGGGCGGATGCTCCAGCTGCTGCTGCTACTGTAGCCATTTTTAAGAAGAATATATTAGAGACAGATCTCCAAACAGGTCTTCCTCAGTGAAAGGACAAAGTCAGAATAAAGAAAAAAGGAGGGGGCTTTCATCATTTGGAAACAAAAACTGTTCTGGACCAATGAAAAGTGTTATTTTCAAGTCACATGACCAGGGCTTTCATCATTTGGAAACCAAAAGTGTTTTGAACCAATGAAAAGTGTTATTTTCAAGTCACATGAGCAGGGCTTTCATCATTTAGAAGCCAAAAGTGTTGTGAACCAATAAAAAGTGTTATTTTCAGGTCACATGACCCGACGCGCTTACGCTACACGACCCGGGGCGTGCCCCGGGTCGCGTAGCGTAAGCGCGTCAGAACGTTTTGCGATCGTATGCTCATGCGTGCTTCTGGGTGCGCTTACGCTGTGCGTCATATGACGTATCACGCGGTTACGCGATACGTCACGATCATGTTTTCGTTCGCGATATTGGCGCTTACGGGACGCTCCCCGGGGCGCGCCCCGGGGCGCTTCGAACGAGTACGCTCTCCGGGGCGCTCACCGGGGCGCGCTCCGGGAGCGCTCCTAGGAACAAAATAAATTTAAAAAAAAAATAAAAATTTAAAATGGGGAAAATTGTAAGGACTGGTAACCCGATGTGCCTTTGCTATACTCAAGTGGTTTTAACGAAAAATAACTTTTTAAAAAAATATAGATTGTGCTACATGGGGTATGTATATGTTACAGCCCAAATGTAGCCCAAATGTAGCCCAAAGATGGCCACCAGAGACAGAAAAATACTAATGTAGCCCAAATATCAGCCATATGTAGCCCAACTATAGCCCAATGATAGAATATACCAGAGTGTTCTCAAGAACATCTAGAGCGTTAACAGTCTTACTTATAAAGTGAGACTTATAGTTAGGAATTTTGCATTTAAAAAAACCTATGAAATTCACTGAAAAAACCATAGGTTTCACACCAGTTATAGTTAGGAATTAGCATTTAAAAAACCTATCAAATTCACAGAAACAAACATAGGTTTCACACCAGTTATAGTTAGTTGGAAATTTTACTGACATAAAACCATTGAAATTCCCACGTGATAGTTAGTTGGACTCACTATAACTTGCGCGTGTAATGCACTGCTGATGACATCGCATATTACATCACTCATGACATGGTCAGTGACATCACTCATGACATCACTGATGACACCATCCTTGTGACAGAGATACTGACCTCCTTTCACTGTAAAGTAACCCTTGAAACACATATTGAAAAATAAAAACTAACATTTTCCAAAAAAGTGGTGATACCCATACCAGTTACAACAACCAATTCAGTAATACCACCATCTATATACACATCCACTCATTCACCAACAGTTCTACATAGTCACTCATACATATATTCACTCATCATATGTAGTGAAACACCTATACATCCTATTACACAACGATAGTCATCCAAAAGTTACTCACACACATAATCACACATGCAAATAAACTAATGTGCATCCATTAATTTGCATATACAGCTATACACACACTACCACCTTACTTCTAAGGAAACTTATACATACTCACTCTCTTAAACAATTACTTATAGAAATACATACTTATTTAAACAGGAACTCTTACAATCTCACATCTACTCACTTATAAACATCAATACTCACATATATCAGATTAAAACATATGTCGTTACTGATAAAGACACTAGTGAGACAGTCATTCACTCACTAACACACACATATACACACTCATTCACCCATACAGTCCTGCACATATGCTGTCCTCAAAAAGACATACAAACTGTGAGTCAGTCACTCATGCATCAATGTTGTAAGTAATTCCCACACTAAACAATACAAACACTCATACTGATACTAATAAAACATCTAATAACCCATGTACATACATATGTACCTACTCACCAACCCATGCAGCTACTTATACACAAAGTGAAACACTAATACATATATTTAAAAATTTAAAAACCCCCCTAAGTTACCTTTCGTTCCTTTGTTTTCTTTAGAACTTATTTTTTCTTACACAATATCTATTGCCTTGCTCTCATGTAGACAGCCTCATATATTATGTATTTCTAGCCTCATTTTTATTTCTTTATTTCTTTTTTTTTTCTGATACTTATTGTTGTAACCTAATTTACCTTACCTTCTTGATGATATTGCATCTCATTTCTCTTTCTGTAATGACACCTGTTTTACTCTAATAAAAACTTTACTTGAACTTAAAAAATTTTAACATTACTCACTAATATTTATTTTTCAGAAAGACACACATTCACTGGATGGTGTCATCAGTGATGTCATGAGTGATGTAATATGTGATGTCATCAGCAGTGCATTACACGCGCAAGTTATAGTGAGTCCAACTAACTATATCGTGGGAATTTCAATGGTTTTATGTCAGTAAAATTTCCAGCTAACTATAACTGGTGTGAAACCTATGTTTTTTTCAGTGAATATATATATATATATATATATATATATATATATATATTTTTTTTTTTTTGTTCAATGGCTCTGCAGCGAAGAAAGCACACGGCAACAGAGAAGTCGGTAAAAAACCTTCATTTTATTGCTTGAGAATGTCCCAGCTTCCGTCTCTCATCCTTGTCAGCCCGACGCGTTTCAGTGCTTCCTGCACTTTCCTCTGGGGCTTGATGACAGTGCGGTCTGATTTAGAAAAGGCTTGTACAATTACCCAGTCCCTGCTCACTTTAGTAGATTAGCCTGGGAGGCGCTTTATCAGCACGTGACTTACTTAATGTCTTATGGGAATTGTAGTCTGTTTTGCCTGCATTCATTCCCCACAGCGGGTTCCACACCGGCATCAATATATTTCAAGTTGCGATGGTTTTGTAGCATTCCACCGCATTGTAAAAGCATTTCAATATGCCCCGGTTAACTTGAGCATTCTCATCAGTATTGCACTCACCTGCGCCTTGTCCTGTCAGGGTTAGTTCCCTAACGATGGCCCCTTTCTCCACGGCTCCTTCCTGTGTGTCCAGGTGGTGCATCTCTCCCACGACGAAGCTGTCGTGTTAAATGTTTTTTGTTCAATGGCTCTGCAGCGAAGAAAGCACACGGCAACAGAGAAGTCGGTAAAAAACCTTCATTTTATTGCTTGAGAATGTCCCAGCTTCCGTCTCTCATCCTTGTCAGCCCGACGCTTTTCAGTGCTTCCTGCACTTTCCTCTGGGGCTTGATGACAGTGCAGTCTGATTTAGAAAAGGCTTGTACAATTACCCAGTGCCTGCTCACTTTAGTAGATTAGCCTGGGAGGCGCTTTATCAGCACGTGACTTACTTAATGTCTTATGGGAATTGTAGTCTGTTTTGCCTGCATTCATTCCCCACAGTGGGTTCCACACCGGCATCAATATATTTCAAGTTGCGATGGTTTTGTAGCATTCCACCGCATTGTAAAAGCATTTCAATATGCCCCGGTTAACTTGAGCATTCTCATCAGTATTGCACTCTGCTGCGCCTTGTCCTGTCAGGGTTAGTTCCCTAACGACGGCCCCTTTCTCCACGGCTCCTTCCTGTGTGTCCAGGTGGTGCATCTCTCCCACGACGAAGCTGTTGTGTTAAATGTTTTTCTTTCAATGGCTCTGCAGCGAAGAAAGCACACGGCAACAGAGAAGTCGGTAAAAAACCTTCATTTTATTGCTTGAGAATGTCCCAGCTTCCGTCTCTCATCCTTGTCAGCCCGACGCGTTTCAGTGCTTCCTGCACTTTCCTCTGGGGCTTGATGACAGTGCGGTCTGATTTAGAAAAGGCTTGTACAATTACCCAGTCCCTGCTCACTTTAGTAGATTAGCCTGGGAGGCGCTTTATCAGTACATGACTTACTTAATGTCTTATGGGAATTGTAGTCTGTTTTGCCTGCATTCATTCCCCACAGTGGGTTCCACACCGGCATCAATATATTTCAAGTTGCGATGGTTTTGTAGCATTCCACCGCATTGTAAAAGCATTTCACATATTAAGACAGTTTAGTCACTAACCCATGCACTCAGTGAGACACATTTAATCACTCACTCATACAGTCAGTCATGCACCTACTAAATCCTTCATCCATACACTTATACATCCACTCATTCTTCAATAGAAACATACAGTCACTGGATAATGTCATCAGTGATGTCATCAGTGATGCCACTGACCATGTCATGAATGATGTAATATGTGACATCATCAGCAGTGGATTGCGGGTGCGCGATATATAGTTAGTGCAACTAACTATATATGCGAATTTCAATGGTTTTGTGTGAGTAAAATAAGGTTTTGTAAATGCTAATCCCTAACTATATATGGTCTATAACCTATGGTTTTTTCAGTGAATTTTCAAGGTTTTGTAAATGCTAATTCCTAACTATATATGGTCTATAACCTATGGTTTTTTCAGTGAATTTCAATGTTTTTTTTATAGCAAATATCAAAATCTGTAAAATGTATTATTCTTTTAAAATGAAAAATATATTTTATATGTTTTTAATATAATTTTTTTATGCATCTGCCAAACCCTGACCTCTTAATAGTGCACTGTGTTGGAAATTATTTTGGGACTATGACTGGGGTTGGTCTGGAAATGCTTTTAAAGGACACCTTTCATCAATTGATGACACTTTTTCTGCAAACTGCCTTGGTATATTCCAATATATGCCAAAGACAGAAATGGAAGTGGTCCAACCAATTTTTTCCACAATTTGAGAAAGCACGGAAACATGTAAATAAATCTGCTTCTGCTCACATGAGAGACTTTAGAATGGGTTTAATATACAACAATAACTTACGTTACAACATGCAAGACATCTACAGAGGAGATGGTGTGCACTTCTCCGATTCGGGGAATAGAATATTCCTCCTGAATTTAAAACTGTGCATTGGAACCTACTTGTAGGTACCTAAATTAGCCACAGAACCCAATAGCTCTTTTCAGAGCTACCCTACCTCTGATCATTCAAAACGTTTTTCTTTTTGTAACTTTTTTCGCTATTTTTCACCAAAGTACGCTCCCCGGTTCGCTTACCGGTGCGCGTACCGGGCGCTCCCCACACGATTTTTTTTTTTTTTTTTTTAGCCTATATGAGCGTCCTAAGCCCCCCTCAGAAAATCCAGAGGGTCAGAAAGTGTCTACCGTGCCCCCTTCTACCCATTCCGAACATTGTTTCCCCTCCATCTTGTGTCTCAATTCTACCGATACACGAAATGGAGGACTCCCGTAACGCTGCCGGTACGCGTACTGGGGCACGCACCGGTGAACGCTCGCTAAAAAAAAGGTGGGAAAGTAATTTACAGAAAAACCACTGGAGACACTTTCGTCAAATATAGAATAGGCCCTACTAAATAGCAGTCCCTACCATTTACCCAAATTTGATGGAATTCCATTGAGAAAATTATGCTGTAGGCCTGACTAAATATGCTGAGGTAAATTGCATGATAAAAACACATATGAAGTGTTAGAATTGACAACCAATTAAAATGTTACTTTCATTTTCTACTAATATTTCAAGACATTTGATTGGTTCTGTACCTGAATATATATAAAGAAAGAGAGAGAAACACAGCCATTTTGACTACTACTTCCTGAAGTACATTTCAAGAGCAGTTTCACTGTCAACTTTAACTTCTTAAGGTAAGATATAATTTTAAAAATTTGAAAGGAGAACTATGTTATGCACTTTAAATTAATTTAGGAAAACGTTTTCAGATAGTTACATACTGTCCCTCTATAAGAGTTAGTCATTGAGAAAGACTTAATTATTTAAATTATTGATTGAGTTAGGCTTCTGTGGTATAATTATGAATTTACTTAGGCATCATCACAGGCACTTTTTAATAGTTCTACTTCCTGCCTGAAACCATGCACTGCCCAAAGATTACTTCACTGTTAAAAACTCACAAGTACCTGTCTGAACTTAAACCCAACAGTGCCCTATCTCCACTGATATATTTATTTTTTATGCAATTTACAGCAAGAAAATGGAAGCACAGCAAAAAGAAAATACAATTTCATTTGAAATTAAGATTGAAAGCAATCCAAACCAAGAAAAAGAAGAACTTGACTTTATGGATGAAACAGTAGACCAAGAATTATTAAAATGTGCTGAAGAATGTGATTTTTGGAATGAAAAGGAGGACATTCCTGATGATTTATTGTTACAAATTCTCTTAGATTTTGAAAAATCAGAACAATAAATTTAAATTTTAAAAGTTAAAATTGTTTGAGACATTATTCTTTTTAATATGAAAATTATTAAATAGTACCCAAAAAGATAAAATATAAACTGAGACTTAAAATATACTGTGCAACTTTTTTGTGTTACATAGTAAGTTTGCTCATAGTTACTTCCTTTCTCCCACTATATTATCTCCAATGTGTATTTAACATCTCTTTATCTTCTCCTGCTTCCATGTTCTTTCTGCTTTCCTCACAGACTATGCTATGAATTCCATATACCACAATAACTTCTGAAACAACATGCAAGATATCTACAAAGGAAACGGTGTATATTTACTCTGCATTGGTACCTACATGTTGGTACTTAAATAAAAAATGTTTTAAAAAAAATACAACAAAAAGAACAATCAATAAACATACAATATTTGAACATTCTTTCATTCTTTTTTCCCTATATTACGCTCCCCAGTCCGCTTCCCGGTGCGCGTACCGGGCGCTCCCCCCGCAAAAAAAACGATAATAAAATTATTATTTTTTTGCCCCGCGGGGCACTTTTAAAGCCCCCTCATCAAACCTAGGGGGTCAGGGAGGATGTACTCTGCCCCCTTATGCTCATTTCCCCCTTTGTTTTTGCCACCTCTTGTGTCTCGATCCTACCGAGACACAAGATGGCGGCCGCTCCGGACTGTTTAGAATGGTCACAGTCACCGGGGAGCCAATCTGCTTCTCCTCGCGAAGTTCCGTTACGCGTCAGGTACGCGAACCGGGGCGCTAACCGGGACGCTGTCACAGATATATATATTTTTTTGAACGTTAATTTCTCAAAATCCACTGGAGCACATATCTTGAGACCTAGCAAAGGCACATCGGGCTACCAGTCCCTACAATTTTGCCAAGTTTCGTGTAAATCCATTCAGCCGTTCGAGCTAAAAGTGATTCCAACCGCCCTATGGAAAAATGAATGGGAAAAACGCGTTTTGGGACCCCCCTTTTTTCTCGGCCCCCCCTTGACGAAACCCCTCCCAATTTTTCAGGGGCTGCTCAGAAACAAAATGTGCCATTTTCCTGAAAATTGCAGCCAATTCCGTCCACAAACGCCAAAGTTATTCGACATAGAATTTTCAGAAATCCCATAGGAAAGAAATCCTAACTATAAATACCTACTGGCGACCGCAGTAGGTAATAAATATATATATATATATATATATATATATATATATATATATATATATATATATATATATATATATATATATATATATATATATTACCTACTGGCGGTCGCCAGTAGGTATATATAGTTAGGATTTTTTCTCTATGGGATTTTTGAAAATTCTATGTCTAATAACTTTGGCGTTTGTGGACGGAATTGGCTGAAATTTTCAGGAAAATGGAACATTTTGTTTCTGAGCAGCCCCTCACAATTTGGGAGGGTTTCATCAAGGGGGGGCGAGAAAAAAGGGGGGTCCCAAAACGCGTTTTTCCCATGTTAATTTCCATAGGGCGGTTGGCCTCACTTTTAGCTCGAACGGCTGAATGGATTTGCACGAAACTTGGCAAAATTGTAGGGACTGTTAGCCCGATGTGCCTTTGCTAGGTCTCAATATATGTGCTCCAGTGGATTTTGAGTAATTTAGGTTCAAAAAAAGATATATATCTGGGCGGAGCCTAACCACACATCTGATCTGATTGGCTGTCAGCACTTCATCCAAGAAGTGTTGGCAGCCATCTTGGGACCAATATACATGATAGCACCTCATTAAAAAGCATTGTAGTTAATAGAGGGTTTTAGGACTTTAGTTACATTATAAATCATTTGTTGATGGTACCATACTCGTTTTAGGAATTGTGGTGGGTTCTAAGGTGATTTTACCATGTGAAAAAACCTTCTGCTGTGATATCATGAATATTGTTTGAAAGAAAACTAATATCTCATGATTTTCCCACAGTGGTTTGGAAGGGGATCTATAAGCTAAACTGAAAGCATATTTTCTGTAAATTCACATTATCTTTCTCAGTCATGTGAAAATGAAGTCTGACATTCTCAGTAAAACATGTACATCCAACAAGGACAGAGACTGTCAGTTGATTCCTTTGTGTTCTACTGCAGCCTCCTAGAGTGTTCTAAAGAACAACTAGAGCGCTAACAGTCCTACTTATTACAAAGGTATGGCACACCTGAAGCCATCTTGATTGGAATAAAGTGGTAACTCTTAAAACATTTAATTTAAAAAGAAACAACATGAGGGGGTATATTTTGCCATAGAAAGTATGATTAGTGCTGCAGAATGAAAAATTAGGGCACATTTTGAGTGACTTCTCAAATCCTTTTCTATTTCATTAAAACATTCTGACATGCAGTCTCCCAAAATGGCCACCAGAGACAAAAGAGCCCAAATGTAGCCCAAATATCACCCAGATGTAGCCCAAGTATAGCCCAATGACAGAATGTCCCAGAGTGTTCTAAAGAACAACTAGAGCGCTAACAGTCCTACTTATTACAAAGGTATGGCACACCTGAAGCCATCTTGATTGGAAT
Organism: Lissotriton vulgaris; assembly: GCF_964263255.1. NCBI lineage: Eukaryota > Metazoa > Chordata > Amphibia > Caudata > Salamandridae > Lissotriton > Lissotriton vulgaris. The sequence continues at coordinate 1,043,682,591 of NC_141696.1, forward strand.
AAAGTGGTAACTCTTAAAACATTTAATTTAAAAAAAACAACATGAGGGGGTATATTTTGCCATAGAAAGTATGATTAGTGCTGCAGAATGAAAAATTAGGGCACATTGTGAGTGACTTCTCAAATCCTTTTCTATTTCATTAAAACATTCTGACATACAGTCTCCCAAAATGGCCACCAGAGACAAAAGAGCCCAAATGTAGCCCAAATATCACCCAGATGGAGCCCAAGTATAGCCCAATGACAGAATGTCCCAGAGTGTTCTAAAGAACAACTAGAGCGCTAACAGTCCTACTTATTACAAAGGTATAGCACACCTGGAGCCATCGTGATGGGAATAAAGTGGTAACTCTTAAAACATTTAATTTAAAAAGGAACAAAATGAGGGGGTATATTATGCAATAGAAGGTATTATTAGTGCTGCAGAAAGAAAAATTAGGGCACATTTTGAGTGACTTTTCAAATCCTCTTCTATTTCATTAAAAAATTCTGACATGCAGTCTCCCAAAATGGCCACCAGAGACAAAAGAGCCCAAATGTAGCCCAAATATCACCCAGATGTAGCCCAAGTATAGCCCAATGACAGAATGTCCCAGAGTGTTCTAAAGAACAACTAGAGCGCTAACAGTCCTACTTATTACAAAGGTATGGCACACCTGAAGCCATTTTGATTGGAATAAAGTGGTAACTCTTAAAACATTTAATTTAAAAAGGAACAAAATGAGGGGGTATATTTTGCCATATGAATTATGATTAGTCCTGCAGAAAGAAAAATTAGGGCACATTTTGAGTGACTTCTCAAACCCTCTTCAATTTCATTAAAAAATTCCGACATACAGTCTCCCAAGATGGCCACCAGAGACAAAAGAGCCTAAATGTAGCCCAAATATCACCCAGATGTACCCCAAGTATAGCCCAATGACAGAATGGTAGATGACACGTCTATCAGACTTAATAAAAGAGAACCAATCACCCATGCAAGTGACAGGATGAATGCTTGTCAGACAGAATACTGAAGCCGATTAATGAGGACACTATCCTGACAGTCTTGCACATCCATTTTTATGATATTTATGGCATGATCATTGTTCAGATAGGCAGTATCCGTGTATGTGTAGAAGAGGCTGAAGATTTAATGGACAATGTCTGATATTCCATAAGAAAGCAAATGAATGGAGCATTTTTATGGAGCATGGATTAAAAAAGTGGCCTTCTTTGTTTAAATAAAGTAAAAGGCTAAGATGTCAACAAAAAGTAAAAGTGTTAGGATGTATGTATTATTTCTCGTGCTAGTCTTTCTTTGTGTCACGGTGATGAAACCCCAGCTTTTACATTTGTGTGCCTTTTCTACATTTTCTAAAGCCTCACAATCCAAGTGTAATATTGTCATAAAGTGGCACATTACAACACTGTTGTAATTGACAGTTACGTGTCACATATATTGTCAACTTCGTGAACAAAAATATAACGCAAATCTAGTTTGGGAAATATTTTAAATTGTAACTTGTTTTTGTCTCGTGTCCCCACAAATACAGGGCCATATGTACAACAAAGTGGCGGAGCGTGTCTTTAGCCTCCTGGTCTTAACGACACGCTCCGCAACTTTGGAAACGCAAGGCTGCACCATATCTACAAGGATGTGGTGCAGCCTTGCATTTCCCTCTGCCATGGCGCCTAGTTTCACAACTTAGCGCCAACAAAGGCACCCTTGCACCAGAGTGCAAGGGTGTCTGTGTGCAGGGGAGTTTTGTTCATGTGTAGGAAGGTGTCCCTTCCTGCACATAAACAATCCTTAAATGCCATTTTGTAACTTTCATGTGTGCTGCTTCAAGGTATGTTTATGTACTGGAAGGGACACCTTCCTGTACATAAACAAACCATGGCATTTTGCTTTTTCCATGTGTGCTGCACAGGGCAGCACACATGGAAAAAGCAAAAACGAGGAGAAATAATGCATTTCTCCTCGTTTCGCCACATTAAGCCCAGAAGTTTCCTGGTCTTAAATTTGGTGCTGCCTCCTATGTACGCCACCCTTGTACATAGGGGGCAGCGTCAAATACAATGGGTGTTGCGATCTAACGCCCACCACTAAACCCACTGCAGGCCCCTTTCACGCTAAACATAGAGTGAAAGGGTGCCTTATGTACAAGGCAGCATTAAGCCACGTTAAGTGGTTTAACCCTGCCTTGTTCATAAGGCGCAGCCCCTATCGCCATGGGAACGTCACAAAAAGTGACATTCCCGTGGTGATAAGGGCTTATACATATGCACCATAGTGAGCTACTGATGCTGTATGTGTTTGGGTGAGAGCAACTCAAAAGGTGTGGCCTAACGGCCAGAGCTGCCAACTTTGGAACTGGGGAACCAGGTTGAGCAGTGGCATCGGCTCGACTTCCTGTGATAGTGGACAAATCACTTAATCTACCTGAGCCTGCAAAAAAAGATAGAAATATCCATCTGTAACTTAATTGTGCGCATGTAAGCGCTCCAATACCTTCGGGTCCAGATTGCGCTGTAAAAAAACTGCAAAAAAGAGGGTATAGAATAACAATTTGCCGCCCTTAGATGCAAGGAGTAGGTATTATTGGCAATGCCGTTGAGTGCAACTCCATTGAGGCCCAATATGTCTATTATCGTCTTACTGTTTTCATCAATAAATAATTGGATTTTGAGGTTCAGACCCTAAAACTCAGCATAAATAACATGCAGTGTATTGCAAAGCATAGCTCAACCGATTAGGGACGACTTTGCAGTGAGTGCCAGTTGTTGATTGTTGCTCAACTAAATAGTGCTAACTTTATGGACCTCGGAACCATGAAAGGATGAGTGAACCACAAATACAGCAATCTGTGACAATGAGCTCAAACACAATGTTTTAACTGGTGAACCCCACACTAGAACGCAGACAGTGTAATGTTAAAACGTAAACAAACACATTTACAACACACAGAAAATGTACAACCTTAAAAAAGAACATAATTTGTACAGATAATGCATAAGTATCATATTTCTCGATAAAAAATATCTAGATGCTTATGAATATTAAGGCGGTTTTCTAAATCTCCATATTGCTAACAGAAGGAGAGTCGCTCACCAGTCGATCACTAACTTAGTTATAAAAGCTAATGCTGATAACACAGTCAGTTCTGGATGGTAATGAACTATCTACGTCAGTTTCTGGTGTGCTACATCTATGTTTAATAAAACCCTACTGGGTACACGTTTTTATGTATGTGTACGGTAGTGACATGTTTAATGAAGAGGCAAAATACGGAAGCAGACAGAAACACACTTGGCAACCTAGCTGCAGAAACCCAAAAATCTTCGGTTCTTTCACCCCGTGGTTCAACCTAAATTTTACCTGATGGCAACTTGAAGATCATACCCGAGCATCATTCCCTCAAATGTTTTCCAAAGCGCCGGTCTGGAAATTGTCTGGAAAGGCTGTTAACCGCATTTTTAAGGTTCACAAGGCCACATAAGGTGCTTCTCTTTAGGTATAGAGATCTGCCCATTAAGTGCTGTAGTTTGAAAAGCCTTATCAATTTGATGTTTAAGCAAGCACATTTATAAGTCAAGTCAAGTTAAAATTTGTATAGCGCACTACTCACCCAGAGGGTCTCAAGGCGCTTGGGGGAGGGGGGTACGCTAAATATCAAATATCCAGGTTTTGAGTTGTTTTCTGAAGGAGAGGTGGTTCTGTGTAAGGCGGAGGTGGGTGGGGAGAGAATTCCATGTTTTGGCCGCTAAGTAGGAGAAAGATCTTCCTCCCATGGTGGATCTTTGGATGCGTGGAATCGCGGCGAGGGATTGATTGGACGATCGTAGTTGGCGGTTGGGGGTGTAGAAGGTTAGGCGTGTGCTGAGGTATTTGGGTCCTAGGTCGTAGAGGGCTTTGTGTGCGTGGGTGAGGAGACGGAACGTTATTCTCTTGTTGACGGGGAGCCAGTGGAGGTCTCTTAGGTGACCGGATATGTGATTGTGGCGGGCGATGTCAAGGATGAGTCTGGCGGAGGCGTTCTGAATGCATTGGAGTTTTTTCTGCAATTTGGCCGTGGTTCCGGCGTAGAGGGTGTTTCCGTAGTCCAGTCGGCTTGTGACAAGTGCATGGGTGACCGTTTTTCTTGTTTCTGTGGGGATCCAACGGAAGATCGTTTTGAGCATGCGTAGGATGTTAAAGCATGATGATGAGATAGCATTGACTTGTCTGGTCATCGAGAGGGAGGAGTCCAGGATGAAGCCCAGGTTGCGTGCGTGGTCCGTTGGTTTGGGTGCGCTGCCCAGAGCTGGTGGCCACTATGAGTCGTCCCAGGAAGAGGTCGATGATCCTAGGATGAGGACTTCCGTCTTGTCTGAGTTAAGTTTTAAACGGCTGTTCTTCATCCACTCGGCTACGTCTTTCATCCCTTCGTGAAGGTTGGTATTGGCGGTGTTTGGGTCTTCGGTGAGGGAGAGGATCAGTTGTGTGTCGTCAGCGTAGGAGATGATGTTGAGGTTGTGTTGGCGCGCGATGGATGCGAGGGGGCTCATGTAGACGTTGAAGAGGGTGGGGCTGAGCGATGATCCTTGTGGTACGCCGCAGATGACTTCAGTGGCCTCTGATTTGAAAGGGTGGAGGCGCACTCTCTGGGTTCTTCCGGTGAGGAACGAGATGATCCAGTCCAATGCTTTTCCTTGTATCCCGACATTGCTGAGGCGTTTTATGAGGGTGCTATGGCAGACAGTGTTGAATGCTGCCGAGAGGTCTAGTAAGATGAGGGCAACTGTTTCTCCGTTGTCAAGTAGTGTTCGAATGTCGTCTGTGGCTGCAATGAGGGCGGTCTCAGTGCTGTGTTTGGCTCGGAAGCCGGACTGTGATGGGTCGAGGAAGCCGTTAGAATCGAGGAAGGCGGCGAGCTGACTGTTGACGGTTTTCTCAATGACTTTGGCAGGGAATGGGAGGAGCGAAATGGGGCGGTAGTTTTTAAGTTCGGTGGGGTCTGCTGTGGGTTTTTTCAGGAGGGCGCTGAGTTCAGCATGTTTCCAGCTTTCCGGGAAGGTGGCGGTGTTGAGGGAGCAGTTGATGATATCTCGGAGATGGGGTGCGATGATGGAGTCGGCTTTGTTGAAGATGTGGTGGGGCATGGGTCGGTTGGCGATCCGGTGTGGATGGAGTTCATCAAGCGGATGGTGTCCTCAGTGCTGATTGGGTTCCAGGCGCAAAGGTTGGTGGTGGGAGGCTTCGGTTCGGAGGTAGGGGGGGTGGCTGGTCGCCGAAGCTGTTATGTATGTCAGCGATTTTGCTGTGGAAGAACGAGGCTAGAGAGTCGCAGAGGTCTTGAGAGGGAGTGATGTCGTTGGTGCCGGCGCTGGGATTGGTAAACTCTTTGACGATGTTGAAGAGTTCCTTGCTGTTGTGGGCATTGTTGTCGAGGCGATCCTTGAATGCTGATTTCTTGGTGGATCGGATCAGCTGATGGTGTTTGCGGGTGGCAATCTTGAGGGCGGTCATGTTGTCTGTGGTTGGGTTTATTCGCCAGGCTTTCTCGAGGGTGCGGCAGATCTTTTTGGATTTCTTAAGTTCATCATTGAACCAGGGGGCTTTTTTGATACCTGGCTTGTTATGATTGTTTTTCAAGGGTGCTAATTCATCAGCGCTGTGGGTGATCCATTGTGTGAGGTTGATGGCTCCTTGATTTGGGTCCGATGATTCGGCGGGAGGGTTTTGGTAAAGCAATGTGGTGAGCTGGTCGGTGGTAATTTTGTTCCAGTTTCTAGGCGGGACTTGTTGGGGGTGATGGTGGGTCGTGGTTTTTCTGTAATTGAAGTGGACGCAGTAGTAGTCAGTCCAATGGAGTCCTGTGGCGTGATTGAAGGAGATGTGCTTGCTTGAGGAGAAGATTGGGTCGAGCGTGTGTCCTGCATAGTGGGTGGGGGTGTTTACTAGTTGTTTGAGTCCGAGATTGGCGAGATTGTCCAGAAGGGTTGTGGTGTTGCTGTCGTTGTTCTTTTTCAGGTGGAAGTTGAGGTCCCCTAGTAGAATGTAGTCCTTGGAGGGGAGGGCGTGTGGACTGATGAAGTCGGTGATGTCTTCGCTGAATTGTGTGCGGGATCCTGGTGGTCTGTAGATGAGGGTGCCTCTGAGTGTGGTCTTAGGGTCGGTGTGAATCTGGAAGAGAAGGTGTTCGGTGGTTGCGAGGTTGTCGTCGGAACTGGTTGTGATGCGGATGGTGTTCTTGTGGACGATGGCGATGCCTCCTCCTGTTTTGGTTGATGCGGTCCTTTCGAATGATCCTGTAACCGTCCGGGATGGCTATAGCGATGTCGGGCGCTGATGAGGCGTTCATCCAAGTTTCTGTAAGGAAGGCGACGTCCGGCGTAGTGGTGTCGAGTAGGTTCCATAGTTCAGTGGCGTGTTTATGGACAGAGCGTGTGTTGAGTAGGATGCACTTCAGGTGGTTAGTGTTGGAGCTCTGTTTGGTGGTAGTGGATTTAGTGTGGGTCCTAATGCAGTCAAACTTGCAGGAGTGGTAGGTGAAGGGTCCATGGGTGAGTCCAGGGGCGGCTAGGTGGCAGTCTGGGAGACGGCCGGAGTTGAGTGCAGAGAGGGTTGTGGCGTCGTATGTTATGCGGGTGGAGTGGACATAGCTGGGACCAGGGGGTCTGGCGCTGAGCGCCGTCCAGGCGAAGACGGGCGTAGACGGGCTTACCTTTGGCGCGCCTTCAGCACGCGTAGTGCGCGCCCGCTGCGCGTAATCGCTGCGCGTATGTTGCTCTGACATAGGTGGATAGTGGAGGGGGCGGAGCGAGGGAGGAGCAGCTGGGAGGCGGGAGCGGGTGGAGAGATGGGCTCGGAAGCACAACAACAAGATGGCAGCAAAAACAAAAGCGAAACAGGACGAGATTGGGGCACAATCAGAAATAACGCTGTGAAATGGGCAGTGGCACAATCAGGCACAGACAAATAATATTTAGCAATGCGAGCAATGTAATTAATGAAAAGCAGCAATGAACAGCAGCGCTAATGCGAGTATTGCACAATTAAATATAGGCGGCAGTGAGCGGTAAAGCGCTCCGATATAGTCAATGTGACAATACAATGCACCATAATAATAAGTGGCAGTGAGCAGTAAATAGCTACGATACCCAATTGATCAGGGAGCGTGAGGAGCGACCGCTTCTGAGCAAGTCAGGACGGTCACACCGCTAAGCTACACGAGTCGAACCTTAACTATCAGTGGGAGGAAGTAGCAGCTGGGAGACGGGAGCGGGGTGGAGAGATGGGCTGGGAGGCACAACAACAACATGGCAGCAAAAACAAAAGCAAAACAGGACGAGATTGGGGCACAATCAGAAATAACGCTGTGAAATGGGCAGTGGCACAATCAGGCACAGACAAATAATATTTAGCAATGCGAGCAATGTAATTAATGAAAAGCAGCAATGAACAGCAGCGCTAATGCGAGTAGTGCACAATTAAATATAGGCGGCGGTGAGCGGTAAAGCGCTACGATATAGTCAATGTGACTATACAATGCACAATAATATTAAGTGGCAGTGAGCAGTAAATAGCTATGATACCCAATTGATCAGGGATCAAAGGTAGTAGTATATTGGGATAAGTTTAGGCATTGCAGGTTAGGTCGACTAGTTGAGAAAGACATTCTCTCAACAGACTGACTCATTAAAACATCTTAACAAGAGGGCCGGGTAAAAGGGTAAGAGTGAGCACAAGATCATTCTAGTACAAGTAAAAGTGGGGTTAAAGGGTCAAGGATTTGACCTTTTCCGAGACTGTGGAACGATATTCACAGAGAACGCAATTCCGAATGTACTTTGAGTGGAATTGTCCTGCTTAACGAACGGAAACAGGGCTTGCATGTTCTTGTCTTCAATTGCCTGCATTTTTGTCATACACTACATGTAGTTTACTTTCAAGTGTATTAGGTGATTTAAATTAAAAAACAAAAAAAACTCTTTTAACATGAGTAGCAGTGTAAGTCTTGATATCAACAACTTTTCCCGTAGATATAACTGAGTCCTTTGGCGATGCTCCGTAATGCAAAGGAAAGTCGCACAAAGTGAGTCAGAATTTGGTTAAATGTTTTTACTGGCCGTGGGGAAGTCCCCCTGCGTGTTAGCTGAGAAACTGTGGTCTCCATTGGGCATTGAGGTAAAGACAATTATAGATGATTGCATATTAGCAATCTGGTCAAGGTGGCAGACATATTGAGAACAATTTGGCTCTCTACTAATTAAAATCTACTGAATCCTTGAGAAAATTACAGTAAATGTAAATATTTACCTTCTTTCGAAATGATCATGGATTACTTTTGCTTCCATGTTCTGTGACTGGTTCATTCATTTAGAAAATCTTACATAAGGAGAACTGTGCTGGTGCTTCATAACATTATTTCCTTGTTGCTCGGCTCATGTATCTTTTACCGTTTCTAGATTCTTTTGTCTGACGTTGTCAACTTGTTCTACCTGCTGCTTTATATGTTTTCAGAATTTTCACCTCCTGATAGCTTCATAGACCACCGTTGCTTGCAACAACTTTACTGAATCTGAACAAGAGTGAATCCAATTTTGTAAAAGTATTACACTTTTGAGTAAGCCTAGATCCTCTCTCTCTCTCTCTCTCTCTCTCTCTGTATATATATATATATATATATATATATATATATATATATATATATATATATATATATATATACATATATTACCTACTGGCGGAGTTATAGTTAGGATTTTTTTCAATGTTAAATCTCAAAATCCTTTTTGGAATAACTTTGGCGCCGGTTGACGAATCTGCCTGAAAATTTCCTCAAAATGGCCTCGCGGCGTTCCGGTCCTTTCCTGAAAGTTTGGGGGGGATTGGTCAAGCGGGGGCCGAGATAGAAGGGGGGTCCCAAAACACGTTTTCCCCATGTTAATTTCCATAGGGCGGTCGATTTCACTTTTAGCCCGAACGGCTGAATGGATTTCCACCAAACTTGGCAAAATTGTAGGGACTGGTAGCTCGATGTGCCTTTGCTATGTCTCAAGATATGTGCTCCAGTGGATTTTGAGTAATTTAGGTTAAAAAAAATATATATATCTATGGCAGCGCCCCGGTACGTGCTCCGGGGAGCGCTCCGGGCGCGCTACGCGACTTGCGCACGGAAAGCTGATTGGCTCTCGGGTGTCTGTAAACATTCCAAACGGTCGGGAGCGGCCGCCATCTTGTGTCTCGGTATGATCGAGACACAAGAGGTGGCCAAAACAAAGGGGGAAAAGACCATTAGGGGGCAGAGTAGACCCCCCTGACCTCCTAGTTTTCATGTGGGGGCTATAAAAGGGCCCGCGGGGCAAAAAAAATATATATTTTTTTTCGATTTGCGTGGGGGGAGCGCCCGCTATGTGCACCGGGGAGCGCAACGGGGAGAAAAGAGAATGGCAGAGTTTAAAAATGTAAGTCATTTTATATAAATGGGAGGTAGTTCTGAAAAGAACTGTTTTTTTTCTTTTTGTTGGTTTTTTTTTTGAACATTTTTTACTTTTTATGGCTTTTCTGAACAGTTTTATATTTTTTTTGTATTTTCCTTTGGGGAGCAACAAAAAACAGGGAATTGTAAATGGCTCAACTGGAGCAAAAAAAAATTGTGCAAAAAATTAGGGGTTTTTTGGGCACTTATGGTTCTGCCCAGCACAGATGATAAGTTTAACACTTTGCTCACCATAGCAAATTAATTTACCACAATATCTGCACATGATTTTAAAATCGTTAAATTTGGGTTGTATGATAGGCATTGTCTCTGTTGCCTCTGAACCCGATGGAGTTGGTTCATTTGATGTTGACGGTCTATATGATGATGGGGGTAGCTTACTGCAGAGGACCCTTACCTCTGCAGCAGAATAGTTGATTGGGTGCCAACGGATCATGTGCCGAATCATGGTATGATTCCCGAAGGAATATTTTTTGTTAGGGTTCCCCCTGGACAGCTCTGCATCACAAATCAAACAAGTCACCTTCGCAGCGTTGACTTTTTTGAAACCCCTTGGGATTTTGTAGAACTGCCATACGAAGTGCTCTTTTGGTTTGTAGGGCTGATGAACTTCTTGCAGGAACTGCCTTGGGTGTTCCTCCTCTTCCTCCTCCTCCTCCTCCTCTTGTTCTTGAACACCAATGTGATCTTCTGGTGGTCTTTTTGATGGCGGTGGTGGTGGTGGTGGGGCGGATGCTCCAGCTGCTGCTGCTACTGTAGCCATTTTTAAGAAGAATATATTAGAGACAGATCTCCAAACAGGTCTTCCTCAGTGAAAGGACAAAGTCAGAATAAAGAAAAAAGGAGGGGGCTTTCATCATTTGGAAACAAAAACTGTTCTGGACCAATGAAAAGTGTTATTTTCAAGTCACATGACCAGGGCTTTCATCATTTGGAAACCAAAAGTGTTTTGAACCAATGAAAAGTGTTATTTTCAAGTCACATGAGCAGGGCTTTCATCATTTAGAAGCCAAAAGTGTTGTGAACCAATAAAAAGTGTTATTTTCAGGTCACATGACCCGACGCGCTTACGCTACACGACCCGGGGCGTGCCCCGGGTCGCGTAGCGTAAGCGCGTCAGAACGTTTTGCGATCGTATGCTCATGCGTGCTTCTGGGTGCGCTTACGCTGTGCGTCATATGACGTATCACGCGGTTACGCGATACGTCACGATCATGTTTTCGTTCGCGATATTGGCGCTTACGGGACGCTCCCCGGGGCGCGCCCCGGGGCGCTTCGAACGAGTACGCTCTCCGGGGCGCTCACCGGGGCGCGCTCCGGGAGCGCTCCTAGGAACAAAATAAATTTAAAAAAAAAATAAAAATTTAAAATGGGGAAAATTGTAAGGACTGGTAACCCGATGTGCCTTTGCTATACTCAAGTGGTTTTAACGAAAAATAACTTTTTAAAAAAATATAGATTGTGCTACATGGGGTATGTATATGTTACAGCCCAAATGTAGCCCAAATGTAGCCCAAAGATGGCCACCAGAGACAGAAAAATACTAATGTAGCCCAAATATCAGCCATATGTAGCCCAACTATAGCCCAATGATAGAATATACCAGAGTGTTCTCAAGAACATCTAGAGCGTTAACAGTCTTACTTATAAAGTGAGACTTATAGTTAGGAATTTTGCATTTAAAAAAACCTATGAAATTCACTGAAAAAACCATAGGTTTCACACCAGTTATAGTTAGGAATTAGCATTTAAAAAACCTATCAAATTCACAGAAACAAACATAGGTTTCACACCAGTTATAGTTAGTTGGAAATTTTACTGACATAAAACCATTGAAATTCCCACGTGATAGTTAGTTGGACTCACTATAACTTGCGCGTGTAATGCACTGCTGATGACATCGCATATTACATCACTCATGACATGGTCAGTGACATCACTCATGACATCACTGATGACACCATCCTTGTGACAGAGATACTGACCTCCTTTCACTGTAAAGTAACCCTTGAAACACATATTGAAAAATAAAAACTAACATTTTCCAAAAAAGTGGTGATACCCATACCAGTTACAACAACCAATTCAGTAATACCACCATCTATATACACATCCACTCATTCACCAACAGATCTACATAGTCACTCATACATATATTCACTCATCATATGTAGTGAAACACCTATACATCCTATTACACAACGATAGTCATCCAAAAGTTACTCACACACATAATCACACATGCAAATAAACTAATGTGCATCCATTAATTTGCATATACAGCTATACACACACTACCACCTTACTTCTAAGGAAACTTATACATACTCACTCTCTTAAACAATTACTTATAGAAATACATACTTATTTAAACAGGAACTCTTACAATCTCACATCTACTCACTTATAAACATCAATACTCACATATATCAGATTAAAACATATGTCGTTACTGATAAAGACACTAGTGAGACAGTCATTCACTCACTAACACACACATATACACACTCATTCACCCATACAGTCCTGCACATATGCTGTCCTCAAAAAGACATACAAACTGTGAGTCAGTCACTCATGCATCAATGTTGTAAGTAATTCCCACACTAAACAATACAAACACTCATACTGATACTAATAAAACATCTAATAACCCATGTACATACATATGTACCTACTCACCAACCCATGCAGCTACTTATACACAAAGTGAAACACTAATACATATATTTAAAAATTTAAAAACCCCCCTAAGTTACCTTTCGTTCCTTTGTTTTCTTTAGAACTTATTTTTTCTTACACAATATCTATTGCCTTGCTCTCATGTAGACAGCCTCATATATTATGTATTTCTAGCCTCATTTTTATTTCTTTATTTCTTTTTTTTTTCTGATACTTATTGTTGTAACCTAATTTACCTTACCTTCTTGATGATATTGCATCTCATTTCTCTTTCTGTAATGACACCTGTTTTACTCTAATAAAAACTTTACTTGAACTTAAAAAATTTTAACATTACTCACTAATATTTATTTTTCAGAAAGACACACATTCACTGGATGGTGTCATCAGTGATGTCATGAGTGATGTAATATGTGATGTCATCAGCAGTGCATTACACGCGCAAGTTATAGTGAGTCCAACTAACTATATCGTGGGAATTTCAATGGTTTTATGTCAGTAAAATTTCCAGCTAACTATAACTGGTGTGAAACCTATGTTTTTTTCAGTGAATATATATATATATATATATATATATATATATATATATATATTTTTTTTTTTTTGTTCAATGGCTCTGCAGCGAAGAAAGCACACGGCAACAGAGAAGTCGGTAAAAAACCTTCATTTTATTGCTTGAGAATGTCCCAGCTTCCGTCTCTCATCCTTGTCAGCCCGACGCGTTTCAGTGCTTCCTGCACTTTCCTCTGGGGCTTGATGACAGTGCGGTCTGATTTAGAAAAGGCTTGTACAATTACCCAGTCCCTGCTCACTTTAGTAGATTAGCCTGGGAGGCGCTTTATCAGCACGTGACTTACTTAATGTCTTATGGGAATTGTAGTCTGTTTTGCCTGCATTCATTCCCCACAGCGGGTTCCACACCGGCATCAATATATTTCAAGTTGCGATGGTTTTGTAGCATTCCACCGCATTGTAAAAGCATTTCAATATGCCCCGGTTAACTTGAGCATTCTCATCAGTATTGCACTCACCTGCGCCTTGTCCTGTCAGGGTTAGTTCCCTAACGATGGCCCCTTTCTCCACGGCTCCTTCCTGTGTGTCCAGGTGGTGCATCTCTCCCACGACGAAGCTGTCGTGTTAAATGTTTTTTGTTCAATGGCTCTGCAGCGAAGAAAGCACACGGCAACAGAGAAGTCGGTAAAAAACCTTCATTTTATTGCTTGAGAATGTCCCAGCTTCCGTCTCTCATCCTTGTCAGCCCGACGCTTTTCAGTGCTTCCTGCACTTTCCTCTGGGGCTTGATGACAGTGCAGTCTGATTTAGAAAAGGCTTGTACAATTACCCAGTGCCTGCTCACTTTAGTAGATTAGCCTGGGAGGCGCTTTATCAGCACGTGACTTACTTAATGTCTTATGGGAATTGTAGTCTGTTTTGCCTGCATTCATTCCCCACAGTGGGTTCCACACCGGCATCAATATATTTCAAGTTGCGATGGTTTTGTAGCATTCCACCGCATTGTAAAAGCATTTCAATATGCCCCGGTTAACTTGAGCATTCTCATCAGTATTGCACTCTGCTGCGCCTTGTCCTGTCAGGGTTAGTTCCCTAACGACGGCCCCTTTCTCCACGGCTCCTTCCTGTGTGTCCAGGTGGTGCATCTCTCCCACGACGAAGCTGTTGTGTTAAATGTTTTTCTTTCAATGGCTCTGCAGCGAAGAAAGCACACGGCAACAGAGAAGTCGGTAAAAAACCTTCATTTTATTGCTTGAGAATGTCCCAGCTTCCGTCTCTCATCCTTGTCAGCCCGACGCGTTTCAGTGCTTCCTGCACTTTCCTCTGGGGCTTGATGACAGTGCGGTCTGATTTAGAAAAGGCTTGTACAATTACCCAGTCCCTGCTCACTTTAGTAGATTAGCCTGGGAGGCGCTTTATCAGTACATGACTTACTTAATGTCTTATGGGAATTGTAGTCTGTTTTGCCTGCATTCATTCCCCACAGTGGGTTCCACACCGGCATCAATATATTTCAAGTTGCGATGGTTTTGTAGCATTCCACCGCATTGTAAAAGCATTTCACATATTAAGACAGTTTAGTCACTAACCCATGCACTCAGTGAGACACATTTAATCACTCACTCATACAGTCAGTCATGCACCTACTAAATCCTTCATCCATACACTTATACATCCACTCATTCTTCAATAGAAACATACAGTCACTGGATAATGTCATCAGTGATGTCATCAGTGATGCCACTGACCATGTCATGAATGATGTAATATGTGACATCATCAGCAGTGGATTGCGGGTGCGCGATATATAGTTAGTGCAACTAACTATATATGCGAATTTCAATGGTTTTGTGTGAGTAAAATAAGGTTTTGTAAATGCTAATCCCTAACTATATATGGTCTATAACCTATGGTTTTTTCAGTGAATTTTTAAGGTTTTGTAAATGCTAATTCCTAACTATATATGGTCTATAACCTATGGTTTTTTCAGTGAATTTCAATGTTTTTTTTATAGCAAATATCAAAATCTGTAAAATGTATTATTCTTTTAAAATGAAAAATATATTTTATATGTTTTTAATATAATTTTTTTATGCATCTGCCAAACCCTGACCTCTTAATAGTGCACTGTGTTGGAAATTATTTTGGGACTATGACTGGGGTTGGTCTGGAAATGCTTTTAAAGGACACCTTTCATCAATTGATGACACTTTTTCTGCAAACTGCCTTGGTATATTCCAATATATGCCAAAGACAGAAATGGAAGTGGTCCAACCAATTTTTTCCACAATTTGAGAAAGCACGGAAACATGTAAATAAATCTGCTTCTGCTCACATGAGAGACTTTAGAATGGGTTTAATATACAACAATAACTTACGTTACAACATGCAAGACATCTACAGAGGAGATGGTGTGCACTTCTCCGATTCGGGGAATAGAATATTCCTCCTGAATTTAAAACTGTGCATTGGAACCTACTTGTAGGTACCTAAATTAGCCACAGAACCCAATAGCTCTTTTCAGAGCTACCCTACCTCTGATCATTCAAAACGTTTTTCTTTTTGTAACTTTTTTCGCTATTTTTCACCAAAGTACGCTCCCCGGTTCGCTTACCGGTGCGCGTACCGGGCGCTCCCCACACGATTTTTTTTTTTTTTTTTTTAGCCTATATGAGCGTCCTAAGCCCCCCTCAGAAAATCCAGAGGGTCAGAAAGTGTCTACCGTGCCCCCTTCTACCCATTCCGAACATTGTTTCCCCTCCATCTTGTGTCTCAATTCTACCGATACACGAAATGGAGGACTCCCGTAACGCTGCCGGTACGCGTACTGGGGCACGCACCGGTGAACGCTCGCTAAAAAAAAGGTGGGAAAGTAATTTACAGAAAAACCACTGGAGACACTTTCGTCAAATATAGAATAGGCCCTACTAAATAGCAGTCCCTACCATTTACCCAAATTTGATGGAATTCCATTGAGAAAATTATGCTGTAGGCCTGACTAAATATGCTGAGGTAAATTGCATGATAAAAACACATATGAAGTGTTAGAATTGACAACCAATTAAAATGTTACTTTCATTTTCTACTAATATTTCAAGACATTTGATTGGTTCTGTACCTGAATATATATAAAGAAAGAGAGAGAAACACAGCCATTTTGACTACTACTTCCTGAAGTACATTTCAAGAGCAGTTTCACTGTCAACTTTAACTTCTTAAGGTAAGATATAATTTTAAAAATTTGAAAGGAGAACTATGTTATGCACTTTAAATTAATTTAGGAAAACGTTTTCAGATAGTTACATACTGTCCCTCTATAAGAGTTAGTCATTGAGAAAGACTTAATTATTTAAATTATTGATTGAGTTAGGCTTCTGTGGTATAATTATGAATTTACTTAGGCATCATCACAGGCACTTTTTAATAGTTCTACTTCCTGCCTGAAACCATGCACTGCCCAAAGATTACTTCACTGTTAAAAACTCACAAGTACCTGTCTGAACTTAAACCCAACAGTGCCCTATCTCCACTGATATATTTATTTTTTATGCAATTTACAGCAAGAAAATGGAAGCACAGCAAAAAGAAAATACAATTTCATTTGAAATTAAGATTGAAAGCAATCCAAACCAAGAAAAAGAAGAACTTGACTTTATGGATGAAACAGTAGACCAAGAATTATTAAAATGTGCTGAAGAATGTGATTTTTGGAATGAAAAGGAGGACATTCCTGATGATTTATTGTTACAAATTCTCTTAGATTTTGAAAAATCAGAACAATAAATTTAAATTTTAAAAGTTAAAATTGTTTGAGACATTATTCTTTTTAATATGAAAATTATTAAATAGTACCCAAAAAGATAAAATATAAACTGAGACTTAAAATATACTGTGCAACTTTTTTGTGTTACATAGTAAGTTTGCTCATAGTTACTTCCTTTCTCCCACTATATTATCTCCAATGTGTATTTAACATCTCTTTATCTTCTCCTGCTTCCATGTTCTTTCTGCTTTCCTCACAGACTATGCTATGAATTCCATATACCACAATAACTTCTGAAACAACATGCAAGATATCTACAAAGGAAACGGTGTATATTTACTCTGCATTGGTACCTACATGTTGGTACTTAAATAAAAAATGTTTTAAAAAAAATACAACAAAAAGAACAATCAATAAACATACAATATTTGAACATTCTTTCATTCTTTTTTCCCTATATTACGCTCCCCAGTCCGCTTCCCGGTGCGCGTACCGGGCGCTCCCCCCGCAAAAAAAACGATAATAAAATTATTATTTTTTTGCCCCGCGGGGCACTTTTAAAGCCCCCTCATCAAACCTAGGGGGTCAGGGAGGATGTACTCTGCCCCCTTATGCTCATTTCCCCCTTTGTTTTTGCCACCTCTTGTGTCTCGATCCTACCGAGACACAAGATGGCGGCCGCTCCGGACTGTTTAGAATGGTCACAGTCACCGGGGAGCCAATCTGCTTCTCCTCGCGAAGTTCCGTTACGCGTCAGGTACGCGAACCGGGGCGCTAACCGGGACGCTGTCACAGATATATATATTTTTTTGAACGTTAATTTCTCAAAATCCACTGGAGCACATATCTTGAGACCTAGCAAAGGCACATCGGGCTACCAGTCCCTACAATTTTGCCAAGTTTCGTGTAAATCCATTCAGCCGTTCGAGCTAAAAGTGATTCCAACCGCCCTATGGAAAAATGAATGGGAAAAACGCGTTTTGGGACCCCCCTTTTTTCTCGGCCCCCCCTTGACGAAACCCCTCCCAATTTTTCAGGGGCTGCTCAGAAACAAAATGTGCCATTTTCCTGAAAATTGCAGCCAATTCCGTCCACAAACGCCAAAGTTATTCGACATAGAATTTTCAGAAATCCCATAGGAAAGAAATCCTAACTATAAATACCTACTGGCGACCGCAGTAGGTAATAAATATATATATATATATATATATATATATATATATATATATATATATATATATTACCTACTGGCGGTCGCCAGTAGGTATATATAGTTAGGATTTTTTCTCTATGGGATTTTTGAAAATTCTATGTCTAATAACTTTGGCGTTTGTGGACGGAATTGGCTGAAATTTTCAGGAAAATGGAACATTTTGTTTCTGAGCAGCCCCTCACAATTTGGGAGGGTTTCATCAAGGGGGGGCGAGAAAAAAGGGGGGTCCCAAAACGCGTTTTTCCCATGTTAATTTCCATAGGGCGGTTGGCCTCACTTTTAGCTCGAACGGCTGAATGGATTTGCACGAAACTTGGCAAAATTGTAGGGACTGTTAGCCCGATGTGCCTTTGCTAGGTCTCAATATATGTGCTCCAGTGGATTTTGAGTAATTTAGGTTCAAAAAAAGATATATATCTGGGCGGAGCCTAACCACACATCTGATCTGATTGGCTGTCAGCACTTCATCCAAGAAGTGTTGGCAGCCATCTTGGGACCAATATACATGATAGCACCTCATTAAAAAGCATTGTAGTTAATAGAGGGTTTTAGGACTTTAGTTACATTATAAATCATTTGTTGATGGTACCATACTCGTTTTAGGAATTGTGGTGGGTTCTAAGGTGATTTTACCATGTGAAAAAACCTTCTGCTGTGATATCATGAATATTGTTTGAAAGAAAACTAATATCTCATGATTTTCCCACAGTGGTTTGGAAGGGGATCTATAAGCTAAACTGAAAGCATATTTTCTGTAAATTCACATTATCTTTCTCAGTCATGTGAAAATGAAGTCTGACATTCTCAGTAAAACATGTACATCCAACAAGGACAGAGACTGTCAGTTGATTCCTTTGTGTTCTACTGCAGCCTCCTAGAGTGTTCTAAAGAACAACTAGAGCGCTAACAGTCCTACTTATTACAAAGGTATGGCACACCTGAAGCCATCTTGATTGGAATAAAGTGGTAACTCTTAAAACATTTAATTTAAAAAGAAACAACATGAGGGGGTATATTTTGCCATAGAAAGTATGATTAGTGCTGCAGAATGAAAAATTAGGGCACATTTTGAGTGACTTCTCAAATCCTTTTCTATTTCATTAAAACATTCTGACATGCAGTCTCCCAAAATGGCCACCAGAGACAAAAGAGCCCAAATGTAGCCCAAATATCACCCAGATGTAGCCCAAGTATAGCCCAATGACAGAATGTCCCAGAGTGTTCTAAAGAACAACTAGAGCGCTAACAGTCCTACTTATTACAAAGGTATGGCACACCTGAAGCCATCTTGATTGGAATAAAGTGGTAACTCTTAAAACATTTAATTTAAAAAAAACAACATGAGGGGGTATATTTTGCCATAGAAAGTATGATTAGTGCTGCAGAATGAAAAATTAGGGCACATTGTGAGTGACTTCTCAAATCCTTTTCTATTTCATTAAAACATTCTGACATACAGTCTCCCAAAATGGCCACCAGAGACAAAAGAGCCCAAATGTAGCCCAAATATCACCCAGATGGAGCCCAAGTATAGCCCAATGACAGAATGTCCCAGAGTGTTCTAAAGAACAACTAGAGCGCTAACAGTCCTACTTATTACAAAGGTATAGCACACCTGGAGCCATCGTGATGGGAATAAAGTGGTAACTCTTAAAACATTTAATTTAAAAAGGAACAAAATGAGGGGGTATATTATGCAATAGAAGGTATTATTAGTGCTGCAGAAAGAAAAATTAGGGCACATTTTGAGTGACTTTTCAAATCCTCTTCTATTTCATTAAAAAATTCTGACATGCAGTCTCCCAAAATGGCCACCAGAGACAAAAGAGCCCAAATGTAGCCCAAATATCACCCAGATGTAGCCCAAGTATAGCCCAATGACAGAATGTCCCAGAGTGTTCTAAAGAACAACTAGAGCGCTAACAGTCCTACTTATTACAAAGGTATGGCACACCTGAAGCCATTTTGATTGGAATAAAGTGGTAACTCTTAAAACATTTAATTTAAAAAGGAACAAAATGAGGGGGTATATTTTGCCATATGAATTATGATTAGTCCTGCAGAAAGAAAAATTAGGGCACATTTTGAGTGACTTCTCAAACCCTCTTCAATTTCATTAAAAAATTCCGACATACAGTCTCCCAAGATGGCCACCAGAGACAAAAGAGCCTAAATGTAGCCCAAATATCACCCAGATGTACCCCAAGTATAGCCCAATGACAGAATGTCCCAGAGTGTTCTAAAGAACAACTAGAGCGCTAACAGTCTTACTTATGACAAAAGTATGGCACACCAGAAGCCATCTTGATTGGAATGAAGTGGTAAGTCTGAAAACACTCAATTTAAAAAGGAACAACATGAGGGGGTTAATTTTGCCATAGAAAGTATGATTAGTGCTTCAGAAAGAAAAATTAGGGATCATTTTGAGTGACTTCTCAAATCCTCTTCTATTTCATTAAAAAAATTCTGACATGCAGACTGAAACATGCACTTTGAATACCAGCAGCAGACGTCCCTGGTGAGCAGTAGCTTTACTACAGTGATCCAATGTGCAACTAGAGTGCTAACATTCAGAATTTATGGCAACTGTGTGACACATCTGAATGCCTTCTTGATGGAACCAAAGTAAACAAGCATTGAAAATGCAATAGATCTCGCCCTCGTCTAAGTTAAAGCCATTCTGTTTGTAATGAGGTGCCTTTTTAGCTTTGCTTTTATTAGTGTTTTTTCAACTTTCATGTAAATAACATGCATCTGTATGCATATAAGTATATGTATGCATGCATTTATGTTTGTATTTATATAGATATACAGATGATATATGTTTATATATGTATGTATATATATATATTCACTGAAAAAACCATAGGCTATAGACCATATATAGTTAGGAATTAGCATTTACAAAACCTTGAAAATTCACTGAAAAAACCATAGGTTATAGACCATATATAGTTAGGAATTAGCATTTACAAAACATTGAAAATTCACTGAAAAAACCATAGGTTATAGACCATATATAGTTAGGAATTCGCATTTACAAAACCTTATTTTACTCACACAAAACCATTGAAATTCCATATATAGTGAGTTGCACTAACTATATATCGCGCACCCGCAATCCACTGCTGATGATGTCACATATTACATCATTCATGACATGGTCAGTGACATCACTGATGACATCACTGATGACATCTCAAATGACATCACTGATGACATCACTGATGACAACATCCAGTGACTGTATGTTTCTGTAAAGTTAAAATATGTCTTACATATTGAAGAATGAGTGGATGTATAAGTGTCGTGATGAAGGATTTAGTAGGTGCATGACTGACTGTATGAGTGAGTGATTAAATGTGTCTCACTGAGTGCATGGGTTAGTGACTAAACTGTCTTAATTTGTGCATCATTATGTCTGTTGTTCTGTAAACTGTTGCATGTGTTGATAAGTAGCTATATGAGTAACTATATGGGTTATTGATTGGTTGCCCAAGTATTTGTATGGGAGACTGAGTGTGTGTGTGGGTGGCTGGGAGGTGTATGACTCTGTGCATAGATGTGTGAGCAGTTGATTCACTAGATGTATGGTTTCAAAAGTGCATGTGGAAACAGCTGTATGGGCGGTTGACTGTGTGCATGAGTGTATTGGTGAGTGAATGGATATCTCAGTGCTACATGTCAAAGTAAGTACATATGTAAAACACAGTACATGTGAGAGTTGACATATATAAATAACTGTGCATAAGAGCCAGTGAATGTGTGAGTGGCTGTATGGATCATTGTGAACTTGTATCAGGGATTGTATAAGAGAGTAAATATGTGTTAGTATATGTTTGAATAAGTAAAGTTTGTATAACTGTATAGTTGAGGAAATGGAGGTGTGATTGATTCTTTGCATGACTGACTAGGTGTGTGAGTAACTCCATGGATGAGTGACAGTCTGTGAGTGTCTGTTTACACTGATTGTATCTAAGGTTATATTAGAGTCTGAAGAGGTTCATCGTATTATCACATGAATGATATCATCAGTGATGTGATCAGTAATGTCAAATGAGATGTCATCAGTGATGTCATCAGTGATGTCATTTGAGATGTCATCAGTGATGTCATTTGAGATGTCATCAGTGATGTCATCAGTGATGTCACTGACCATGTCATGAATGATGTAATATGTGACATCATCAGCAGTGGATTGCGGGTGCGCGATATATAGTTAGTGCAACTAACTATATATGGAATTTCAATGGTTTTGTGTGAGTAAAATAAGGTTTTGTAAATGCGAATTCCTAACTATATATGGTCTATAACCTATGGTTTTTTCTGTGAATATATATATATATATATATATATATATATATATATATATATATATATATATATATATATATATATATATATATATATATATATATATATATATATAATATATATAAATAAATAAATATATATATATATATAATTATATATATATATATATATATATATATTTGTGTATATATATATATATATATATTGTAGGAGTCATCATCATTAAAAATACTTTATTCGAAAGCACACATCACAAATAAAACATTTCATATACAATACAAATGATACAACAATAAAAACAAAATTCCTTTGCCCAACTCTCAGAAGGCAACAATTATTGATATCGCTTCCTAATGGAAAGTGCCCCTCCTATAAAACTTACATCAGCTTAACAGATTTCAGGGGAGTCAAGTGATAATAAAAATCTAAAACCATCTTAGTGTGAGCTAAAACTATGCGACCTCAAAGAGGGAGTAACAAAGTTGATCTTAAGTTTTTGTAAAGTGCACAGAAAAGTAAAAAGTGCAATGTGAATTGTCTGAAGGTCTTATCACAGTTCATCGGGGTAAGAGTTTCCAGTCATCCATCTTGGACTTGGAATGTAACTAAAAAGTGAATGGCACCTAGACAGAGCCTAGTCAGATAAAATATGTATTCGGGATTTAATATAAAAAAAAGAAAGAATTGGATCTCTTGACTAGGGGAACATCATCGTATTTACTCGGGGAAATTCACTGATGGAAAAGCTGTGCCCAATCAAGATACTCTGTCTTTATTTGGGCTCTGGCTGAGGGAGAAATATGGCATAGGTCATCAAAAACACCCTCAAGACCCAGGTTGACAATAGTATAATTTGCGTATCCCAGCAAGGGAATATTTTCAGCATTACCTGAGGTCAGGTAGTCCTGGTGAATGTGTTTTGGAAATTCTAGGTCTGGTGTCAGCCTTAATGTAGCCCACAATAACAGCCGGGACAAACCTAAACAGTCTATGTAATGTAATCCCTCCTCGGTTTGATAGAAGGAGGTGGGAGATCCCTCAAGGATAATCAAAAGCCTAATGGGAAAACTGTTCTCCGCAACTTGGACTTTGGAACAATTACAATACCCTCACATTCCATCCCCGTAGGTGTCAATTGAGAGGAACTTGGCTTTGTAGAGGGTTATAATTTCTCCCACATGTCTATGGCCTAGTTTGGCAACAAAGAAAAAAAGTGCTTCAATTGCCCTATTCGTTTGTTGTGCCCTTAGGACCAGCAGTGGGTCCCACTTTAACTGTGCATTAAAAAGAATCCCTAAACGGAAACATCTTGATACTTTGTCAACAGGGTTTCTGTGAATATAAGAAGTGTTGGACTTGTTTTTTCTTCTGACTTCAGACCATTATATATGATTTGCGTAAAATAATTTTCTATTCCAAAATGGACATAAACTCAGCAAACGCTTCAAGGGCTTTCTGCAGACCTATTGCTGCCCTTGCTAAAATGCCAGCATCGTCTGCATTGAGGAGCGTGGGAATAAAAAGATTGCCGACCCTCAGGTGGTTCAATTTCTTTTGCAATAAATGGGCTTCAAAGCAGTATAAATAAATGAGGAAGAAGGGGGCTAAAATGCATCACTGGCGGACACCTTCATTTCAGGCTAGTGAGTGTGCACATTCACCACCAGGGCCATATCATATCATATTTTGACCATGGTGTTCCTGTGTAATCTCTAAAGTAGAGTGACCAGGGGTTCTTCCACTCCCATGTCGCACAAAATGCCCCACACTTTACCGTGGTTGACAATGTTGAAAGTGGAACACTATATATATATTAATAATAACTGTGGGTCTATAGAAACTCAGGACTCTGTATTCAAAGTGTGTCTAATCTACTACAAGGTACATTTGGACCCATCACTGTGTGATATGGATTCCCATCAGTTACACACTCTGGACCGCCCTTCTTGTCATCATTTGGGCCAGTTTCACCAAGTGGTATGACCACAACGTACATATAGTACACTTAGATAGTGGTAACCGAAAAGCAGTGCACAAAAAAATGAGTGAAAGTGATGTAGTTAAAAATGGATAGTGGATGCACAAATGACTTTAATGAGAGGCAATCCACTTCCAAGATTAAAAAACGTGAAGTGCAAAATAACAGTAGTTTTAAACAAATATCTACTGCATGTATGGAAAGGTCGACATGTTTCTGTAGTTAACAGATACTGAGTGTATCACCTGCTTCTTCAGGACCAAAAATATATTTTGCTACTGCTTAAAAGGTGCGTGCGTGCATAATAGAAATTATATAAATATAGGGATATCACCTGAATAGGTTGAAAATGCACAACAAGTGCACGTAGGCTAGATGTAAAGATGCCTTCATTGACTTTCTGTTCTTTCTAACGATTAAGAAGAGGTCAAGGCTCTACTCAACCATTCCCATTCTAAGTCTAAGGACATATTGGGCCCCCAAGAGTATCTTGTTTGCACTAGCCCACCCTTTCAGTCAAGCCAAAAGGTCCCTGCCCAATACCTTTGCCATAGAATCAATTATGGAAATTAGCCTGTAATACACTGAGTCATTTATATCACCTTTTTAAAAAACGGGACCTCAGTGGCCTCTTTTCAGGATGGGAGAAGTGGGCCAACAAAAGTGGCTCTGGAAATATTAGTGAGCATTGGAGCTCCGAGGACAGGTTTGTTTTTTAGAAAGTCCACTGGAGTTCCATCCAGTCCTGGGGCTTTCTTACAGATACCTTGCCTAAAGCTGTCTCCACCTCCTTCACTGAGATAGATTGGCTAAACATAGGAGCCAGATCCCTATCTTTCTCCATGTTAGAGTCCATCTCTTGGTTGGCAATCTCCTTGTTAGAGGGATTAAAAATGTAAGACAAATGTTTGACCCATGAAGTTTCGGAATTCAGACAATCAGTTTTAGATAGGTGTCCTCCAAAGAAAAACGGGCAAAATGATAATGTCACAGAAATTCTTCATATCTCTCAGGCAGCCCATCAGCAGTAGTTAAGGAGCAGGCTTAATTTTTTAGCTCATCCCATGTAGCTCTAATTGTGACATTGTAGATTTTCCAGGCAGCAATAATCACTTCCCTATCTTTTGGAACAGCATTAAGAGATGATTTTAGCTGTTTATGGGCTTTTGTACAAGCACTGGAGGGGACAGTGATAGCTTTCTTGGCTGTTAGCTCAAGCGATATGGCGGAGCACAGTTTCTTGAAGTCCTTGACTAGAGAGGCATGAGTACCCTCTAGCACCTATTAATTAGATAGACTTTTTCCATCACAATTTTTTGTCTCAAAAACGTCTAGTGCCAAAGGAACAAATGATGAACGGAATGTTGAACAATGCAAACATTCATCCCCAGTCACAAAGATCTATGTTTAATCCATCGTTCTTTGGCTCACCACGCCACCCCAGTTTGGACCCAGCCATATCAAAATCAGTCTTGACCATCATGGAAACAATCCAGCCAGAACTGCCAAGCCAGGTCCACCCTGGACTGTAAACAAGCATCCTAGAACCGGGTTCAGGGCATCACCCCACATCAGCCAGGCTAGCTTGAATCCAGTGGCGAAGTGAGCACTAGACCCATGTCTGGGCATACCTTCCCACTTAGAGTGACAAATGTAAAAGGAATAACAGATGGATGGCATGCTTTTTAAAAAATATATATATTTTTATTGAGTTCTTGGCAAAGAATCAATAACATAACGATTACCAAATATCCGACAACTAAATCTGAACATAATGAACTAAGATACATTGAAATCGCCTAAGATAAGTGCAGAACAAACAAAGAATTTGTATTTAAGCAAAAACATGGTATTCCAAATATCCAGCACTGAACACTTTTCTCAATCAAAATAATCTTTCCAGATTTTAGTAAATTTACGTAAAGCTCCAATCCTTTTTGCATACAAAAATTCGCTGTTTCTGACTCTCTCAATTTTTTTAAAACACTCATCTGCCAACATTTGCCCCCAGTCACAAAGATCTGGGTTTAATCCATTGTTCTTTTTCTTACCGTGCTAACCCAGTTTGAACTCAGCCATATGCATATCTGTCTTGACCCTGACCCTCATGGAAACAGTCCAGCCCGGACTGCCAAGCCAGGTCCTTCCTGGACTGGTAACAAGTATCCTGGAACTGGTTTCCGGTTATCACTGTTCATCAGCCAGGCTAGCTTGAATCCAGTGGTGCAGTGAGAAAGGGACCCACGTCTAGGCATACCCTTCCTGCTAAAGGCGACACGTGCAAAAAGAACAAATGATGAATGTCTAGGGCCTGTATTTGAAATATATGTAATGGGGGCAACAGGGGGCTTAAGTTCCTATTGTAGAAGTTGTCATCGCTGTAATTTAGGATTGGTAATTGAAACATATGAATTTCAAAATAAATATTTGATGCAATTTAATTCTAACAACTAAGAAATCCAAATTGCCAACCCTCCCGAGGGGTGCCCAAAAGTACATTGAGTTGCCCAGTATTATACTAGGTGTACTCTGAGATGAAACCCGGGAACAATGGCCATGTTTGTTGAAAGTTGCCTATAACTGTTACTTTTATTAATTCTCACAAGTCCTTACTGGATATGTATAAATAAAACATGCAATATTCCAAGACTTTCTCTTATAATAAAGCGAAAATGTCAGCCCGTTACTGGTTACTGGTCACCCTAGCTATACTCACGAGGGTTCTCTAACGCACAAACATATCCACTACGCTGCCCCAGGGGGAGGACTATTACTTTGGCTCTATACTCAGCAAAGCATGTCCTGCTATCAAAATGGGTAACAGATTTGACACCCACACACTTAGAGAGGATACATAAACTCTGGAACCTGGTGAGTATGAAAAAGCTAACAGCGACAGCAAATCAATACCTATACTTGGGGTCCCTGCCTAAAATACTTATCTAACACCCTCCGGGAACTCACCTGCCATTCTACCTACGAATCTTGCGCCTCACGGCAGGTAGCCAACCTGACGCTTAGATTGTTGTATAGTGGGAACTGGGCCAGCAATGACTCCAATCCACTTCACACGGGCATGTCATGTTTGGCTTTTTGAAATTTGATTGATTTCCTCTGTTAATAAATGCATTGTTAACTCCTTTTCACCCCGCCCCCACTCCTTCTCTGCACCGGACATTGGATGTAGGCAAATGATCTGTATACTCATCTTAAAAGAATAAAAATAGATAGTGTTATGATGCAAGCTAGCATTCTAGTATTTGTGGGGGTGGAGAAGAGGGAGGGACAGGATAGGGAGGAGTCAAGGAACAGGAAAGAGGCAGAATAGAGTAGCGACATGACGGGAAAGGTCGCAAACAATAAAGCACCTGATAGAAGTCCTCGAGTCCGTGTCGGTTATTGAATCAGGACTCGACAACTGGCAAGGAGGGTGGGAAGCATCGCACTACCCAATCGCGTTGCTCCCTGAAACTAGCGAACCTGGTTCCCGTAGAGCTGTGAGTGTGGCGTTGAAGTCGCAATGAGCCCGCCCATCCGGGTGCTCATCTCGGCAGAATCCACATCGACAATACCACATCACCCTGTCCCAAGCTCCCTGGCTCGTAAGCCGTGGGGAGTGGTGGTTGCCAGCACGGACGTGCGCTGTGGTGGGTACAAGCGCAGACGTGCCCTGAAAGCAGTGGTTGCAAACAAAACAGGTGATGGACAGAATGTGGATCAATGTCACACATTCACCCCAGTCCAAAGATCTGGGCCCAAATCCATCGTTTTTTTGCACTCCACCCCAACCTGGGTTAGACAATGGCGATATGCAAATCAGCTCTGAACCTGTGCCCCATGGGAACAGTCCAGTCCGAACTACAAAAGCCATGTCCTTCCCAGAACGGAATCAAGCATCCGAGGACCGGACCGGTTTCGAGGTAACACATCTTATCAGCCCGGCTAGCTTGACTCCAGTGGTGTGGAGTGCCTGGGACCCACGTCTGAGCATCCCCAGCGCACTTATGGCGGCAATTGCAAACAAAACAGGTGATGGACAGAATGTGGATCAATGTCACACATTCACCCCAGTCCAAAGATCTGGGCCCAAATCCATCGTTTTCTTGCACTCCACACCACCCTGGGTTAGACAATGGCGATATGCAAATCAGCTCTGACCCTGTGCCCCATGGGAACAGTCCAGTCCGAACTACAAAAGCAATGTCCTTCCCAGAACGGAATCAAGCATCCGAGGACCGGACCGGTTTCGAGGTAACACCTCTCATCAGTCCGGCTAGCTTGACTCCAGTGGTGTGGAGTTCCTGGGACCCACGTCTGAGCATCCCCAGCGCACTTATGGCGGCAATTGCAAACAAAACAGGTGATGGACAGAATGTGGATCAATGTCACACATTCACCCCAGTCCAAAGATCTGGGCCCAAATCCATCGTTTTTTTGCACTCCACACCACCCTGGGTTAGACAATGGCGATATGCAAATCAGCTCTAACCCTGTGCCCCATGGGAACAGTCCAGTCCGAACTACAAAAGCCATGTCCTTCCCAGAACGGAATCAAGCATCCGAGGACCGGACCGGTTTCGAGGTAACACCTCTCATCAGCCCGGCTAGCTTGACTCCAGTGGTGTGGAGTGCTTGGGACCCACGTCTGAGCATCCCCAGCGCACTTATGGCGGCAATTGCAAACAAAACATGTGATGGACAGAATGTGGATCAATGTCACACATTCACCCCAGTCCAAAGATCTGGGCCCAAATCCATCGTTTTTTTGCACTCCACACCACCCTGGGTTAGACAATGGCGATATGCAAATCAGCTCTGACCCTGTGCCCCATGGGAACAGTCCAGTCCGAACTACAAAAGCCATGTCCTTCCCAGATCGGAATCAAGCATCTGAGGCACTCCACACCACTGGAGTCAAGCTAGCCGGGCTGATGAGAGGTGTTACCTCGAAACCGGTCCGGTCCTCGGATGCTTGATTTCGTTCTGGGAAGGACATGGCTTTTGTAGTTCGGACTGGACTGTTCCCATGGGGCACAGGGTCAGAGCTGATTTGCATATCGCCATTGTCTAACCCAGGGTGGTGTGGAGTGCAAAAAAACGATGGATTTGGGCCCAGATCTTTTGACTGGGTTGAGTGTGTGACATTGATCCACATTCGGTCCATCAGCTGTTGTGTTTGCATATTCCGCCCTAAGTGCGCTGGGGATGCCCAGACGTGGGTCCCAGGCACTCCACACCACTGGAGTCAAGCTAGCCAGGCTGATGAGAGGTGTTACCTTGAAACCGGTCCGGTCCTCGGATGCTTGAATCCGTTCTGGGAAGGACATGGCTTTTGTAGTTCGGACTGGACTGTTCCCATGGGGCACAGGGTCAGAGCTGATTTGCATATCGCCATTGTCTAACCCAGGGTGGTGTGGAGTGCAAAAAAACGATGGATTTAGACTCAGTTATTTTGACTGGGTTGAGTGTGTGACATTGATCCACATTTGGTCCATCACCTGTTGTGTTTGCATATTCCGCCCTAAGTGCGCTGGGGATGCCCAGACATGGGTCCCAGGCACTCCACACCACTGGAGTCAAGCTAGCCGGGCTGATGAGAGGTGTTACCTCGAAACCGGTCCGGTCCTCGGATGCTTGATTCCGTTCTGGGAAGGACATGGCTTTTGTAGTTCGGACTGGACTGTTCCCATGGGGCACAGGGTCAGAGCTGATTTGCATATCGCCATTGTCTAACCCAGGGTGGTGTGGAGTGCAAAAAAACAATGGATTTGGGCCCAGATCTTTTGACTGGGTTGAGTGTGTGACATTGATCCACATTCGGTCCATCACCTGTTGTGTTTGCATATTCCGCCCTAAGTGCGCTGGGGATGCCCAGACGTGGTCCCAGGCACTCCACACCACTGGAGTCAAGCTAGCCGGGCTGATGAGAGGTGTTACCTCGAAACCGGTCCGGTCCTCGGATGCTTGATTCCGTTCTGGGAAGGACATGGCTTTTGTAGTTCGGACTGGACTGTTCCCATGGGGCACAGGGTCAGAGCTGATTTGCATATCGCCATTGTCTAACCCAGGGTGGTGTGGAGTGCAAAAAAACGATGGATTTGGGCCCAGATCTTTTGACTGGGTTGAGTGTGTGACATTGATCCACATTCGGTCCATCGCCTGTTGTGTTTGCATATTCCGCCCTAAGTGCGCTGGGGATGCCCAGACGTGGGTCCCAGGCACTCCACACCACTGGAGTCAAGCTAGCCGGGCTGATGAGAGGTGTTACCTCGAAACCAGTCCGGTCCTCGGATGCTTGATTCCGTTCTGGGAAGGACATGGCTTTTGTAGTTCGGACTGGACTGTTCCCATGGGGCACAGGGTCAGAGCTGATTTGCATATCGCCATTGTCTAACCCAGGGTGGTGTGGAGTGCAAAAAAACGATGGATTTGGGCCCAGATCTTTTGACTGGGTTGAGTGTGTGACATTGATCCACATTCGGTCCATCACCTGTTGTGTTTGCATATTCCGCCCTAAGTGCGATGGGGATGCCCAGACGTGGGTCCCAGGCACTCCACACCACTGGAGTCAAGCTAGCCGGGCTGATGAGAGGTGTTACCTCGAAACCGGTCCGGTCCTCGGATGCTTGATTCCGTTCTGGGAAGGACATGGCTTTTGTAGTTCGGACTGGACTGTTCCCATGGGGCACAGGGTCAGAGCTGATTTGCATATCGCCATTGTCTAACCCAGGGTGGTGTGGAGTGCAAAAAAACGATAGATTTGGGCCCAGATCTTTTGACTGGGTTGAGTGTGTGACATTGATCCACATTCGGTCCATCACCTGTTGTGTTTGCATATTCCGCCCTAAGTGCGCTGGGGATGTCCAGACGTGGGTCCCAGGCACTCCACACCACTGGAGTCAAGCTAGCCGGGCTGATGAGAGGTGTTACCTCGAAACCGGTCCGGTCCTCGGATGCTTGATTCTGTTCTGGGAAGGACATGGCTTTTGTAGTTCGGACTGGACTGTTCCCATGGGGCACAGGGTCAGAGCTGATTTGCATATCGCCATTGTCTAACACAGGGTGGTGTGGAGTGCAAAAAAACGATGGATTTGGGCCCAGATCTTTTGACTGGGTTGAGTGTGTGACATTGATCCACATTCGGTCCATCACCTGTTGTGTTTGCATATTCCGCCCTAAGTGCGCTGGGGATGCCCAGACGTGGGTCCCAGGCACTCCACACCACTGGAGTCAAGCTAGCCAGGCTGATGAGAGGTGTTACCTCGAAACCGGTCCGGTCCTCGGATGCTTGAATCCGTTCTGGGAAGGACATGGCTTTTGTAGTTCGGACTGGACTGTTCCCATGGGGCACAGGGTCAGAGCTGATTTGCATATCGCCATTGTCTAACCCAGGGTGGTGTGGAGTGCAAAAAAACGATGGATTTGGGCCCAGATCTTTTGACTGGGTTGAGTGTGTGATATTGATCCACATTCGGTCCATCACCTGTTGTGTTTGCATATTCCGCCCTAAGTGCGCTGGGGATGCCCAGACGTGGGTCCCAGGCACTCCACACCACTGGAGTCAAGCTAGCCGGGCTGATGAGAGGTGTTACCTCGAAACCGGTCCGGTCCTCGGATGCTTGATTCCGTTCTGGGAAGGACATGGCTTTTGTAGTTCGGACTGGACTGTTCCCATGGGGCACAGGGTCAGAGCTGATTTGCATATCGCCATTGTCTAACCCAGGGTGGTGTGGAGTGCAAAAAAACGATGGATTTGGGCCCAGATCTTTTGACTGGGTTGAGTGTGTGACATTGATCCACATTCGGTCCATCACCTGTTGTGTTTGCATATTCCGCCCTAAGTGCGCTGGGGATGCCCAGACGTGGGTCCCAGGCACTCCACACCATTGGAGTCAAGCTAGCCGGGCTGATGAGAGGTGTTACCTCGAAACCGGTCCGGTCCTCGGATGCTTGATTCCGATCTGGGAAGGACATGGCTTTTGTAGTTCGGACTGGACTGTTCCCATGGGGCACAGGGTCAGAGCTGATTTGCATATCGCCATTGTCTAACCCAGGGTGGTGTGGAGTGCAAAAAAACGATGGATTTGGGCCCAGATCTTTTGACTGGGTTGAGTGTGTGACATTGATCCACATTCGGTCCATCGCCTGTTGTGTTTGCATATTCCGCCCTAAGTGCGCTGGGGATGCCCAGACGTGGGTCCCAGGCACTCCACCCCACTGGAGTCAAGCTAGCCGGGCTGATGAGAGGTGTTACCTCGAAACCAGTCCGGTCCTCGGATGCTTGATTCCGTTCTGGGAAGGACATGGCTTTTGTAGTTCGGACTGGACTGTTCCCATGGGGCACAGGGTCAGAGCTGATTTGCATATCGCCATTGTCTAACCCAGGGTGGTGTGGAGTGCAAAAAAACGATGGATTTGGGCCCAGATCTTTTGACTGGGTTGAGTGTGTGACATTGATCCACATTCGGTCCATCACCTGTTGTGTTTGCATATTCCGCCCTAAGTGCGATGGGGATGCCCAGACGTGGGTCCCAGGCACTCCACACCACTGGAGTCAAGCTAGCCGGGCTGATGAGAGGTGTTACCTCGAAACCGGTCCGGTCCTCGGATGCTTGATTCCGTTCTGGGAAGGACATGGCTTTTGTAGTTCGGACTGGACTGTTCCCATGGGGCACAGGGTCAGAGCTGATTTGCATATCGCCATTGTCTAACCCAGGGTGGTGTGGAGTGCAAAAAAATGATAGATTTGGGCCCAGATCTTTTGACTGGGTTGAGTGTGTGACATTGATCCACATTCGGTCCATCACCTGTTGTGTTTGCATATTCCGCCCTAAGTGCGCTGGGGATGCCCAGACGTGGGTCCCAGGCACTCCACACCACTGGAGTCAAGCTAGCCGGGCTGATGAGAGGTGTTACCTCGAAACCGGTCCGGTCCTCGGATGCTTGATTCTGTTCTGGGAAGGACATGGATTTTGTAGTTCGGACTGGACTGTTCCCATGGGGCACAGGGTCAGAGCTGATTTGCATATCGCCATTGTCTAACCCAGGGTGGTGTGGAGTGCATAAAAACGATGGATTTGGGCCCAGATCTTTTGACTGGGTTGAGTGTGTGACATTGATCCACATTCGGTCCATCACCTGTTGTGTTTGCATATTCTGCCCTAAGTGCGCTGGGGATGCCCAGACGTGGGTCCCCGGCACTCCACACCACTGGAGTCAAGCTAGCCGGGCAGATGAGAGGTGTTACCTCGAAACCGGTCCGGTCCTCAGATGCTTGATTCCGTTCTGGGAAGGACATGGCTTTTGTAGTTCGACTGGACTGTTCCCATGGGGCACAGGGTCAGAGCTGATTTGCATATCGCCATTGTCTAACCCAGGGTGGTGTGGAGTGCAAAAAAACGATGGATTTGGGCCCAGATCTTTTGACTGGGTTGAGTGTGTGACATTGATCCACATTCGGTCCATCACCTGTTGTGTTTGCATATTCCGCCCTAAGTGCGCTGGGGATGCCCAGACGTGGGTCCCAGGCACTCCACACCACTGGAGTCAAGCTACCCGGGCTGATGAGAGGTGTTACCTCGAAACCAGTCCTGTCCTCGGATGCTTGATTCCGTTCTGGGAAGGACATGGCTTTTGTAGTTCGGACTGGACTGTTCCCATGGGGCACAGGGTCAGAGCTGATTTGCGTATCGCCATTGTCTAACCCAGGGTGGTGTGGAGTGCAAAAAAACGATGGATTTGGGCCCAGATCTTTTGACTGGGTTGAGTGTGTGACATTGATCCACATTCGGTCCATCACCTGTTGTGTTTGCATATTCCGCCCTAAGTGCGCTGGGGATGCCCAGACGTGGGTCCCAGGCACTCCACACCACTGGAGTCAAGCTAGCCAGGCTGATGAGAGGTGTTACCTCGAAACCGGTCCGGTCCTCGGATGCTTGATTCCGTTCTGGGAAGGACATGGCTTTTGTAGTTCGGACTGGACTGTTCCCATGGGGCACAGGGTCAGAGCTGATTTGCATATCGCCATTGTCTAACCCAGGGTGGTGTGGAGTGCAAAAAAAGGATGGATTTGGGCCCAGATCTTTTGACTGGGTTGAGTGTGTGACATTGATCCACATTCGGTCCATCACCTGTTGTGCTTGCATATTCCGCCCTAAGTGCGCTGGGGATGCCCAGACGTGGGTCCCAGGCACTCCACACCACTGGAGTCAAGCTAGCCGGGCTGATGAGAGGTGTTACCTCGAAACGGGTCCGGTCCTCGGATGCTTGATTCCGTTCTGGGAAGGACATGGCTTTTGTAGTTCGGACTGGACTGTTCCCATGGGGCACAGGGTCAGAGCTGATTTGCATATCGCCATTGTCTAACCCAGGGTGGTGTGGAGTGCAAAAAAACGATGGATTTGGGCCCAGATCTTTTGACTGGGTTGAGTGTGTGACATTGATCCACATTCGGTCCATCACCTGTTGTATTTGCATATTCTGCCCTAAGTGCGCTGGGGATGCCCAGACGTGGGTCCCAGGCACTCCACACCACTGGAGTCAAGCTAGCCGGGCTGATGAGAGGTGTTACCTCGAAACCGGTCCGGTCCTCGGATGCTTGATTCCGTTCTGGGAAGGACATGGCTTTTGTAGTTCGGACTGGACTGTTCCCATGGGGCACAGGGTCAGAGCTGATTTGCATATCGCCATTGTCTAACCCAGGGTGGTGTGGAGTGCAAAAAAACGATGGATTTGGGCCCAGATCTTTTGACTGGGTTGAGTGTGTGACATTGATCCACATTCGGTCCATCACCTGTTGTGTTTGCATATTCCGCCCTAAGTGCGCTGGGGATGCCCAGACGTGGGTCCCAGGCACTCCACACCACTGGAGTCAAGCTAGCCGGGCTGATGAGAGGTGTTACCTCGAAACCGGTCCGGTCCTCGGATGCTTGATTCCGTTCTGGGAAGGACATGGCTTTTGTAGTTCGGACTGGACTGTTCCCATGGGGCACAGGGTCAGAGCTGATTTGCATATCGCCATTGTCTAACCCAGGGTGGTGTGGAGTGCAAAAAAACGATGGATTTGGGCTAAGATCTTTTGATTGGGTTGAGTGTGTGACATTGATCCACATTCGGTCCATCACCTGTTGTGTTTGCATATTCTGCCCTAAGTGCGCAGGGGATGCCCAGACGTGGGTCCCAGGCACTCCACACCACTGGAGTCAAGCTAGCCGGGCTGATGAGAGGTGTTACCTCAAAACCGGTC
Source organism: Lissotriton vulgaris (assembly GCF_964263255.1). Lineage (NCBI taxonomy): Eukaryota > Metazoa > Chordata > Amphibia > Caudata > Salamandridae > Lissotriton > Lissotriton vulgaris. Next base: position 1,043,717,765 of record NC_141696.1, read on the forward strand.
CGGTCCTCGGATGCTTGATTCCGTTCTGGGAAGGACATGGCTTTTGTAGTTCGGACTGGACTGTTCCCATGGGGCACAGGGTCAGAGCTGATTTGCATATCGCCATTGTCTAACCCAGGGTGGTGTGGAGTGCAAAAAAACGATGGATTTGGGCCCAGATCTTTTGACTGGGTTGAGTGTGTGACATTGATCCACGTTCGGTCTTTCACCTGTTTTGTTTGCATATTCCGCCCTAAGTGCGCTGGGGATGCCCAGACGTGGGTCCCAGGCACTCCACACCACTGGAGTCAAGCTAGCCGGGCTGATGAGAGGTGTTACCTCGAAACCGGTCCGGTCCTCGGATGCTTGATTCCGTTCTGGGAAGGACATGGCTTTTGTAGTTCGGACTGGACTGTTCCCATGGGGCACAGGGTGAGAGCTGATTTGCATATCGCCATTGTCTAACCCAGGGTGGTGTGGAGTGCAAAAAAACGATGGATTTGGGCCCGGATCCTTTGACTGGGTTGAGTGTGTGACATTGATCCACATTCGGTCCATCACCTGTTTTGTTTGCATATTCCGCCCTAAGTGCGCTGGGGATGCCCAGACGTGGGTCCCAGGCACTCCACACCACTGGAGTCAAGCTAGCCGGGCTGATGAGAGGTGTTACCTCGAAACCGGTCCGGTCCTCGGATGCTTGATTCCGTTCTGGGAAGGACATGGCTTTTGTAGTTCGGACTGGACTGTTCCCATGGGGCACAGGGTCAGAGCTGATTTGCATATCGCCATTGTCTAACCCAGGGTGGTGTGGAGTGCAAAAAAACGATGGATTTGGGCCCAGATCTTTTGACTGGGTTGAGTGTGTGACATTGATCCACATTCGGTCCATCACCTGTTGTGTTTGCATATTCCGCCCTAAGTGCGCTGGGGATGCCCAGACGTGGGTCCCAGGCACTCCACACCACTGGAGTCAAGCTAGCCGGGCTGATGAGAGGTGTTACCTCGAAACCGGTCCGGTCCTCGGATGCTTGATTCCGTTCTGGGAAGGACATGGCTTTTGTAGTTCGGACTGGACTGTTCCCATGGGGCACAGGGTCAGAGCTGATTTGCATATCGCCATTGTCTAACCCAGGGTGGTGTGGAGTGCAAAAAAACGATGGATTTGGGCCCAGATCTTTTGACTGGGTTGAGTGTGTGACATTGATCCACATTCGGTCCATCACCTGTTTTGTTTGCATATTCCGCCCTAAGTGCGCTGGGGATGCCCAGACGTGGGTCCCAGGCACTCCACACCACTGGAGTCAAGCTAGCCGGGCTGATGAGAGGTGTTACCTTGAAACCGGTCCGGTCCTCGGATGCTTGATTCCGTTCTGGGAAGGACATGGCTTTTGTAGTTCGAACTGGACTGTTCCCATGGGGCACAGGGTCAGAGCTGATTTGCATATCGCCATTGTCTAACCCAGGGTGGTGTGGAGTGCAAAAAAACGATGGATTTGGGCCCAGATCTTTTGACTGGGTTGAGTGTGTGACATTGATCCACATTCGGTCCATCACCTGTTTTGTTTGCATATTCCGCCCTAAGTGCGCTGGGGATGCCCAGACGTGGGTCCCAGGCACTCCACACCACTGGAGTCAAGCTAGCCGGGCTGATGAGAGGTGTTACCTCGAAACCGGTCCGGTCCTCGGATGCTTGATTCCGTTCTGGGAAGGACATGGCTTTTGTAGTTCGGACTGGACTGTTCCCATGGGGCACAGGGTCAGAGCTGATTTGCATATCGCCATTGTCTAACGCAGGGTGGTGTGGAGTGCAAAAAAACGATGGATTTGGGCCCAGATCTTTTGACTGGGTTGAGTGTGTGACATTGATCCACATTCGGTCCATCACCTGTTGTGTTTGCATATTCCGCCCTAAGTGCGCTGGGGATGCCCATACGTGGGTCCCAGGCACTCCACACCACTGGAGTCAAGCTAGCCGGGCTGATGAGAGGTGTTACCTCGAAACCGGTCCGGTCCTCGGATGCTTGATTCCGTTCTGGGAAGGACATGGCTTTTGTAGTTCGGACTGGACTGTTCCCATGGGGCACAGGGTCAGAGCTGATTTGCATATCGCCATTGTCTAACCCAGGGTGGTGTGGAGTGCAAAAAAACGATGGATTTGGGACCAGATCTTTTGACTGGGTTGAGTGTGTGACATTGATCCACATTCGGTCCATCACCTGTTTTGTTTGCATATTCCTCCCTAAGTGCGCTCGGGATGCCCAGACGTGGGTCCCAGGCACTCCACACCACTGGAGTCAAGCTAGCCGGGCTGATGAGAGGTGTTACCTCGAAACCGGTCCGGTCCTCGGATGCTTGATTCCGTTCTGGGAAGGACATGGCTTTTGTAGTTCGGACTGGACTGTTCCCATGCGGGCACAGGGTCAGAGCTGATTTGCATATCGCCATTGTCTAACCCAGGGTGGTGTGGAGTGCAAAAAAACGATGGATTTGGGCCCAGATCTTTTGACTGGGTTGAGTGTGTGACATTGATCCACATTCGGTCCATCACCTGTTGTGTTTGCATATTCCGCCCTAAGTGCGCTGGGGATGCCCAGACGTGGGTCCCAGGCACTCCACACCACTGGAGTCAAGCTAGCCGGGCTGATGAGAGGTGTTACCTCGAAACCGGTCCGGTCCTCGGATGCTTGATTCTGTTCTGGGAAGGACATGGCTTTTGTAGTTCGGACTGGACTGTTCCCATGGGGCACAGGGTCAGAGCTGATTTGCATATCGCCATTGTCTAACCCAGGGTGGTGTGGAGTGCAAAAAAACGATGGATTTGGGCCCAGATCTTTTGACTGGGTTGAGTGTGTGACATTGATCCACATTCGGTCCATCACCTGTTGTGTTTGCATATTCCGCCCTAAGTGCGCTGGGGATGCCCAGACGTGGGTCCCAGGCACTCCACACCACTGGAGTCAAGCTAGCCGGGCTGATGAGAGGTGTTACCTCGAAACCGGTCCGGTCCTCAGATGCTTGATTCCGTTCTGGGAAGGACATGGCTTTTGTAGTTCGGACTGGACTGTTCCCATGGGGCACAGGGTCAGAGCTGATTTGCATATCGCCATTGTCTAACCCAGGAAGGTGTGGAGTGCAAAAAAACAATGGATTTGGGCCCAGATCTTTTGACTGGGTTGAGTGTGTGACATTGATCCACATTCGGTCCATCACCTGTTGTGTTTGCATATTCCTCCCTAAGTGCGCTGGGGATGCCCAGACGTGGGTCCCAGGCACTCCACACCACTGGAGTCAAGCTAGCCGGGCTGATGAGAGGTGTTACCTCGAAACCGGTCCGGTCCTCGGATGCTTGATTCCGTTCTGGGAAGGACATGGCTTTTGTAGTTCGGACTGGACTGTTCCCATGGGGCACAGGGTCAGAGCTGATTTGCATATCGCCATTGTCTAACCCAGGGTGGTGTGGAGTGCAAAAAAACGATGGATTTGGGCCCAGATCTTTTGACTGGGTTGAGTGTGTGACATTGATCCACATTCGGTCCATCACCTGTTGTGTTTGCATATTCCGCCCTAAGTGCGCTGGGGATGCCCAGACGTGGGTCCCAGGCACTCCACACCACTGGAGTCAAGCTAGCCGGGCTGATGAGAGGTGTTACCTCGAAACCGGTCCGGTCCTCGGATGCTTGATTCTGTTCTGGGAAGGACATGGCTTTTGTAGTTCGGACTGGACTGTTCCCATGGGGCACAGGGTCAGAGCTGATTTGCATATCGCCATTGTCTAACCCAGGGTGGTGTGGAGTGCATAAAAACGATGGATTTGGGCCCAGATCTTTTGACTGGGTTGAGTGTGTGACATTGATCCACATTCGGTCCATCACCTGTTGTGTTTGCATATTCCGCCCTAAGTGCGCTGGGGATGCCCAGACGTGGGTCCCCGGCACTCCACACCACTGGAGTCAAGCTAGCCGGGCAGATGAGAGGTGTTACCTCGAAACCGGTCCGGTCCTCAGATGCTTGATTCCGTTCTGGGAAGGACATGGCTTTTGTAGTTCGACTGGACTGTTCCCATGGGGCACAGGGTCAGAGCTGATTTGCATATCGCCATTGTCTAACCCAGGGTGGTGTGGAGTGCAAAAAAACGATGGATTTGGGCCCAGATCTTTTGACTGGGTTGAGTGTGTGACATTGATCCACATTCGGTCCATCACCTGTTGTGTTTGCATATTCCGCCCTAAGTGCGCTGGGGATGCCCAGACGTGGGTCCCAGGCACTCCACACCACTGGAGTCAAGCTAGCCGGGCTGATGAGAGGTGTTACCTCGAAACCAGTCCGGTCCTCGGATGCTTGATTCCGTTCTGGGAAGGACATGGCTTTTGTAGTTCGGACTGGACTGTTCCCATGGGGCACAGGGTCAGAGCTGATTTGCGTATCGCCATTGTCTAACCCAGGGTGGTGTGGAGTGCAAAAAAACGATGGATTTGGGCCCAGATCTTTTGACTGGGTTGAGTGTGTGACATTGATCCACATTCGGTCCATCACCTGTTGTGTTTGCATATTCCGCCCTAAGTGCGCTGGGGATGCCCAGACGTGGGTCCCAGGCACTCCACACCACTGGAGTCAAGCTAGCCAGGCTGATGAGAGGTGTTACCTCGAAACCGGTCCGGTCCTCGGATGCTTGATTCCGTTCTGGGAAGGACATGGCTTTTGTAGTTCGGACTGGACTGTTCCCATGGGGCACAGGGTCAGAGCTGATTTGCATATCGCCATTGTCTAACCCAGGGTGGTGTGGAGTGCAAAAAAAGGATGGATTTGGGCCCAGATCTTTTGACTGGGTTGAGTGTGTGACATTGATCCACATTCGGTCCATCACCTGTTGTGTTTGCATATTCCGCCCTAAGTGCGCTGGGGATGCCCAGACGTGGGTCCCAGGCACTCCACACCACTGGAGTCAAGCTAGCCGGGCTGATGAGAGGTGTTACCTCGAAACGGGTCTGGTCCTCGGATGCTTGATTCCGTTCTGGGAAGGACATGGCTTTTGTAGTTCGGACTGGACTGTTCCCATGGGGCACAGGGTCAGAGCTGATTTGCATATCGCCATTGTCTAACCCAGGGTGGTGTGGAGTGCAAAAAAAGGATGGATTTGGGCCCAGATCTTTTGACTGGGTTGAGTGTGTGACATTGATCCACATTCGGTCCATCACCTGTTGTATTTGCATATTCTGCCCTAAGTGCGCTGGGGATGCCCAGACGTGGGTCCCAGGCACTCCACACCACTGGAGTCAAGCTAGCCGGGCTGATGAGAGGTGTTACCTCGAAACCGGTCCGGTCCTCGGATGCTTGATTCCGTTCTGGGAAGGACATGGCTTTTGTAGTTCGGACTGGACTGTTCCCATGGGGCACAGGGTCAGAGCTGATTTGCATATCGCCATTGTCTAACCCAGGGTGGTGTGGAGTGCAAAAAAACGATGGATTTGGGCCCAGATCTTTTGACTGGGTTGAGTGTGTGACATTGATCCACATTCGGTCCATCACCTGTTGTGTTTGCATATTCCGCCCTAAGTGCGCTGGGGATGCCCAGACGTGGGTCCCAGGCACTCCACACCACTGGAGTCAAGCTAGCCGGGCTGATGAGAGGTGTTACCTCGAAACCGGTCGGGTCCTCGGATGCTTGATTCCGTTCTGGGAAGGACATGGCTTTTGTAGTTCGGACTGGACTGTTCCCATGGGGCACAGGGTCAGAGCTGATTTGCATATCGCCATTGTCTAACCCAGGGTGGTGTGGAGTGCAAAAAAACGATGGATTTGGGCCCAGATCTTTTGATTGGGTTGAGTGTGTGACATTGATCCACATTCGGTCCATCACCTGTTGTGTTTGCATATTCTGCCCTAAGTGCGCTGGGGATGCCCAGACGTGGGTCCCAGGCACTCCACACCACTGGATTCAAGCTAGCCGGGCTGATGAGAGGTGTTACCTCGAAACCGGTCCGGTCCTCGGATGCTTGATTCCGTTCTGGGAAGGACATGGCTTTTGTAGTTCGGACTGGACTGTTCCCATGGGGCACAGGGTCAGAGCTGATTTGCATATCGCCATTGTCTAACCCAGGGTGGTGTGGAGTGCAAAAAAACGATGGATTTGGGCCCAGATCTTTTGACTGGGTTGAGTGTGTGACATTGATCCACGTTCGGTCTATCACCTGTTTTGTTTGCATATTCCGCCCTAAGTGCGCTGGGGATGCCCAGACGTGGGTCCCAGGCACTCCACACCACTGGAGTCAAGCTAGCCGGGCTGATGAGAGGTGTTACCTCGAAACCGGTCCGGTCCTCGGATGCTTGATTCCGTTCTGGGAAGAACATGGCTTTTGTAGTTCGGACTGGACTGTTCCCATGGGGCACAGGGTGAGAGCTGATTTGCATATCGCCATTGTCTAACCCAGGGTGGTGTGGAGTGCAAAAAAACGATGGATTTGGGCCCGGATCCTTTGACTGGGTTGAGTGTGTGACATTGATCCACATTCGGTCCATCACCTGTTTTGTTTGCATATTCCGCCCTAAGTGCGCTGGGGATGCCCAGACGTGGGTCCCAGGCACTCCACACCACTGGAGTCAAGCTAGCCGGGCTGATGAGAGGTGTTACCTCGAAACCGGTCCGGTCCTCGGATGCTTGATTCCGTTCTGGGAAGGACATGGCTTTTGTAGTTCGGACTGGACTGTTCCCATGGGGCACAGGGTCAGAGCTGATTTGCATATCGCCATTGTCTAACCCAGGGTGGTGTGGAGTGCAAAAAAACGATGGATTTGGGCCCAGATCTTTTGACTGGGTTGAGTGTGTGACATTGATCCACATTCGGTCCATCACCTGTTGTGTTTGCATATTCCGCCCTAAGTGCGCTGGGGATGCCCAGACGTGGGTCCCAGGCACTCCACACCACTGGAGTCAAGCTAGCCGGGCTGATGAGAGGTGTTACCTCGAAACCGGTCCGGTCCTCGGATGCTTGATTCCGTTCTGGGAAGGTCATGGCTTTTGTAGTTCGGACTGGACTGTTCCCATGGGGCACAGGGTCAGAGCTGATTTGCATATCGCCATTGTCTAACGCAGGGTGGTGTGGAGTGCAAAAAAACGATGGATTTGGGCCCAGATCTTTTGACTGGGTTGAGTGTGTGACATTGATCCACATTCGGTCCATCACCTGTTGTGTTTGCATATTCCGCCCTAAGTGCGCTGGGGATGCCCATACGTGGGTCCCAGGCAATCCACACCACTGGAGTCAAGCTAGCCGGGCTGATGAGAGGTGTTACCTCGAAACCGGTCCGGTCCTCGGATGCTTGATTCCGTTCTGGGAAGGACATGGCTTTTGTAGTTCGGACTGGACTGTTCCCATGGGGCACAGGGTCAGAGCTGATTTGCATATCGCCATTGTCTAACCCAGGGTGGTGTGGAGTGCAAAAAAACGATGGATTTGGGACCAGATCTTTTGACTGGGTTGAGTGTGTGACATTGATCCACATTCGGTCCATCACCTGTTTTGTTTGCATATTCCTCCCTAAGTGCGCTGGGGATGCCCAGACGTGGGTCCCAGGCACTCCACACCACTGGAGTCAAGCTAGCCGGGCTGATGAGAGGTGTTACCTCGAAACCGGTCCGGTCCTCGGATGCTTGATTCCGTTCTGGGAAGGACATGGCTTTTGTAGTTCGGACTGGACTGTTCCCATGCGGGCACAGGGTCAGAGCTGATTTGCATATCGCCATTGTCTAACCCAGGGTGGTGTGGAGTGCAAAAAAACGATGGATTTGGGCCCAGATCTTTTGACTGGGTTGAGTGTGTGACATTGATCCACATTCGGTCCATCACCTGTTGTGTTTGCATATTCCGCCCTAAGTGCGCTGGGGATGCCCAGACGTGGGTCCCAGGCACTCCACACCACTGGAGTCAAGCTAGCCGGGCTGATGAGAGGTGTTACCTCGAAACCGGTCCGGTCCTCGGATGCTTGATTCTGTTCTGGGAAGGACATGGCTTTTGTAGTTCGGACTGGACTGTTCCCATGGGGCACAGGGTCAGAGCTGATTTGCATATCGCCATTGTCTAACCCAGGGTGGTGTGGAGTGCAAAAAAACGATGGATTTGGGCCCAGATCTTTTGACTGGGTTGAGTGTGTGACATTGATCCACATTCGGTCCATCACCTGTTGTGTTTGCATATTCCGCCCTAAGTGCGCTGGGGATGCCCAGACGTGGGTCCCCGGCACTCCACACCACTGGAGTCAAGCTAGCCGGGCTGATGAGAGGTGTTACCTCGAAACCGGTCCGGTCCTCAGATGCTTGATTCCGTTCTGGGAAGGACATGGCTTTTGTAGTTCGGACTGGACTGTTCCCATGGGGCACAGGGTCAGAGCTGATTTGCATATCGCCATTGTCTAACCCAGGGTGGTGTGGAGTGCAAAAAAACAATGGATTTGGGCCCAGATCTTTTGACTGGGTTGAGTGTGTGACATTGATCCACATTCGGTCCATCACCTGTTGTGTTTGCATATTCCTCCCTAAGTGCGCTGGGGATGCCCAGACGTGGGCCCCAGGCACTCCACACCACTGGAGTCAAGCTAGCCGGGCTGATGAGAGGTGTTACCTCGAAACCGGTCCGGTCCTCGGATGCTTGATTCCGTTCTGGGAAGGACATGGCTTTTGTAGTTCGGACTGGACTGTTCCCATGGGGCACAGGGTCAGAGCTGATTTGCATATCGCCATTGTCTAACCCAGGGTGGCGTGGAGTGCAAAAAAACGATGGATTTGGGCCCAGATCTTTTGACTGGGTTGAGTGTGTGACATTGATCCACATTCGGTCCATCACCTGTTGTGTTTGCATATTCCGCCCTAAGTGCGCTGGGGATGCCCAGACGTGGGTCCCAGGCACTCCACACCACTGGAGTCAAGCTAGCCAGGCTGATGAGAGGTGTTACCTCGAAACCGGTCCGGTCCTCGGATGCTTGATTCCGTTCTGGGAAGGACATGGCTTTTGTAGTTCGGACTGGACTGTTCCCATGGGGCACAGGGTCAGAGCTGATTTGCATATCGCCATTGTCTAACCCAGGGTGGTGTGGAGTGCAAAAAAAGGATGGATTTGGGCCCAGATCTTTTGACTGGGTTGAGTGTGTGACATTGATCCACATTCGGTCCATCACCTGTTGTGTTTGCATATTCCGCCCTAAGTGCGCTGGGGATGCCCAGACGTGGGTCCCAGGTACTCCACACCACTGGAGTCAAGCTAGCCGGGCTGATGAGAGGTGTTACCTCGAAACCGGTCCGGTCCTCGGATGCTTGATTCCGTTCTGGGAAGGACATGGCTTTTGTAGTTCGGACTGGACTGTTCCCATGGGGCACAGGGTCAGAGCTGATTTGCATATCGCCATTGTCTAACCCAGGGTGGTGTGGAGTGCAAAAAAACGATGGATTTGGGCCCAGATCTTTTGACTGGGTTGAGTGTGTGACATTGATCCACATTCGGTCCATCACCTGTTGTATTTGCATATTCTGCCCTAAGTGCGCTGGGGATGCCCAGACGTGGGTCCCAGGCACTCAACACCACTGGAGTCAAGCTAGCCGGGCTGATGAGAGGTGTTACCTCGAAACCGGTCCGGTCCTCGGATGCTTGATTCCGTTCTGGGAAGGACATGGCTTTTGTAGTTCGGACTGGACTGTTCCCATGGGGCACAGGGTCAGAGCTGATTTGCATATCGCCATTGTCTAACCCAGGGTGGTGTGGAGTGCAAAAAAACGATGGATTTGGGCCCAGATCTTTTGACTGGGTTGAGTGTGTGACATTGATCCACATTCGGTCCATCACCTGTTGTGTTTGCATATTCCGCCCTAAGTGCGCTGGGGATGCCCAGACGTAGGTCCCAGGCACTCCACACCACTGGAGTCAAGCTAGCCGGGCTGATGAGAGGTGTTACCTCGAAACCGGTCCGGTCCTCGGATGCTTGATTCCGTTCTGGGAAGGACATGGCTTTTGTAGTTCGGACTGGACTGTTCCCATGGGGCACAGGGTCAGAGCTGATTTGCATATCGCCATTGTCTAACCCAGGGTGGTGTGGAGTGCAAAAAAACGAAGGATTTGGGCCCAGATCTTTTGATTGGGTTGAGTGTGTGACATTGATCCACATTCGGTCCATCACCTGTTGTGTTTGCATATTCTACCCTAAGTGCGCTGGGGATGCCCAGACGTGGGTCCCAGGCACTCCACACCACTGGAGTCAAGCTAGCCGGGCTGATGAGAGGTGTTACCTCGAAACCGGTCCGGTCCTCGGATGCTTGATTCCGTTCTGGGAAGGACATGGCTTTTGTAGTTCGGACTGGACTGTTCCCATGGGGCACAGGGTCAGAGCTGATTTGCATATCGCCATTGTCTAACCCAGGGTGGTGTGGAGTGCAAAAAAACGATGGATTTGGGCCCAGATCTTTTGACTGGGTTGAGTGTGTGACATTGATCCACATTCGGTCCATCACCTGTTTTGTTTGCATATTCCGCCCTAAGTGCGCTGGGGATGCCCAGACGTGGGTCCCAGGCACTCCACACCACTGGAGTCAAGCTAGCCGGGCTGATGAGAGGTGTTACCTCGAAACCGGTCCGGTCCTCGGATGCTTGATTCCGTTCTGGGAAGGACATGGCTTTTGTAGTTCGGACTGGACTGTTCCCATGGGGCACAGGGTGAGAGCTGATTTGCATATCGCCATTGTCTAACCCAGGGTGGTGTGGAGTGCAAAAAAACGATGGATATGGGCCCAGATCCTTTGACTGGGTTGAGTGTGTGACATTGATCCACATTCGGTCCATCACCTGTTTTGTTTGCATATTCCGCCCTAAGTCCGCTGGGGATGCCCAGACGTGGGTCCCAGGCACTCCACACCACTGGAGTCAAGCTAGCCGGGCTGATGAGAGGTGTTACCTCGAAACCGGTCCGGTCCTCGGATGCTTGATTCCGTCCTGGGAAGGACATGGCTTTTGTAGTTCGGACTGGACTGTTCCCATGGGGCACAGGGTCAGAGCTGATTTGCATATCGCCATTGTCTAACCCAGGGTAGTGTGGAGTGCAAAAAAACGATGGATTTGGGCCCAGATCTTTTGACTGGGTTGAGTGTGTGACATTGATCCACATTCGGTCCATCACCTGTTGTGTTTGCATATTCCGCCCTAAGTGCGCTGGGGATGCCCAGACGTGGGTCCCAGGCACTCCACACCACTGGAGTCAAGCTAGCCGGGCTGATGAGAGGTGCTACCTCGAAACCGGTCCGGTCCTCGGATGCTTGATTCCGTTCTGGGAAGGACATGGCTTTTGTAGTTCGGACTGGACTGTTCCCATGGGGCACAGGGTCAGAGCTGATTTGCATATCGCCATTGTCTAACCCAGGGTGGTGTGGAGTGCAAAAAAATGATGGATTTGGGCCCAGATCTTTTGACTGGGTTGAGTGTGTGACATTGATCCACATTCGGTCCATCACCTGTTTTGTTTGCATATTCCGCCCTAAGTGCGCTGGGGATGCCCAGACGTGGGTCCCAGGCACTCCACACCACTGGAGTCAAGCTAGCGGGGCTGATGAGAGGTGTTACCTCGAAACCGGTCCGGTCCTCGGATGCTTGATTCCGTTCTGGGAAGGACATGGCTTTTGTAGTTCGGACTGGACTGTTCCCATGGGGCACAGGGTCAGAGCTGATTTGCATATCGCCATTGTCTAACCCAGGGTGGTGTGGAGTGCAAAAAAACGATGGATTTGGGCCCAGATCTTTTGACTGGGTTGAGTGTGTGACATTGATCCACATTCGGTCCATCACCTGTTTTGTTTGCATATTCCGCCCTAAGTGCGCTGGGGATGCCCAGACGTGGGTCCCAGGCACTCCACACCACTGGAGTCAAGCTAGCCGGGCTGATGAGAGGTGTTACCTCGAAACTGGTCTGGTCCTCGGATGCTTGATTCCGTTCTGGGAAGGACATGGCTTTTGTAGTTCGGACTGGACTGTTCCCGTGGGGCACAGGGTCAGAGCTGATTTGCATATCGCCATTGTCTAACGCAGGGTGGTGTGGAGTGCAAAAAAACGATGGATTTGGGCCCAGATCTTTTGACTGGGTTGAGTGTGTGACATTGATCCACATTCGGTCCATCACCTGTTGTGTTTGCATATTCCGCCCTAAGTGCGCTGGGAATGCCCATACGTGGGTCCCAGGCACTCCACACCACTGGAGTCAAGCTAGCCGGGCTGATGAGAGGTGTTACCTCGAAACCGGTCCGGTCCTCGGATGCTTGATTCAGTTATGTGAAGGACATGGCTTTTGTAGTTCGGACTGGACTGTTCCCATGGGGCACAGGGTCAGAGCTGATTTGCATAGCGCCATTGTCTAACCCAGGGTGGTGTGGAGTGCAAAAAAACGATGGATTTGGGCCCAGATCTTTTGACTGGGTTGAGTGTGTGACATTGATCCACATTCGGTCCATCACCTGTTTTGTTTGCATATTCCTCCCTAAGTGCGCTGGGGATGCCCAGACGTGGGTCCCAGGCACTCCACACCACTGGAGTCAAGCTAGCCGGGCTGATGAGAGGTGTTACCTCGAAACCGGTCCGGTCCTCGGATGCTTGATTCCGTTCTGGGAAGGACATGGCTTTTGTAGTTCGGACTGGACTGTTCCCATGAGGCACAGGGTCAGAGCTGATTTGCATATCGCCATTGTCTAACCCAGGGTGGTGTGGAGTGCAAAAAAACGATGGATTTGGGCCCAGATCTTTTGACTGGGTTGAGTGTGTGACATTGATCCACCTTCGGTCCATCACCTGTTGTGTTTGCATATTCCGCCCTAAGTGCGCTGGGGATGCCCAGACGTGGGTCCCAGGCACTCCACACCACTGGAGTCAAGCTAGCCGGGCTGATGAGAGGTGTTACCTCGAAACCGGTCCGGTCCTCGGATGCTTGATTCCGTTCTGGGAAGGACATGGCTTTTGTAGTTCGGACTGGACTGTTCCCATGGGGCACAGGGTCAGAGCTGATTTGCATATCCCCATTGTCTAACCCAGGGTGGTGTGGAGTGCAAAAAACGATGGATTTGGGCCCAGATCTTTTGACTGGGTTGAGTGTGTGACATTGATCCACATTCGGTCCTTCACCTGTTGTGTTTGCTGAAAGCAGTGGTTGCAAGAGCGGACATGCGCTGAAAGCTGGGTGTTCACCTCAGCCACGTGTGTTACCCACACGGTAGCTGCGGATGCCTGGAGCCCACCCCGGTCTTACCTTCTGCCCCTGAGTCTACAGTCTGATGCCGGGAGGCCACCTGGGTCTTCTGAACTCTGCCCGGTCCATCGCGGTGATCACCTGCCCGGTGAGTGCCCGCTCATGTTTGCTTAGGCCCGGAGAGTTAGAAACTAAGCCAAATCTCTTGGGAAGCGAGATTTTGATGACGGCGGCCATCTTGAAGTCAGACTCCTCTACCTATCCCCTGTCAGGGATAGTCGGCGGCCATTTTTAAGTCTGGCAGCAGTTGTTTTCCCAACAAGCTCGAGCCAATACAAGCCAATAATCTGCTGTTTAACGCCACAAACCTGTGCAGAGATGGCTAGAATATAACAGAGGGAAGAGGATAGGCATTCGACAAGCACCCGTCCCTACCAAGTCCCTTGCACAAACAACAAAAGTGACTGTGTGAAAACACGACAACTTAAGAGAACAAATCTCAAAATGTCAGTCTCACACTCCCGAAGAACCCAAGCCCCAGGTGGTGCCAGCAAACCAGGCATAATGGGCGTCTCCTTCCCATGCCCACCTGAACCGCTTGCACTTCTATCTGGAGGAGGAATGGGCCTCTGATGGCAAGAATGGTTTGAAGACTTTAAAGATTTTATGCAAGGATCTCAGGTGACAGAAGAAGATCAGAGATTAATCGTGTTGCGCAACCTCGTGGGAAAGGAGGTTAGTCAACTCATAAAGGAACTAACCACTGAAGATGCCGGATCATATACCAAAGTGCATGACGCACTGAATAAACATTTTCTACACAAAAAGAACGTCGACTACGAAAGGTACACTTTCAATATAGCATCGCAGGAGAAAGAAGAGCCAATGAGCACGTTCATCACACAGCTTCGACGGTTGGCCCAATACTGTGAATTTGACACATTCTCCACTGAAGATGCTCTCAGGTTGCGCATCATAGAGGGCTGTCAATCGGAATCCCTAAGACGACGACTTCTAAAGAAAAGCTACACCTTAGACGAGATTGAGGACTCGGAACAAACACCTGGGGGCATTCGGACGGAGAGGAAACTAGAGATGCAGGTAAAAAACAAGAACTGAGTGCGTTCAAACATGTAAGAGAGGAACTATCTGTCACAGCGGATGGACTTGTGCTCCGAGATCAAAGAATAGTCATCCCCACGCAACTCCGCCAAGGTGTGATCAATCTGGCCCATGAAGGACACCGAGGAGTAGTGGCAACCAAAAGAGCACTCAGAGAGAGAGTGTGGTTTCTGCAACTGGATCAGATGGTGGAGCTGACTCTAAAAGACTGTCCTCAGTGTTAACTGGTGAGCCAGGGACAACCTCCAGCTCCTCTTTAAATGTCCACACTACCCAATGGTGTCTGGCAAGAGGTTGCCCTGGATTTCTTTGGTCCTCTTCAATTGGGGAAATACATTTTAGTAGTCATGGATGAATACTCAAGATTTCCCATCGCCCAGTTTGTTTCGCCCACAAAAGCTACTATTGCCATTGCGGTCCTTGATGAAGTTTTCACTGCGTGGGGCATACCAAAAACAATCAAAACAGACAATGGACCACCGTTCAACGGTCAAGAGTTTGGGGACTTTGCCAAACACCTTAACTTCAAGCATCGCAAGATCACCCCTCTGTGGCCGCAGGCCAATGGAATGGTTGAACGGTTTATGGCCTCTACAAAAAAGACACTCCATCAAGCAGCACTCGACAAGAAAGATCCAAAAGTTGCTCTCAATGAAGTGTTGCGGGCTTACCTCACAACTCCCCATGCGACCACTGGCAAATGCCCAGCTACTCTCATGTTGGGGCGATCAATACGAACCAGAATACCTTATCTGGATGATTTTCTACAGTCTGACAGGCATGAATTTGAACATGACGACATTGCTGTCACTGATCGAAAGAACAAAGAAAAAATGAAATCATATGCGGATGCCCGGAGGAGAGCCAAAACCCCGTCCATTCATGAGGGAGATTGGTTGCTGGTCAAGCAAGAACAACATAGGAAAACGGACAGTCCCTATCGAAGTGAGCCCTTAATAGTCACCCAGCAAAAGGCAACGATGATCATTGCAGAGTCTGAAAATAAGAGAATCACGAGAAATTTATCACATTTTCAAAAGTGCCCTTCGGCAGTCAAGGATGCCCTTACCAACTCACCAAGAATCCTGACTAGTGAGAGTACTGTACCTAGCAATGTTTTGCCAAGGCCCGAGACTCACGTTGAGTCTGAAAATGAGAACTCAGAAGTGCTCCTGAGGCCGCGACAAACTATCCGCTGACCTATGCGGTTTATTGAAGAACTGCAAATACCTTCATATCGTCATTGAGGTAAAAAGCAGTTGCCGGCATGAGTGACTTTACATTTGTTTAAAAAGGGGGGAGATGTTATGATGCAAGCTAGCATTCTAGTAGTTGTGGGGGTGGAGACGAGGGAGGGACAGGATAGGGAGGAGTCGAGGAACAGGAAAGGGGCAGAATAGATAGGGACATGAAGGGAAAGGTCGCAACCAATAAAGCACCTGATAGAAGTCCTCGAGTCCGTGTCCGTTATTGATTCAGTACTTGACAGATAGAACCCTAAAACCATATTGAAACGGGTAGAAAAACTGAAAGTAAGGATTCACCTTCGCCTAAAATGGAGTGCATTGTCAATTATGTGCAGAATTGCAGAATCCTTTCTACTTCTTTACTGGGGTTGAATCCAGCTTGGTGGGAGTTGAGTTTCTTTAAATGAACGAGAACCACATAAATACTGTCAAAAAATATCATGCAAGTGTAGCTATTTTATCATCATGCTGGCCAATGAACAAGTAAGTACCTTTAAAGTAAATATGAGACAGGTGCATTGCAAATGTACAGTTTACAATATTGTTTAAAAACAGCACATTGTTAAATGTCTGAGATTCCTAAGTTTGGTGTTACCTACTTCAAATGAAGAGTAATTCATATTTATCAAGACCCGGGATATGTCATATATTAATATCCAAGACACTTAACCATTTGAAAAATGTACTTGTATTGTTGAGTGTCAAAAAGTTTCCTACAGGATGATATGTGCGTTGGGTCACTTAGGGAAAATCTCTGCATGTTTTTCAGAAACTTGTACCAGTGGAAGTATCGTGAACATTTTGATTCATTACAAAAGAATGTTACAAAAACAAATGGAAACGGTTGCGTGGCAATCTTTCACGCTGCGTGACCTTTCAGAAAGTAATGGAAATTATGCAGAGATGTAAATTTGAAAGTTTCTGATTAATTAGAAGTAATAAATAACTGTGTGGAGGAAGCGACAATAAAGAAAAATAAATGGAACAGGTAAGGTTGAACAATGCAGCACAATATTTATGAAGCTCTGAACTTCCAGATGAGAACTAATTACACGTGATTAAAGACACCTACAAAATGGAAAATACAAAAATATCAATTGTGTGTTGATTTAACACTACGCAGTGAAGAAAAAAGGGCCCTGTGGAAACATGGGCCCATTCAAATTAATATCGAAATCCTTTTGCTTTGTATTAACTTCTGTGTATCTCTCTGATAGTTTCCCTTGTGTCAAACTCCAGAGGATATGCCTTATTCTTCATTTATGTGTGCTATTCACAAAGTGCATGTTTTTCCAGAGCCTCACAATGCTTATAACCAAATATTACAAATCCAATAAAAAGACGAACCTCTGCGACCCAAAATAATGAAAAAGAGAAAGTCATTCAAAGAACCTAGAAAATAATAAGTTTCATTGCCTTTGGCAAATAGCTAAGTATTTTTGTTGACACAGTATTCATTCTTGTGGAATGCGTTTGAAACAATGTTGGCATACAAACATTGGGCAGCTGCTGAAGTCTACAGAGATGCGCTGTATAGTCTGACAAGTCATGATTTCCTTACAATTCAGATAAATGCAATTGTGTTTTTATTAGCCGTCAGTACCTTCTTGTTAAGCTTCTTTACTGAAGGCAGCAGAGCACAATGCCCCTGGCT
Organism: Lissotriton vulgaris; assembly: GCF_964263255.1. Taxonomy (NCBI): domain Eukaryota; kingdom Metazoa; phylum Chordata; class Amphibia; order Caudata; family Salamandridae; genus Lissotriton; species Lissotriton vulgaris. Next base: position 1,043,734,970 of record NC_141696.1, read on the forward strand.
GTTGTCGTGTGGCACATTTAATATAGCCACATCTACTCCTTTGAGTGCATACGTAAGTTTGGCAAAAAAAAATCATCTCATTTAGGATATTTCGCTGACAAGTTCCCTACTCTTTCTCAAGTGTAGTCAGTGTTTGAAGTGGTAATGTAGTGGTGCTGAGTTACCCTTCTCCCTGAGTGTCCATTGTCTACTGAGAAGACTATTCGCCCCAGAGAAAAGTGATGTACACCTGATGAAAAGTGCTTGCACTCATATTCGAACATAGGAAGTGCAGGTCCTCTGTACCCAACAGTAACTGCATATGTAAAGCACTGTTGCAATTATTTACTAGCCCCTTCTGCTGCCTTCGCGTCACTTATAGGGCATCGTTTACGAGGCCCTTAGCTAGCGGCACTTTTGCGCCTGCATAGCGTCACTTTTTTGATTCTCTGGTGGCGCAATGTGCCACAGAATAATAATAAGTGGCTTTTGTTAGACCTCGCATCCATGGCGTGGTTTTCCCTGACTTTTTGCCTCTACCTCCTGTGTTGTTGATGCTGTGCTGTATTTCGTTTTTGCTGGCTTAGATGCTGTGGGGAGTTTGCAACTGCTGATCAGTGTCAAAGTGCAAGTACATCCTGTGTAAATTGGTATTGTTATTGGTTCCCCCTAATTGGCACATTTGTTTACCAGTAGGTCCCAAGTAAAGTGCACTGAGTGGGTCAGGGCTGGTAAATCAAATACTACTAGTGGGCCTGCAGCATTGATTGTGCCACCCACATGAGTAGCCCTGGAAAGAGTTCTGAGGTCTGCCACTGCAGTGCCGGTGTGCAGTTTGTTAACTTGCATGTCAACTTGGCAAGCGCAGCCATTTGCCAGGCCCTACCCTTCCCTTTTCCTACACATAAGACACCCCTATGGTAGCACCAAGGGACCCCCCTGGGCAATGTGCAAGGTATGTGAAAGGTAGGACATGTACTGGTGTGTGTAAAATGTCCTGATAGGGAAATACTGCCAATTTTGTTTTTCACTATAGAAAGTCTATCTTGCCCCATAAGACGGAATGGGGAATGCTTTGTAACATTTAACAAGCATATCTTCGCTTAGGGATAAGATGTAAAAATGGAGTTTGGTATCCTTGAATCCAGGATTTAAGAACACATCTTTTAGTAAAGATGTTTTTTAAATTTCATGTTTGAAAATAGCACTTTTAGAAAGTGGCTATTTCCTTGTTCAACCATCCTGTGTGCCTCTGCCTGTTTGTGGATTGACTGTCTGGTTTCAGTGTGACAGAGACAGAGGGTGTGCATTCCCTGTAGATAGCCTCTGGGGGGGTTGAGGTGTGCTGGGCCCTTCCTGGATGACTCAGCCCTGAGCTGAATAGACCCTGGCTGCATATAGAGTGGTGGGAGGAGATTTACTTAGCAACTGAGTGGAGCCTGTCTCCCTTGCACAATGCTTTCTCCACATCCTGTGGTCATGCTGCATCAGTAAAGGCAGAACTGGTTTGAACTGGGCTCAGAGCCACCTGCACAAAGAGAACAAATACATTTTGTGGCATAAGTATTAGACCTACAACTACTGAACTTTAGATCATTCCTGGAATACAAGAGGACCCTTTGTCAAGGAGGAGAGCTGGAGAAACTGAGGAGAAGTACTGCCCTTGCTGTGAATCTGGGGTTAGACTACAGTTGCTGTTTCTGCCAAGAAAATGAAGAAGGACTTTGTTGTGTGCTGTGTCCCCTGCTTGAAGAAGGTCTTCAAGGGTCTGTGTGGGCTGACTTCCTGTTCTGAAGTCTCATGGACACAAATACTTCACCCCCAACTTCCCTGAACTCTGCTGTCGTGGGTTCTGACCTTTCTAGAGGTGCCTGTACCAGTTTCGGCCCTCTGGAGGTTGTTTCTGCTGATTTGGAACTGGAAGGAAGAAGAGACTCAAATAACTTCTAAAATCAATGCATCTCTCTTCTTCCAGCTGTTTTCTCGATGCATCTCCATGGAGCGAGAAGAATTTCCAAGCATCTCTGTGCCGCTGTGAAAACTTTTGCAGCACCATTCGCCGCTGCAAGAATCGATACATCGAGGGATCACGGCTGAACAGCACCCCTCGGCACCGCAGCATCGCTTGCTGATGCATCCCGGAGTTCGACAAACCGTACCTGTACTGCACGCTTTCCAAACGCATCGCCTGTGAACCAGAACCAACATGAAGAATCGATGCATCACTCCCCATACAGACCGGCACCGACGCAACTCATCCTCTGCGGGCGGCAGAACTGTTGCATTGCCTTTCTACAGTCTCAGGAGAGTTGCATCCCTTTGTTTTCCGAATTTTCAGCTGTTTGGCTTGGGAACTTTTGATGAATACACAAGTACATTGGTGAAAAGTCACGAATCCATAGATTTCCATGGTACAATTTCTTGAAACCTTTTGAAAGTCATATTTTTAACTGTGTATATTGGATTTTTGTCATATTGGACTTGTTTATTTTAGATAAATATACTTTATTTTTCTAAACTGTGGTGGTGTCCTTATGTGGTGTTTTCACTGTGTTACTGTGAGTGTTGGTACAAATACTTTACATATTGCCTTTGGGATAAGTCTGTCTGCTCATGCCAAGCTACCATAGGGGTGAGCAGGGGTTATCTAAAGTGTGTATCCCCTTACCCTGACTAGAAACAAAGAGCCCTATTTGGACAAAGGAGCCTATCTCTGCCAACTTGAGAGCCCCTTTCTAACAGCTGTGCATGGCGTTTCATTGCCTTGTAAATATGTGACCCTTTCATGCACAACACTGCAAGAAAGGGGCTATCCGTGGGTGTTGCTGTCGGTGTTCCGATGAATTACCCATAGAATCTGAAGCATTCCCATATTTATGAGGAATCGTAAACCTGAGAAAGGGTCAGATTCTAAAGCCACTCCAGTGCCTATTTATCCTCTTTTTTCATCTTTTTATGACTGCTGCATACTGCTGCACAATTAGATAGAGAAAACGTCTGTCATGATTGCTTTCCTGATGGAAGGTGGTATCCTCCTGCACAAAAACAATCACCCCTACAACGCAGACACCCTTACTTAATGGGACAAGGGTGCCTGCTATGGCGCATGGCAGTCCATTGTGCACCAGCGCAGTGGAAGGCAAAAGGACCATAGCTCATACATACAGCACATAACTATGCTTTTCTTTTGATGCAAGGCAGCACAGCAAAAATTCCTTGCGGCACTGCCCTTTGACAAAACCTTGTAAATGAGGTTTTAAATATGGAGAAAAGTGATGTACCAGTGGCACACAGGGCTTGCAAATAAGCCCCAGTGTCTGGGGATCTCTGACATTCACAAAGCATAATCTTGTTTTGTGCAAGTTTTATGGTAAACATTATCTAAGCGGTGTAACTTGAGTTCCATTCACAATACAACCTTTTTAGGTCTCACCGCCAGTTTAACTGTCTGGTGAGAGCTCTAATGATCACACAATACATCTAACACACACAGGCACAAACACTACACAATACATACCACACAACATACACATACATATATACATATACAGAAAGAGACTTTTGGACAGCCTCTTTCAGTCATCGGTTAGTGTTCGTCAGCTGACACTAAGCACTCATTAAGAAGGATGTCCAGTATATCACAAAAAGTTATGTTGCTTGTAATATAAATCAAGGTATCACAAAGAAGATAAATAAAATCTTAACTTTTAGGAAAGAGGTTATATATAGCAGAACTCTGATTAACTGAGAAAGTTATCCTTTAAGGAAGAGGATGCCTCACAAACATAATAGTGTCATGCTTCATCATTGGCATCCTCTACCTCACAACTTTCCAAACTTTTCATGTTGGTGACACATCTTTTATACATTCCTGATTTAGTGACACGGTAACACGAGCATTACCACCTAAGGGGGGTTCAGGGGTGTTCTACCCACCGAGAAAAGTTTGATAGTTGGCAAATGGTGCATTTTCAAGCAAATTTGAGAAAGCAGAAAGGTTAATAAAGCAATTGTGAATCAGTTCTAACAAAGACAATGACTGTCAAAACTGGGTGTAAGGTTAGGTTTGTGCCTGAAACGAGCGAAGCGGAGTGGCACGGAAAGGCGAAATGGATGATGAGTGTCATATTGTAGTTCCAGGATTTGTGGTCACACAGAGAGACAGCAGAAACAGGGTACTGGCCCATGTCGGGGGGCAGGGGCATACTGAGGGCTTGCAAGAGAACTTTGCCACACATAAACACTACAGTTAGCTCATAGAGGGGCTGCACTGATGAGATGAGGCAGAGCACATACAAAGGGCAGCAGGACAGGCCGGTAAACAGGCTAGGCTAGGGCTAGGGCTTGGCAGTTGCACACAGGAGCTTCGGGATGGAGGGCCTCAGAGAGCTGGCAGGGGAGAGATAGATACAACAGATAGGATGCAGAGTCAAAAGTAACAGCCCTGCCACCTCTAGTAGAAACTCTCATGCCTCTATCTTCACCCTGTCTCATGCTGGATGCCAGGGCAGATGTCAGCTTTCCCAGTCCTCGTTGGCATGTGCAGTTTGGCGGCCAAATGAGGCTGAACAGGTGACAGTTGACAACTAAACCACCACACACCCTCATCCTTCAACACACAGGAGGATGAAAAAGGCCAGGGACAAGTGATACTACTTGCTGAGAAATCTGTGGACATTAGATAACAGGGCTCTGGGAGATCATGTAATCAGCCTAGTTTCTCCTTGGCTTGCATCAAACTGCAGCCTAAAGAGGCCCGAGTGCCAGATTTTTACAATAACAGGTTATAGTCCCTATTAATCTCACTCACAATCAAATGGCAATTGATAATGATAGCCTGTAAAACATCTAACACAATACAAAAATAAATATGAATATTTACATATGTGCTAATGCTCATGTTTATTAAATGTTAGTAGAGCCCACTGCCATGATACAAGAACCTCTCTCAACAGATAAGAATTGTGAACCTGGTGTATTCAGCATAAAGATGCCAGCACAAACTCCTAATGAATGTTTTAGGCTCTTGTTAATTTGCAATCTCAATTTTCTTAATGTACAAGACTTCATTTTTAAAGCATAAACTATGCCACAGTGGAGTGACCTCCTCCATGACTCCTAGTTCCCTACTTCTCTTTGGTGGGAGCAAGAACTGAGGCTCTAGCTGACCTGTGACCTTGTGGTGCTCATGAAAAGCAATCAAATACCTTTGGTGGAGTTCACCACATAACACTGCAAACAAAACCAAGCATTGGCATAGTCAATAGGTCTTGCCTGTGGGATCTTATAAGTATTTAGCCATGCAGCACATTATCCTGGGTGCTTAACATTTACTGTTCTTCAACGTGGAAACATTGACACTAATAGGCAAATTATAGCAAATAATTAGAAATATTTTGGTTAAAGGCCCCTCCTGCTCACTGTTACACTCAGCACCAGCCTCCAAAGTGCGACACCTGCTTTTTTGTTGCCTCCTAACCCTCAATTCACAAATCTTTTTTTAAAACATTTTTTGTGTTACGTTTTTAGGGGGACCATCAGCTGCCATTTGATGCAGGACTGCTCCGTTTTCTTTTTTTAAAGGGGGCTCTTGCGCAAATGATTTTTAAAAGAAATTGCTGCTACAAGTGGCTTACAATTGAAAATAAAAAAATGAACAAAATGCCCGTACTCTTCACAACATCTGGCAATCAATGTGTTCTTCTGAAGCTCCCAGACGGAAAGGGTCTTCAGTAGGGCCTGATAGTGCCGATATGTAGCTAATGGTCCCTTCTCCTCCCCAAGATCAAAGAAATTATTATTTTAAAAAAAGTGCCCCCCCAGGAGGTCAGACATAGAACTGATTGATAAAAGAAATATAACATAAGATTACCCCAGCTTTCGCAGTTAACACCCAGTTTTAACAGCGGTGGCAGATGAGAGCTGGGACCTTGGCAAATAGGAAAAGCTTCGCAGATGAATACATTTGTTGAAATGCCTTTTTTCAAACCATGCTCATTTTGAAGAAGCTGTATGTACACTGAACTGTTGTTCCTTCCTTGTCAGATAACACCATTCCCACATTCCGTAATACCTGTCAACAGAGATATATATTTTGGAGAACATTATCTTTTTTTGAGAAATGATCAGACGATCATTCCCTGAAAATGTACTTCCTGTTATATCCTAGGCGTGCCAATAACTTTCAAGTGAGGTATCTTGCGATGGGTTATTAATAATGTATGGCCGCTGATGGTGAGAAAGGGCAGTTTAATGTTTTCCAGCATGCTAATATTGTTGATCTGTAAAACAGAGTTTCCACTTTGGTGTGCTATCAGGAGCCAGCTCTAAATACCTCAAATATAACTGTCCGTCTATTTCGAATCAGAATCAGAATACCGTGTCAAGAAATCCAGTGTTTTCATTGATGTAATAAAAAAGTAAGAAATCGGGGAAAAACGGAGGGTGTTCATAAAGGTTTGGAAAAATGATTTACTCCTGATCCCCCCCTTGGCAGCCGAGTAGACGCTGCTGGGGCCCCCGCCATCTTGGGTAAGGGCAGGAGAAGGGCGATCAGACGAGTGCTCAGCCCCTCCCAGCCCCTCCCACCCTCGGCAAATACAAAATGGAGCCACCACCCCGGAGGCGCAGCGGACGCGCCCAGCGGGCGCGCCTTCAGCGCGCCAAAGGCGCGCCAAGGGCAAGCCCGTCTGCACCCGTCCGCGACAGTCCGGGACCCGGGGCCACAGCCCCTGTCCTACCCACCAGCCACCCACAACCACAGAGGAAAGGCGTCATCACATACTCAGGCAGCGAATTAAGAAAATGTAATACCACAGTCACATCGCATCATGCTTCGTGTGCACAACTGGGACCCTTGAACACCATGGGACCAGTTAGCTGTCGGAATTGCCACTGGCTGAGTAACCCATGGCATTGTCCTTCTAATCTTACTACCCCCGATCTGGTTTTAAGATGTATCCTTCTAAACGTAAGGTCCCTCCCCAAACATGCCATTGAAATCTGGGATATTCTTGAAAATGATCAACCAGACCTAGCCTTTATTACAGAGACATGGCTGGACAACCACAGTACCCCGGACATCGCTACGGCCCTCCCAGACAACTATAAGATCCTTAACCTAAATAGGGAGAAAAAGAAGGGAGGTGGGGTTGCTTTGTTGTTCAAAGACTCTCTCACTTGCAGACAGGAGGCGATTACACAGGCCAGCAGCCATGAAGCCATGGCATTTTCAGTATCCACTAACACCTCCATTCTATTCGGTGGTGCTATCATTTATAACCCTCCTGGCTGTTCCTCCGATTTTAACGCGCAACTCCTGGCACAAGTTATGCCAACCTGCCTTCATAACAAAAACATACTAGCAATCATAGCGCCGTGATATCCTACTTGGATGATTGTTAGCGCTTTATAAGAAATAGAAATAAATAAAATATCGTTCTGATTTGAAATACTAGGGCAATACACTGTGTATGACACATTTCTCAAACACCACTGGCTGTCCCTTCACCCATCAGCTTCCATTCCCCCTCTCCCCCCCTTCCCTGGCATCCGATCTCACGCCTTGCGCACCCCTGCTTGCCCCCTGCCCCTTACCCAGCAGCTTGACCTCCCGCGCCGCCTTCTCGCAGAGGGGAGATCCGCAGAGCCAGAGCGTTTCCAGAGTATGCGACGCAGACGTCCTGATGCACGAGAATGTACGTACTTCTCACGTATGTCTTATCAAGCATGTACGTCTGTCTTAAAGATTTAAGAAAGACTTACATGCTTGATTAGAGTGCACCATCAGGCGACACACCCACACATGTCAGGCGACACAGTACTGTGTCCCGACACATACTTTGGAAAGCTCTGCTCTACCTGGTAAGCTAGTACTACCAGGGCGGAGTCAAGTGCCTCAAAGACTTGGCGGTAGTTGGGAGTTCTTGAATAAAACAACTGGACAAAGCAGGATCCAGAAAATCTAAAAATACCTTAGGGCTCCTTGTTATCACCTTTATTAGTGAGGACTCTAAGTATGCCTTAAATCATGTTTTGGCAGGTAAGTAGAGGACAATAACTCAAACCAGTCTTCTAATCGCCAACATGTTTCCGCCCACAATAACTAGCCTATCATGTCTGGGGCATTGATCAGGGCTATAGGATCCCTACTTCTAGACATAGGCTCAATCTATCCTAGAAGGGTATTTTACTACATCCCCAATGCAAACACCCAGGTGAGTCCTACCTGAGTTTTCTTAGAACGAACTTAAGCTATCAACCTGCTAGAAAAATTACAAACGCAAGCATATGTTTATGTGATGCAACATGTAAATCTTTTTACACAAAATTAATAAACAGAAGGGATTTTTTAAGGTAGCTTCCTAATGCTCACATAAGGTGAGTCATAAAAACACAAAATGTAAGTAAACAAGATGTTGTCACTGCAAAACATCTCAAGACAACAATTGTGAGTGGTGTATGGTGACTATGCCTCCACATGCAGATGATACAACAAAAGTATTACTGTTGTGTCTTTTCATAATTCAACTCATTAAGTTATCAAACAGTTAAAAGTTACAAGTTAACACAACTACACCTTACCCTAAAGTTTAGTAGATACCAGTAGTCTGGTCAGGGAGGAGGTGGAGTCCTTTGTAGAAACACATTGATTATGGAGAATGGATAGGTGAAAAGTAAATACATATGTTCATGATATGGATATCATATGTTCCAAATGCTTCAGGCCAAGGTAGAAACCCTAATAGAGCAGTATTATAAAAATGTGCACATGGCCTAGATTGAACCTACTGTCTAGATGTAGGGATCCTTTAGGACTGATGAATGCCACAGATCAGATAAGCTAGTTATTGTGGGCAGAAACATGTTGGTGATTAGAAGACAGGTTTGAGTCTTTGTCCTCTACCTACCCACCCTATTAAGTGCTTTTTGACATATCTAGCATCCTCACTTATAAAGGTGATAACCAAGGAACCCTAAGGTATTTTTAGATTATCTGGATCCAGCTTTGTTCAGTGTTTTTTGTTCGAGGGCTCCCTCCTACCAGCAAGTCTTTGAGGAGGTTGAGTATGCCCTGGTAGTACTATCTTATATTCGATGAAAACTCAATTGTAAAAAGTGCTGTGTTGCTCCATTGATATTGCACTCAGCCAACACTCCAAGTGCAACCGCATGCACCATACGGTCTTCCAGACACAGGCCTGTTCATGAGCCACTAATGGACCCATTAACAGGTCATAATACGGATCCGTATATGACATATTGGAGAGGCATAAACCCAAGGCCCATTAGAAAGGGCATCGCTGGCAGTAGAACACAGGTTGCATGCAAGTGAAGTAGGCAAAGCAGAAAGTTAGTCTATAACGCCCACTAACCGTCGCTAATGGCAAGCATAAAAAAAGTGTTGCATTCAGTCACTATACAGTTGTAATTGGCCGGTCTGTGCAGTACCACAAGATGGACAGCCATTGCATAACAGGAGCAGGGCCTTCTGTTTCAGACGCATTACATATTCTATGTGTCAGTTCTCCAAAATGAAGTGGGAGATTCGTGTTCAGCAGTGACTGAATCTCTCAGGATGTTCTAGCCACCTGCAACTCGAAGGTCTCTCGATCCAAAGTGAGAGCCACCTCTTGTTGAAACAATAGCCCTTTGAGTCTGCCTAATTTATTGAAATTTGTTTTCAAAGTCGGAATGGAAGGCCAAATGGAACTATCTACAGTCCCACGTGGGGGAGGAAAAAAGCACTTTGCTACAACAAGTAACACGCTGAGAAACTGTTACTCTATACTGGATGCCTGCCCATAACCCAGAGCAGTCGTTATTCAAAATAAGATAACTGCCGTTAGAAAGCAATGTGAAAGTGGGAATTATAGCTGGGACAGGCAAACCTTTAAAAAAACAAGTCAGATAAGGTGCGGACACATCACAAGCGACATGCAACATAACTTGTTTACAAACTAGGGAATGTTCTACTGTGGAATTGCAGTTCTCCCATGTTAGGGAAACAGCCGTACCCTCGTGTTGACATCTGTAGGTGAAAGGAAGGGACCATAATTCATGGAGAAAGGCACTGCCCAAGGGTTCAAACCTCCCAATTGGGAAATGTTTCATGCAAAATTTAAATTGAAACAGCGAAAATGGCATTAAGCATACAGTCGAATCAGTCTCCGCTACAGAAAATGGCAAGTGATCTAATTGTTCAATGTGTAACAGAATGTATGTAGCCTATTTCATGGACATGAATCTCTGTTTATCAATTAGATTAAATGATAAAAATAAAGCAGAAGCATTCAAATAATCCCATGGTTCTTTCCCCATTTGAGAGTCCGTACTGTCCATAAAAATTGCTTCACAGATCGTAAATGATTTTTACCATGATATAACACAAATACATCACTTTGAACAATATCAATGACAGAAAAAACAATATTATCTAAAGTATAAATGCAGGAAGACAGTGTTGACTACTGCAAGAACCTTCTCCAAATTTGCTTTGCCAATTTGGCGAATACAGAATGCTGCCTCCATCTGCGATAATTTTTCTATTTCATTATAAGCAGCATAGGTGAATCTTTTCGATCTAGGAGATTTAGGACCCAAGAGAAAATCAGCCAAATTGATGTCGCTTGACAAGAGTGACAGATGTTGTTTCACTGATGACAGAGTAGAGTGTTCCAACCATTGTTGACACAATTTTCCCACTGAATATGTGGTAACCAAGTGTGAATGTGGGTAACGGGTATCAGGTATAGTTTGTGTGAAACCGTTCATCCATTATAAAAACGCAGTTGACAAATATTAGCATTGGTTTACCACAACAACAATCTTGAAGGGTCAACATCAGAGATATTGAACCTGTCATTTTGTTTCAGAGCTTGTAGCACGTTGATTGTTGAATTGGTGTGTTTAAACCAATTATCATACTCAGCCAATGCTGGAATGGAAGGAATATTCAAATTTTCGGCAGAAGCAAGGCCAAAACAAGTAGTTTTTTGCACTGTGTCATTCAATAATAATATTTGCGTCAGAATTAGAAATGGACCGTGCAAAGCCTCCATTCCTTGGACCTGACAAACCTTAGTGCCCCAAATTGATTTAAAATCAATGGTGGCTTTTCAGTGATCATAATCCTGTAGGGCCAATTCAGTTCTAAAAGAATTTTAATATATATTAACTTTGAGTGGATCTACATAAATTTAGAATGAGGTGGCAATTTCAACTTAAAGAAATAGGAGTCTGGATTGGACGTGTTGTAATCAGTGAAATAGGTGAACTTATTTCTAAGTGTTTTTGAACTTCCCTGTAAGGGAGTCTGACAATGTTCCCACTGCATGTAATTAAAAGTAGGTCTTAAGGTGTTTGTTTTGTGAAAGAAATGGTGGCATTAATGTTGATAACAGAATAAATCAGCATAATTGGCAATTCAATACAAAATCTTCAGCATCAAAAACAGCATATTATTTCAAATCGGAAAAAAATTAATGTACTGCTTGTACATTCCAAGCATCAGAATGTATGTCCTGTGTTACCATATCTCCCAGGGAAACATGAAACACATATATAGTATCTTGAGGACCTCCATTGGACCATGGATTTAGAATGCCACTTTATTCCAAACGATACCATCTGCAACCAGGAAAGCCGAAATGTTCACAAGGGCTTGATCACATTTCATGTTTTGGGACAATGCATTGGGAGCCAGAAAACCATCAACCAACTTTAAAGCGGAGGGGTATATTCACAAGAACGTGTGATAACTACCGAAAGAGTAGTGTAACACAACTTCCAACATCGCAGTCTATCACAGGAAAATAACCCAGTGTCAACGTGGAATTTACAACACAGCGGTAGCATGCGATAGTCTGACGAAACCAAGGACAATGTCAGTGATAACACTACCTCGATGGAGACAAAAACACAAACCACAACACCAAAAAAACCTGCGATGGGCCAAAACGCGTTAAGGAAACCAGTGATAATCAGCGCAACACACAACTGTCAGGTGGGAAAAATCATCATAAAAGTAGAAAAAACATCCAAACACAAACTGACCAACACCCAAGCACCATGGAAGCAGCCGGAGCAGTCGCAGAGGATGAGCGCACCCCCACAAGCACCCCGGATGACCAGCCTGGGACCTTGGGGACAGGGAAGAGCAAGGACAAGAAGAAGAGGAAGACGAAGTTCAGTCCGCAGGAAAACAGGATCCTAATTACGGAGGTCACTTCCAACCTGTCATTGGGAACCAAAAATGGGATATTCGTGGACAAGGTGAATACCGTCGGAGAGCACAAGAGGTCATTGGACAAGGCCAAGAGGCGATGGATTGACATCAAGGGAAAGACCAAGGAAAAACTAGCAGCCAACCAGAAGGCAGCAATGCAGACTGGAGATGGGGCCCCAGCGCCACAGCTCAAGATGGAGGACATGGAGGAGCTGGTGTCGACAGTCATCAGTGTGCAGACTGTGGCCGGAGTTGGGGGATCAGACACTGCTCGACAGGACACAACACAACCGCAACAGAGTGAGTGACCACCAGGTATTGGGGGACGGGTGGAGATGGGCACAATGACACACATGCACAATCAAGCAGAGCACAGTGCACACCCACAATGACTCTAGGTCCTTACCCAGATATACAGACTGTCACAATGTACAATGCCATGCTGTCTGAATGTCAACATGTACCATGCAGCTACATACATGTGGACACATTGTAATACACCATCTCCCCTATACATCACAGGGGCACCGTCAACACCTCCTGCAGAGCAGTCCCAGCCACTATTCACTGATGACGAGAAGTATAACACCAGCATTGACACCCAAGCCATCCAAGACATCATTGACCTCATCGGCCACTCACCTCCAGGATCAGGGCAGCCCAGCTACATCGAAGTGACCACACCCACTACTCAAAGCACCCAGCAGGAGGCACCCACAGCCCCTGCACTCCCCAAGACCCTCAGGAACAACACATGGTCTTCCAATGCCGTGTGCTGGAGTGCCAGAGGGAGACTGCAGAGTTGGGCTACAGCAACATGGCAACCAAACTTGATGCCATTCTTGGGTGTGCCCCGCTCCATGGTCTCCAACGAGCCCTGACTGATATCGTTGGAGTCATGACGCAGAGAGAAAAAACACCTGTTCCCTCAGAGTGGCTCCAGCAATACCACTCATGAGCTGTCACACATACGGAGGCTCATGGAGGACATGGTGCGGATGGAGGTGGAAAGTTTGGTAGCTGCCGCTGCACACCATTGGAATGTAGCTGGGATCTACCATGCCCTGCAGATCCTCGTAATGGCATTGCACCCACAAGGCGTTGTGTTGTTGAATGCTGCTGCCACCATACCTTCCACATCTCTGCTCCCTGGTGTGTCTATGCCTCCCTTTGCGTCAGGCCTAACCACTTCGCCACCTGATGTGTCAGTGACACACAGTGCGGCCGACAATGCACCTCCGGCACCTGATGTGTCAGTGGCATACAGTGCAGCCGACAATCTACCTGCGGCACGGATTTTTCGGTGGCACACAGTGCAGCTGACAATCCACCTCCGGCACCTTATGTGTCAGTGGCACACAGTGCCGCAGATGGTACAGTAACATCCTATTTGATGACCAATGACATGGCGACCAGACTGTGGACTGCACCCCTCCTCTTCCGCAGTACTTGTCTTCCACGGATGGGCTCTGGCTGGCCCTCCACCAGTCCATATAGTGTAGTGTTTTCAGATGTGCCGTGTACCGCTCCTGCTGTGGAACTGCTCTGGATGTGCAATAAACATCCAGTGACGCACTGCTGTGTCATGTCTTTCATCATTCATGTATGTATGTGTGGATGGATGTAGGGACAGTAATTTCCCTTGCGTCAATGATGCTCATCTTGTTGGATGCCAGTCAGAGGGTGCTAAATAGCAATTTGTGTCACGGGTCCCGTGGACACCACAACAGGGACTCATGCATCAGCCACTTTCTTGTCCGGACATGGACTGAACCACGCTCAGTGCCCATGAGTCATTTTTGCAAGCCCTGTGCTATTCCGGTGTATGGCAGGCTAGAGCACTCTGCTCACGCTCCCAGGGGGGACCTCATTGCTACACGTCGCAGGTGTACTCGCTGGTGGTGTGCAGGTCACACTTCTAGTTGTCAGCATGTCACAGCCACTCCCTGAGGGCAGGTTTACACACACATGACACCCAACCGGCACAGGCGTCACAGGCCATGTGGCCCCACAAATATAAGGGGCCGATGTCGTCACATACCCCTCTGCCAGTGGTGACTGGATGACGGACCCAAGGCCTTGAGGCCGGCACAGGTCTACCACCACGTGGAGCAGACTAGGGTTGAACAGGGTTTGTGGCACATGCTGTATTATAGTCTGCACAGGCACCCAACCACAGGACGGTGACTGGTGTTGGATAGGGTTTGTGGCACACGTTGCATTGCGGCCGGCACAGGCACCCCGTCACAGGACGGTGACTTTGGGTGCAGTGAGTCATTGGCACCTTGAGCTGCTGAGTGGGTGTGCAGGCTGCGATGTAGCCCCGTCCCAGTGGTTCGGACTTTCTAAGGATTTGTGTGCCTTCATGGACCGCAGAGTAGGCCATGCCAGGAGGCTACGTGGGCATACAGCCATGCAGCCTCGCTTCTGGGATCACAGAATTAGTGGCGCCCATAGGGCTGAGCGACTGTGCAGGCTGCGATGTTGCTGTGTGCCCTGGTTTGTCCTATGCCATGGTGTAATCAAGTCCCAGCACCAGACATGAGACATGGTGGCCAGCGCAGCGTGGATGCTTGGTATGTTGGGTGCCATGTCTGCGGGCCCCAGGCTTTTGGCTTGCAGTGGCATGTGGTGGGATCTGCAGTCTACATGCCGGTGGCGGAAGGTGAGCAGTGAGGCCATGGGTGGGCATGCTCCTATGGGTTGCGGGAAGGTCTGGGATGCCTCAGCTTGTGAATTGTGGGGTAAATTTATCACTACTTTGGCTGCGATAAAGTGCCGTTAATTTGGCAATAGCTCCTTGTGAATATGCCTCAGAGTGTTCAGGCAAATAATGACCATTGATGAGCAAGAAGAATACTGTCACAAACCCAATCAACATGAAGAGGAAAATGAGGATAAGCACCAACCAAATGTAGGTCCAGAGTGGGACCAAGTAAGTCTTTTTGAACTAAGGGATGAAAATGCTTTTTGTTGTTGGTGGAGGTGCCACAGAGGAAGAATAGGATTCATAAGAGAAGCTTGCATGGTCCTCAAAATATCCTCTTGTACCCACGTTTATTAACAATGGTAGAGCAGCATCAGCATCATGCTGTAAAAGACTGTCCAGTACTTCAATATGGAACTGATCAGCAAGATAAGTATACTCAACGTCCATGTTGGAAGGCACAGTAGATGAAGGCACAGCTGGTAAAAGGCTAGCCGTAGTCTCCATTTCGCCCTCAACGACACAGGGATTATTGGAAGATGCAGGTGTCACCAGATTCAAAGAAATAGTGTTACATGAAACACTCAAGAGTCACACTATTTAGAATCGTCCAGATGGTATAGTTTGACATGGTCATTTGAAATGTATTTGTTTTGTTTGCGGCCAGGTAAAGTTGGCAGTATCACTTTATGAGTTCCCTTCAATCCAAGAACAGGTACCAGTGCCAAATTATTTTTGTTCTCCAGCTTTTCTCGTACCAAATCTCCAATCTAACGAAGCCACCCAGCGACAGTGACAGGAATCAGCATTGCCATGTTATTGGAAGAGGACATATGTTCAGTTGTGTAGCTGTCACAGGTCTGTTGTAGGTCCTGTAACATAGTAGAATGGTTATCTAAGTCAAAGGCTGCAGCAGCCGCTACAACGTCTGGGCCATCAAGGTCTGGCACAAACATTTTATTACAAAATAGCATTTTGTATGGAGTCAGCCCACCCAGAGATCTTCTTGGGAGATTATTTTGTGCATGTTGAACCCCATACAGCCAGTTTCTAAGACTCTAGCTGTCAAAGATTGTGTTAATTCACGGTTCATTCGCTCCTCTATAGAATTGCACTCAGGCCTGTATAGAGACAGAAACTTCACTAGCACCCCCAAATACTTCATTGCGTTTTTGTACGCCTTAGACAAAGACATGCACATCTCTAATGACATTTTGAGCATCAGTAATTCATTGTGGACAAACCCATGGGAATCTAGTGCATGAATCAACTGCAACAAAAATATATTTATGAGCAGTATCATTAGTCAATGGATTGCAGTGATCAAAATATATACAGCCAAACAAATTGCAGTTATGGCTGCAGCATAGACCGTAAT
Source organism: Lissotriton vulgaris (assembly GCF_964263255.1). Lineage (NCBI taxonomy): Eukaryota > Metazoa > Chordata > Amphibia > Caudata > Salamandridae > Lissotriton > Lissotriton vulgaris. Next base: position 1,043,751,260 of record NC_141696.1, read on the forward strand.
GGTATCTCATGTTCCGGCAAATCTCTATCCCAGCCCACTTGATTATGATACACTTCCGGGGCAAGGGCCACTGCCCACTCTGATGCGTGTGCCTGTTTAGCCTCCTCAGGGTCATATGGTGAAAAACTTGGAAGTATCACGTCTTTCCCTCTGAAAGCGGCCAAAACAAACTGTGGAGGCCAACCTGCCTCCGCCAATAAAATGTCATAAGAGGAAGGGAGATTTTCCCAGAAAACGGCCGCAATTGTATGCTGTACATCACCCTCTATCCAGGAGGGCAACTCGAGTATCTGCTATTTCTACTGTAATAAATGTATCAGTTGCTTTCGTTTCCAGACAGGGACGCAGTGCCTCCCGCACTATGGTAACCTCTGCTGTGCTGTGGAGCAGAGTCACTGCCCATCGCCAGTCTAGGAGTACGGTCCTCACCGCCTGAGGCATATTTCGCTGTTAAAGCTGCAACTTTCTTCTTTTGATATGGGGGTCCAAAACGAGGCAGTCCCTCTTGTTTGGCCTTCATGTCAAACTGGCGAGGTTGATCCCATCCTGGTTGAGTAGTTGAACCTTTGCCTCGATCCTGACGCTCCCCTCCACCAACTCAATAGTCCGATGAGTCCTGTAAAGAATGAGGAGAGCACTGATCAAGGACTTGAAATCAATCAGGAGACTTGATTTTAGCACGATCGCGCAAATCATAAGTTCACTCAGAAGATTCAGGTGTCTGTGAACCAGCACATGAACCCTGCTTCTGTTGTTGTTACTCCTGTTTTTTGTTTTTCTAATACTTTTTAGGAATGTACCAGCACCCATCCTTTTCAGTTTGAGATTTTTGTTGAGTTTGAGGTTGAGTAAAAGCCTTAATCCCCAGACTGTTGCGCACTAAGGTTTTAAAAATTCTAGCTATAATCATTGGCAATTGGGGATCCAGTAAAGCCTGCCACCAGAGGGACTCCCTGTCCCACAAGTCTCTGCTGTCAAGTGCTCCACCCAGGAGGGAGGAGCAAGCCAGCACCTGAGTGCCTCACGGCGCGAGACACCAGCGAGGCGCCGGGCAGGGCACGGGCAAAGCCCAGGTCAAGGGCGGGCCCGTCCTTGCCCGTCATCGCCCGGAAGAGGCTGGGCTGGGCCAGGGCTCTTGGCCTTGCATGCAGATGCCAAGGAAGACCTTGTGAACACTGCCTTCCAACAAAGACCCTGGGCTGCGTGAGTTGATTGACTGTTCTTATCTCAAATCTGAGGTCTGCACTGGAACATTTTCACTGTGAAGGAAGCAGTATTGCGTTGTTTCCACTTGCCATCAGTCAGCACCTGATTTGGGGAATAGACATTACTTAATATAGGGGAAGAGTCTAAGAAGGAGATCACTCTAGCAATGCGAGACTCTAAGTAACATCCTCCCTAATCCTGAGTTTTGGCAAAAGGAAAACTATGGATGGTAACAGTGGATCGACGGGAGGGGGAGATAGTGGTAGAGACTACAAGGGGAAAATGGTGAGGAAATCACTAAAGCCGAAAAAGCAGCTAATACTTTTACTCTAGATAGAATAGATTTGCTGATCAGCGAATGCAAGGATATGTTATCTAGTGAAACATCTATTCAAGCTCCTAGTATCTATAAAGTTACAGGCTCCCCCAATCTTGCTAAATCTATTACTGGCCAACAGATAATAATCCCCGCAATGTTTCATAAAACTAGTAAGGGAGATATCATAGAGCCCCAAAAGGAGAGTCATAGTGTATTGAGTCGTTCTACGGGGGAAACCATGGCTGGTACCTCAGAGGTAGGGAAAATAATGGTTGTTTTTACCAATAGGTTTTCACCCCTTAAAGATTTGTAAGAGCGAGAAAGGGCGGGCGAGGCTCTGAACAATCCCATGATGTTGCCGCGTAGCCCTCCTCTATCACCCCACTTACATAACATCACTGTCTTACAGGGGCTTCCAGCCCTTATAGGTGAGCTAAAAGAGGAAGTAACATTTATGCGATTGAAGATGGTAGAACTGACCTTGAAGGTCGTTTCTTTGTCACAAAGGATTCCTCCCCATATAGAGAGTTCTAACTGCACAGTAAACCAGCCTGAGCATTCAAATCAGATATTTAGGCAGGAAAGATATCCACCTTCAATTTCTAACGGTGCCCGGCCCAAGACAATTGTTCCATATCCCAAGTCATGGGAGAAGAAATTAGACCCAATAAAGAACTTACACCATTGGGTGGATCCACTTATGCATCTATCCTAAAATCAGACACACTACAGAAGCAGATTAGGCACACAACATTAGGTGTAGGGATTCCTATAAATACTCGTAGGTATCATCATTGTATTGCACCCCCGGAAAGAGATCTACACCAGGCACCAAAAATCTATATGGCTAATGTCCCCAAATATGTTAACAGGAATATAAAACAAAGTGCAGATTCCCTCACAGATAAGGCAATCCATTGGATTTGCCATGTCAGGGGATGCCGCTCTGTTATCAGAGATGATACATTTGGTGCCAGTGACTTTTTTCCTGGGTGTATCCCTTTGATTGCATTGAGTTAATACTAAGGGACCATGACTTGGTGGAGAATTTGGTAGCCCTAGAGTTTCGTACATCTTCCCCAGATCATCCTTTAATACAGTTTAGATATTTTCCACTGGTTTCTGGTCTGGGTTGCTCCGTGGGGCGAGGTGATCTCCCACTAGATGGTACTTCAAACCTAGATTCTAATGATTGACTGTCAAAAGCACCTCAGACATTCATACATTCTGGTATGGACCATAGTAACATCGCCCATCAGCCCAGTGAGGAGATAGATATGTTGAGTACTATGTCCCCAGATAATAGTGGACTGCTATTTAAGGGAGCCCCTGATCTAATCAATTATTGTAATTCACTGAGCATCAACCCCCTGGTGTTAGTATAGCGATAAATAAGGGAGCGATTGACATACCTAATGGTCTGTCGAATATTGTGTCCCCTTTATGCCCAGGTAAAATCCTAACGACTTGCTTATCCGTGATATCATGGAATATAGCCAGATTATGTTCTAAGATTAGTTCCCTTGAGTGGCAGTCATTTGTCGCCAAACAACGATGTGTGCCTGTTTCAGGAAACTTGGGCAACAGATCCAACTCACTGTGTAGGCTACCTGAATTACTATGTACCTGCAATTGCCGGCGGAAAAAGCCGGCCTTCGGGAGGCCTAGTAATCTGGACCCGCCAAGAGATTGGTTTTGTGGTACAGGTTCTATAGTCCCATAATAAGGATATACTAGGGATTAGATTGTTATGGGGAGCGGGTAAAAAGCTTGATGTGTATAACATCTATGCAAGGGGTACCAAGGGAAGGAAGTCTGAGGTCGTAGTAGCCCTGGACACTCTTCTTGATCAACATTCTATGGGCAGGTGATGTTAACATGACTTTTGAACCCCTTCTAAATGGGAACTCTAATTAATATTACACCGAAGATGAGCTATGAAGAATCCCTAAATTAGATTTAATCCCAGTAAAAAAGTGGACAGATGCCGTTGTACAGATGAACTCCCTCTGTAAACTGCATGGAGAAAGGTTTAAGGGCTACAAATGACAGAACACAGTCAGACATAGATGGTGCATGTACTTTTGATAATGGTTCTAGCCAAAGCCTCATTGATTTCGTAATAGTTAATTGTCAGTTTTGGCTCGCATTAAGGGATATGAGGGTAGTTGACCGTATTGATAGTGATCATAATACACTATCTGTGGTCTTCAAAATAAGGGCAGAAAAAGATACATCCTATTCCAACGGGGAACTGATAACCCTAGATTTAATTCCTACAAATAATATAAGACGTTTTAAATAGGTAAATTTGTTAGTAAATCCTGAATTCCTAGATATGATCTCATTTGATGTAAATAATGCAACACTAGATCTGGAAGACCTTTTGATTAACAGGGCATCATCTGAGACGGTTATAGGATTTCATGCAGAGTTTTTTACACACCTTTGCACTTATTTTTTTTAAATTGCCAAAAATAAGGGCACCAACCATAAGAAGGGAAGTAAATGGTTCAATAAAGAATGTAAGGAGGCCCCTAATTCCCTGTCGAAAGCTATAAAAGGTGGCAATATGACTAAGGTTCAGTCTGCTAGGCAGAAATACAAGAAAGCCCAGGAAGTGGCAAAGATATTCTGGGATGATAATAGATGGCAGGATCTCAAAAGGAAAATAAAAATAAAAACTTATTCTGACATGTAGTAAAATGGGGCAGAGATGGCTGCCCTGCAGAACCGATAAATTTTGTAAGCCAAGACCAATGGGTAACGCATTTTCAATCGCAATATGAGTGCAGTATTGATGACGGGGAAATATTTGAGTTTTCACATACTTATTATGATGGCTCGACTTTTAGCGAAGCTGATGATGACATTGCATTGGGTACCCTCCAGGGGGGCAAAAATATCGGCTGGAATTCAATCAGGGCCTGATGGAATTCCAGGTGATATTTTCCTTTCCGACAAAACTAAATGGAGCTGTTATATCCTAATTTTAATGAATGAAATTGCCCAAGGTATGTTGGTTCCAGAGTCCTGGAAAGGGGCTGAGATAATTCCAATATTTAAACAGGGGGATACGTCACAGCCAGGGAACTACAGGCCCATAAGTTTAATTGATTCATCCCCAAAGATCATGGGGAGCCTTGTACTTAATAAAATCCAGGCCTGGCTTAGTGAGCAGGACATTCTATCACCTCTTCAAGCAGGTTTTCGGTCGGGTATAAGTACCATTAACCAAACCTTTTGCGTTACTGGAAAACGGTGGTTCTGGAAAAAATCAGCTTGTATGCTGCCTTTGTGGATTTAAAGGCGCCTTTCGACCTCGTTTCCCGAAAAAGACTGTGGAGAGTATTGCACGACTTGAAGATGCCTCATGATCTATTATCCCTTATAGCTAGACTTCATAAAGACACCTACGCGAAAATCAGGTGGGGAAGTCAGGGTCAGGTTACCCCCTCATTCAGAGTGGATAGGGGGGTAAGACAAGGCTGTGTTATGGCCCCAACTTTGTTTTCCATTTTTATAAATGGGGTTGTAAAATTCTTGGAAGATAACCCTACTGACGCTCCTAAATTGGCGGGTGTAAGAATTCCAATTCTTTTGTCCGCCGATGACACCCTCCTAATTGCAAAAACCCAGAGTAGCTTACAGAGTGCATTAATACTTTTTGAGGAATTTTGTCTTCTGCGAGGCCTAGAGATAAATGTCTCAAAAAACAAAATATATGACATTTAATCTGCATAGATCCTCTGGAGGAGCAATGCTGTTGAACAAGAGCCCCTTGGAAAAGGTGAAAGATTTCACATATTTAGGGGCCATTATACAGGATAATATGAATTGGGGTAAGCATCTGGACATGGCCAAACTGACACATTGTCAGTTAGCGAGTACAATATTAGCAGAGTTTAATGCATCCTTCACTAAAATAGTTAGTCCGGCCTTGACTAGTTATATTATGAAAGTTGTCAGTGCAGTTCTATATGGGGAGGAGCTTTGGGGCTTTAAAAATCTTTCTAAACTGTCCATAGCGGAAAATAGCTTCCTACTGAAAATCTCTAACCTTTCACAAAGTACCCCAATGCAGCCATTACTTTCTGATTTAGGTAGGGAGGCTTTGGCTGACAGTGCCAGACTAAGCCCCTTGTTGTACTGGAGAAGAATCTGGACAACTCCTGAACTGCCACCCTATGGTCGCGCTTGTATATATCGGTCGGAGACACGTTTTGGGACTTATGTTGGAACTTATCATGGCTCCACAACTGCAATGAATGAGGACAACTGTCATCTTTAATAGTTTGAAAGTGAGGATCATCTTCTAAGGGAGTTTTTTGAACAGTATAGGCGTCGATATATAGAGAACTGTATAAATTGGATTTAGCCTTGAGAAAGCACATAGGGGGCGAAACACGCGTCGGCTGTGAAGAACCTTGTTGTAAAAGAAATAACATCTGGATGTTTTCTACACTACATGATTCCTTTGGATTAAGAAGTCGTGTCCTTACATGCATAATGCACGGATAAAAGAGACGATTGATGATGTGCACAGATGTATGTTTGTTGATTTATGCATGTGACACTCTGTAACACGGTAGGTGGGCAGACTGTCTATGGTCAATGCTTTAGGAGGATAAGCATTTTCACATCTTAGTTGCACTCCAAAATCGGTTGATTGTCACAACTACTGTTCCTGGCTAACAAAGAGACAAATGTTGATGTGCAAATCAAATACGGAAAATTCCTCCTTCTTGTTTAAATGACTATGGTCACAGAAACGTTGATTCCAATAGAGCATATCATGCCTGGTGTGTATCACCAGGTTTCCTATGCAGACAGCAGAGCCAAACCCCATCCCATGGAAATGGTGAGTTTGGAATGGGGCAACAGCAATGCGCTCTATGCTGGCAACCCCCAAAAACGCCTAAGAGAACACATCTGCCAGACTCATCCTGAACATACCACATCACCAGCCACCTGAGAGACCTTTGTTGTCTTCCTGTTGACAAGAGAATCACCTTCAAGCTTCTCATGCATGCTTACAAACCCTCCATAATCCAAATCTACATACCTCAATTGCCACTTCCCCTTCTACACTCTACCCAACTGGCCCTGGCCACAATCCCACAGATCTGTGCAAGATATGACTGGAGAAAGATCATTCTCCTACCTTGCTGCAAAGACCTGGATCTCCTTGCCTCTGCACCTCAGGCAATCACCATCACTAACGCCATTCAGGAAGGACCTCAAAACCTGGCTTTTCAACTGAACTGCAGACCCCTCACAGATGAGTAGCCGCGCTTTATAAGAACAATGATTTATTCATTGATTGAGGTGTTAAAGCCTCTAAAAAGGTAGTTGTGTCTCCTGCTCTCCCAGTAGAGTGTCTATTGGGAAATTATCTTGAAGCGTCTAAATGGTCAGGGTTGCAGGGAATGGTCCATGCACGGATGCTTGACTTCTCTGTGTGGGTATGAGCTCCGATCAGGTCAATGTTGCCCAGAAGAGAAATGCTGGACACTTGGACCCTGGAACAATGGGCCAAGCCTCTATGGACAAGGGCAATAAGTCTGTTGAGCCAACCAAAGGAACTCCAGTGGTGCAGCAGGAGTCTGACTCTGAGGAGGAGGATCTGACCTCTGAGAAAGGAATTCCATCAACGCAAGGTCTGTCAAATTTGTCAGAATTGACAGGAGCTGGTAGACCCTCCAGAGGGTAGTTTTGTCAGGGACAAAGAGAGTGCTCTACACTGAGGCCTAAAACACAAGGAAGGGCCCACCAGGAGGGTTGGTGGTCTCCTAGCAGCACAGAAAATTCCTCATGACCTTAAGTCATGATATCCCATAAGCTAGTCATTTGGGGCAGAATAAGACTTGGAACCGGTTAGTAAACCATTTCTACTGGCCCCATATGTCTGAAAATATAAAGACTTTCTGTAGCTCCTGTGTCACCTGTCAGGCCAGTGGCAAGGCACTGGACAAGTCAAAGGCTCCCTTGATACTACTGCCAGTAGCTGGGACTCCCTTTGAGAGGATGAGGGTTGACATTGTTGGGCCCCTAAAACCACCAACAGCATTAGGGAACAAGTATTTCTAGTTGGCACTGAACCATGCTGCTAGATACCCTGAAGCAATACCCCTCAGGGCAGTCACTGCTCCTTCAGTGGATAGGGCCCTACTTGGTGTGTACACCTGAGTGTGTCTCCCAAAGGAGGTGGTTTCAGATAGAGGCACAACTTTATGTCTAACTATCTGAAGGTAATGTGGGATTAGTGTGTTGTTACCTGCTTCTTCACCACCCCAATTCATCCCCAGACTAATGATATGGTGGAGAGGTTCAATAAGACCCTGAAGGGCATACGCTATGGTTTGTCTGACAAACCCAGGAGGAGATGGGATGTTCTCCCCCATGCCTAGTATGACTGAGATCTTGCATAGCAGAGTACATGTCTAAACCAAACAGGAAACTGGAGGGCAACCAAGAGAGCGTGAAGCACCAGTATGACTAGAAGGCTGCCATGCCTGAGTACACTCCAGGACAGTTGGTGTGGGTGTTAGAGCCCATGGCTCCTCGGGCGTGCCCAAATAATGGGCTGGGCCAATTCTAATCCAAGAAAAGAAGGGTGAGGTTACCTACCTTGTAGATCTTAACACCCCTAGGAACCCCCACACAGTCCTGCATGTCAAAATATTGAAACTCCACCAAGACAGGGAAGACATGACCATGTTGATGGTCACAGATAAAGGAGGAGAGGAGGAGACTGTGCCTGTACCAGACCCCCTCTCTAACAATGTGCAAGATATGTAAGTGGAGGGAGTTGTATTCTCTCCCAAACTGACAGACCAGCAGCACAAAGTCTCCAAGCATGCGCTGGGGAAGTTTGCTGATCTGTTCTCTTTTACCCCAGGTATCACCACTTTGTGTACAAACAACATTGACACTGGTGATAGCCTACCTGTCAGAAACAAACTATTCAGGTTGTCTGACCATGTCAGAGACAGGATAAAAGCTGAGGTAGCTAAGATGCTGGAACTGGGGGTAAATGGACCCTCTGACAGTCCAGGGGCCAGCCCAGTGATGCTAGTGCCCAAACCATACCCCACGGAGGAAAGTAAGAAGCTAAGGTTCTGTGTGGACTGAAGAGGACTGCATGTACTCACTAAGACTGATGCTCACCCTATACCTAGCGCTGATGAGCTCATTGATAAGTTAGGGGCTTCAAATTACCTGAGTACATTTGATTTATCCGCAGGCTAATGGCAGCTTGCCCTCATTGCAGGAGAAAAGGAGAAGTCAGCATTCTTCATATCGAGGGACATTGTCAATTTATGTCAGAGTAATGCCCTTTAGCTTACAGAATGCCCCCACTACCTTCCAATAGCTGGAGAACAGGGTCCTGTTTGGGATGGAGAAGTTCAATGCAGCTTTTCTGGACAATATCGCTGTGTACAGTTCCACCTGGGAGGTTCGCTTGTCCTACCTGAAGGAAGTGCTTCAGGCTCTGCAGCAGGCAGGCCTGACTATTAAGGCCAGTAAGTGCCAATTTGGACAGAGTTCAGTGCAGTACCTGGAACACCTTGGATGCGGAGGCCATGTACAACCTTTCCAGCCCAAGATGCAAACTATTGTCGATTGGGCACCTCCTTCAACCCAGACACAGGTTAGGATATTCTTTGTCTGACTTGGTATTATAGACGGTTTGTTCAGAACTATGAGATCATTGTGACTCCCCTGAGAGAACTCACCTCTAAGAAGATGCCCAAGAAAGTAATTTGTATCTCAGAGTTTCAGAAGGCCTTTGACACTTTGAAATAGGCTTCAGGGTCAGCACCAGTGCTACTTGCCCCTGAATACACAAAGGAAGTTGTGGTGTGGTGTGGCTCACTGGTTAGAGGCGGCAGACCCGGAAGCAGAGGACGGCCCGGGACCAGGGTTCAATTCCCGACGCGGCAGGGTCATGGACCAGGGTCAACGGACTTGATAATTCTCGCCTCGGTGCCTACTCTAACCAGGGATCACACTGGGCAACTCTGGGCATTAGCTTGCCTCATCTCCACAATGACCCCCCACATACGCCGGGGATGCCTGGTTTCACCTTGGAGATACCCAGTAGGGACCATCTCACAGGGAAAGCCAGGACGGGTTCCCCAGCGGTCTACAGCGCGGAGATACCCCATGTGGGGTGATTCATGCGCTTTACAAGACATCATTACATTACATTACATTACATTCAAACAGATGCATCAGAACAAGGGATTGGACCAGTTAGCACACGTAAATGAGAAAGGCCATGATCAGTCGGTTGCCTTCATCAGTAGGAGACTTCTTCACAGAGAGCAAAGATGGAGCACCATTGAGAGGGAAGCCTTTGCTATGGTCTAGTCCCTGAAGAGGTTGAGGTCATACCTGTTTGACACTCTTCTGTGTTCAGACTGACCACAGTCTTCTCAAATGGTTCATGCAGGTGAGGGGAAAATCTCAATCTGTTGAGGTGGTCCATTTACCCACAGGGGTTGGACTTCACAGTGGAACACATACCTAGGACTGCCCATGCCAATTCAGATGGACGTTCCAGGTTTTTCCACTTATTTGATGCGGACTACCATGGTGTAGGTTAGTTACCTATCCCCTTTCATCTGGGGTAGGGCTGATCACCCCCAATTTTTGATTGATACAGGTAATAACTGACTCTGAATGTGTCATCATCTCAGAGCTTCTGAACCCCTGATATGGTGTTGTGGAAACTTTGAACTATCAAGGAAACCTTCTGGAAGAAGATCCAGAAGTCTGGAGAAGGACTGTCCAGCTGGATTCTTAGACTGCACAAGAGAGGACTGCCCCTGCTGCACTTACAAGGCTTCACAATAAAAGGGCTTTGCCTTTCTTAAAGGATAAGGAGTAGACTCCCTGATCAGAAACAGGCAAAAAGTGTTCGAAGGTCTACCTGCAACATCAACAATGAGCACACCTCTAGCTAAAAATCTTCACCTAGATTTTACCTCTATTTACTAGGTGCATTGTGAGAGTTCTAGTCTCAGACTACAAGAGGCAAACCAGTGCTTCCGAACCCTTGCCTGGTGCTGTGTACCCCTTTCCAGCATCAAGAAACATTTCTGGACATAAGTTTAAAGAAGTTTGTCCCGGTCCAGAATGACCTTTCTTAACCCTTTGAATGTTATTTGCGTCTAAACGCTAGTTTTACTTGTAATCTTTAAAAAATCATATCTCTAGTTCCCTACATTGGGTGTTTGTCATTTTTGTGTCTATTTGGTCATAACAATATATCCTATTTTTATAAAGTGTGTGTTGTGTCTTACTTATTTAATGGATTGATATTTTTTAAATGCTTCACACACCTGTCTCCTAAAAGTGGTAGATCTGGGAAAAACGCCCAAAAAATACGCCTTCCCAGGGGAGGCATACCAAGGAGAAATATCTTTCTTTTTCTTCGTTACATCCTCTTCCTGTGTGTACTGCATTCTGCAGCACAAAATAGAAAAAGCAATATGCCTCTCAGGATTGTTTTTGTGCAGGAAGATGCCCCTTCCTGCAGAAAAATATTCCTGCTTGCAACAGAGGCGCCATCACACCCTAGTGCAAGGGTGCCTGTGTTGGCACTAGGCAGCCAAAATGTTGCCAGCAGAGGGACAAAGGCAGGAATGTGCAGTTTTATTTTAATAGGAGGACATACCTACCCTTTCCCTGTCACACAGCACAGTGCAGCATGCTGACTTGCTGTGCTGCATGACTTTCCAATAAATATGCCCCTTATTGTCCTGTAAACAATCACAGCAGCTGGTAATTTGTCTGAATGCTGTGCCTTTGCCTTATTTGCACATGCTGTGTTAGTTTGTTTCATGTGCTGTCTTTTTGTGTATTTCCACATTATTTTTGGAATGCCTTTCTTTTCTGTCCTACTCCCTCTTGGTTGCCTCTTTCCCTCTAGTAGCCCATGGTGTAAACGAGTCATGTCTGCCATGGAGATCCTCAAGGTGCAGAAAGTGGGTACAAGCAATGCATTGTTGAAGCTCATTATACGGGTCATTTAAATAATTTGATGGCCGTATCCAGGTTTCTACACAGTCAGCCCAAAAATGATGAAGCTTAGCAAAGCTCTCACAATGAATTTGCAAAGAAAAGAAACCTAAAACAAGTAAATGAAACAATACACAATGTTTACTTGTTTGGTAATGGTGTTGCAAGTGCAAATTTAGAGAGATTATGATCCTTATTTAGATCTTGGCGGATGGGTTACTCCGTCACAACCGCATTTAATGCCCCATCCACAGAAATATAAATTCCATAGGAAATATAAATCCCATAGTATAGGACCTTTATTTTGGCTAACAAGATATCTATCACTGTTGTGACAGATTAGCCTGCCCACCAAGATTTCAATGAGGCCCTATGAGTAATTGGCTTTCCCTGTGTGAAGAAAATTATACCTTTGGAAATTTAATCTACATGGCACATTTGAAGTAGAATTACAGAGCACGATTTATGCTAGAAATGTTGATACTGATTTGGGTGAATGCAGGATGAGAGATGATTAGAGTTTGGTGCGTTGCTGGACAATGTGGATACATGCATCAGTTTCACATAAGTCCACATTTCAAGGTGCGGAATATTGCATCAATTTTGTCTGTACAGTGGGTTAATGCTACCATGGGTATCTGTAATTCATCGATGCAGGAATACCACGTTATGCTTAATTTGTTCCCTGACCATCTCCTAAGAAATGGGGAATTATCACAGGAATTGAAATTACCGAACTGAATGGCAAGGGTAATTTCACATTTTTCAGTTGTGCCTTACCCTGAAATTTTTACGTGTATGTAAGTGGTGAAATATCCAACAGTGAATTTCAAGAATGCAGTATTTCTGCATAGCTTGTGTTGCAGCTCTTTGCACCATGCAAGTGTCTGCTGCAAATTCAGGCTGAGATTGAACTCTGATGGACCTTTAGTTCCAAAGCAAGGCTAACACAACAATCAATACAATTAAATAAAGTAAAGCATATATGACACCAAAAAGATGACTGAGAGTATTGGATTTGCAAACCATGAAGGTCCTATTAAACGATTAGCAAAGTTACACATTCATGTCATCAAATTAGTTGCATGAAATAGCCAGTACATCAATGCATCAATCCATGTAATTAAAAGCAATTCAAAATCACAAATACAAAGACAAACTGTTATAACGTTGCCTTAATATAAATCAAAGCAGATCTGTTTCCCATAAAGGCAAAACCATGTTCAGCAAAGAGGAGAAAAAGTGGTGAAGATTGGGGAGATGTCAGGCAGAAGGTTTCTGCATGGAATGCCTCTAAAAGGCAAGACATATGAATCAAATGAAGCTTCATCTAGCAAGCAGGGAAAGCATCTGCCCATGAATTAAGTTAAACCCCTTCAAGCAAGGGTAAAGCAAATCTGCTCTGAGTTAGAATGGTCTCTCTCTTTGAGGAAAGCTAACATGGAATCTGCCCTAAAGGAAGCTTGAAAAGCATCTCTCCTAAAACAATCTAAAAATGAAGCTCCACTAAAGGAAGCTGGAAAAGCATCTCTCCAAAAGGAAGTTAAAAAGGATTCCACCCTATTCAAAATGTTATGAATACATTCTTACAAGTACAGACTTCTAACAATATAATTAACTTCTAAACTTTCAGAAAAGCCACACAATCAAGGGAAAACAGAATAAAATCAAGTTCCGCTCTCATTAAAATATACAACCATTTTACAAGCTTGCTGCAACTGCGACCCTCAACTAGCAGATAAAACATATGGGCTTCTCGCAGAAACAGGTGCAGCTGAAAGACCTCTATTCAATTAAAAAATTCCAGCACAATCTCAAAGAACAAAAATATTATTTTTGCCTTAAATGTCAGCTTTACCACAAAAAAAAATGTTCACGTTTTACAAACAAAGTGATCTACCATCAGTAACTGTTTTTAAAGGGCCTACATTAACTAGAATCAGTTTAACTGTTGAAAACATGCATACAAAACATTTGCGCCTTTCATTTTCCTGAATAGCGCGCGCTTTAGAAATACCTAGATAACATAACATAATAAAGGTGCACAAACAGTTAGTAATGAAAAAATTCCTTCTGTTGTAATTCCTAAATCAGTCAGTTTCTCATGAATCTGGAATTATGCACCCCCTCCTCAGAAGAACAGCAATGGTACTATTATATATTGATCACAAACTGGGCCCCTTACTTTGTTTATAGTATTACTTTCAACCACAATCTATGAGCTCCCGTTGCAACAAAGTTTAGTTTACTATAATTCACGATCGAGTGAACAAGTGAAAGAAGTTTAGCAAGAAGAGGCGAGGCTGTGTGAGAAAATTATTCTCTCTTATGGGCAGGAGCAAATGGGTCACAGTATTTTTGGCTGGACTTCTCTGAAAAGGAAATTTAAAGGATGGTGCTGTGCGGCGTTTCCTGACAAACATGTCACTATTGGCTACATATT